>NC_140629.1:30401608-31001608 GCF_057382275.1 Copadichromis virginalis
GCTCTTCCTGTCATGTTGCTCGTTCTCCATAAAAGTAGATGTTTGCTATCCACATTAAAGCCTCTAAGTAAAGAGCGGCCCAAAACACCTTATCATCAGCTGCTAATTGCACTGGGAAGGAGGCTTTACGAAGAAAGGAAAAACAGTGACCTCAATAAACTGTATTGCAAAACTGTGATTTATGTCAGCGAAACAATAATCAAAGAGAGGAAGCTGAAACTTCAACCTTTTCTCATTATGTCATTATGTCCAAAACTGGTTTCAAAACAACTTTGTGGGATTTATGCACTGTAATCAAATCAAATGGACCACCTGAAATAGTTGCTTCACACCTTGGGTGTTTTTGCAAAAATTATTTGGCCTGAGACACTGTTAATTCATGTCTTCCCTTCTAGTTCAGAGGGCTTTACATGAACTAATAAATATATCAGTTCACAAGAAGTCATCTAACTTTTCTACAAAGGGCTGATGATGATGTTAAGCTAAGCAAACTGTGTTGGAAATAGACAAACCCTGCTCTTAACGGCTGTTTTAGTAAAACGCACTGTACTACAGCAACAGTTGCGTGCTATCCCCCAATAACTAACATTAGCTTAATATAAAGGCAAAAGGTTTAGATTAATGGCATTCAGTGTATCCATATTTGAATATTTAGTTACAAAGATACAAAGGCATATCCCATTTCTCCCATTACCGTTTTACTAGTAAAATTGGTTTACTTTGCATTAAAGCTTATTTAAGCTGACAAAGATGCTGAAACAGCACCACTGTACTGTTGTTTACTGCATGGCAAATAAAAAGGCAAAATGTCTTTTTATTTTCAGTGCCTAGAACAAACTGAGGCCAAATTGTTTTTAAAAAAATAAAGCACCATATCCACTACTTTCACAGAATTAGTGCATTCTAGTGTGGTTATAAGCCAGATATAACTGTCTAAATACATCTGTCTTTTTAAGAAGCACACAATATCTGATCATTATTCCTCCCACAGTGTCTGTAAACATATTCATGAGTTCATCTATTCTCTTAAAGTAAATGTACCAAACGCACTTGTGATTTTCTGCATCTGTGATTTAAAAAAGCTTAACAATAAATCAATCAATGAATTTTTCACAAACCGTTACAAGTTATTGTGTAAAAATAGTAACATGTATGCACGTCAGCGCCTGAATGTGTTGTTTTTCATCCTGATCAGTCAGTCAAAAGCAGTTTAAACTGTGGTCTGTTAATGTTGTGTCATCGTGCTTTATGACTTCATTAAATCCAATAAAAAGAATGAGCAATCCCACAGCTATCATCTAGGAATACTCCTGCCTCATTTTCCTCCTGTTTCTACATGTTTTATCAATAGTCACACCTGATTTATTTGCAGACTAAAGAGATAAATTATTAATAATAAAACTGATAACCATGATTTCTTTGTGACATCCGTGAGCCATCAGAGAGCATAAATATAACCTGGCCAACAAAAACTTCTGTATATTTAAATTGAATTTGCATACATTTTACATGGCTTTTATCTGGATATTAAATACATGAAATTAGTGTAAAAGCATTAACCAACTTTGAAAAAAACCTCTCTTTCTCTTAAATCAAAGAATTGTTGACAAATCGGATAAAAGACAGTCAGAAAACTATAATAATGCATATGGCTATACAACCCCCCCCTGCATTTAGAGCCTTTAGATCATTTTTAGAATTATAATGGATAATTATTACTAAATTGTTTTATAAAACAATATCTCTTATACCCAAGCAAATACCTGACAATAGGGAAAATAAGAACCATCGTGGACGTTTTTAACCAAGATACCACATATATACGAAGGAGTGCAGCTCTGAAGACCGAGATAACATTGTTCTATTACTGTCAATGAAAGTGGTGGCTTGAAAACTTGGGGCATAAAAAAAACTAAAAGTAATTTTGGGGCACATAATTATAATTAAAAGTGTGACCTTTATAAAAATCTGGATATGACTGACTATGCTGGTAAAACCTTTTCCACTCAAGGGAAAAAGCACCACCCCCTATTCTCCCTACAGCATCTCCACTCTCTTGATAGTTCCCAGTCAAGATCCACCCCTGAAACCCTTCCTCAAAAAAATCCTTCAGGAGGTCAACAGAGAGATTAAGACCCTTCGAATGGGGTCATGGAGATCAATGATCAAACAGAGAGCCAGGGACAGGCCCCATACCCCCCACTCCACCCACTTTATTTCAGAAAGCCTGATAATAAAGACAAAAAGGCTGGCTAACAATTACTTCCCTACACCATGACCCAGCCACCCTCTTAATCTCAGGAGGTGGCCTCACCTATAGTTGTCACTGAACTTTCCACCAATCAGTGATTAGAACATTTCTATTTTGTGTGAGTCTCAAATATGAGCTAAAAAATTCAAATGAGGGCCAAAAAAAAAAAAAAAAAAAAAAAAAAAAAAAAGAAGAAGAAGAAAAAAAGATTTAGCAATTCAAACTGTGTTTGAGACGCTAACATTTTAAATAAACTAATGCAATACAGCAAAATGCAATTCTGGGCTTTTTAAAAGTGAACTTTCCACAAACCTCTTTACATGGGAAGAAAAAAAATGTTAGTTGTGGAGTTTCTATCATTGTGTGAGCCACATTCCTGGGGACCACAGGAGAACAGAAACTGGCTGCGAAGAACCCCACTCAGCTGTGGGGTTGCTGAAGATGTTCCCTGCAGAAAACTTGCCTCCCACTCAGTTACAGCTTTTCACATGCTGGAGTAAGTTCAACATTTTTCTAGCATACTTGGATTGTAAAAGAAAGGACGCCACACAGTTTTGTAAGGACTTGCAAATACATTTTTGGTATAACCACGTATGAATAGACAAGAAATTAAAAGTAAAGTAAGTGAGCATCAAATAAGAGAGGGGCCAGAGGTCTTAAACTTCCTGTCCCTAGTGCTTTTGCAGTGACACTGTCAAGATTTAGACGCTCTAGATCTCAGAAAAGAGGACAGAAATTAGCCTTAGTTTCTAAAATTTTAAGAAGCTTCACATCATAAAGTCAGATTTACACTGTGAGCGATGAACTGGTAGAGATTCAATTTGATTTTCAGTTTTAAGTTCTTTAATAGCTGGAATCCCTCAACAGACTTGAAAATAAATAAATAAAGGTGAAAATCTGTGCAATGCATATGCAAAGTCTCACTTGACCACTCATCAGATGGCATTTCACGATGTGTAATTTTTATTTATTTATTTATAAATGAGCGTGTCTCTCATTTATACATATGCAGTATGTGTTACAACGTAGTATATGAATGCAAAAAACAAAAACAAGTCCAAAATGCCAAATGTAAAAGTGGGATTTCCCCTTTTTCCCCATTAGCTTAAGCTAAAACAGTAACCACTCTAAAATTTTGTGACTCAGATAAAGAATTCACAGAGTCACAAACCAAGATATTTTAAAAAAAGTGAACTTTTTTGGATACATTTAAGTATGGACAAGGAAAATTTGTGGGGGAGCATACTGGTTAACAGTAGATGCAAAAAAAAAAAAAAAAGTTCATTCAGTTAAACGTACTCCTGCTAGGATCAGCTGAAGGCAGAAACCACAGCCCATATAATGCATTGTCTACGTCTGTGTGCCCACTGGTGTCTCTGTGTATGTTTGCATCTGCCAGCCTGTTTTAGTCAAAACATGGCCAATTGATGATCAATGATTGTTTGCATGTTTGGTGAGGAATCTGTCAATATCTGTGTCCTCTTTCGTGTCTTAATCCTCTAGATCAGGGGTCGGCAACTTGCAGCTCCGGAGCCGCATGCGGCTCTTTAGTCCTTTTAGTGCGGCTCCGCGTGGTTTGGGAAAATAAATTAGAAGTATTTAGCTGAAGTGTATTTTATTTATGTTAGTTATTTTTTTTAACTCGTAGTTCTAAATTGGAAGATTATTGTGATATTGAAATATAAAAATAAAATTATATTTTATTATTTTTTCATCGCTCAAAATAAGCGTCACACTTGCGGAAGCCGGTATACCCGCCGAAAGATGAAAGTACAGCCCCGATTTGCAGACGCTGTGCGCAGAGATTCAGGAGCAGAAGTCCCATTGTAAACATATCAAGGCAGACCCGACCATATTTCCATGAACACGCTTTTCAGCATCTCTTTATTGACCACTTTTCACACACGGTTGCTGTACGCATCCAGCCGGCTGCAGCTTTTCAGCTCACAGCCCGACACATACCTACAACAGCATAGATAGCACAGACGTTAAGGCGGCGAGGCATGATTGCGGGTGCCGCTCAGGTGCGTCCGCCTCCCCTGCAGCGGTGCTGCAGACCGCACCTGACCACACACATTAACCTGGTAAAATACATATCTAAGCAGTGTGTTTCATCTTTTAGCAGCATAGTGCATTTTTTCCAATTATTTTTTAAAAGTCAGGTCAAGGCTCCAAAATCCCAAAGGCGAT
Organism: Copadichromis virginalis; assembly: GCF_057382275.1. Classification (NCBI taxonomy): domain Eukaryota; kingdom Metazoa; phylum Chordata; class Actinopteri; order Cichliformes; family Cichlidae; genus Copadichromis; species Copadichromis virginalis. The sequence continues at coordinate 30,406,050 of NC_140629.1, forward strand.
ATAAGGGTGGCGGCTCACAACAGTTTTTGTTTGATACATGGATCATTTTAGTTCAGCTGGGTTTCTTTCCTTTTGTTATATTTCTTTAAGAGTTCAAAATGTGTTAATTACATAAATAAAATGTAATTTTCTCTGTAGCATTTCATGGATTTCATAAGCAACACACCTTAGTTGTTCACACAAAGCATAAAGGTAAAAAACAATATATACAGTGTTATCTTCGTTTTAGATGTCAAAAAGTATTTGCGGCTCCCAGTGTTTTCTTTTGTGTGGAAACCGGGTCCAAATGGCTCTTTGGGTCTTAAAGGTTGCTGACCCCTGTTCTAGAAGGAAAGGCAGACTGAGAAATCATTTTTAAGAAACAATTTAATAATTAACAGACCAACAAAAATTGTTTTTCCTCTTTAAAATGCCCTCCACTTGTCCAGTTATGATGCTTGTCAGTGCAGTGCAACTCTGCATAGGCAACATGAGATTTCACATGGTACACTGAAAACAGATGTGCTGCAATTCATACCAGACTACAAAATGCTCAAAATGAAGAAAAGCATAATGGACTCCTCAGGTCTGGATTCACTTGAGCTTGAGTGTGTGAGTATAAGTGAGGGAGTGAGTAAATGAGGGAATGAGAGTGTGAAAAAGAGAAAGAACAAGAATGGGGAAGAAAATAAAAGACAGTACAGTGTGTGCGTACGTGTGCATATGCGGGCATGTGCATGGGGTGGGGTGGGCTTTTCAATCATCCAGGGAAGCTGACCCCAATGTTTCAACGCCTCTGTCTTCAATCCTGCAGGGGAGCCTTTGTAATGGCTCCCAAAGTCAGATATTGCAGCCTGTTCCTTCTTCCTCTGTTTACCGTATTTTTTGTGTTAGTTCCCACACCAGGCATCATGACTCAGTCCAGACCTCCACTGGTTTTCCCACTCTTCATATGCTGTATCATCAGTTTTATTTCTACTTCTGTCTTTTCCTCAGACTACAACTAAAAAACACCAACATCCACGACACTGATAGCATTTTCTAAAACAACAGCACCTCATGGATGCATTCCATTAAGGCCTGCCATCCAAACAGACCTGCTTTGTTGAGGTGTTATATCAACAGGGTGACCTCCCCTCAACACCTCCCTAGCTTCCTTGGGCCCCCCAATGGCAGGAGATTGATGTCAACAAGGAATTTTATCCCATGTTTCCTTCTACCTCCTCCAGACCCAACCTGCTCCCAAAAACACTTGCTCCAGCACAGAGGGCTTCAGTCAGGCCTTAACAGGCTGGCTAAGCTATATTACCCCATTGCCACCTACTCTCACCCCTTGCTCTTACAGTGTCAGAAACACCCTAAGTCACTGATGTGACACCATAAACAAAGAGTGCCCCAGAAAACAGCACTAACAAATGCAAGCATGTGTGTGTTAAGGAAATGATCCTTGTTCTGTCAACAGTGTGGTTGCTGTGAGAAAAAGGTCAACAAGGAGACGTAATTTGTGTATAGTGTCATCGCCAGAAAAGCTGCCAATAGAATTCAGACCAACTAAATTTGGGACTGTTTCATGGGTGGTGCTTGTCAAACATTCACAAGAAGCAAGAACCTGCAATGCAGCTGCTGTCTTTGAAGGTTTGTAGAGTTCAAATGAAAACCTGCTGGAGGAGTAAGGGGTCTGCAACAGCACATTTACAAGTTCCAGTAAAAATTTGCAGCATTACTTAATTATATTCATCTGTGGCTTAAATCTAATATTGCAATCTAGATCACAGCCCTGCAATGACAGAATCATGATACTGCTTTTTCAGCAGGCTTCCAGAAAAGCTGTAAAATTATGAAATATTCACTCAGAGGCCAATTTGATTAGATGTTAATGACTGCCAATTAAACAGGTGTACCTAACAAACACTGACATGGCAGCAGCTCAATGTCTTTAAGCAGGAAGATGACTTTCTAACATTGAACCAGGCCATCAGAATGCAGAAGAAAAGTGATATAAGTGACTTTTAATATGGTGTGGTTGTTGGTGTCAGACAGACTGGTCTGAGTATTTCAGAAACTGCTGATCTACTGGGATTTTGACGCAACTGCTAGCATTTACGGAGAAAAAATAATCAGTGAGCAGAAGTTCTTTAGGAGAAAATGCCTTGCTGATGTCAGATGTCAGAAGGAAATGCTCAGATAGCTTCGAGCTGATAGGGAGAGAAGAAAAATTCCTTGTTGCAACCAAGCTATGTAGAAGAGCATCTCTGAATACACAACAGTTCAAACCTTGAAGCAGATACCTTACCATGTCCATCCCTTTATGACCACAGTCTACTCATCTTTATCACTGCTGTCTCTATATACCACGTCATAACGCTTTGATCATCTAAAACTAATGTCCTGAACATTACTTTGAATTCACTCTGTTCACATGACCTCCACAGTCACCAGTAGTGCTCCTTTTGGCTGTGGTGAAATGAAACGGGATCTGCATCATGATTATGCAGCTGACAACTGTGTAAAGCCATCATCGCAATATGGATGAAAAATCTCCGAGGAATGTTTCCATGATCTTGTCAAAAATTGGTGCCATGAAGACTTAAGGCATTTCTGAAGGCAGACAGAGGTCCAGCAAGCACTTTACTATGGTGTATAGGGCTGCCACGATTAGTCGACTAGTCACGATTACGTCGACTATTAAAATCGTCGACGACTAATTTAATAGTCGACGCGTCGTTTGAAGCTTTGTAAGATCCCAAAAGACGCAGGAATAAGTAGTAGGATTTAAGAGTGTAATAACGGACTGAAACAGAAGATGGCAGCACTGCATGTACAAGGATGCCAGCTGCCGTTAAACCCCGAAGAAGAAGAAGCTGTGTCCCAGAATTCATAGCGCAGCCCAGCTCAGTTTCGAACAATGGCGGCAGCTAGTTAGTTTTAATATTACTCTTATTATTCTTTCTGGGTCACAAAATAAATGTTTAACATATTTTCAGGCGAGAATGTAGCTATGGAAACCTCAAATATCTGCTCAGTTTATCAAGACTATTTTACTGATGCAAATGGTGAAAATCACAACATAAGTAATATTGTCGATGGGTTCAATAAATTCTTCATAAATGTTGGCCCTGAACTAGCAGCAGACATCCCGTGTCATAAAAATGAAAATATCAGTAATATAAAATCAAATCCCTTTTCACTGTTCCTCTCAGCTACAAATGAGCAAGAAGTAATAAATATCACATTGAAATGTAAAAGTAAGTCTTCAATGGATTATCATGACATAAATATGTCTGTAGTTAAACAGGTTATTCTGAATATTGCTAGTCCCTTAACATATATCTGTAATTTATCATTTCAGTCTGGTTGTTTTCCAAAAAAAATGAAAATTGCGAAAGTAATACCACTATATAAAAGTAATGACAAACACAGTTTTACCAATTATAGGCCTATTTCTCTACTGCCTCAATTCTCAAAAATTCTAGAAAAACTTTTTAATTCAAGATTAGAAAAATTCCTTGAAAAACATCAAATAATAAATGTTGGTCAGTATGGTTTCAGAACGCAAAGAACCACTTCAATGGCGATAATTGAGGCAGTAGAAGAAATTACTGATACACTGGATAAAAAAAAATATGCAGTTGGTATTTTTGTTGATCTCAAAAAGGCCTTCGACACAATCAATCACTCAATATTATTGGATAAATTGGAAAGATATGGTATTCGAGGGAAAGCTGGTAACTGGTTAAAAAGTTACCTAACGGGTCGGGAACAATATGTTAGCATAGGGCATTACCACTCAGAGAAACTTGGTATTACATGTGGTGTTCCCCAAGGGTCAGTGTTGGGACCAAAACTTTTCAATGTATACATAAATGATATTTTTGATGTTTCTCAAGTACTTAAACTCATACTGTTCGCAGATGACACCAACATATTTTTCAGTAGCGATGATTATACTGATCTTGTAATGACCGTAAAAATGGATGGACATAAATAAATTATCATTAAATATAAATAAAACTAAAGCAATGTTTTTTGGTAATTTAAAATATAATGTAGAATTACCAATTATCATTGAAGGTGTACCAATTGATAATGTGAGTGAAAACAAATTTTTGGGAGTCGTAATTGATAACAAAATTTCATGGAAACCCCACGTCAGACACATAAAAACCAAAATTTCCAGAAGCCTCGCAGTTTTGAACAAAGTGAAACCATACCTTGATAAAGATGCACTTCGTACTCTGTACTGTACTCTGGTTCTTCCATATCTTACATATTGTGTGGAAGTGTGGGGAAACACATATAAAAATACAACTAATCCATTAGTCACAGTACAGAAACGAGCACTGCGTATTATTCACAAGGCTGGTTATCTAGATCATACTCACAAACTCTTTCTTCAGGCAAAGTTACTTAAATTCCAGGATCTGGTTAATTACAATACATCCATAATTTTGTATAAAGCTTTTACTAAACTTTTACCGGCAAATTTACAAACTAGATTTGAAATTCAAGAAAAGGTTTATAATGTGAGAGGCTTTGGAGAATTCAAATTACCCAGAACTCGAACAACCCGTAAAGGTTTTTGTGTGTCTGTATGTGGTGTGAAAATCTGGAACAGTCTGAGTTTACAATTGAAACAATGCAAAAATATTCATAGATTTAAATTTCTCTACAAACAGTTGGTCTGGTCACAGTATACTCAATGATGCTTTTAGTGTGCTCTGTAATGTCTGTTCTCTTACCATTGCTGGTATGGATTCCAAAAAAAAAAAAAAAAAAAAAAAAAGTGTGCGTATGTATGTACATATATGTACATGTGTGTGTAGATATATATGTATGTATATGTATTTGTTACTTGTAGTTATTACTGCCTGTTACCTGTGGTAATGCAATTTATAATTTATATATTCTGTATTCAGTTATGAAGGCTCTAATTGTTGTTTGCGAGCTGCCGTTTAGATGCTTGTATCTGCCCGGGGCTGTTGATGGGTCTGTATGCAATGATGGGCGTAGCTGCGGGAAGTTTGTTTTTTTTGTTGATGAGTGAGTATAGGGGTGGGATTTAATAAGTTTTTGTCATGGTCTCCGTGCCTGCCCGGTCGGCCCCACAAGGCTACAATTGCTGTTGCTGTTTTCTCCCTCTCTGCCTGGGCGGAGCTCACTGTGGGCTCCCGCCCTTGGCCCACACACACACCTGACAACACTCACCCATCATCACCGGGAGCACTATTTGAGGCTGGAACACAGATCCTCTCGTCGCTGGATGATTGTACCCCTAACGTTAGTGTTCTCACAGCTCTTGTGCTTCATATCCGTGACTTGTGATTAGTTGGTGACCTGCCTTCTCGTCTGCTTCAGATTCCCCCCCCGGACCTGCGACCTCCCTGCTGCGGGAAAGTGTGTGAGTGTGAGAGAAGAAGACGTGAGCGAGTTACCCTGTGATTTCCCCCCCGGAGTTTTGGATCCCTTCACTGTACATATATTGCACTGCACTGTAAATAAACCACACCTTGGAGATACCTTACCGCTCTGCGCTTGAATCCCTGTACCAGATCGTGACAGTTTTCTTCGTCCCACTCCTTTTTCAGGCAATTTTTGTTTTTTGTTTTGTGCATTTTATGTTCAATATAGGTATTTGTTGTGCCTGAAAATGAACAAATAAATGAAAATGAAATGAATGAAGACACCACATACTTTCAAAAGCGCTCCGACGTTTTCGGAGACGTCTGTTACCCACTAGCTCGATAGCAAGCCGGGGGCAAGGCTCACTAGAGCCGTGAGAACACCGGACTCCCGGCAAATCGTTTTCAAACCCACCGCCGTCTTTCGCTACTCAGGTTAAACATGATATATGAGTCACTTAGATAACTTAAAAAATTTATTGTTTGGATTTTTTTTTGTATTTTATTTGTTCCTGAGTGAATCGGTTTGGCTGAGATTAAAGTTAAAGTTTTCACACAGCTGAATAAACCTCAAGCAGACAGCTGATTATCAGAAGTGTGAGATGCTCCAGAATTTACTCCGGTTTCCTGTTATAGTTTAGATAGCAAGGAGTTTATTAAACTTCACCGAAACAATCTGCAAACTTCATTAAAATTGAATAAACTATCATTTTGTCTTTATTTTTAGTTAGCACATACCTTAAACACTTAAAGCTGTAAGCTAATGATAGTTATATAAGAGCAGATGCTGCTGGTGCAATAAGCTGTACGTTTTACGTTCAATGGATTTGATTAGTCGACTAATCGCAAAAATAATCGGTGACTAGTCGACTATCAAAATAATCGTTTGTGGCAGCCCTAATGGTGTACTTCATAAAGTGGCTGGTGTGTGTTTTTTTAATCATCCTAATTATACACATTAATATCTAGACACACTACCCCTTTAAACTGAATATGCGTGGCGTCATGGGCGCCAAAGGCTCACTGACTGGCACGGGGCACAACAGCTGGCCCATGTGACTTCATTGGACATAAGAGGTGAGACAGCCCAATTTTCGGAAAATCTCAGTGTTGGCTATGACAGGAAGTTGTCAGAACACACATGCATCATCTTGCTGTGTACATCTGGGCTGTCCACTGCCTGAGGCACCTGTGACAGACACATACGCATCAGAACTGGACCATGGTTCATCCTTCAGATTCAATACTTATTTTCCTCTTGCATAAAAATGCTGAATAAATAAACACACATAATTTATCTTATGTCTCCAACTAGAACCAATATCATGGGAACCTTGGCAGAAATGGAAACAAACTCCAGGCAGAGACCCCTGTGGATGCTGAACAAATGTTTAGTTAACGTATAGAGAAGTTTTCCTCTCAGCCGTTCTGTTTCCACTTTTCTTTTCCATTACAGTATCAAAGATATTTAGCTCTATATATAACACAGAGACAAAGAAACAAAGGGTTCTTTAACAGTTGGTCTAAATTTTTGTTTTGTCTTATGCAAAGATTATTTATGAGTCACTGAACATTAAGCTCCTTCAGTGACAAGGCATGAGTCAGATATGTGCACACAGGGACGGTAACACTCATAATGACCATAGAAATACAAACACACAAACAGATTACAACGAATACAAATATGGACATGAAATAGCATTTCTTTGGTATCTAAACTGGATTAACCACTGTGAAAAATTCTGTCAAAGTATATTAATAAACCATAAGAATAATTCAATTAAATAATACATGTTATCACTCACAGCAGATTCCAGTGCTTTATGTTAATCACCAATTTGTCATACGTGCTAGACACGATGTATATATACACAAGAGCATAGAAGGTAAAGTAAATAGAAATTAAAATAAAATTGCAGCTGGAGTTTCTTATGATCTGTAATCAATTCAAGTGCATGCATAACTAAGTCAGAAATACTATGACAAACACACATAGAACAGCAACATGGAAAACGTTCAAATTCCCAGTGACGTTCAGCTGATAGTAGACATAGTATCAAAACAACTGCATCAATCCTGAACAACTAGTTTTATGCAAGTCTTTCATGATGAACTAAACAGGGCCTTCCAACGGGGTGCAAAAAAGGCCTTTAGGCAACTTTTATCCAACCCCTCCATCCCCATAAGTCAGTCTCATGTGTCATCAGTGTTTGCACACAGTTCAGCCAAATCAGAAACTGATGACTGACTGATAAGGACACATCACGCCAAGACCGCTCAGAGAATATGGGCAGGCCACAGGCAGATTAATTAATCTGCTATGATTTGAGGGCCAACAAGGGGACCAGTGTTGTCGAGCTCAAAGCGAGCAGTTGCCATTTAAATGATCAATAAGATGAGTGGGTTTCCGTGACTATTGTGGCTCATGCTCAAGTGCATCCAATCCATACTAATTAGTTACATTAAGTTAAAACTGATTCTGGTGGTGTTGGGCTCCAGAGTGCAAAAAAAATAAAAAATCCGTACAGAGTCTAAAGCTTTTCATTGGTTGCCTGACATGTGTGCATAGCTTTTTTCTGCGTTCCATTGCAGAACACTAAATGTTTGCTCTGTGTGTTGCTGCAGCTGATTCTTTTATTCATTTCTGCTGCTCAGAGTGCGATCAACACCCGCTAGCTGATCTGTAAAATTGCACTCCTGTTTCATGCACTTTGACTCACAAGTGTGGCTAAAATTGAACCGCTGGCGTTTGGTGTTCGATTCCTGCGTCATAATATCGAGTACTGATTGTATTTGTGACGTTTGTTCATATCCCTTTTAAACATTGTACCTAATTAGAGACAGGTCATCATGTTCTAACATTGTCTATGAACAAAGTGTGATTATATTTGGAAGAGTGAAGCCAGTTGCTCCACTAAATACGAATGCAAGTAATATTTAATAAACCTAGTTAGAGGTCCTTGCAGCACAACACAAAAGTTATTATTGTGGCACCAAAGACTATGGTTTGCTTCTCAAATTAACTGCTCGCACACCTAAATGCAATATTTTTCTGAAGCCCAGCAGTAACATCTTTGCTTTAGTTACAATTACTTTATGTCACAACAGAATCAGTCTCACAGCTTATCCCTTTTTCATTTCCCACAGTGGATTTCACATCCCTGAAGTAGCAACATTGGTGGTCCAGGGTAGGAAATGCAGATGGTGCTCTCTCTAACTATTCATCTTTGTCATCATTTAGAAACATCAAATAGGACCCTAAACATGATGTATGTGTGTATATATTTCTGTGTGTGTTTGTGATTTTGAGAGCGAGTGTCCACGATTTTAAAACGTATGTAGTGAGCACTGGATAAGAAATGCTAGATATAACATCCTACTCTAAGAGACTTCTTAGAGTCTCTTAGAACTGAATTTTTTGACCTTTTTGTCCTTTATACCCAAAACACAAGCAGTCATCAACTTTGTCCCAAGGTGAGGGTGTCACACGGGTTGTTCTGATTGATTACATTAAGATCTTTAGAATCAGAATACTTTATTGATACCTGGGGGAAATTATATAATGCTGCTAATTATGTTGTGCTAAATTTTGTTATATGAGATAGGTGACACAGAATGCCTTGCTATAGGATCATTTCACAGCAACATACTGTATATACCCAACACCTTCATGCTTGGACTTGGGCATGCTTTGAAATTAAATTAACAGATGGATATTTCTGACTGCTGAACTGAGAGTGTGATGTATATATGCATTTATAGAGATGCAAGTTTATCTTATCTCCTTAACTGCTCTCTCCCCACCCAAGTTATTCAGCAACAAAAATGTGAAAGAGACAAAAAAAAAAAAAAATGGAAAAGACACAGGTCTGGTGGAATTTTCTACTACTAAACTAATCTAAAGAGGTCTTTAATAATCTGAGTTTATCCCTTTGCTGGGGACCAGACTGCCTTCGGAAACCCCCCCCCCCCCCAAAAAAACCCAAAGTCCATTGACACACAAAAGCCAGAACTCCACTACTATGAAAAACACAGAAATTTCATCCTTAGGTTTCACAATTTTCAATATCTGGCAATATGTTAACATTCCAAAAGTCATTATGTTGTCCACAGTAAACTGTGTGACAGCCCTAATGGGCCTATTGTATACAACCAGTTATTTCAGTGTAAAAAGAAAAGGGTCATCCATGTGTATGTGTATATTTATATGAGTGTGTGCAATGAATTCTGCAAAATGATGTCTTTACTAACCCAGACGTGTAAGGGGCAGTGTTTACATCTGCAAGACAAACTGAACTTTGAGAGAAACATCAAATGGAAACATTAGCAGCAGCACTGACAAACTAACTTACCTGGTTCGGCGTTCTTGCAGCAGGCTTGTCCTGATGATTTGCAAGGATGAGGAAAGGTAGTGTGCAGAGCTGTGGGTGTTGCAGAGCCGAGTGGAGCTCATTACGTGCCGCCTCCAGGTCCTCATCTGATGATGCGCTATCCAGTACGAAGACTACACCCTGTGATCCTTGGTAGTAACGACTCCAATACTTCTTGATGTTGTCAGCTCCTGTGGACGGATGTGATGCTATTAAATTTAGCCACTGTTAGAGCTCTATATTAGAAAGTATGACACTTGTAATTGTTGTGTTTGTAAATTAACTTTAATGAAAAGAAAATATACATAACACTCAAATATATAAATTATGGATTAAGGAATCTGTTTGGTGTAAAACCAAAACAACCAAAGAGATGCTGACAACACGAGTCAGACATGACCGCCACCTTCCTCTGCTTCCATTCTAATTTTCACTCACAGCAAAGGTTGCAGTTGTAAAAACAAATTTGAGAAAAGACATTAATAATTAGTTAATAACAAAATAAACACACACAAAAGCTTTTAATGTAACCTTAGTGTTTCAACCATAGTATCCTATTACAGTATCATGCTCAAATTCATTGACCTCTTTAGAATGACCCATTCCTCCACAGATGTCTCTAAAGGCCTACTGCATGGTTAGGTGCTAGATTTATTACACCTGAGGCAAAGGGATTGAAAACAGACAGAGAGGTGTGGCCCATTACGTTTGTCCATATAGTGCAGAGCATTGTACGGCCCTCAGGTCACATCCGGCTCTTTGACTGTCCCTGAGCGGCCCATGTGAGATCAATAGGAAACTAGGATGCAAACATAGATAAGTATACGTCACCCAGTTTGTCCCATTTCAGCCACCAAACACTTTGATAAAATCCTCATCAGTGAATGGCTTAATAATTTTGCTATGTTTTGGATATCACAATACAGCTTTGTTGCTTTATTTTGGAGGTCAATGCTATTTTTTTTTTTTTAATTTACATATATTCGTGTGCAAGTGACTGCAGCTTCACTGTAAATGCATTGGACCAGATGTTTCACAGCTGCAAGTTATACTAGCTCTGAAAGACATCAGCTCACATTAAAGAAAAATTGATGAAGAACGTAGAGTTTTTCCACAAGACCTGGACTTCTAAATATTTATTTACTGAAGTCTGAGTTAAAGCTGGGTGCTTACTTGGTAGAGGGCGGATTGCTGTTATTAAATATTACAGTTTAAAATGTCATTAGGAGACTAAACACAGAAAAAAACAAAAAAACAAAAACAAAACCCAAAACCAAACAAATTATTGATGCAGAACAGGAACTGACATCTGATCCTTTGCTAGCAAAGTTGCAAAAGCAACAAGGAAAAAGCTTGGTTCATCCCTGGATGGGGCTTGGTCCATCAAGACCAGCTTAGTGATTCGGGACAACAACAGGAAGTGATTTGTTCACCTGGATATTCTGGGGCTCAAAATGGGACAAACTGGCAGGTGTTTCAAGCAATGGCTGTCCAAATCTGACAGTGAAAAATGTTCCAACTTTTAAGATGAACCCAGAACTGAAATTCAGATTTTTGCAATGTATTACACCTCAGGAGGTGTTGTGAAAGTCAGTTCTAAAATGAATGTTGTTGACGTAGTATCAGTGCAACTTCATCAGTGCAAGACAATCACAGACAGTTTGTTCCACTTCTGGAGGATCATGAGACCGAACATAGTGACATAGACTACCACACAGCTGACAGAGGGTTCAGCCTGGGTAAATTGCTAAAAAGAAATGGGATCCGAGGACGCAATTTTGAGAGCTTTGTGAGAAGGTAGGTAAAGCTTCCAGAGCTCTCAGATGCAGAATAGAAGGCAGATCTTCAATTTACTAGACACTCAATGTGAATTCAATACACTTGTTCAAGTCCAAAACAGACTAGATTTCTATAACTGAATAAGAAAAACGAACTAACTACAAACAAAACAGCAACAGCACTTTGCATAAAGTTAAGTCTGAAATTTAGTAGAAACTGCACATACTCATTAAACAGCGATAAAATGCTGGTACTTTTGTCTTTTTCACATTTTCATTGACTAATTCTAAAATCTACAGTGATAGTAGTTTGTAAAATTAAATCAATATTAATAAATTAACACTGAGCAGAACTGAGTTCAGCTTACTGGTGTAACCCTGCACAACAGCCCCAGTTTCCCATTGGGAAAATTAACTTCCCACTCTAGAAATAGTTTAAAGGTCATTTGTCATCTTTGCTTACTTTTAAATGAACATGTTAAATAAATGGTTAATGTCCTTAATTACAGCACCAACTGTTGGACGTCCGCTATGAAAAATAATTCCTAATCACTGCCACAAAGTATCATCATCAACATGCTTGTCAGTTAGAGAATCATCTTCAATAACAAGAAGGACAAGCGAGTCCTGCAACAGATGGCATGGCCACCACTGAGTCCTGTTCTCAACATCACTGAGTCAATCTGAGATTATAAGAAGAGAAGCAGCAATTGAGATCACCTAAATCCACCAAACAACTGTGGCAGGTTCTCCCTGATTCTTGGATCATCTTACCTACATCACTTCTTCAAGGCAAACTTGCACTTTTTCCCAATAGGAACTGGTGAATTTTAAAAACAGGGGGTAGCATACAATTTTTTTCATCTTTAACGCAAACTGTATAAATGGAAAGTCTGAGTATAGGTGTTATATGATTGTATCTATGGGAGTGTCTTTTCAGACATGTAATCATTTATAATGATTTAAATATTCATTTTCAGCTAATAACTTCTGTCTGTTTATTTCCTGGGACTTTTTCTGATGGGCTACTTTAGGGAAAAAGGTTGGTTTACAATCTTCACTGAACAAACCCCTGCCAAAAATAACCTCAAACAGCAGTGTCCACCACACAAACAAGAATCAACCTGTTATGTATTAAGAGCTGCAACACAAAGTCTGGTCAAATCTCTGAACCTCTCTTTTGCAAACCCATCTACACTACTTGAATGTACCTTTGTAATTACAGCAAGTCTAATTGGTGTTATTTATGGCAAATCTCACCATGGGTGGGACGGTGTTGCAGTAGTTACCACTATTGCCTCACAGCAAAGAAAAACCCAAAAAACAAAAACAAAAAACAACCCATGCGTTTTAGGTTAAACTGTGACTCTAAATCGAGCATAGAGGAGAGGCAAATAATGTGCCTAAAGGCACAGAACAAAGCATTGTGTGAATGTATGGTAACATGTGGCTAGGAATCAAAAGACTAGAAAAGCACTGTATGAATGCCATTCCATGTGCATCATTTTTTACTCTGACAACACTTTTCTTAAAGTCAGTAAGGAATAACCAATAACTGTGATATCTTGGCAATATTCTTTCATTTCTTGGTCCTTCAGCATTAGGGGTCTTGTCTTATGAAATAAGAATAATTCATTTTAACTGATTGAATCCAAACTGAGAACAGCTGCTGATCCTCACGAGGAATGTATGAGGAGGAAAGTACACATTTCCAACAAAATTTTGAAACAAAAAGTTTAGTTTTACAAATTCAAAGTGCACATAAGGGTTGTTGTTTTTCCTAAACAAATCTCTTTCTTATATGAAATCTATAAAAAGCTGAAGTTCCACCAACACTTTACTGCACATCACATTATAAAAAGAATAGCTGTTGTCTGGTTTCACACTTTTAAATGTATTCACTCAAATGATTACTGCCCTTTCCACATGTTTTCTATTAACAGGTACTAAATGTCTGTTTTACACGCTCAATAAAGTTGTTGTCTCTATGTACACTATACACACAAGTATGTTCACTTGATTGTAGAAGATGTACTTTCTCTGGTTAAAATTATCCCTCTCCATCTGGTGAGGTTCCTTCCTTTGCAATCTTGTGAATTGTTATTTTGTTATAGTTGCTCATAGTAAGTTAATTGCCAAGAAGTGACGAACTGTGAGGCAGGCAAATGTTTAAAAATCACGAATTGCTCTCAGTGACATTTACCTCCTTTCTCTCATGCTCTCCTTCTCTTCTTTCCTTCCTTCCTCCCCCACTCTTTCTACTCACACCTCTCACTAGAGTGGAAAGCTATCAGACAAAGTGGCACTTGAGAGATTGACTAGGAAGCTTCTCTCAACTTTGCCTGGAAATGGTGGAATGTCTGTCATGTCTCGTCGGATCTTGTTGGCAGCTTCTGCCACCTATTGGTCTGTGAGCAGGATTTGCAAACATGATGTCATGATTCTTGGAGGAAGTTACTCATATGATTAATTTTTTAAAAGTGCACCATCGGTGCGCCAGACCATCTCTTTGCTTGTTTTTCCTCTCTGTTTTTGACAACTTTCATGTATCGCTTTTATTTATATCCACCAAAAAGAACGTAGAATAATAATTTAAAAACACATTTTATAGTTTTAGACTGCAAGCAGACATAACAAGCTGGAAATTGTATCACGAGAAGTTAATAGCATGTCAGTAACAGTCACGGCTCCTAGTGAACTTGTCAAGTCTTGACTCATGAACTGGACTGCTTGTTGCCTCACTTATTCCATGTGTAAAACCTGACAAAAGTAACATTAAAATGCCTGCCTCCAATATGACAGATTCCCTGCCTGAACATGACAAATTACATGGATAAACAATACATCTGAACCGAGTCCTTTTAATCAGCTAGTTGAAAGAATCTCACATAGCGCTGTCAAATCTTATGGTATGCTTTGTTGGGTGCTACAGAAGAAGAATTCACAGCTGAATACTATCACTTTTTCCTTTTTCAATTTTATTTGTGTTCCCTTGAATGCCTCCCATTTACTTCTAATTTAAGTTACAATTTGCATTTCTATGAATGTTCAACATCCTTTCTACTTGCCCTCACACTTATCTTTTGGTTCACCTCTTATTCATTCAAATGTTCCCTTTCAGGAAGAGCTGATTGCACACTTGCTGATAGCAATAGAATTACATTTGCTAATGATCCAAGCTGTTGTGCCCAAACATCGTGTGTGACCAATGTTCATGCAAATAGATATGCAATGCACAGGGGAAAGTGTAATGTCTGCAATTTTCTGTTGTATAATTTACAAATCATAAATGCTAATCACCTGGCAGACACTCCAAGTTACCAGTGTTCCCTGAACACCTCATATGAAGCCAATTGGTTGTTATGAAAGCATAACAGACAGAAACAAGCACATAACATTTAGGTTTGTAAAAGAGAATAGTCATAAGGATGCATTTAGTGAATGGCGTGCATGTAGTTGTGTGTAATAAATGCAAAACACCTGAAGTGGGCCCGGGGACAAAAACAAATGCTAGCCAAGACATTCATTTCTAAATAATGAAATGGAAACTGACCTTGTATTAGTCACTTGCTTTGACAGACAGGAATTGAGTTGCTGGGGAGACCGCTTCATTTATTTTTAGTCTGCCCAAATTTGGCTGCAATTTCACACATGTTGGGAATTTTCTGGTAGTAGTGGGGAGTGCAGCTAAAATTACAGATGTTCCCTAAACACCTCAAGCATTCAGATTTCAGAATTTCTAAAAAAAAACCCAACAACAAATAAATAAAATAAATTACACTAGCGAAACAGCTTTATTATGAGTCTGACATCAGAGTCACTTCTCAGAAATTAAATGGCTGGATAACACATCTGACTCGTTATATTTTTTTTGTTTGGCGAGTGCACATTTTTTGCAGCATGTGAGGCTAAAGCAAAAAGGAAGGAAAGTACTAACACATTCCATGTACTGCATAAAATAATAAAACATATAAAGTATGCATGGTTTGAGGTCTGGGACCCATGAATCTTAAATTCATGCCCCAAAGACCTTGAATCTGAATCTTACTTATATTGTATGAACACTTGCTGTGTTTTGCATGCATTTGATGATTCATTGCACATGCACAGCCAACTGCAACAGGACACTTATGTGAAACACTTATGAAGTTATCATGCATTACTAATGCAGCCAACTCTCCACACGCATAAAACATTTTCACATTCTTTCTCAAAGTTATTGACAATGAACGTTGATATAGGTCTAGGCTTTTGAATTTATTGAAATGTCAGAACTTTTCCACCTGAAAAGGTCTGCTGCTTAGTTAATTAGTTAATCATCTATAAATAAATAACTTTTTTTTTTAATCAAACCATTTTCTGTCATATTTCTGCAAATTTTTCTCTAACTTTTCACTAGTGATACTTAATGTTCTGCTTGTGGTGAAAAACAAGGCTATTTTAAGTTGCCAGTTTGGGTTTGAAGATATTCTAAAAAGGGCATTTTGACTAGTTTTAATATTTCAAAGACCATAGAATTAAAGTTAGTTCATCATCAAGAAAGAAAAAGAATCTGTAGATTAGTGGAGGGTAAAAATACACATTTGTTCCTTCCGTAGTAATCTCCATCTTCCTTAAACAATTAACTTTCCTTGCGTTACAAAATATTGTAAAACCCTAGTCTCAATGTGACAGAAAGTAGTGCACTTTTTCAGTTTATTTTGAAGCATTCAGTGGTTACACTTTACGGACACCATCTGAAGGTGAAAACACGGCAAAATTAAGATTCTGTCTGAGTTACGATCCCCGTTAGAGGAGAAAGTGGGAAAAGCAGACATTTGCCATTTGTACAAACATGTAACAGCATGTTCTGATTTTGTGTTTGACTTTTAATTAATGAACAAAACTTGGATGCAAATGCCAGAAAAACGTCAAGCAGTCAATACGCAGCAAAAATTAAAAGCAGCTTGAATTCAGACTCTTTCTGTTGCATTCAATAGCCTGTGTTTATGAATTCTTTCACAAATTCAAACAGCATGCCGTGCTCTATATTTCAACAATACATTTCAACAGTTGAAACCCTGCCACCCTATACTTCCTTTGGTATAAATAAGACTACTGTGAGGGATTGATCTTTTTGTTTTGGTCTCAGATTTACTGTCAGGTTTAGCAATAACTTATTAAATAGTTTTGCTTCTTGGTTTAAGTTTTCTGGCAGCTTTCACCTTAAACAAAAACTCAGTATTAGGTCTTAAACTTTTGAAAAATAAATCCCGGAAAGCAATCCTCTTTGAAGTTATGCTAGTGCCAGAGACTGAGGAAAATTGCTACAACAGAGTGACGAGCGAGCCTTCTGGGACTGTTGAGCAAAGCTGTTGTAATAAAGTTTTCTTACTTCACTAAGGAATGACCTGGCTGGAACTGGAGTGAGGAGTAAAAAACACTTCCACTGTCAGTACATCTGTCAGCCTACACATTAATCCCTTTCATTTATGCACACAATTAACAGTAATTGTTTATAGAAATGCAGCTTCACAAAATATCCTAAATGACTGTGTTACTGTATGCAATAATTTGGCAGATGTTACTATAAGCAATCATTTGACTGGTGTTATTATATGTAATATTTTGGCAGAACTTTTCCTTTTTGGGTGTGTAACCCTGGTCTTCGATGGCTGAGCCATTTTCATCATGCGCCACTGTAACTGACACAGCTGTTTACGGTTATGGAAAAGTAATGTGAGTGGTTCAAAGTGTAATAATCAATCACCAAGCCACTGATGTTTATATGACACTACCCACCTCTCTTACACAAACAGTTTCCTGCACTAATATGAACAAAAATATTTAGATGATCTTGCTTGTTTCTGATCTACGGGTTCTGAAATACTGAAAATGTTCAATATTTCAGAAATTTCAACATCAAAAGTTGGCATTCCCAGAGCACCCTGAGGATGCGAATGAGTTCTTTCTGATCCACCATTTAACCACAATGAACATGAAGGAAGGTAATATGCTTGAATAAGGCTTCAAATGCAGATCGGTTACACTCCAGACTTCAGAACTCCAAAACCAGAACAGTCTGTGGCTTCCATCATCCGCTTTAAATGCAATGCAAATTACTTCACTGTGGTTGGATTTCCCCCCCCCCCCCACACAAAGCAAAAGCTTCTTTCAGGGTAAATTTACACACACAGTGGGGATATTTGATAGGAATGAGAACCGCATATGGTCAGTAGTAACTACTATGTGGTGTTTTTGTTCAGAGATGCGCTTGGTAGCTAAATTTGGCTGTTAAATTTTCTGTCATGTTAATCTGTCTTGCTCATCTCATCTCACTTGTGTCCTAGTTAGTCCATTGTTCTGTGGAGAGTGGGTTGGCCAAGAACTACTGGGACAGGTTTAGGGGATTAAACTACTTCAGGTTTTGGGGGTAAATCACAGGTTTGGGTAAATGGTGCCCCTTTAAGGCTTCATGTTGAAAAATGATCAATGACATCTACATCTCAGTAGTCCTCTCAACTGAGACATACCAGTGACACTGACATAAATACTCCAGAAATGACAGCATGTGTGCATATTCGTATGTATATAATGTTATGACATGAATATAATTTTACTAATATGATATGCTGAATCCTTTATTGTTTGTGAAGGAAGTTAATAGTGATTCATATCTATCCCACTGCTGTAGCCTGACATTCACTTGAAACTGAAGTGTGTCTGTCCTTAGCAGAAATGTGTCTACAAAATATTTTGAACAATGCAAATCACTTTTGTTTATTCCACAGCTTTTCCAAGTGGGTGCTACTGAGTGCAACATTAAATTATTTGGGGCTACTGACACTAGGCCAAGGCCAGGAAGATCGTGAAGGACCTCAGCCATCCCAACAACAGACTGTTCTCTCTGTTGAGGTCAGGAAAGCGATTCCGCTCCCTGAAGACCAACACAGAGAGACTGAGGAGGAGCTTCTTCCCGCAGGCGATACGGTCTCTCAATCACACCCCCACACAGTACTGACCCACACATATAGTTCTTACACACACACTGGACATTCTGGACATTGTTTTCACTTCATCACTTAAATCACTTTAAGCATATTTGCACTGCACAAGACATAATGTGGATTGCACAACACTGGACACTATATTCTTCATTTCCAGTTAATACTTGTACAGCTGCTGTTATTGTGTATATATATATTTATTTATTTATTTATTTATATTTCTTCATACATTCTTATATAGTTCTATACTATGTATTTTGTTTTACAGTTATTTTCAACTTTAATTTATATATTTTATCTTACTCTTTCCCAGTTAAATTTACCCTTCATTCTAATTTGTGTTGTACAGTTATTTCATTTTTAACCTTAATTTATATTTTATTCCTTCCTAGTTAAATTTACCGTTTTTAATTTTTCATATTTATTTCCTATCTTATTCATAGCCTTTTCCTTTTTTCCCCCCTTTAGGTCACGAGCAGTTGTCTAAGCATTTCACTGCATATCGTACCGTGTATGACTGTGTACGTGACAAATAAAATTTGAATTTGATTTGAATTTAGAGGGATAAATGAACGCAAACTTGCTTCTAAAATGAGAAAACACTTACAAGTGCTTCTAAATTCTACTTATTTGCAGTGATCGTTTTCCTCATCTTACCAATTAAAGGCATAAACAGAAACTGTGTAATTTTAATTAACTACTAAATCTTCACCTATGTGCACCAAATGTGCATTGGCAAATGGCGAAAATTGAATGAGTAACTGTACTTTATTCATACACATGATTAATAGGGGTGGGGGGGAAATCGATACTGTGTAGTATCGTGATATTTTGTTTGCTAATAATGTATCGATACAGGGACAGCAGAAATCGATATTTTGTTACAAACAATTTTTTCGTGGACTGGAACAAGTTTAAAACTTTTTTATGTAATGTAAAATTATATTTTGTTTTAATTTACTTTCAAATTCTTCAGTTGCTGAATGGGCTGCATAGTTTTCATCAATTGCATAGTTCAGAATAGCTATAATTGTACCAGATGGTTGCATTCAGTTAAGTTGGACTAGACTGTAATACAAACCGTTCAGTTTATAAAACTGACTGAAATGAGAGAAAGACTGAGTGTGAGCCTTTGATATTAGATAAAATGAATATTGATAAAGTTTACCTTTATGTACAGAATTTGAATATCGCAAAATATTTTTAAAAATTGCAATAATATCGTATCGTGCGTTAAGTATTATGATAATATTGTATTGTGAGTTGTATGGTGATTCCCACCTCTAATGATTAAGCCGATAAATCCTACTCATAAAAAAAATTGGGCAAGGCTCCAAATGCTATTTAAATAAACTACTTTTGTAGTATTTTTTAAATAAACAACCATTATTATTACTTACTAAGATGTTATGGTTGCACTATGTTTTACCTTGGAAAGAGGAACTTTAAGAATTAAGGCCTTTTTTCAGATTTCTTTTTCAACTATATGATAATAATGATGCATGCAGCACCTGTATACAGTCATTAACATGATCACACAGACACACATGCTAATCTAGAAATAAAAAGGTCAAACTTAAACATCATACACCAAATCAATATTCATTAACTATCACCAATAGCGTATGTATAGTAATGAAAAATAAAGTAATGTAAAGCCTTGTTTCAAATAGTCTACAGCCCGTATTAACAACACCTCTGCATGTACAAAGATGCACCGCTGTTGTTCAAATCAAATGTCTAAATTCTTAACTCCAGCCACATCGCTACAGAACAACAGCAGTGTGTTGTGACTATTAGGGTCACTTCATCAGCTGTCCCTGCGTGACATGAATGCACACTGTGAAATGGCCCGTCTAGACTTGACGTCACATCACTGTCCACACATGTAGACACACACACACACACACACACACACACACACACACACACACTGGAGGTGCCCTTCCCACCTAATCCTCATACCTGGCACAGTAGCTAATGTGTGTCAGACTGAAGATAAGTACAAAAAAATGATGCAGTTTTGCTGCAGTGTTGTTGTCCACTGAATAAATGAACAGTATCAATCTCTTCATGCTTCCATCCTAGAATTAAAAAGGCACAGTTCTCTCTGGGTATTTATTTATTTAACGCCTGATTATAATTTCTAATTAGTCCTGAGAGGGTAATACAGCATGGCATACTGATGACACTGATTGACTGTGTCACTATTTAAATAAAAAGCTAAGACAGAGCAGAAGATTATTTGGATTTTGTCGCCTCTGAGAGCAGACAGACTCTGCGGTGAGATCACACTTTTGCTCTTTTTCCATGCACATTTATCTTAATTTACAAATAACTTGTTCGGAGGTGGAATCCAAATTATTCAGATTCATCTTCTCCAGGTTAGAGTTAAATCAGGCTTGGATGTGTTTATTTTGTCCTTTCATCCTGTCATACTCTTCTCTCAGCAAAGTTTTGTCAATCCTGCAGAGAAGTGGAAATTACGAAGTTATTTACAAGCTAAATACACTGACTGGCACGACAGACAAGCCTTGTCTGATACGAGCAGGGTGTTTTATCAAGGCCAGACAATGTGTCTAAATCAATAAGGGAAGCTTGACAGGAGTAAAACAAAGTGAGGCATTGTTTTGGGGAGTTTTTTGGTCTTTTTTTCTTGAAAACATCTAACAGCACAACACAGACACAATTTTAAAGATCAGAAGGTATGGTAGGCAGAAGAAAAAGACAAAAATCAGAGTTAAGGATGAAAAGGAGAACAAATTAAAATAAGTCAGTAACAAATGCATGACTCAGACAAACATATCGCCCCGTCTGGTAACATCCATCAGGGCATGCCTTCCCAAAGGTTGATTTGTGTCTTTAGTCTATAGGACATTTTGTAGATATGATAATCTGGTCCAGTGCACTCAAAGCACGGCGATTTAAAAATGCATAACCAGACTTATGCGGCATCTACACAGAATCTACAGCGTGAGCAGCACATTGCCAGGATAGATCGGCTCCAGAGCCCCATGCTACGTGTAGAAAGAGTTCAGACACAGCACTGAACTGTAGGTCACATGCAGTTCACATGCTATAGTTTAATGCTATAGTTAAGTTCGCCAATATGCAGAAGCACCGAAGCCTTGGGAAAAAAAAGTTTATTCGGGTGTCAAGTAAAATACAAGCTAATTATGCTTTAAGTACGGATTTACTGGCTTAGTATAGCTCAATATAACAACATGCTTATGTGCAGTACTCCATAAACAAAGAAAAAATAAAGACAACACTGTGCTGCCTGAAGGCACAGATAGCTTGCATAGGTGGAACGCAAGAGCAGAGTTCACCACGCAAAACAACACACGTACATTATGACCTCTGCCTTCTCTGTAGTGGAGGCTAAGCTAAAGCACAAACAACAGCCCAAACAAATAAGCGTAGCTCATTTGTTTTCTGCATATTTTGATACTATCCCCTGGTGACAATACACAGATCCACCATGTAGGTGGATCTAGTTGTGCATGACCAATGCACAACCATTCCAGTCCTTTTATATTTTTATAGCAAACTCCAAGTACAACACCATATGATCAAAATTACAGGGTCACCTATACATATGCTCCTAGAGGACCTGTTTGGCGATAGAAACCCATGTCATGAAGTTCCCAGTACACAGCTTTTGTGCTGATGTGAATGGCAGAGAAGGTTTTAACTCAGCAGTTACTGGGTCTCAGCAGAGTCTTGGTGACTTTTTCACACAATGCACCTCAGCACTCAGTGAAACTGCACTCTAACTTTACATGGTCGGAGTTATTTGGTTCATAAGCGCTTTTATCTTGCAGTAACACTTATAGTTAATTGTTGAATATCTATGTAGGAAAAGCTTTCACAAACTGACTTGTTGCTGGTTGGTTTCCTTTTGCTGTACCATGCTCGAATTTATGCCAGATCTAGAAATTTTCCTAGAAATTACCCAATGAAGGTGATTGTGCGTGTAAATGTCAGAATCAGCTGCATGGAATATCTTTAACCTGATTGTTGGGGTTTTTTGTGTAATTGTAGGGTCTTTACCTTTCAATATAAAAGGACCACGAGGTGAACGTTGTTGTGATTTGGCACTATAGAAATAAAGAAAAACAAAACTGATGCAAAACATCTCCTGCTGCTTGCTACACGTGACAAAGGACAATTTCTGATAATGTCAAGTTTGTATTCTCCTCATATGTTCACGAGTTCAACCTATGAAAGATTTTGCTGTGTGCCAGAAATGTTGACCTTAACATACTCCCATATGCCCGCTTCCAGTTCAGCTGAAACTACCTTTGTCTCCCAGATGTAAAAGGTTGAGCAATAATGAGACTTACAAAACCAAGGAAATGAAGAACAGCACATAAAAAAATAAAATGCTTGAATGCTTGAGCTTTTGTGAGGAAGTTTTATGTGACTTTGTGTCTTTTAAATGGTTTGTGTGCTCTACTCAAACAAACAAATACTGACAAACAGGTCATCTGACCTAGGGCACATACGTCACCTAAATACGCAAAACTAGCTTTACCTTTCTGACTGTTAAGCGTCAGTACCTCACTGATCTTCAATAGGCTTTCCGGTGGCATGGGAAGGAAATACACGGGAAGTGCTTCACATCCTGACACTTCTCAACAAGAGCGTCTTCTCTTGCCTTAGTCAGGGCTGAGTAAAGAGAACAAGCCACAGAGGCATTGTGTAAAACAAGGGTTTCGGGGTCAGGAACACTGATGTCTGTGCGTCACATCTTGTATCATTTTTCTGCATCATTGATGCAGTGCAAAATAACATAAAACTAAAGCAGGCATGTTTGCTTGTTTTAAAGCCATAGGGAAAGGGGAGGAATAAAAGAATACTGACAGAAGTGGGAAGTGTTGAGTAAGTTTCAAACTGTGCAGAACAAGCCTGCCATAATCAGAAGACACTCTGAGGGTCTCTGCATGAAAACTGACCAGTGGAAAATTATGCAAGAACACAAACTCTTCCAATTATATATTTGCGTCATATACAACTGGAAGAAAAGGTGGATGCCTGTGCAGGGAAAACATAATGGCTGCAAATCAACACCTTTTCTCACACACAATATCCAATATCCTCAAAAAAAAAGAAGAAAAAAAAAGAAGAAGAAGAAGAAGAAGAAGAAAGAAAAAAAGAAAAGAAAAGGTAGTTAGTAGAGGCATCAAAACATGTGCTTGTTTTCACCGTCTCCAATACATCCATATCGGATGGCAACATAAATCACTCAACTGCCTGTGCTCTGTGTATTTACAAGGAAAGGAGCAGGGGAGTAAGTGTTCAGGCAGGAGGGCTAAGAGAAAGAGAGAACAGATTTCATCACGCTTTTCTGTGGTGGCAGCCTATACTAACGTCTCTAAATCAAGTGTGTCATCCGTGGGACCAGTGTTTTTCCAACCACAATCATGTTACCACTGTTACCACCAGACTGGCTTTGACCCAATCCAGAAAAACCTCTTTTGGGGGGGAAAAAAACAAAAAACAAAACCCCTAATGCGTTCTGTCCAAATTTGGTAGCTCCCTCGTTGGTGGTCCCCCCCCAGTGCCTCTTTTTGCATTTGTGTGAGTGTGTGTGCTTCATCTTTTCAGACGCCTAAGTTGGGTGATCCTTGAAAATATGCACTGCACCTGTCATGCACAGGAAACTGAAATTACAAAACAATCTATTCCTTTTATTTCTCAAGGCTCTCTTTAAGGACTTCGATTGCATTAGCTCTGTTTATTTATCCCATCCTCCACCTCAGGTTTCCTCATCTCAACTTAATAGCTTCCTCGAGGGTTGTACATTTCCAGGAATAATACGGTGCACGTTGTTCAGCATTGGAAATTTAAAACACACCAAAAAACAAACACACTAACACATCTGACGTCTATACACACACACGCCTGTGTCTGAAAGATGTCATGCTACAGGACACAAAAAGAAACATTTTTCCCCATTCTTGATGTTTGTGCCCGCTTGTGTAAATTTCAATTGAAGAGATGGGGTGAATACAGATTAAAGACAGACAAACCATTAAAGTATATATCTAACAGGTCACATATGGACTTTTGTATACCTGTGCAACATATGAGTGTTTTGTAATCGAGGAACAAAATATTCCAATGATGTCATTGGAAAAAGAAGCTGGTCATAGTTTGGTGGGTAAACAGATCATAAAGTACGGATTTCAAAAAAGAAAACATTCATTATGGCACAATAACCGTTGCCTACTTTATATTGTAAGGTAAAGACCCTACAGTAATACAAAGAAAACAGAAAATCCCAATAATCACATGATGCAGTTACTGTTACAGGGGCCAGTTAACCTGTTAATGTCTACGATGGCCCACAGCATTTCATTGCTGGGTCACTCCGTTTCATCTAATACAGACGTTACAAACTTGAATTCCTGCATTTACTTCTTACCTCCAAGTTCTTTTACATTCAAGATGGCATTTGGAAACGGTACTGCTTTGATGCTGAAACCTGAGAGGAAAGAAAACAATGAAAATCCATCATTGCAATCACCTAAAAAAAAAAATAATTGTACTTCCCTCCGTGTCAGTGTGTGTGTGTCCAGCACATGCTAGGAGTGATGAGAGTCAGCTTTTAGGAATGCTGGCTCCATTTACTTTTCGATAGTGAGAAAGTGGATTTTTTTTTCTTTAAAGAAAGAAAGAAAAAAAAGGAAAGAAAAAGAAATCAATTTTATCATTAGGTTTCCCCGGGATATTTGGTGTACCTTTTCCAAACCAGCTGGTGAACACACACAGGACTGACAACATATTTGTGTTATAAACATGAAAGAAAAACACTTTGTGTGGTCCAGTTTTAGAAAAACAGAAAAACAAGAAGAGCTAAACAGAAAAGTGTTTTGTTCTATGTTGGGGTTAGCGGAGGATACAACTAAGTACTATCGTGTATTATGTGGTTTGTTTATGCGGCTGCGTACGGGAAATAGTGGAGAAACCCACTAAAGGGCAAATTTAATGTTGCTCAAATTATGCTAACTTGTCTTGGTGGGAATTCATTTCCTGACAACATTTACAAATAGGAGGAGAGATTTGAAAGCAGATTATGATTTTACAAGCATCTAAATTAATCACTATGTACATTACAACAGTGCACAATTATAAAGCAGGAAGTAAGAATATTAGCAGGAGAGTTCCCCCTTTATTGGCCTTCCTGTTCTTCCCTCTGTACATTTGGCAGATGGACAGTGCTGACAGCTAAATCTGCTTTCAGAGATGAACACTAATTTTCTAATTTATCTATTAAGGCTTATAATAATAACTTTTTTATAATAACAGAATAATCTAATACTCATCAGCAGGCGCAGAGAGCTATTCACTCACCTAACACACCCCCTGACACAGAAAAATGCAAACTAACTGTTACAGGCAGCACATTTGGGAATTACGTTATATTTAGCTTCTCCTGGAAAAAGAGTAAATCTAAAGTGGGACTTCTGCAACAGCTCAACACTGCTGCTGTCAAAGCCCGCGAAGGAGACAGGAATGTCAGGGTTCTTGAGGGACTGCATATATGGAAAGCAGAGTGCTGACTACCACAAGAATGATGTGCAAACCCTGAAAACTCCTTCTATTCTGGACATAACACCAGCCTGCCACTTGATTGAAGAAGAAAAAAAAACAAGTATTGGCAGGTGACATCCTGACATCTATTCTGGCACAAACACTGGGACTGGAAAAAGTCCTTCCTCTATTGGAAAACTAATACCTGGATAGTACTATCTATCTGTTTCAAGAACATGATGTCCTTCAGATTCGAATCACAAAGGACTAAAAAGGAGAAAGATTGCAAGAACACATGTGAGCGAAGGGAGATAAGCATGCACCCTCTGCTGTTGTACCTAATTTTTTATGCCTTCTTTTCCACTGATCCATGTCTTATAACCACATACCTGTTGTAGGAACTATGCCATCGGTGCTCTCACTACAGAGGCGTGAGAGCAAGCTGGTCTTTCCAGCACCTGTCAGGCCAATGCACACCACATCATACTCTGGTCTCGGCGGTGGGGGTCCTTTACAGCACAGTGCCCGAAAACACTAAAACAAAGCATACAAAGCAATGAATGCATTGGAAGACAATTCTACGCGACGGGGGGGGGGGGGGGGGGGGGGGGGGATATAGGGAAGTGGAGGGAGGACCGCTATAATTCTGCATTTGCAATCAAGACAATTCTTAGGATAAATTCTTGCCTCCATAACTCTGCATGACAACTCTCACAGGCATTTCTGTCTTCATACGGCAAAACAAAAATTCACACCTCGTGAAAAAACAGGCTGAGTATAGGATACACGTGCAGCTGATGTACAAGGAGCAAAAAGTATACAAATGATTGAGCAGAAAGCTTAATAAAAAAAAAAAGAATGCACCATGACAAAGAATGATACTACCATGATTTCTACATGTACGAACGATCTAATTTAATCATGCCACATAGAGAAAATGTCATTGACAAACTATATTCAATCAGGGGGTTAGATGCATGCATCCAAGTGCTGGTCCAACACGTTTTTGTCTGCATGTAAACCTTGTCTGATTGGGCCCTTATGGCAGCCAGAGGCAGACCTGTCACTCCATGAATCACGGCCTGGGACTGAGGGCCTGCTGTGAGACATTAAGGGGCAAATGCAGTGTGAACCGTGAATGAGAACTTTAAACTTGTGTGGGGAGATCAGTATCCAAAACTAAAAAGAGATCTCTTTTATTAGCAAGACAGGAACCAGTCTGGACATGGCAGGACAGACACACGCACGCACGCACGCACGCACACACACACACACACACACAGTCTCCTACCCATCTACGATATCACATTTCAAGTACAAGAACATCAACACAAGATTTCCTACTGCTCATGTCAAAGGACGACCCTCCTCAACACACTGTTGCTGCGCTCAGAGACTTTAACAAGAAGTAAAAACATGTGCAAGTCTACATGAACTGCTGCACATCTGTGTGCACGCTGTCCAGGTGTGCCATCAGAAAAAGAATACCTCGGTGGGCAGAAGCAGTTAAACTAATGAGAGGATAAACAAATATTCATCATCAGTTTTCAAGTAGGTCTGTATGTTTGTATACTCCGGCTTTAAGTCGTTGTAAAATACTTTTTATCTCAAGTTAAAAGAATCAAATGAACATCCAATAAAAGAGCAATTTTACAAGATGCATCCATTGCCACTTTTAAATTGGAGGAGAACAAAACAAAGTGCTTCAGCCTCAGTTCATCTACAGAGCCCAAGACATCAATGACTACCGGGGTCAGTTTTCAGAGTCATGCCAAAACAGGACTGCCGTTTGATGGAGATGTGGGGAATCTGCTTCAGCAGAACCAGACGTCGGCTGAGCAACCCGAGCCCCCCCGACTCCTTGGTGAACCCACCAGTCTGCTCAAACAGGAAACATTCTCCTTTTCCAGAAAAACTGTAAGATCAGAAACACACGCGTGTCAGATGGAAGAGCACATGTACAAACTTGGTTTGATTGGGTTATTTTCTTCTCTTCTCTGAAGCCACATGTACAGGTTTCTGTACAAGGTGAAAACTACCCCAGCTGTCAGCCAAGAGGACTGACAGCTGATGTTTAAAAAGAAGGGTTGAGGTAAGTGAAGATGGAAGAACTCAACCAGGTACAAATAGATATTGAGTTGAATAACTTGAGTGTTCCGAGCCCTATGAAATAATTGCTAAACCAGGAGTAAACATTGTTTTTAAAAAGGCATTGAATCAGGGTGCTGCCCCATTGCGGGAGCAGAATGAGAGGACTACTCCCACCAGAGAGTTGTGATTTCACAACAGTTACTAAAGGAGCATCCAGGCCCTGACCCTGGGGTCCCCATGTACACAGTGGCCCCTGTGAGAGAGAGATGGCAGCTCCCACCTCTGGCCCTCTTTGACAGGTCAAGATTGACGAGGAGAGCTTGCTCAAAAGGCTCACAGGAGAAAAATAAATATATCGGTAGGCCTTTGCCTACTTCGAGACATGCCCCTCCCCGTCAACCACATACTCAATGTGTCACTGAGACCAAGAGCACAATCACAGAGATTGTCCAATGATGAGTATTTCCATAAATCTCCAAGCTATTTATACACACAGCTGAAATTGAGTTTTTAGTTGTATTTGACCCATACAGTAACCTGTACTTTGATATAGGAAAACATCTACGGAAACTCATGAAAAATAAAACCTATGAGGCCACTTGTCAATCCTGCCAAAAGACTCTGGGAATGACAAGCATTTTATATAGACTCTATTGATTAGTTGCCTCTTATAGAATTGGACATGTTCTAGTTGTGCTTTCCTGAAAGACCTGCCTAGACATTACCTCACTGTTGTTGTGAAAGTTGATTAGCTAGGCTTTATGTAAATGAGAATCATATCACAGAAGATGTAGCCAGGCTGCATTTTCTCCTCAAGAGAAAGATGCATGACAGGAAAAAATGGAAAAAGAAACACCACGCTCCCCAGGCCTCCAATTTTAAAAAGATGCCAAGACTTTTAATGGGTGACACAATTAGGCCTCCTGGCAGCAGAGCATAGCTCAAGTAGACACTGAGCTTATTAGCATTTAGCCTCATCTAAATAATGGGGGGGTTCCCATATCAAGAGTTTAAAAGGACAATGATGTATGAAAACTGCTGCAGTTCTTTTTCCTCCCAATGTTTTACTTCACATAATGCTCAAAGCCACACCACATGGTATAGCGAGAACTCCAACAATGTCTCCACAGACCCTCCTGACCTCAAGTTTGTTCATTTGCATATGGTTAACACATGATATATACATGGATTTAGGGACTGAAAAAGATCAAGGCAAAGGGTCCCACTGACTAAAGGATTCAGATAGACTTAAAAGAAAAAAAAAGGAAAAAAAAGGAAAAACAACTAATAAATGAAAACATTTTTGTCAGTGACACATAAACTATCATGGTGTAAATTCACCTGACGTGGTTGGATGGAAAAAGAGCCAGGCTCTTTTTAGAAAATGACTTTGTATTTTTAGAGGTAATAAATGTGGGATAGAGGGAAGCCGCTATACCCACAGAAGACTAGTTCACGTTTCACTCTCGTACTCTCTTGCTACTGTCGAGACACCACAGGACCGGAAAATAGGCAGTGGCACGACAGCATGTTCCAAATTGAGGCTCCCAACAAGCTTTCAGTTTGTATGGACAAGCTTTGATCTTGTTGAAGTTATTAAATTTAACTTTTGTGTTGTCAAAGGAGACACAGAGAACATAGAAATCAAATATGCCAGCTTGGAAACGCTGATTTCATACCTATTCTGTTCAACCGGATCTTTGGAAACGGTAACATAACAAGTACGGTTTCTGCATATTGCTAAAACATCTCAACAGGTGTGCAGCGTCAACTAATTCTGCTACAGAAATACTCATGACAGCTACATAAATACTAGGGGTGGGGGGGAAAAAAATCGATACTGTGTAGTATCGTGATATTTTGTTTGCTAATAATGTATCGATACAGGGACAGCAGAAATCGATATTTTGTTACAAAAAAAGTTTTTGTAACAAAACTCTGACTTCAGAGCATGTTGATCAGCTCCTTTTTCTGAGCAAGAATCCTGACATTCCTTCACTGTCCAAATGTGTTTAACTTTTTTTTGGGCAGTAATAAACATGACAGTTTACTTATTTTAATTTAAGACATGTTTTATTTTAATTAAGTTTAAAACTTTTTTATTTAATGTAAAATTATATTTTGTTTTAATTTACTTTCAAATTCTTCAGTTGCTGAATGGGCTGCATAGTTTTCATCAATTGCATAGTTCAGAATAGCTATAATTGTACCAGATGGTTGCATTCAGTTAAGTTGGACTAGACTGTAATACAAACCGTTCAGTTTGTCAACAATAAAACTGACTGAAATGAGAGAAAGACTGAGTGCGAGACTTTGATATTAGATAAAATGAATATTGATAAAGTTTACCTTTATGTACAGAATCTGAATATCGCAAAATATTTTTTTAAAAATTGCAATAATATCGTATCGTGCGTTAAGTATTGTGATAATATCGTATTGTGGGATGTATGGTGATTCCCACCTCTAATAAATACTACCCAGTAATGGTTACCAATCTTTCTGGATCCTTACGATCTTTAAGTCTTAATATTTTTTATCAGGATGGTTGGCTAACATTACCCAAACTTAACTAAAACTGACAAATGTTTTTCCAGAAAAGTTCAGATACAATATTATTCTGCAGAAATACAGTAAGAGATGAAACTTCAACTTCAGCAACTGAGTAACTGTAAATGTTTATCCAGTGTTTAGTGTTTTTGGAAAAATAATAATAATAATAAAAACAGTTTGGGGAGACAAAAGAACGAAAATTCTGTAAACCTTTGGAAATAAGGTGATAAAATAAGAAATAAGATTGATTTATAGGGAGTAAGTGCCAGATGACTGAGTCAACTGCCCTCACCACATTATACATTTTGCAAAAAAAAAAAAAAGTGTCTGAAAAAAGCAGCAAATTATACATGAAGAAAATCTGTCAAGCTGATGCATAAGTGCCCTTTTTAGCCCCTGTCCTGCCCATTAAGCATGTAAAACACCATGTTGAAAGGTAGATTACTCATCAGTGAGTAAGTCGGAACTATTTGCACTCATCACAGTCATGGTGCTAATGAGTATAATAATGCCCGCTTAAAAACTGCTGTATCACATTTAGCCTTTGGTATTCCAGAACACACAGACATACCAAGAAGTAACTGCAGCCTCCCCCTTGGCTGCAAACACATAAGCTGCACGTACTGACTTCCGGTACAACAGAAGGGACAGGATAGAAGAGAGGAGGAGGAGGGAAAAAAAACAAACAGAAAGGACACCCAAGACACTGGCCTCAGTAGTCATGCCCACTGCAGACAGACAGACAAAGAGTACGGGCAAGCAGTTTTTTTTTCTTTTTTCTTTCCTCCAGACTAAGTGTCGGGACAACACTTGTGTGCAGGGCTCACTCCTGACCTTTGGAAATGACAGTCCTTTATATGGGTGTCCCCATGGAGGAGCAGTGCTAACAGCTATGTGTGTAATAACACACCAACTACAGTCATAACACAGGCCTGCAGTGGAGAGGAGAGGCAGGCTGTGAGGTATGAAGGTAGTGTAGGGCGAAGCAGGGAGGTGGAGAGGGTGTGCAGGCAAAATGGGAGTGGTGGTGGGTGGATGGCTGCATTCATTCATCCTCATTCATCTTCTCCCCCCTTCAGTTGTTGTTATTTGCCACTTTGAAGCTGGATGGGGGGTGAACAGTGGGACACAGTGTGGTTCAGTACAGTGAGGGTAGGGGGGGTGTGGGGCGCACTGCATGCCATTCTCGTTAAGGGGCGAGATAGACGTGCTAGACACACAAGGCTACTCAATGGACTCTTCCCATGCTAGGTTACTGCAGACTGTTGTTACTCCAAAATCACAGATTGCTTCAGGCCCAGGTCTGCACCACCACACACCAAACCATGCTCCACCCTTTATTTTGCTTCGTAACATAGCATATATTTCTGACCATTAATTGGGCATGCTTAAGTGTTACTGGCATTTTTCTAACCACACATGCCTCTCATAGCAGTGGATTTTCTTCCACTGGTGCAGACAAGATGCTACCAGTATTATGCCTATGAGCACAAGCACGAACGACTGTTTTCTTATACCTTAATTACAAGTAAAAACAAATGCCATGTGGATTTGGCAGTGAGAACTCTGATATGCTTTCAACTGTAGCTACAGGTGATGAAATACAAGATTTACTGCACTTCAAAAATGATGGCCAGTTAAGGACACTAAACAGGTGCCATTCATTATCCCGCATCAGAAATAGATCCCTGAACAAACACACACACACACACACACACACACACACTGAAAGAGTACACTGGAACATTTGGGGGATACGCATCGCTCCCGTTCCATGTGCCTCGACAATACACATCCAGTTGTGTGGAATGTTTTTGATGCAGGGCATGCTGAATATGTCTACTGTTGACTTCAACAGCTTAAAACAAAATATCGCAGAAGGCTGCTGAACTGAAATGACAGACATACAGCAATAAGAAGATGACCCTGTCTGCGCCAGCTCAACATCCCGTCTGGTGAAGTAGACCGTGTCTTACTTAAGTCGACAAAACAACCCACAACCCATTATGCCTGCTTGTCTCTGTGTTTACGGGGAGGTCTTGTTTTAAAGGCTGATTTGCTTGTCACCGTTTTGCAGGCACATCATCCCTTTATTCGAAAGCAACAACCACTCTTTTTCTCACTTTCTCCGTCTCTCTCCCCTATCACCCCCGCTACCCAATTCATTCATCCCACTTCTGTCTGTCTGGCCCTCGTTTCAGAGCTCAAACACTATTGCCCTGACGCTAAGATGTCTGGACAAGGAGACAAGCTAGAACACACACACACACACACACACACACACACACACACACACAGAAAGAGTGAAGTTAGAGCGCCCCCCAGCTTTTTGCTGGAACATACCACATCTTTTACACTGCAAAGGAAAGGGCAAAGCTTTGCTCCAACTCATTTAATGTAACTTAAGTAACAAGAAATGGCTCTAAAAACCTTCATGTATCAAATTTCCACCAATTCTGAGAATCACGTTCATGGCAGCAAACACAGAAAGAGAAAAACAAATTGGTGCTGCCTGCCACTATCGAACAGAAGCGAAATCCCTTCATTAATTTGGCTAAACAAGTTAACGTGACAGACTCTTTGGAACCTTGAATCCAGTTTTAAAACAACCAAGATATGTCTAGACTATAAATCTCAACTTCGAAAAACAAACTGAAGCATCTACTTGCTTCCCCCCCCACTTCACTTCCCCTTTTCAGTAAGCAGCTCCAATGTTAGCCTTCTCCTATCTGGCCTGACATGGTAGCTTGTGACCCTGCCTGGATGAGGAGAAGGCCAGATCAAAGGCAGAGGAGCAGCCTTGGAAAAACACTTGGGCTGAGAATGGACGGGATATCTGTCAGGAAGCCTTTCCCACTGGGCTCACTAGTGCTAGAGCCCAGGGATCAGGTTACCACCCAAAAACACCGACATGAAAGAGGGGGAGACGCTAATCCGCATACATGGGGCTCTCTGTCTGTCCTCCAGTTGCACTCCACCACCAATAATGTATCCCTTCGTCCCCTCTGCTCCTTACCCTCTAAAATCTCCACAGCTCAGTATCTCTGAGTCACCGCCAAACCACACCAATTTAACTTACCCATACACCCCCCCGGGCTTCTCTACACCACCACTTCTCCCTGCTTCAACACCCCGAAAACACTCAAGCTTCATCACAGAGGATTAACAGGAAACCCTGACACACCCTTTTGTTGAGGAGACAGAGGGGGGCTTGGGTGGTTTGCCACCCCGAGAGGGTCTTTTTTATCCACTGGGGTTCCTGATCCAGTTAGAGAAGGAGACGTGAGGACTTCATGTCTCAGCATTCTTACTAACATCAATGACATGCACACACAAGAACTTCCACAACTCCAAGCTGTATAGACGAGGCCTGCTGGTGGCTATCAGTTTTCCAGTAGCAATGAGCAGGGACTAAGAAAAGAAGGATGCAGTGAGAAAAGAGGCTGGGGCAGGGAGGGAGCATTTGTAGGAGTGTGTGGGATAAAGGGAGTGTTCAAAATGAGGATGGCATATATGTGTATGTGTATGTGTGTGGCAGGGAGTGGGGGGTGGGTGTCAGTGCTGTAAATCTTGATGTCACTGACAGGAAGACTGTTGCAGGACCATTACCATAAATCTGACAAACGCTAAGTTGATGGGAGGCTGTATCTGTCTGGTCAGGGACCAGTCTAGACGGTCCTATTGAGGGGTCCTACAGCGTAGCCCTGTTTGTTTCCAGCACCATCTGGATGTGGCAGTAAGTACCCGCTGCTGTGGTTCACATATGCAAACAAACACAAAGTATACAATGTGCACCATTCCCATAGCCATTGCAAAGGCCCTGATCTTTGTATCTCAAACAATAACCACAATTTATTTGTGTAGTGTACTGACAGAAACTCTAGAACAACAGGTTACACACAGTATCAAAGTAATATCAAAGTTCTGTGGTCAACTTTCTTGTATAATTATTGCATTAAAATGTTACTGTGAACTTCTGTGGATGATAAATTGGTAGCTAACTATTCAATGGGCTCCTAAAGGACTTTTGTTAGATTAAAGCAAATCTACACCACATACACTAAACCGTTAAGGTTGTGAACACGAGAACTCCACAGTGGTGGATGTTTGCACTGAAAGCTGGGTATACGCCGCAGGCTGCACGGTCCTGAACAGTTTTGCTTGTTGGCAGGATGTATTCACTCAAGGAAGCAGCCGCTGTGTGGAAGTGGTGCTGCCATGAGGTGGGTGGCATGTGTCACATAAAACCCGAATGAATGTCCAGCAGAACACTGCATGGCAACAAAATGAGTACTCTTAGTCACTTCACCTGTCAGTGGTTTTAATGTTGTAGCTGAGTGGTCTACACTCTAATAACTGTGTTGAGGAAGATGTGACTCAGTGATTCATACAGATTACCTCATAGACACGCTATGATTAACAAGGTATGTTCTCAAGTTTAACCCCCCCCCATAAAAACACCATCTCCCAAGAGATGGAAACACAAAAGCATGATAGTTCTGCAGTGCTGAATGCTTTTCAAGCATCCATAACATTTGCAAGAGTCACTGTGACACAGCTCTTACAGATGCTTTTTGTAGCCTGCGTTTCCTGCCTAAAATCTTATGTTCATTTTCTACAAACGAAGCTTGAAAAACAAGCTCTTGTTTAGTTTATCAAAGATTTTCTATTGAGGCACCGAACTACTTTAAAAAAAAAAAAGAAAAGAAAGAAAAACAAAAACATCTCCTCTCTCTCCCTCTCTGAGTCTCTCTCAACAAACTGGGCAAGAGTTCACCTGAGGAGAATCTGGGACTGATCAGCACTGCACGGGTTCCACACTTTGACCCAGGCGTGGGTCACAGTGTAGCCTGAGGTGAACACTCTACAGTTTAATACTTACACTTTGTTTTTGATGAATACAGACGTGTCCCCTCATTAACAAAGTTCCTAATCTTCATGCCTTCATGCTTGAAAGGAATGTAACGAGTAGCATAACAAATGACTTTTAATGTACTCCATTACTTTTTAAAAAGGTGTTCTGCGTAATATATTTAATAATAACTTTGAGTAATGACTAAAAAAAAAAATAAATTAAAAAAAAAAAAAAAAAATATATATATATATATATATATATATATATATATCACAACAAAGAGAGGAAATACCTCAACAAACATGCACAAACATTTGACCCACAGCAAGCAATTCATTTACATGAATATAATTTCTTTATTGCTGCTTAGAAATGGTGGCGACTCTCAAAATGGAGCCAACGAGACTTGATGAGGAATCAAAGTCAAGTCCAAGTGATATTGATAATGGAATCTGAATCACTAAATTCGTATCAAAACCCGGGTTACGATTGTCTGAAAGATCTGATGATCTGTAAGATCTTGGTAGGAATAATATAATCCAAACAGCGTGTCCCTCTAGACCCCCAGCCCCCTTCCCAGCCGACACATTTATCTGTCTGGAGCCTACCTTGGAGCTTCTGTGTTTCATGACATCTACTGGAAAATTACATTAGGTTGAGAATAAGAGGGACAGCATTAAGGGGCCCACCCACGGGACTGTTTTCATGTTCTTCTCTTTTTGTTCAAGAAAGCATAAGGGTGAGGTGGTGGCAAGCCAGTTGCATTCACAGTGGACACCTTTACTCCATGGGACATCCAGAGGGTAGATAAGGAGGCCACAGAAATGAGGGGGTTGAAGGGGTTCCACTGGGCGCCATTACGGTAAATAAATCTCCTAAATTGGGGAGAGCGATTAGCTTGGCTGCATTAGCATACTGCGGCGGCAAAAACTTTGGTATCCTGGGCACAGCGTAGGGCAAAAAGATGTTTTTCTGCACCCATATAGAGGATCAAAGCTTAAGGGGCCCCCTTTTGAAGGCCCTGAAACTAGTGTGCATGAACCAAGGGGGGTGGGGGGCGCCCCATCTCACAGACATAAAAAGGATGGGTGGATGGGAAGGGCACTCCTCTCACTTTCATCAGTTAAAGCTCATTTTCATACAACATTTATGTATCGATGACAATCGATTGTTGATTAAAGCAAAATTAGGGCCCCCATTCTCCCTGAAAAACGTGTGGGAACGTTTCAAGTTTGTCGTTAAATGTGAAAGACTTTTCCTCATTAGTCATTTCATGGCTCCAGTTTGACAAAAAAAAAAAAAAAAAAAAACAACAACTAAAAGCCATCAGAACAAGACGATTTTTATATAGACTGTATGTAACACAACAATAATCATAACATATCTATAATATTGTTTCACTGAACTAGTCCTCACATCATAAGATACAAACAAGGCCCAGCCACGGGGATGATATTAACAGCCTGACCCTGTTGATAACAAAGTGTGTGGATTAGTGTTTGGGAGATCTACCAAAGATGGTAAATGGAGGTGTTGTAACCCACAAAACAGAAAAGACATTACTTATTATGAATATAGTTGTGGCTAATGATGTAATCTAAACTCAGTATGCAATCCAAAGCTTTCTGAAACCCGTTATCAAATCTTCTTAAAGTCAAATTGCAAGAAACTGAATTTACAAATAACTAAAACTCATGATTCTATCTACTCTTCTGGCTATATTAATCAATACTGACATTTCTTATTTAGTTTAATTCTTGTTTACAACCTACAGCCCAAACTTGAGTGGATCGGCAGATGATGCGAAATGTTGACATGATTAAGAAGTTTAAAATAGGAAGCTGATCAATGGAACTTTAAGCTGTGGTAATTCCTTCTTGTTAAACTCCACTGTAGGACGTGCAGTGATGTGCCCTTTCACTCGCAAACAATCTTTGCCAGAGTTCATTCGGGGACTTGGACAGAGAGTTTCAGTAAAGTTATTACAAAATTTGTGATTTGTAAGACACAACTCTCTGTACTCTGTTGAACAGGAACAGAATCCAAATGGGAAGTGCTATCGGATCACAACCCTAGGTGTGGCACTAGCAGTGATGCCAAAGAGAAAACAGACATATTTTCACTGAGATAAGGATCATGAATGATGAGTACTGCAACAAATGAGGACACTAACATCATTACATTTATGTGGAAACTTAACATCTGTGAAAACCATACTTCATGCTGTCACAGATCTGGAAGACCTCTTTCATATCTTGCATCCAGATTGAGTGTGTGTGCTTGACAGAGCTTACAACTCACACATGTCAACAGAACAGGTCTTAAAAGCAGTGACAAACTGAGAAGTTCGCAGTTTCCATTTATCCAAGTAAGTGTTGCCCAACAACAAAAACTTTTGCACATGGCAATATAGTGAAAGGCAGAAAGCAAGTACAATCCCTTTGATTCTGTCTGGGTTTGGTTAAGACATCTTGTTGAACTACACATTACAGCCAAAATTCTGACACGACACATATGCATACACAATATACTATACAATTACATGCATCTCTGACCACCTCAAAGTAGGTACAAGCTGACCACAAAATCCCATTCGGTCTTATACACAATGAAAAATGGCCTGGCTTTCTTGGGTTCCTTTTTCCTTGCATAACCTCAAGATAAAGCATCATTAGGAAAAAATAGGA
Source organism: Copadichromis virginalis (assembly GCF_057382275.1). NCBI lineage: Eukaryota > Metazoa > Chordata > Actinopteri > Cichliformes > Cichlidae > Copadichromis > Copadichromis virginalis. The sequence goes on from NC_140629.1 coordinate 30,444,287, forward strand.
CATTTTATATACTGCAAATACTATAAGAAAAAACTGCAGTAGTGTACAATGTCATTTCTGATGTAAAATGTCAATGCACCTGTGATTCCCTTCTACATCCTTCCTATTAATAGAAGCAACAAAGCTCATGCTAATTGATTTTGTCTATGGTTTTAGAAGTGAGAGAGCCAAGCTTTCATTCTATACAACTCTTCTCTCTTACTTCACCACCGCTGAGGTGTGTTTAACTGGCACAGCTCACACAAGAAGTGGTATTTATAGGAAAAAATTAACTATTTAAGATGCTGGTGTTATTTATTTATTCTTTGTTTTCAAAGGGTTTTTTTATAGGTTTTTATGAAGAGAAGTTGTGAATCATCCACTTTACAAGGTTATACAAAGGAATGACAACATTATGCTAAAAAGCCTGTAAGCATGCAATTCAGGCAATTTAATACCTGAACATTTGCTATTATGAATCTTCTCTAATTTTGATTTTATTTTAATTATGAGTCACACATGAACAGTACTAAATAAGAAACCTGAGCTATAGTGAAAACATAAAACACTAAACAAATAATCCAATCCATTTTCCTTATTTTAGAAAAAACGGGGTTAACATACAAAGATTGAGAGAAACAGTGGCTTATCACTAGTTTCACACAGCTTGTCGTCCTCCTGGATAGTGATAACAGACGTGAGAAACCCAAACACATCAAGTTTCCCATAAATATACTGACTATGAAATTGTTGAGGTCACTTGGGCATGTCCTTGGAAATAAAATGAAAATATAACTAGTTAAATGTCTGGAGGCTCAGAATTTCTTTGCTTAGAGTCTTGACAATGAGAGGAAAAAAAAGAAAACAGCCGTATAATTGTTAGTACAAATGAGCAGATGAAGACGTAAGAACGGTAATCAGACCTGAATATTTGTGAAAGAAACAAATGAAATGATGCTCAGTGACCGTTTGATGCCATCCGTCAAGTGTGGCAAAGGCCTATAAGGCAGTGATTCCTGAACATGTGCAAATATTTACTGAAAACAAATTTTAAAAGGATAAAATTAAGAAAACTACACGAGATGAGACGCCAAAGCCAACCATCTGGAGGTATTTCAAATCACAGGTCATTCTATGCCATAACCTTATCCAGCGAGTGAATCTATAAGAGTTCGGGGCGTTTCGGCACGTTTGTCGGACGTTAACCAGACACATTGTTTTAACCTTTGCCGGAGAAGCTTCTGTCTCATTCCCAGGGGCTGGCTGTGTAAAAGGGTCAATGACTTCAATAGGCCTTCATTAAGCACAGTTAGTGTCAACAGTTAATTATGCAAATTAGGGGACCCCTCATGTGGTTTGTGGGTCCCTGGGCTCCCCCTTTCATTGCAGCCTCACACACACACACACACAAAATAAAAGCACCACCCTGCAGACACACATACTTCATATAGCACATACGTTCACGTACACACAGTATGCCATTCACACGTTACTTTTCCTCCTCACTCATTTCTTGCCAGGAATCAAAAATGCAGTGTTATGTGCTGATATATAAATGGAGGCCAATGAGGCCCCTGAGGTCTCCAGTGGCTTTTCTTGCCATCAAAGGACCTCCGGAAGGTTCTTGCTGGGTGAAGCTGAAAGCCCACCAAGTTCTCCTCATCAAGGCTAGTGAGTGGGGGGTGGCATCCATGCTCCCTCAGAAACAAAATGGGGGAGAAAAAAAAAACTGCATCAAAACAGTCAATTAGGCAAAAATGCATGACAGCCAAATTCGAGCATTGTTTCTGTGATGGTAATGACAGGCCCCTTCCACACATCTGATGTCTGCGGCCCCCTGATTTTCAAATGGTGGGAAGCCATCAGTAATTAATAGTCACACGCTTCGGGCCCCTCAGTTGTGACTGGCGGATTCTTTGTAGGCCCGGGCTAAAAAACTTCCAGTCCACATCTACCTACTTCTTGTCATCCCATCACTGCTAGTTTGTGTCCATCTCCCTCACAAATGGATCCATCACTGCCTGCTGTTTGCTTCATGTACATTGTTTATCAGCCATTTGAGTGGCTCCACTTCATTGTAGGGGGATTGTTATGGGCGCCAATTGTAACCAGCTCCCCCTGAAGCCTCCATCTAAACCCGTTCACCTCCCACTAATTGTGGAGAGATATGGTCTTTGGGGGGTTTAAAAGGGTGGCTAGATGAAACGGCCTCCGTTGTGAACTGAAAACTGTTCAAACACCACAGTTCCTTTTGGAACCGGTCTCTTGTTTGTTATTTTGTTTGCCTTTGCTTTTTTCCCTAGCAAAGAAAACTTCTCAAAAACAGCAGTCTCAGAGTGATTATGTAATAGTAAATCAAAAACAGACTGTAAGCCACACTGGTCCAAATCCACCAAGTGAAGCTCTGGGAGCAAGTCTCTGTTCTTTCACCATGTGATACAGGTGTCATATTTTTGTGGCTACAGGAAAGAATATCTTGCAAGAACCCCATAACCCCACAGCAGTCTATTCCTGAATCACGGTAGATATTTCAACGCCAGGTTGAGCAATGATGATTGCATTACTGGTTGTCATTTGGCTCATCCAGTGGCTTGCTTACACAGCCAGTTCCAAAATTGTTGCTAAACACGTGCTTGGTCCAATGTAAAGATGTCATACAGTGAATCCAAAAGGTGAGCCAAAAGGACCGAGCATGGGCCAGGAGACAGGAAGGGTCTGCGCAATTCATTGCCACCTAACTGAGTGGTATGCATTCATGCTGTGATCATTTTGGTGGAATATAGCACAATCGATTTAAAATAAAATAGCAAATTATAATGGATTTGTCCAACTTTAAAGACAGTGCTTCAGGACAGTGATCTGGAAACTAAGCTATTATGTTACAGCCTTGTTTTGTTCCCAGTAACCCCCCCATTATTCGTTTTTAACGAGCAAACTGAAGCATGTTTGATTAGTCCAGTTAGGTGCCTGACCTCAGATGAACCGATTATGTTTTTCACTTGCTGGAGAAACTGAAAATAAAGAGCTCTTTCAACAAGAAAAATAAATAAATAAATAAAGAAGGCTGCACAACAGGCCTAGAGGTTCATGACCAGGGCAACAAAACATTTAATATAATGGCTTTATGTTTCATTTGCCCAGTGATTTTAGATCCCCTAATACAAGGGGGTTATATCAAAACCAGCTAATATGGCACAAGGACAAACCTTAATCCGCTTTAAAATAAGGCTGATCGTCAACATTTTACTTACTATACAGTCACCATTTAATTTCAAATCCAAAGTGCTAGAGTACAAAATCATCAACACCCCTAAACATGTGCCGCTGATACTTTCTACAGGTGTAACAGCATGAAGAAACATTAAGATAGAAAAAGCTAAGGGCTGAGCTGAGGGAAATGTGTCTCTGCGTGCACATGCATGTGTGCGCGCACGTGTGTGCGCGTGTGTGTGTGGGCTACCACTATACAAACTGTATAACTAAATCCCACACAGGGAGCATTTGACTTAAGCCAATAGACTCCACATGTCTGTCCTACTTCAAAGGGGGCAAAAAAACCCCAAAACCCTCCCAAAAAACAAAACAAAAAACAAAACAGAAAACAACGTCATACAAGCCCGTTCTCATCATCTCCAAGTACAGAGTAAAAACTTGGTGCATGAAGCTAACATTATTGCTCACACAAATAAACAGTTTCACGCATCAACACTTTTGTGACACTGTTAAATATATTAGTAGCTCGGTAAATGGAGGGTTAACTGTATGTGAACTTCTTCACCAAGTCTTGTTTTCAGCTTATATTTGCTCTGCATTATCCTGACACCTACTGGATGACTAAAAATTGTCAATGCCACACAAGTTACAAAAAAAAAAAAAAAAAAAAAAGTTACTTTGCTGACACACAGTACACATAGTGATTAAACAAAATCAGGACGCTCTATATGCTTGAGTTACTTTCTGTTCATCCAGTCCTCTGCACGCTTAGAGTGCAACGTCAAGTCTGGGGTCACCTGGATAAGCAGTCATCATATTTAGGCTCAAAGATTTTCTCTGCTATTACTGATAAGTCTAGTAATTGGGTTAATCAGACAAACGAGAATCTTTTTCCTTGCAACTAAATTGTGAGCAATCATTGAAGAATTGCCCCTGGTAAATGGCTAATAAATAATTTCATAAAAGCAAAGCCAGTTAAAAGACTGTGCAACATCTTGCTTTGATCAAGAATGTTTCAGCATTACTAATAAAATCAGACTTTACCGGAAGAAGGAAAAGACACACACACACACACACACACACACACACTAAGAGCCAAGGCTGATGGACAGATGTTGTGCGTATGGAAGTATTGCGCAAAGAAGCTTTCATAAATGACTGTGCACAGAGGGAAACGTTTACTTAGTCAAAGGCAGGAAAGAACAGTCAGAGGCCAACTGTGCCACGATCCATCACAGGCCTGCGTATGACAGTGCACAGTGCAACCTGATTCAAAGGTAGCCTAAGCCCTTCCTGAGACTGGCCCCCAGAAGAGAGAACATCCAACCTACCAATTTTGGATGAATGTGTATGACAAAGGACAGGGAAAACATCAGCATGTCAGAAAATACTGCAAAGATCTAAAGGGTCCGACTTGAAAGAAATCACCTTATGTTAACCTGCCACAGGAAAGATGGGAGGAATTCAAGGTGTTTCTAATTTTGAACAGTATGGGAATAGATTTCAGACTGTAGATGCTAAATAATCTTGAAGAGATTATTAAATCATTTTCCAGGTCAGGTCATCTAACTCTTCAAGTGCTCGCTTTTGTAAAGTCTTCAGAAAACCGAGTGCAAGGAAGCAGATTTTAATACTTTTCTTTATCTTGCTTGTCAAAAATGCCCCATAAACAAATGTAAACACACTTCTTTCACTTCAGTCTTTTCAAATGCAGACAGAACATATGACATTGTCACGAAAAAGACACAGGAGTCTGAGAAACTACAGATGGAGGTGAAACTTAAAATGCGCCACAGCATCACACTAGGAAAGAGGAAATTTCCATCACCTCCGATCAGAGCGGCAGCTGATACATACACGCAACTACAGCGGAGTCATTTAACCAGAGAATGAAAGACAAGTGTACCCTTTCCTCGAAGACAAAAGCCAGATGTTATTGAGTGTTAGTGGGCTTTAAGTCCAGTGTGAAAGGGGCTTAAGATGGAAAGGAACACATTAACAGGAAAGGAAAACATTAACAAGACAAAAAAACCGTCTACCCACCCATGCACACCCACACACACAAAGCATGGGTAATGGTTTGAGTAGAGTCTTGGCAAATACATCCAACAGGTCATGAAAATGTGTTTTTGGAACTTTTCACTTCTGCTTTAAATGAGTGAAAACGATTGCACACAATAAATAAATAAATAAGAACAAAAGACAGTGTGTGTAATAGATGAAACTTCTTGAATAGCACACGTCTTTGGTGTGGTTTCGCATGCTGTTACATCTTGCCACAAACACCTCAAAAAAGTGACCCTGTCAGTTTGCCCTCCGCAGCCCAGAGGTTTTCCATGTATCCTCTTAAAACCAATTTTCTCTTCAAGGAAATCAAAGTCAAGTGTTTTCTTTAAAATATTAATCAAAAGAATAAGTTTAATAACCCCAGGTCCCCCTTTAAATACTACTTTAATAACCTGTCCTTTGCTTTCCATATTATTATTAGTATAAATTCAGGTAATAGCAAATGAGCTACTCAGAAGCTCATGCTTATGTGTCTATTTAATGATAAAGTAGGATGTAGTGTATTTCATATTCAGAAATAATAGTATCAGGGGAAATTACCATAACAAACTCAATAGTAGTAAATCTGCAATTGAGCTAATACAAGAGTGACTGCATGGCTCCACCCAGAGGACACAGCAGTAAATTTTTATGAATTGAATCTTGAGTCTCAAATGAATTTAACAGATTTTTTGTGTTTAAATAATATATTAAAAAAACAAAAACAACAACAATGTGTCATTTTTTTTTTTTTTTTTTACAAACCCATCAAAACGTGCAATTTCAAAAGCAATGGCCGACTCTCTCTTGGGTGTCTGTCAAAGACACTATATTAATAAACTTTACTTACTTTCAGATTTCAACAGATATAAGGCAAAGAACATTTAAATTGTATTTCAGGTCAACAGGAACACAATTCTCTAAATATATTTTTAATTCTGACTGTATGTTTATTTTATTTGTAGGTTTGTTGGCTTAAAGTAAATAATTTGTTTGTCAAGCAAGATAAGTAGTTTTTCAAATATAAGCATGTCCTGTGATTTCTATTATTAATACATTAATGCATTCCTATTGAATCCTATTCTGGATGACAAAGCAGCAGCAGCTTCCAAAAACAAGGTTGAAATATACGCTGAGATGCTGCTATTCATGGGTCGACTTGTGTCTTCTGTTGGGATATTTCACAATTTTCCCACAAGAAATCATCTTTTGATAGGTGAAAATGATTTGGACAGTAAATGTGTTGTGCAAAACTATATTCCTGAAGATTTCTGTGAAGAGCAGATCCAGTCTTCTTAAAGATATTTGGGAAGTCTCATAAAAACAATACTGATTTCCTCTACTCACATTTAAGGAAAAATGTTCAACCTAAAAAACTAAAATATCATGACGAGAGTCCTCACAGTGGGCTCATATTTATGGCATTTATTAGGCAGTTACACGGACCAAGCAGGGAGTCATGTTACACCAACTTAATAAATGACTGCAAGCACAATTAGACATTATGGCTCCAAAGCAGCATTTGACATGATTTCCATGAAGAAGCTTTGAAAATGACTCTTCAAGCAATGCAACTTGTTAAACATGCCGGTTTTATGCTTCATACACCAGGTTGCGGAAGTCTATCAGGATTGGGTAAAAAGTCTTCAAACTTTTTTTTGTTAGCTCTGGTTCACAGTTAATGAAGTTTCAAGCTAATTTTCAGTCTTATAGTTCAGTGTTTAGTAATCACCTTCAAACTGTATCTCATAGCAGTACAGTGACATCATCAGAATCTCCAGTTCCCCAATTTGTCATATTCATGGACACAAATATTCAACCCTTACTATGATTTATGCCCACATACACAAATGGGTATTTTTGCTTCACTTTTAAAGGGCAACAACATTCACAGCTGGAGGCTGCAGAGGCTGGTGATTTAGGTTAACAACAGTAGCCACTTCTTTTATGGATCTAATTTCTTGGTTGCCAGGGGGATACATCCCTGTTAAACACTCCAACAGGAAACTCGCCCAACAGGAAAGAGGACACAAAATAGGCTTCCTATTAAAATACATTAGTCAACATAAACCATGCTAGCTGTCATGAACAAAAGTGACAAAATGCATGAATGGACACAAACAGAGTACTTTTGCAATGAGACCTGAAAAATTAAGTGAGTTAGAATGTCTCTGTCTCCGCTGTCTTTGAGAGTTTCCTACAGAAAACAGCAGAGCATTCCTTTTAATCACTCAAAGGCAGACTTTTATAGACTTGTTTTTAAGTCATTATCTTCTGAGGTTTTCATGTTGTTGCAGTTAGTCTTCATTAAGCTGTACTATTCTGTTTCAATACCTCACTATAAAATGCAGTGTTAACTTTGCAAACCACCTCGCTATGTGAAACAGCTTTGGAACATTAGTCTCCGGAAAAGCAACAATGTGGGTTTGACCACTGAACTGTTAACTGCCATCTTCTTACAATAAAACACAACAACAAAAACAACAAAAACAACATAAAAGTGATAACTATCACATGTGCCAACACTGAGTAAAAAGGTCAATAGATTACTCTTTTTGTAACAGCGAAGTAGTTACTACAAAGGTTGTCCTTTTATCATGTGGTAGTGCAAAAACAAAGACCAATAAATTATTTGTATTGTGAGTTCAGAGAGACGTGCAAGTCAAGCTATAACCCAACTTAACTTTAGTAAAGTGTCCTGAGCATATGCAGTGCGTTTTAAAGAATGTCTAAGAGAGAGAGGGTCTGTCCAAAAGCAGATCCCTGGATAGTCTTTGTCAACCGCAGCAATGTCTGCTCAATAGCAATAGAGGGCGCCATTACCCTTTCTTCAACTCAAGCAAACAGCATGTCCAGACAAGAGTCCTTTACCTCTTTTTCACATCACTGGTGGAAAGCATAAAGCTTGGTGAAAAAGTGCACTGATCTTGTACAAGTCAGATACCCGTGTGACCAAAGAATGGATCCTGGATCTACAGCATTGTTTCACCAGCACAAAACCATAGGATGATTTGAGATCAGCTGACATATGTTGTGGTCACATGGGTTCCACTAGCATTACATTTGAATGACCTAAAGACCCATCCCAAACACTGTACATGTATTTAGTTCCATTTTTTCCACTTAAAATGGGTAAACAGTTTTGTACTGCAATGTTTGAAGAAATAAAGCATGTTTTTTCCTTTCATTAATTCTTTTGAAATTACATCAAAACAGAAAAACATCTCAATATCTCCAAATTTGGTCTGTTACCAGTTTTGAAAACCGTGCTACAGATTTATTTTGGCCTTAGTCAGCATGAATGTCCTAAGATGTGGCCAAGGAGCAGGCTGTCCCTCCGGATCACTGTGTGAATATTTCAGCTGTCAGTCCAGAGTTTATTTTTAAGATTTTTACCTATAGAGGGAAGCTTTCTGTCTTTACAAATGATCAAATGTGGGTTTTTGCATATGTGTATGCCCACATAGACAAAGAAAAAAGAAAAAAAGACACAGCTACCAAAATCACTTGACACTTCCTCCACATGAGGACAGAAATATCTGTCCTCAAAGAAAAAAAAAAATTGGAACAGGAAACCCCTTTTTATGGGATTGTGCCGCTTTCATCACTCATATAAAAGAGGATTACATCTGAGGCCGATAAGGCTTCAGTGGACACAACATTTGTTTGTTACAAGTGTTGTCTAATATCTTCATTTCACAGACTTGATAGCGAACAATACAGAAGCCCCTCAGCAACAACTGTGGGGTTGGCAAAACGATGACCTAATTTCACTTTTGTGGTATAGCAGTAACTGATTTCATTGCTCAAGGAGAGATGTCCTGTTTAAGCTGCTGCTGCAATAAAAGAGTCGTCAGAAATAGTAAATGGAGCGCAATTTTCATTATAAGGAATCCCTCAGAGATTCCACAGACTGTGATGCTGATAATCACGGTGAAACTTCTTCTCGCATTGTGAATGTACCTGAAGTCTCTGTAAAAAAGACTGAGCAAAAGTCTAAGTTAATGTCTTCTAAATAAATCACTTGTATTGAAAAATCTACAAAGCATTTGGAAAACAACACAGCTATAAATGGAAGCACCAGAAGTGGGTGGCAGGGATACAACTATGGGACGCTTAATCCAACTGATGGAAAGGAGTGGGCTAGATTTACATCCAGCTTGAGATGGCACATCTTTGTCAATCACGAGCTGAACTATGAATGACACATGCAGACCTGTTGCAAATTAAAGGTAAAAAACTCAATGTATTGACCTAGTAATGCATTGAGTGACTAAAAATGCCATAACACCTTCATCATCATGATCATCAACATCATCAGTCAGTATGATTGACTTGGGGGAAAAGGTGGGGGGGGAAGGAAACAAAACAAAATAAATAAAGCAATGCAAAACTTAGACAAATACATCACTACCAACAACACCCTGTAGCTAAACTAAATAGTTCCACTACACTAGACAAAACACAAATTACTCCAGCTGTGGAAGGATTAAGAAAAATATGTCCTGTTGAATTTACAGTCTGCATGTAGAGATTCTTGAATTCACTTGGAGTAACAATGATGCATACTAGATAAAAAAAATGATAGAAGAGAAAGCGCCCTTCTGGCTTGGATTAGGAATTTGCAACCCAATGTCTTGCGGATAAGCATATTACAATATGTGCTTTAGGGTCTGAGCTGGGGCTAAAGATGGGTCCTTGTCATGTGAGGTGGACAAAGACTATTGTGTAACAGAAAGACGCTTTAAGGCGTCCCTTAACAAAAAGCCCACGGGGAGTGTTTTCAGATTCAAGGGCGATGTAAGGGAGGCTTCTGCAAATATAGGCCAACAGAACAGATTTATGTGGTGAAGAAAAACAGATACATGAGAATAAATAATTTAGTAATTCAAATAAACATACTTTAGCTGCATGTTATCAGACTTTATGACGAGCACTTTTTATCCAATTGTGTGAACTGATATTACATCCACCCATTTTCTTTCACTTGTCCATTTTAGGGTGTTGCCAGTGAGGTGGAGGGCTATAATTTTACTTTTGTGGAACTGCTATTTCTTTTTACTCTTTTTAAATTATGTTTAAAAAACAAACAATATTCAAAACATTCCTGAACCACCTCAGCTTCAAAAGGAATGTGAGCCTGAAAAAAAATTCTTCTAGTTCCTGATGCACATGGTACACAAAGGCCGAATGCGGCATCGCCCTGCTCTGTCAGCCAATACATCTCATACAGGAAGTTTTTCTTTGTTGTTTCTCAAACATGTGCAGCCAAATTCCTGCCCAAAACGTCCTTGACAAAAACAAAACAAACTAATAAGGACTGGCAGACCGTTTTTAGGAAATGGTACTTGATCATTGGGGAGTGACCAGTAGGTACTGTGGTTATTTTAAAGTGTATTCATGGCCCAGTCTGGGGCAATAGCTGCTCCCATCCTGCCTTTTTAAAAGGACGGAAGCAGTATGGAAATTTACACCCTGTGTTAAGAAAGGTTTATTTATGGTAAAATAAATCTGTCTGGCATATGACACAATACACATTTCAAGAAATTGTTTTGTTAATCCTGAAACTTATTGCAATGAATTCTAAAAAGGTCAAAGCAACTTTTAAAAGTTTCTCATTCACTCTGACACAATTCAAATAAATTCAAAAAACAAAACGTGAAAATATATGTTATGAAATTATGTTAACTGCTGCACAAGTTGATTGCATCCAAAAGTAAGATATCTCAAGATAAGAGAGCTTAAAATAAGTCTTCCAGAAAACAGGATGACTTTTTCTCTAGAACTAAGATGTGAATTGGGATTTCCTGCCAGATGGGAATTATTTTCCCCCTAAAATCTGCTCTTCAAAATAAATTTGGAGAATAAATGTTACATAGAAAAGCGCCAACTCTGCTTAGGTTTATTCATTGTGTGTCAATTCACTTACTTCATTTACATTAATATAGCCTTGTGGAAAAAAAGAAATAATGCTGTTTACCCTTGCCAGATCAACCTGTCAGCACTGAACCAACAAAAAGCCAGAAGACAAAGGATGCAAAAGAAAGTACATCTAAGTACAGAGGTAGGAAAAGGAAGAATTAAAAAAAAACAAAAAAAACAACACACAACAAGATTTTCAATCATTTTTAATGATGATAAATCTAACTCACATCCTCACTTTCAGCCAATTTAGGAATGCCAGCCTAATGTGGATGCCTTTTGACTGTGTCAAGCAAACCAGAGCACCCAAGCAAATATAAGGAAAATAGAAACGGCATACAGAATAGGGCTGCCACGATTAGTCAACTAGTCACGATTACATCGACTATCAAAATCGTCGACGACTGATTTAATAGTCGACGTTGTAGTTTGAAGCTTTGTAAGATCACAAAAGATGCAGGAATAAGTAGTAGGATTTAAGAGTGTAATAACGGACTGAAACAGAAGATGGCAGCACTGCATGTACAAGGATGCCAGCTGCCGTTAAACCCCGAAGAAGAAGAAGCTGTGTCCCAGAATTCATAGCACAGCCCAGCTCAGTTTACAACAATGGCGGCAGCTAGTTAGTTTTAATATTACTCTTATTATTCTTTCTGGGTCACAAAATAAACGTTTAACATATTTTCAGGCGAGAATGTAGCTATGGAAACCTCAAATATCTGCTCAGTTTATCAAGACACCACATATTTTCAGAGACGTCTGTTACCCACTAGCTCGATAGCTAGCCCGGGGCAAGGCTCACTGGAGCCCGTGAGAACACCGGACTCCCTGCAAATCGTTTTCAAACCCACTGCAATCTTTCACTACTCAGGTTAAATATATATAAGTCACTTAGAGAACTTCAAAATGCTATTGTTTGGCTTTTTTTTTTTTTTTTGTATTTTATTTGTTCCTGAGTAAATCGGTTTGGCTGAGATTAAAGTTATAGTTTTTACACAGCTGAATAAACATCAAGAAGACAACTGATTATCAGAAGTATGAGATGCTCGAGAATATACTCCGGTGTCCCGTTATATTTTAGATAGCAAGGAGTTTATTAAACTTCACCGAAACAATCTACAAATTTCATTAAAATTTAACAAACTATCATCTTGTCTTTATTTTTAGTTAGCACATACCTTACACACTTAAAGCTGTAAGCTAATGATAGTTATATAAGAGCAGACGCATGCTGGTGCAATAAGCTGTACGTTTTACGTCCAATGGATGCACGATCCGATTAGTCTACTAATCGCAAAAATAATCGGTGACTAGTCGACTATCAAAATAATCGTTTGTGGCAGCCCTAATACAGAAAAGATCCCAGGAGGGTTTAAACCTAAAACCTTCTTTCTATGATGTGCATGTGCTGTTTACTGAGCCAATGTGCTGCTGTGCATAAAAACACAAAGCAGATAACTTAAATGATATTACCATAAGAAAAGTACTTTTGGTTTATGGGGAAAAAAATACTCAAAAAAATATTTCATCTTTACCGGGACAAAAACGATGCTGCACAAATCAGTAAAGTTTAAGAGAAACCCCTCTTTAAATAGTGATGTTTTTCTGATATTTATCTGCCTTTATAAGGTTATTTACTTTGATTCTGAACAACTGAACGTATCTACTGCGTCTTACAAAGACATCTCTTACACAGCACCTTAAACAGTTTTCACTACTATCCAATAAAAAAAAGACTTATTTTCTGACTTTGGTTCAGTGAGTCCTGCATTAATGTGAAAGAATTAGTATGCTGCTTCAGGTTTCTTATATGGGCCACCTTGGGAGTAAAGCTGCCATTATCTTGTGCACACTCTCTAGCCTTTCTTTCCAAATTAAGCTCAAAGCAGTCTTGAGCATCTTGATCTAAATAGTGTGACCTGAGTCTGAAAATTAGAAGCAGCATGTATGAGAAACACTTTTCCACTCCATTAAAAACATAATGAGTTAGCCACGAAGTGACTAATGCGATCACTTAGACCCTTAATGGTTAAGGGTCCAAAGAGCAGTAGCTATGGTACCCATAGCACGTGGCCACATACTAATATCCCAGGGCACCTGCTGCTACAGAGAACCTAACCAACATCTACCTGCACTGCTGTAATAAAAACAGAATAGATACATGGTTTGTATTGGAAAAGTTTGACTGAATAAGCAGATGGACATAGAGTGACTCAGCACAGAGGTTTCAGTGAAAATGTGTCCAATTCAAAAGAAACAGGTAACTCGAGATAAGGAAGGCGTGAGCTGATAGCTGGGTGATATCGGTCTAAACCTGTTCTCAAATAGATGAATCCGGTATCAGTGACAACATGCTGATTCTGTGAAATTCTCTGTTATTCTCTTTTAACTGCTCACACATCAGCAGTTGTGCACAAGATGCCAGTGGGAGACCTAGCAAAGCATGGAGGAAGAGAACAGCAAAGGGTCAGCAGTTTGGAGGTATTTCATGCCTGCCATGCCAACGACCTCTTTGACAAGACTGAAAAGATCAGATGATGACTGTGGGCTTCTCTCCCTCTCTTTTTACCTCTCGTGTTTAGTGAGAGACAGCAGAAGCTATGAGGACATTGGGTAGATGTAATACTTGTTGAGGAGCATTTATGATTACAATAACATAATGCACTGTCAACTCTATTAGTAGCATTTCACATCAGCCATCTCTTATCAGCTTATCAGCTGTGGATGCAAAAAAGAAAAAAAAAAAAAAGGAGAAAACAGAACAACTGTTTCCCTAATCAAAATAATTCTACATGCTTTATTATTCCTTTATCAACACACAGACACACACACACACAGTCCAAGGAGTCAGTTTTTCCTGTCCCACCACACAGCCCCCATAGACCAAGGCAGATGGGGCTATATTAACAAATTTTGCCAAACAATATGCTCCAAGTATCCATGATGGCACGAACCAACTTACTGTCTGTAGAATTGCTAAGCCTACTACATAAATGTGTTTTTTCCTTTTTTGTGTGAGATGTGTTAGTACTCCTGATTTTCCATCAAGATCAATAAGAAAAAAAAACAACTGTTGGTTAATGAAATACAATGAGTACATTTCTTATTAAAGTGCAGCTGCTCTAATTTGTTATCTTCCCACATTTTGTGATTTGGAGTCAGCTTCTTCGCTTTTTTGTTGGCCTAACTAAAACATTTTGGTTCAACATAATCGCCCTGCTGACAGCAACAGCAGGTTCAAGTTCAGGTACAAAGCAGGACAGCGGTGTTGACAGAGGAAGGGGATCATCGGACTAACTTTCCCAAGGAGATACAACCCAACACATAAACCCTGCGACCCAGAACAATAGTTTAACCTCAGTTCAACCTTTCTCACAGCTCGATTTTACTTGGACGAGTTCATGTGCCGCTCACAGACAGTATAAGACGAGGGCGTAGCTATTGAGACATCAATCACTGGTTTCTTAAGTTGCACTTTGAAGCCTTGAGATCAGCGTTTTCATTATCTCCCTCTTGGTTTCTAAAAAGTAGATATGACAAGAAAGGGCAGGTCTGACTGCTCACAGCTTATCAATCACTAATCATTAGCCAATGACCATACCACTGATAATCATCCTTTTTAAAGCACAATATGACAGATTTACAAAATAGACTCAGAATGACCCAAAAGACAGAAACGGACACAATTTCCCCAAAGACTTTGACAGGACTTAGCTTTTGCCACCTAGTGGATTTGTCACAGAATGCAGGTTTGAAGCGCTTCCGAAATGGCTTTGTTTTTCTGACCTGAAAGCTACGTCTGTTGAATTCTGGCTTTGGAGCTGCTATGCTCAGTTCTCCAGAGCAGAACAAGGACTGAAGCATGGTGGCTGTGGGGGTCGTGTGCAGGGTGGTTCATGATCTTGGTTAGATCCAAGAAATCTTTTCTTGTCACACTACAATACCTGTATTTATTTTCCTAGTGGTTTATTCATCCACCCATCCAGATAGTCTTTTATTTATTAAGAACTTTATTCAACTAATTTACACTATTTCAGAATTTTTGTTTTTTTATGTAACTCCTCTTTGTTATTGGCCATTTTTTTTAACCTAACTGAGCGATTTCTTCATTTCATATTGCATCATTTTTACTGAGCTACTATATTTAGGCTATTTTGTTATGGGTTATATTTAATGTTTTGATTGCTGCGACCCAGTAAATGCTCAAATTTTGAGATAAGTACAGCTTATCTAACAATCAGCTGCAAAGTGATTTGTGACGAGATAAACGCTTTATATGAGAACAGCTTTATTGAGGAGGCAGCTGATTACATTCCTCCAATTACTTCGCAAATAAAATATATTGCAAGTGGCATTATTTATTGAAATATTTAATTTACATGTAGCTGAATCTGTGTGGGAAAAAAACAAAACAAAGCAGCAGTTTACTTCATTTTGCTACAGATTTCCCTTTGTTAGTCCCAACCCACTCAGTCAATAATATAATAAAAACTTTTCATAATCTGTGTTACAGGAATAACTAAGAGTACAACGGACAATTTGCACCACTTAATATAACTAGAGATCTAAGAGCCCAGCAGCATTGTTATTGTTGTTTGGATGTTGATGGTGCCTCAAGAATTAAGCAAACTGACAGAAGAAAACATTAAAAGCCAGTCAAACAGCAATAAAAAAGTATTATCAGCAACAGTTGCTACATTTTAATTTACAAGGTCTATTAGTTTAATTCCAATACACCTAATACCCATCTACTTATTCCTACTCATTTGATTCAAGAATGGCTGAAACGATGAGTCAACGATGAGGCACGACGTTTTAATCAAACAAACGCTTACTGTTAAACACTTATTTCAGAATCAGCCTTTCTGTTTATGTTCATTGAAAAGGCTTTACCAGCTGGTGAGAGAGTAACAGAGGAGCAGACAAAATGCAATGTGAGTCATCAGCTGCTGTTAAAATACAACTATTTCAAAACATGTACCAAATACTGCAGTGCTTCTAAAAATACGTCTATTTGTCTATTTATGTTAACCAATATCTCTCTTACAAGTCACATGGCAGTAGAAACTCAAAAACAAATTTGACAGTTATCACTATTTGAATAATATGGATGGATTCGTTTAAAACTATGATGCACTTAAGACTGCCTGAAGCCAGTTGCTAGGAGCTCAGGTAGAAAAAGAGACAATAATCTGTCTTTTTGCTTGTATCCACCTTTTCCAGCTTAATATTATGCCAACATACACATTAGAGCGCACTCTATATTCAGTGATCAACCAACTGTAAAGCACTGCAAGGAAAGATTAAAAGCATACTAAAACTAGTAGTAGTATGTTCAATCTAACACATAAACACACAGACCGCATCCCTCCTGTTCTCCAGCAAACAAATACCAGCATGTTTGCATCTTCTTACCGTGTAAAGCCCAATCCTGCACAAGGCAAGGGACAGCTGCATGTGCTCCGACATTGCGTTCAACAACAAGTGTAACCCGCGGCAACAAACAACCCAAGCCTCTGGAGTAAGTGAATGGGTGGAGGAGGATCAGGGATAGCTGAGCGGTGCCAGGTCAACACCATGAGTCCCGTTCTTCACCGTGTCACGTTCAGCAGCCCAAAGCCACAGTTCAATTCTTTTTTTTAACACTTGAGATTGAGTTTTGAAAGACTGCAGATGAGCAAGACTGACGGTTGTCCAGTGTTTACTCCCTACATTCATTCATAGAAAGAAAAGAAAAAAACTATTACCACAAGGATCAGCAGACTGACACAAGCTTAAGATTAGTTTGTGAGGATCTCTCTCTCCACAGAGATTAAGGACTCTCTGACAACTAGGGATCCAGAATAAGACTGCAAATTGGATTAGTCACCATTACACACCCACACACTATGGCCATACTGTACGCACAGCTTTACGGAGAAGAGAATATATTGCTTTCCATGCATGGAGGAGGATAAAAGGATCGACCACTTGAGTCTGCAGCGGTCGTGGGGATTTCAATCATTGTTGAGGAACGTTTTGTTGGAAGTCTGTTAACTGTGAGTCATCTTCAAATTGCTTGCTTTGGTCAGCTCGGCAGTCTAGTTCTAGCTGCTGCCACTATCAACTGACACAAATTTGTAGTTAAAATATAAAATGCTCAATATTAATTCAATATGCTACATGATGAATAATTTCACCAGGAGGAGGCAGGAACACTTATTGAATTGAGTGAAAGTATCTGATATAGGAGTGAAGAAAAGTCATGTCTGGGGAACTTATTGCCAAGTATAAAATTGCAAGTGTTACACTTAAAAGTGACAATCAAAACTGTAATTCCAATTATTCCATATAATGTTTTTTCTGCAGTTATGAATAGAAATTTTTGCCATGCTCTTTAGTGCGTCTTGGGCACAAACACTGATTTATATAATCTGAGAATTTCTGGGTCATTCCATTTAAAGTCAACAAAATCTGAAAACTGTTTCCACCTGACCTCAAAAATCATCTGATTCTTAGCACAATCATTTTAGCATACCTATCAAATCATGCAAAGTTCATATTGTGAAACAGCAGAGTGAGCAACAGTGTGTTTTTCACCATTTCACAACGATAAACTGGTGCAGTTTTTCAAGAAAAACGATGATATATCCTTTCATTTTGACGTGTAAAAGGGATTATAGATAAATAATTCTGCTGAGGAAAAGATTCTGGCATTAGACTGTGGTATTTGGAGTAAAACTGCTTAGATTGGATTTCTTTCAAAAGAAAGAAATGTTTTTCAGCCCTGAAAATGTAACACGGCTACGAGGTTAGGAGGGTTCACAAATTCTGGAAAAAATAAAAGATGCTGTCAAATTTAAGAATGACCCACATCTGTACTTCAAGGTCCTGCCATTCAAACAAACTAAAAAAAAATATCTTACTTTCAAGGCAAAATTTTGCATGGCTTCATAACATGAAGTTATTGTACAAAAATAATCAATTTTAGAGGGTCAAGTGGTGGCTGGCTGATTTTGTCATGGAATTTTTTTTAAGCCTACAAACAATCCCAAAGTCAACAAAACAACTTTTCATCTAGTTGTTCTCAAATTACAATGTCCTTTTTCTTCATTAATTTAAAAACCAAAGCAACGGTGCAACTTTAGATCAGAAATCGGATTTTTTGTAAAGTGTTTCAAAAAGTGCTAAATAAATCAATCAAAATCCTATTGAATACAGTATATTCAAATCATATTCATGTCACAATTTTTATAGCAGACACCACCTTCTGTATTGGGATTAGTTATATGACAGTCTATGATGGCCCATTGTAAAGCACTTTATCCAATGATTGTAGGTCAGTAAGATGAACTGTACAATCGAAATCTTGGTAATAAAGCTGTATTTAATGGTTTGATAGACCAAGCCATTTTTTTATTTTTCAAGTAAAATGAGTATAAATCAAACAACAAACTCATTTGCATTTCCTTAATCCAGGAGCGTATTTTCCCCAGTAAAGAAATGTTTCGTCGTACCCAACGCTATGATATCATTTATGGACTGAGACAGAGTAAAGGAAGTGGAACTCAAGACAACATATCAGTGGAAGTCAAGATAAAAAAGGAAGTCAAAGTGCCAGTATTGGATTATGATCCATTATCTTAACAGCAACACTGATCTTGATCCATTCCAAGATACTGATCAGTGGTCCTCTCCATAACACAATGAGCTAAACAGCAGATGGGAAGGACAAAAAACATGCAGGTTTACAATCAGTGAACACCGTAATCAAACTTAAACCCTCCAAGTGAAACCTGACTCAAACTTGTTGGCTCAAGTAAATGATTAGCCTAATATCAACCAAACAATAAAAGAAGCATATACCCTACTGAAACATTTTGAGTTTTCTTATCTGGATACAATAGGTCATTTTTTGTTTGCCTCTGGAGAAGAAAAGAAAAAAACTTGGCACAGATCTTTGCCAGCGCCAGTGAGGTGCGTAACACGGTCAGACAGGGGACAAAACATCAGCCTTGTGTCCCATATGCCAACAAGATATATTCATTCTGCCAACAACTTCCCATCAGCTCTCTTTCCTCTGTGCTTCTGCTGTGAGATGTCAATCTGCCAGCACCTGCTGTGTGCCCTTGGAAAGGAGCTCTTCTGAGCCAAAACACATGCAAGCTTCAATATATTTTCATAAAGGTGTGATCCTAATGCTGACTGCGTCAACAAAAGCATGGCTATTTTAAATGTTTTATTCAAAAATGTTGCCTGTTGTACCCTGGTGAAATCTCCAAAACACCCAAGGCATCATTTGAGCTTTTAATTCCTGTAAGCTAGTGGGATCATGTACCAAAATGCTTTCAGTGTAACGATAGCAATCATCAGAAGACATCTCATGTGATCCATGGTATCACAATACAATGAACAGGAAGTATAGCTTTCCCTTAAGCCTGCATTTGTGAGTTTCGTGTTCTTCACTGCAGGTTAGTTAACCTCAGTGACTTGGAGGAGTCATTATAACTCTGGAAAAGTTTACAAAAACATCTAAATGGGCTGATACTTATACAGCACTTTATATAACATGCCTCATTCACACCCATTCATACAAGCACTTTTTCTCTGGAGAAGTGCTTTCTATCTAACATTTAAACACATTTATATACCAACTGATGCATTGGAAAGCAACTTAGGGTTGGTATCTTGGCCTGAACTGAAGCAGCCAGGGATCAAACCACCAACCTTCCAATTAACAGATGACCTGCTCTCCCTTCTACCTACCCAACATGTGACAGGAAATATATATATCGTATCGATATTTTATTCCAGACCAAAAATTTACATATTATACATTAACTTTCCTAAAAGTAATGCAGCATTTTACTTCATTACTCCCCAGAGAAAGTAATCAGTTACACAGTTAAACATTACTGTCTTGTTTATGACCATCTCAGAATATAAACCTTATGCTTCAGTCAGACACACCGACAGAAGTCCCTATCCTTTGAAGGACGTACAATCGATTTTTATTTTAGCGTTTGTTTGAAAAGCCAACGACACAAAGCAAAACTGACACACACAGTTAGAAACGGAGGCTACAATGCTACAAGCCTGTGGAAGTTTAGATTCTGACTGCTAGGCTAGGGATGGCATCCACTCAGTTATCATTACTCGCGTTCTTCACTAGCTTTGCGTTAGCATGCTGTTTGTGCACATGCTTGCAAAGAGCCAGTTGTGTTAGCAGTATAATGTGGTTGTTTCTGTCATATCCATTACTCCCTAGACCTTTAATACAAGAAAAATAAAAGTTAATGTCCATGTCACATGCACACACACACCATTTCCCTACTGACTGGCTCACTCACCAGGTTGCAGTTGTGGCTATGCATGTCAAATAGTAACTTGTCAGGGAAAGATAATGGCAGTGGGTCGGACTGCGAACAAAACATGGATACAGGTGTTTAGTCCTTCAGTAAATCCTTTAGTGTATTAACAGTAAAATGCAAACGTTTGCTCAAAATTTCTAAGCATAAGATGAAGTGATCTCCAAAAGGTAAAAAGCAAGAAGAAAAAAATTCTCACAGAATTTTTGAATGAAAAATGAATGGAAAAAGTACCCTGTGGGTAACTCTTAATAAACTGTGAGACATTAAGAAATGAATTTACACAAGGAAAGGCAAATGCATGAACATTTCAAAGCTTTATAAATACAATATTATACATGACTTTATATTATATATAATGTCGTGTATACCCATTAAGTAGAAGGCATCTCACTGCAAAATTAAACATTAAAGGGTGGAAATTAACATTTACACAAGACTGATGCATACAGGAAGTAATTCCTGTGCACTGATGAAATTAAAACAGAATTTAGTGGCTGAAATAAGAACACTTCTTCAACTTTTAAGAGTGAGCTTACAATCGATTATAGTTTAAGCTTGTGTTGCAGCTAGTAGTACAGACAATGTTTTACTGGTAGTTGGAAGAATGTATTCGGTTAAATACCAGCTAACTATGGAAGCAAACATCACAACAGTATGTTTTATAAAGCGGGATAATGATCTTAAACGCATCACAAGTGGCTTAAAGTTTTGTCATGGCCCCCACAGTCCCCTGACCTAAATATTATCAGAAGTATATAGACAGGCCTCTAAAGAGGAGTGCATCTAAGATAGCGGGAAGGTTTCACATAACTTGAAGTCTTTTCCATGAAGATTGTTTTTAATGGATTTTTGCCCAAACAGAGAGCTTCTTAGCTGATTTACAAAAACTCTTTTCAAGCTGTATGACACTTGCCAGTTCAAGTGTAGGGCGACCAAACCTTAACATTTTTTATTTTGAGATCGTAAAAGACAAAGGTTATTCCATGAAGTCCTCTTTTATAGGTTATGTATTCATAGAAACTTTCCCATGCCACTGTGCCCATCTCACAAGTAGTTTAGTTTTACAAACTGCAAATACTACTACTAAGGCCTTAAGTTTTACTTTGTGTTACCTTCTAATTATGGTAAGAACCAAATACAGTCCCGATCAAAAGTGTAAGACCACTTGGGAAAAAAAGAAAAGAAAAAAAAGAAACAAACAAACAAATTTTAAAACAAGGTTCCAAGTAGAGCTTCAACATGCAACAAGAAGAAACAGGAGTGAGACAAAACATTTTTTGAGCATGTGGTTTATTGAAAACAACGCTTAAACTGAAACAGGCTGTTTTACAGCCGATCAAAAGTTTAAGACCACACCTCCAAAAAACCCGTAAACCCCCCCAAAACAGAAATCGAAGTTCCAAACATGAACTCAGTAATGAGTAGCTCCACTGTTATTGTTGATCACTTCAAAAATTTGTTGCGGCATGCTTGATGCAAACATTTCCATGAGGTGAGTGGAAACATTTCTCCATGTGGTGAAAACTGCCGCACAAAAGGCATCTACTGTCTGGAACTGTTGTCCATTTTTGTAAACTTCCCTTCCCTCCCAAAGGTTCTCAATTGGATTTAGATCAGGGGAATATGCAGGATGGTCCTAAAGAGTGATGTTATTCTCCTGGAAGAAGTCCCTTGTCCTGTGGGCATTATGTACTGTAGCCTTGTCCTGGTGAAAGACTCAGTCGTTACCACACAGACGAGGGCCCTCAGTCATTAGGGATGCTCTCTGCAATATCTGGACATAGCCAGCAGCCGTTCGGTTTGATGTCCCTGCACCTCCTGAAGCTCCATTGTTTCACTGAAGGAAAAAGCACCCCACCGTTATGGCGCCTCTTCCAATGTGGCGCGTAGAAAACATCTCAGGTGGGATCTGCTTGTCGTGCATTGGAAACGATCAGGACCATCAAGATAAAAATGTTTTCATCAGAGAATAAAACTTTCTTCCACCTTTCAATGTCGCATGTTTGGTGCTCTCTTGTAAAGGCCAAATGGTCAGTTCTGTGGTGTTCGAGGAGACGAGGCCTTTGAAGACGTTTTTGTTTTTGAAGCCCTTCAGTCTCAGATGCCGTCTGATGGTTATGGGGCTGCAATTGGCACCAGTACCGGCCTTAATTTGGGTCGAGGAACGTCCAATGTCTTGACGGATAGCCAATTGCATCCTCTGGCTCTGTGCTGGTAAAATTTTTTGGGTGTCTTCCACTTGACTTTTTTTTGTTCCATAACCTTCAGGATCATTTAAAAAAATTAAAATTAAAAAATTAAAAAATTAAAATTAAAAATGACTGTCTTACTGCATCCCACCTCAGCAGCGACGGCGCACAGGCGCTTATGCAGTTTAATAGCCCAACTATGTTCAAAAAGGGAACTTTCTTTGCCTTTGCCATCAGAAAGTCATGACAGTGTGACTACCTGACAGAAAATGACAATGAATCCACATTTTTGCACAAATTTGGCCTTTTAAAGGCATGTGGTCTTAAACGTTTGAAGGCTATAAAACAGCCTGTTTCGGTTCAAGCATTGCTTTCGATAAACTGCATGCTTAAAAAAATATATATTTTTCTCACTCCCATTTCTTCTTGTTTCACATTGAAGCTCTACTTGGCACGTTGTTACTTTGGATCAGGACTGTATGACTCAAGCATCAAGGCTTTCCATTTGATAAGGATGGTAAGCAACAACTGTTTAACGACAACCATCACAATTAATTTACAGATTTTTTTTTTTTTTTTTTTAAATCCAATTGTGTCAAAATCATATCAGCTCAACAACATAACATTAACAACATTACATATATGAAAGGATAAAATATTGGATGAATGTCTGGCAGTCACTGTCACAGAGTCTTTGCATAACTTAAATTTTTTTTTTTAAGTGCTGGTTGTTTGACATTAAACAACGTCGATATTTATTACAACATTACAGATCTGTCTTTGTAAAGTACACAGCAAGGTTTTCACCAGAAGGTCAGTCCATGAGGGTTTATTCATTCGTGTACAGGAAGTAAATACGTCATCACAAAAGGCAAATATTGTGTAAGACTGAGGGAAAATGTGTAAGCTGTAAATCTCACCACACCCATAAATGAGACGAATGAGCACTCAGACCGCTGTCACAAGGACAAAAACAGAAAAATAATTCTTACCTCACACCACATATTTTGATTTTTCTCCATTATTCCCTAGTTCGTTATATTAAGAGTTTTCTTCATTAAACCCTTTTTTGAGCTACTTTGCCTTATTATACATTTAATTTTTTTGAGCCAATATACTTTATTTGAGCTTTGTTGTTAAAAGTTGTATTTAATGTGCTGGCTGATGTAACACAACAATTTCCCAACTTTTGGGATAAAATATTTCTTATATGAATAATACATAAAGCCTTACAGTCTAATAAGCAAATTTCTATTTAAAAAGGTCATGTCTGCTAGAATACCATTATAAATAACCCTATATGTTCTTGTGTGAGCTATAGAAATGAACCAACTAACAGTACTGCCATGTTTGTGTTTTCACAGACAGCTGTGGTCAAAACTTTCCACACACTCATCGTGGGAATGAATGTCACGGTAATGTTAGGATTTTTATTATGCACTTTAATTTTTTTTTTTTTTTTTTTTGGGGGGGGGGGGGGGGGGGGGGTTCCTAGATTTAAATGAACTCTATCGAATGTGCCAAGAAAAGTGATTAAATATACATCTAGAATTATGCCACAATTATGCCACAAGCTTGTTAATGGCTCCAAAAGCCTCTGGTTAAGGTACAACTTGCTAAGGGACATTTAACCAAATATTAGTGGGGATACGTATTTATTTGAGAGTGCATGTTTACTTTTTAAACATGTGTGGATTAGAGAAAATCCAAAATAAACTCCAACTTGTCCATGAAATTCTCAATTTTAAAGTAATTAAAGACATATGCTGTACAATCAAACCAAAGACATTGCCAAACACTACAAATGTACCATGGTAAGACTGCGTCATGGCAACAACTAGCACCAAATTCCTACATGGATGCAGCAGGTCAGTATGGCCTTTTTTTAAAAACACAATGCTGACCTCGCAGAAGTACAGCCTCTTCAACATGCTCCAGCTCCCAACTGAATACACCACATCTCAACTACTGTCAAAGCTCAAACCACAGTTATTTCCCAGCAATGTGCAGTAACTGTCAGCTTCCATTCCTATTTGTGCTACCGCTCTGCACGAAACCTGATGCAAAACCTTACCAAAAAGCCTGAACAGGAAGCAAGACTAGAATAACTTATTAAAAGTTTAGCAACACATTCAAATTAATATAGGAAAGCGAAAGAGACGCAGTTCTGGCCTAGGCTTGAGCCAGGTTTCCAGTGTTGCACAGCAGGAAAGGAGGCCCTGCGCCTATTGAGTGCCTGACCTCAGAGGACAGCCAAGCACTCAGCTCCAACAGCCCACAGTTACAGCTGTGCTTTCTGCACAAAACTATTTGTCACACCAAATCTTAAATCCTTCAAGCACGTAAGCTGGAAAGTGTTTACATTCCTGTCAATATGTACATAGGGGTAATTTTACTTTGTGCTTTATGATGAGGAGAATATATGGCAGCCTGTTTTTTGTGCAGTTGTTACAAAATGATTTGAAATCGTTGTAAATGCTGTCATGTCTGTGAAGCACCTGCTGGGTTTTTGTTGGCTCAAAATGGTCATTTTGAGGGGATTACTACACATACAAGGATGACTGGTCCTCATATAGCTGAGGCAAGGAGTCTGTGTTACCTGACTTCAGAGGAGTCTGCACATTTGATTTAAAAAAAAAAGTGTATTTTAAGCTTTAGTACATTAAACAGCACTTAAAAATGCTTATTTGCAGAAAAAACCTTACATCAGAAAAACAAAGGAGGCTAAGGAAAGTCAGATTACATTAATTTCATGACACACAGTTGCTATTTTTGACAACTGTACCTTCACCCTTTGATACCAAGAACTTTCCATTACCATCTAACAGAGTTTACAATATAACCCAAGTAAACTAAAAGTGTGTCACAGAAGCCACAAGCAAGGTAGACATTAACAGTACAGCTGTTGTGGTGGCAGCTGCTGGATAAGACTTTGTCATCTTTGCTCAAGAAATGTCCCAGCGAAGCCAAAGTTCGAAGTTCCTCTTCGGTCACATCTTGGGAGGCCCACTATAAACAAGCTGATAACACTGGGTGGGCAAGTTCCTTTGCATTTCACACTGTCATGTCCCCCATGTGAGATGACAGCACATTGTTTGTGTACACTTTTTCCTCCGGCTTCATAAATTCCCAGGGAAAGCCTTCAGTTACAGCTTCCTCTCCATTGTTGCACTGTTTCACCAGCACCCATCCCATTCCTACAATGTGGGCAACGACCCAAAAAACATAATCTCACGGTTTAAAGCTGGTGCACTAGTCCGGATTGAAATAAATCTCTTCTTTTTGTTTTTAATCACAGATATTAAAAGTATGCAGGGGAACTAATTTCTCAACCCAGTGACAAACTGTCACTTCGAGTGACAGTTTGACTCCAAATCCAACATAGTGCAGCTTTATCCCCAGCAGCAGCGAGTTGTGTGAAGCATGGCAGCTTCGTGGCACATTAGAAACACCTGAAGAGTGTACCTAGATGCCTAGACTTGTGTCGAACAGCTAGAAACAGCTACCAGGCAAAACCTAGAGGCTACAACAGAAACCTGACATTAGCATAAAACAACACATGTCACCACGCCTATAGTTAAACACAAAATTAGTTAATAGTAACAAACACCTGGCTGTTAAAAGGTCACACACCTGCGTGACACCAACAGCTTCACTGGGAGCCCAACTGCCAGGAAAACAAACGTTCAAAGCGGTCTCTTATTGGCACAAGGAACCCCACGGCATTTCATTTCACGTACTTACCAGATAATCCATGTACTATCGCTGACCAGTCACAGCAGCACGAACTGGCTCTGTAGCAATTCCGTTTTTTGTTTTCTGTTTTCTTCAGTGAGTCGAAAATGTTACGGATTTTCACCGTACGTCGCTTCGTATCCCCCGCCTTTCGACAGTCAAAGCAAAATAAAAACCAGCCCTTTTCGGAGGGTTTACAGGCAGAATGTAGCCGCCTTCTTCGCCACTGAACCAACTTTCAGTGCAGCAGAGTCTCCGGTTGTTTCAGAAGACGAGGGTCGCCGGGTTGGTGAGTGTATTTCTCAACAAACAGCTCCTTCTTCCACCGGCAGACTTCCAGTTTTTATCACACAATATCAGTTGAGTGTTTGGTTGAGGAAACTGTTACGAAGCCTTCCACGCTACGTCACGCACGTCGTTTTGCGCACGCATCGCGGTCACATGACCAAACACATGGGTTGTCTATTTTCACTGTGAGGCTGAATGTCGCTAAATTTGCCTTTTTGTTTCTTTATTATTATTTACTTTTAAGTAGATTTCAGAGATGATTTCTGTTTATGTTTTCACTCCGAATCATATGATTTAATAGTAAATACTCCCCTGACACTGAAGATGAATAGATTTTCTCACATAATCTGCGTTACAGCCACACGCCAAAGTAAGGATTATGGAATATACAGAGAGATATAGATTATTAAATCATTATGTAACATTAAACATTTGGCTCACATGTCCTTTTCAAAGGAAGCGGACAGTTCTGGCAGCATCGAGCATGGAATATTAATGTCATGTCAACTGGAAAAAAAAAAACATCCTGTACTTATTTACATTCCACCAGATTACTGGTGTTCACGCAGATCTAACACATCTTTCAGCTTCAGCTGCAGTTTTCTACAATGTTATCGAGCTTTCGAGCAGACTAAAACAAACTCTGGCATAATATAGCACACTATGCATAATGAACGAGAAGAGATCACATGATAAGCATACATGAGAGTGAAAGACTGGTTCCTAAACGTGGCTATTAATCCGAAGAAGAACAAGAAAGAATGCATATGCAGGTGCATAACAGCTTTCACGCAAAGGGTGACAAAAAAAAAAAACTTTGATCA
This sequence comes from Copadichromis virginalis, assembly GCF_057382275.1. Classification (NCBI taxonomy): domain Eukaryota; kingdom Metazoa; phylum Chordata; class Actinopteri; order Cichliformes; family Cichlidae; genus Copadichromis; species Copadichromis virginalis. Next base: position 30,471,833 of record NC_140629.1, read on the forward strand.
AGAAGCCTCAGAGTATTGCTAGCTACTACTATGGCACCCTATGCAAATATGGTTTCATCTCATCACCTTCCCCAAAAAGACTGCAAAGAAAACTATCCGTGGGCAAAACTTCAAATTAGCGGGATAAAAGTAGTAAGAACTATCTAGACTCTAGATAGTTCTTACTACTTTTATCCCGCTAATTTGAAGCTCTAATGAAGCTCTAATCGTGTTTTGCTCTAGATTAGAGCAAAGCACGATTAGAGCTCACGCAATGCAGTTATGTTATATCAATGTAAAAAGTCTGCTTATGTGATGGAAGCTGAATACTGAAGTGATTTATATCTCTGGAGACCACATCCTTCTTCAATATTTAATGTGATGTGCTATTAAGGAAACCTCCCTGAAGTCAGTAAAGTAAGGTGAAATGGATGTCCCGTGGACAAGTCTGTAAATTGTGGAAAAGTGGTAAGAAGAGTCCAAAGGATAACATTGCTTTTGAACTCATCTACAGAGAATTTCAAACGTGTAAACGTATAGGCTACGTGTCTAGTAATGTTCTTTTTTTCTGGAATTTGGCTCACTCAAATGTCAGTGGAGAGACCCCTGGTGGCCTGTAGGTATATAGTGGTTGAGATAACACAGCACCAGAAGTAAAGCCCATCAGGACTTTCAAGGACACCTATCCATATCCACATCCAGGAGAGAAACCCAGAATCACAAACAGACTTACTCTACTACCTGAGCTCAGAGTGATCAAAAATCTAAATGTGGAACAAGCACTGCTTGTGAAAGACAATATGGGACAAGTCCGAGTTTTGAATTCTCATTTTAAAATAAAAAGACAACAAACTTTGCAGGTTATCAGATTTTCATACCTTTTGTGAGGCTTATGTGTCAATATTAGGGATATTTAGCCACTTATGACCAGTGTTGGGACTAACGCGTTATTAAATAACGCGTTACAGTAACTACGTTATTATTGTGGTAACGAGCACGGTAACTAGTTATTATGCCAAAATCAGGAACGCGTTAGTCGTTACTGGGATTTAGATAGGGTCGTTACTTCGTGTGGTGGCTGTCGCAGAGCTTCCACAGATTCAGTAACATTAGCAAGTGGTGGAGGGCAGCAGGTGGATGAAGGAAAGGGGATGCAGAAGGAAAAGAGACCCGAGGCGGCCGCCGGTCCAAGTGTGAACTGAACTTCAGGTAAGAAGTTATGACCTGCAGTCTCTCTGGGTCAGATATGAACCAAGTTTAGTTTATTTTCGTTATTCTGACTTTTTCCGTACTGCGTGCTAGCTAGCATGACGGAGTTTCTATACAGCTGGGTGGTGCTATGAAGTTAATGATGTTTAACTTTATTTTGTTCATAAGTTATTAGAGTTGCCAACCGTCCCGTCTGGTATTCAGAGAAAATATTACGCGTTTCTTATTGGGGTGAAAAGGAACAGTTTGTCCCGTAATTCAGCTACAATGAAAAAGGCACAAAGCTGGAGTTATTCTGTGTTTACGCTGCACAGCTGCCTCTTCTTCTCTCATTCTCTCCCCCTCCTTCTCCCGTTTTTACTTCAATCATGAAAACTGATCAATGATCAGCTGATCGGCTCTCTTGTTTATTTATCGCTCACTTTGCGCAGAAAGAGGAAACCAGCGGATGTCGCGCTAAACAACAGCAGCACGTTTAAGCTTGATCAGCTGTTGTTAGAATTTATTTAATATTAATTTCTAGTATCAGCTGATGTTTGCTGGAGCCACAGCTGTAAAGCTGCTGGTCATGATATGGTTTGGTTATCTGGTGAGAGGGAAACATGAAGATGAAACCAGGAGATGTCCTTACTGAATCATCAGAGCTGAACAGGTGATGGAGAAACAGGTTTACCCTTTAGGTGACATGGATGAGTTGAAGTTATGAACTGTTTCTGAGAGACAAATAACACCAGGATCCTTTTCTAAGTAGCTGACAGCTGGTAACTGTGCAGGGGCGGGTCTAGCAAAGTGTGGCCAGGGGGGCATGTAGGGCACTAACAGGGAAAGGGGGGCACAAAGAAATACTTTTCTTTCTTATTCTCATTTAAAATGTCTCGCTTTTAAAAAATAATTATCTGAATCTTACAACAAACGATTGATAGATTGATACATATATAGCATCAAAACAGTGAACATCACTGTCACAGCAGTGTTTGTTTTCATTCAAAGGCTTTATGATTTTTGCTATAATGGCGGCCAGTCTCTAGTCAAAATGCCCGGGACGATTTTTTTGTCCCAGTCCAGCTCTGTAAGCAGCTCATCTGCAGTCTGGTGTTACCTACATCTTCCTGTTCAGAAGGCAGAATTTCCGAGTTCTGAGTACAATCAAAAGCATCACGACTGCAGTTTTTGTGTTGGATGTAAAAGGCGCACATGACGCTGTGACGTAGGCTAGAATCATGGCGGCGGTCAACGGTCCAGGCGTGGGATTTCTCTCGTGGAAATATGCACATTATCTTTTCCTTTCTATTGGTAGGTGGCACAGTGCACTTGTGGCAAGTGAGCAAGCTAGAAGACTGGCAAAGTTATGGAAGCAACACATTAACAAGAGAATTCTGAGTAAAACCAAAGTTACTTTCCCTAGTAACTAGTTACTTTGAAAGTAACGAGTAACTTGAAGTAACTGAGTTACTTTTGAGAGAAGTAACTAGTAATGTAACTAAGTTACTATTTTAAAGTAACTTACCCAACACTGCTTATGACAGACGCGTACTGTCACTTAACACCATATTTTCGTATCCATCCATCTCTTTTCTCAAAATTTTGAAAACGTTCTAGAAAAAGAGAAGAAAACTCTGTGCCAGATGAACCAAACGCTGATTCGTTTCATCTGGATGTTGTGTTTTCAGTGAAAAGCTGAAAAAGTAAATGCTGGCATTTTATTTTCTTTCTGGTAAATGCCATTATATTCATCAGCATCTGCAAAGCTTGTGGATTGGGTGACTGTTTTGATGGATATAACATCAGATATGCTATCCTTCACTTGAATGTAATTTAAAAAGGCTGTCCCTGCTTTCTTCACACGCGTTGGGTAGAAGTCAGACTTCAGAAAAGTGTCCTGCAGAGTCAGTCCAAATATGAGACGAGTCAAAATGTGGGACAGGAGAACAAGGGATAAAAATGCTGTGTAGTCCCACATAAACCCGCACGTATGATTAACTTACCGTACTTTGAACTAAAAAAAAAGTCATTTGTTTTATTATAAGGCCATTCACTAAAATAGTATTATTTTCATTTCATGTTGAGTGGATTGAGTTGTGACACAGATGCACACTTTAAAAAACATCCCCTTATCTTTGCTACTTATTATTAAGAACCCCCCGATGTTTAATCGTTTTCATTTATATTATTTGTACCAATAGCACTTTGGGTAATGTAAAGAATTCACACACTTTCACTGAGAGACAAAACAAAAATGTGCCACATGGGGGCAGTGTCTACCAGGCAAAGTGAATTTATGGACCTCTTTCCCAAGGAAATGCTTACCTGCTATATGTAACACCATTTAAACAAAGCTTTTCAGCTTTTATTCAATTTTGAATCGATAAACAGTACTTGGGATGGAAAGTGGAGCGACCGCATGTAACAATTTTCTGATACTAGGAATATAAGTTCGATAATCGCGTTATTAATCATCAGAATAATGGAATCCCGTCTCTCCCACACTTTATTGTCTGTGTCCTTTATAGGTGGCTATGTTGAGGCATGCAAGGTTATCAGTGGAGAAAATAGAGGAAATTTTACCATTTATGTCTCGGTTAAATTATCCAAAGACTTATTGTATTTTTTGTAGTTTATTAACTTATAAGTTGGACATTAAACTGACTTAAAATACACAGAAGTAATTTCCCCATTGAGCCTTTAACTGAAAGTATGAGTGTTTAGAATGCGAACAAAGTCAGGATGATATCAGTATTTTGCTGGCATTACTTTTGACTGAGAAACCACCGAAATCCGAGCCTGACTCCTGATATCCGAACATCATTTGCGGTCTTATCTCAGACTAGCGGGTCTTGTTGTGTGCAAATATTTGCCATTTCCTTTGATAAGACTGTAAAATTTTAAGCATTGGAAAATTCAATGACTCCTTGGTTTGTTCTCGATTATAGCTACGATTAAGGACAGTGAAGTTAATTCCTTAATATTTTGAGAAATAAGTAAAACTTATAGTTTTGCTGGGAACACTTTGTATTTATAATCACTGACAATAAGATACAGCTTAAGCTTAAGCTGTATGCCATAAAAACATGCAGAACTAAGACTCCTGCTGTATTTTCATATACAGAAATGGATCAAAGTACTCATGAAATGTAAATTGATGCAGGAGAATGACCCCTTTCTTCTTCTTGCCCTTGCGCTGCACTGTTAATTATTAACTAGAGTCAACATCATCAACAGTCAGGCCTCTTTAAAAAAAATCATTAATAATTATGTATAATCTTAATTTGAAGTAATTATGCAGTGAAGCTCTGGGATTTGATGCCTATAATAGTCATTACTTTTCTGGAATTTGTAGACTGCATTTAGAGCGTTATAGCCGTATGGAACGCCTCTTATTCACTAACACAATATGTAAAACTCCTGACTGTGACCTCAGCGAATACTTTAAGCCTTAAATCATGTGCTGAGGCTTCATCTTATCAGCTGTTATGTCTCTGCCGTTGCTCCCCGCAGGCGCAACGGTTTGTTTCCGATTGGAATCAATCAGTCATCGAGTCTAGAGAAACTCGCAGCGCTCACGGCAGGTTGATTTGTGTCGTCTGGGCGGATCGCGGCGTGCTGTTGCTCCACCCTCGATTATTCAGCCTGGTTGACGTGCAGTTGCTGCGCAGCTTGTGAAGACAGAAGCGTACGAGAGGGATCGGAGGGTGACTGCTGGAGCTCAGATTAGTGTTGTTGTAGAGAGGAAAGAAAAAAACCCCACTAATCCAGGTTTGCACGCTGCAGGATTACAAACACCCCAGTGCTTTTTTTCCCCAAAACGGAGGACCGCGCTGAGAGGATCTGCTTGAAGACGCTGTTGTAGAAGTTTGTGCTCGGAGTTTTGAGAGTAGTTACTGTTGGACTGACCGAGCTAGCCCGGCTGCCCGCTGTGCCTTCCTCTGTCCCGGCCAGCCAGCCGTAAGTGAGCCCGCTGTCCTGCTCTCCTTCCAGCTGTGGTGAATCATGGCGCTCAGAGCCAGAGCGCTGTACGACTTCAACTCTGAAAACCCCGGAGAGGTGTCGGTGAAGGAGAATGAGATCCTGACTGTGTACAGCGAAAAGGACATCGAGGGCTGGTTCGAAGGGGTGAACAGCAAAGGGGAAAGGGGACTGTTCCCCGCTTCGTACGTGGAGATCCTGCGGAACGATGCCGCCTGCACCACTGTCAACAACAACAGCTGCAACACATCTGGGGACGCTAACCCGGACTTTAGATACGCCAACATCCCATCCGGAGGTTTTGACGGCTCTTATAAACCTAAAGTTGAGAACTTTTCTAAACCGTCTCCTCCTGGTTTCCCCGCTTTCTCACAGCCGCTACAGCAGCAGCAGCACGGCTACCAGCAGCCCAGCCAAGGCAGCGATGATGACTGGGATGATGACTGGGATGACAGCTCTACTGTGGCAGATGAGCCAGGTACTGTAGGGGGACGGTACCATGACTATGAAGGCAATGGACCGTCCACTTACAGAGTGACAACATCATCAGTGCCACGAGGTAATGCTCAGCAAGCCAAGAGCTCTGCTACAGTGAGCAGGAACCTGAACAGGTTTTCGACCTTTGTGAAGTCAGGGGGAGAGGCGTTTGTGCTCGGAGAGGCGTCCGGCTTTGTGAAGGATGGGGATAAAATCTGCGTGGTGATGGGTAATTATGGTCCAGAGTGGCAAGAGAACCCTTACCCATTCAACTGTGCGATTGATGACCCCACTAAACAGACCAAGTTCAAGGGCATGAAAAGCTACATTTCCTATAAACTGACACCCACCCACACACAGAACCCGGTGAACAGGAGGTATAAGCACTTTGACTGGCTGTATGCTCGGCTAGTGGAGAAGTTTCCCGTAATCTCGGTGCCACACATTCCAGAGAAGCAGGCCACGGGGCGGTTTGAAGAGGATTTTATCTCCAAGAGGAGGAAAGGCCTCATATGGTGGATGAACCACATGACCAGTCATCCTGTCCTGGCCAGGTGTGATGTTTTCCAGCACTTCCTCACGTGCAACAGCGCAGACGAGAAGGCTTGGAAGCAGGGGAAGAGGAAGGCAGAGAAGGACGAGATGGTCGGAGCCAACTTTTTCCTCACCATCAGCCCCCCGCCGGTTCCGTTAGACTTCCAGGAGGTGGAGAGCAAAATAGATGGATTCAAGACTTTTACTAAAAGAATGGACGACAGCACCTTGCAGCTCAATGCCACCGTCAGTGAGTTTGCCCGAAAGCAGATCAGTGGCTTCAAGAAGGAGTATCAAAAAGTAGGGATGTCATTTAAGGTCCTCAGTCAAGCCTTCGAAATCGACCAGCAGATGTATTCTGCAGGACTCAACCAGGCGATCTCCTTCACTGGGGACACATTTGAAACCATCGGAGAATATTTCGCCGAGCAGCCCAACAAGGATCTCGACCCAATCATGGATTTGTTAGCTCTTTACCAAGGACATCTGGCAAACTACCCAGACATCATCCATGTTCAGAAAGGTAACCACAGTCATACACATTTACTAGATTTGTGCCCTCTGAGGAGCCTCAGCTATTTTGCTTTACGTCTTTGGATCCTTGAGACGTCAGTGGGGAATTTATGATGATTACAAATGAATTTTACGCAGTAAGCATAAAGACCAAACTGAACTACAAAGGCAGAAAATTATCAAATACACACAATTCAAATTCAGAAGAATGTGCTTAAAATGTTTCATAATCCCAGTGACCCACATATACACTTAAAGTAAAGCAATATGGCAGCTGTGGGATCATTAAGACTTCAGTTTCAACCACAAGTTTTTCTGAGGTTTCAAAGTAGAGAAATAAGCATCTTTTCTTGCTGTGACAAGATAAACAGGGTCATTTTGTCTGAGGCATATTTGCTGTTGTTAAACTGCAGTCAGGTTACTACACAGGCTATTGCACTTTGCAAAACAAATAGCCGTTGTTTGCATTTGGAAATTGGCTTACATGCTGCTGCCTCTGTTTGTCCCACCTGTTGATTGGGTGGAACCCTTCGGCCTATGTTTGAGTTTCCATTGCTGGTGAAGCATCACGTGTTAGTGGACGGAGAGAATGTCCTTCCACGGTGAAGCCTCGTCAGTCTTTGCACAGATTAAGTAAATTGTTAGACTAATCTAGGCCATCCTCCTACAGTACCCTGGCCCAGCAATTGTTCATTGTGTGGCAAAATGTCACTCATGAGAGGATACACTGTTATACAAAAGAAACTGTGGAACTGCTCTCACAATCGCTGCCATATATGCGGTACAGTTAATGCAAGAGAAAAACAAAAAGCAAACCACACCTTTGGTCTGTAGGTCATACCTGACAGACTGCTTTCCGCCTTTGTAGATACAAACTGAAAGTCCTGCCTCAAACAGTGCAATGTGGGACATGACAGAGGACACGGGCTAGTGTGCTCTCACAGGCTAATCCTTCTCATTTTTCTCCACAATCCCACTAAAAACATCTTACTTGTGCTTCATTGATAAGACATACAATTTTACAAAAGATGCTAAAAATGGCATTTTGCCAGTGCCACTGCCTGTGCCCCCAAACCACTGGGCCCTTTCACTCCACAGTCGATGACAGAGAGTGAGGAAACAGGACAGACTTTGTAGTGGCTGCAGTGGGTTACAAACATCCCAGTCACTTCAAATCAAGATCACCACGTAGGCCACATACAGCTCCAAATAAGGCGACAGCCATTCACAGTCTGGTGTGATAAGCCCAGCCCAATTCCACAGATAAGATATTTGGAAGACCTTGCTGCAGGCACAATGTTGAGAAAAGATCAAGGAGTAGTACAAACACACAGCGGTAGACGAAAAATAAAGCTGAAGGAAAACCCGCGATATGCAGGAGATTAAAGGAAGAGCATATTGAATCTAAAATTGCTTTGATCTCATCTTGTTCCTTTATTCTGAGTCCAGTTCAGCCAGTTTTTTTGGGTTTTTCTTCCACATGAGCTTTCATTTCCTTGTAATCATTCTTTAAGCCAATAATCAATTTCAAACAAAATTACAAGTCTGTTCCAGTTTATCATACCTGTTAGAGGCTGTAAACATTTATAATCCTACATAGAAGAACAGTTGACGTGCTTACTGTACAGCCAGTATTTCCAAACGTGTGCGCTTGTTTATGACACCTGAATTGAAGCCTGTCACTCAGACTGCCTGAGGAGCATTAAATGCAAATATCTACTGCAAAAGTATTCACGCAGGTATCATTATATTCAGCCTCCAGTGTATATTTATGTCTACTCACTTTAGTATCTTTTATAATTTTCCATCACATGGCAACTGCTACTGCTGCAGCAAAGCACTAAAATTAAAAAATTAAAAATCTATCTATCTATACACACACATATATGTGTGTCTGTCTATATATATATATATATATATATATATATATATATGGTATAAAAACTGGGGGCTTAGGTTTCACTGTCATATCACTGTTTGAAGACACAGCTGTGGGGCTGGGAACATAAAGGTACACCAGCCACATACATACTCATTAGTAATACTCTTTAATAATTTTTCAATTTTTCATTTCTATCTATTGCTCTGTTTACAACCATCGTCACCACATGTAGAGGAAGTGTGCTTCTTCTTTCCCGTTAGCCTCTCTCCACACCTGAAAAGAGGACTGACCACATCCTTTGTTGTCTGAAGCCAAACTGCACGTTTCTGGAGAAGTGGTGCACAAGTGAAATTGGCTGGGATTGAAAGACAAAAAGTTAAAAGAGGATCTATATCATGTTCATTTCCTGTTTGCATTTTTCTGTGTAGACTCCACTAGAGTAGCTTCACATGTTCAAAATAATTCTTTTGTCCAGCCCCTTCTCTTCGTCCTCTGTCTGAAGCAACGCATTTGATCTCCTTTCTACTTCCTTTAAAGCCCGCTCTCTTCTGATTGGCTGGATTTTGTAAACAGAAGGTTAAAACACCTCTGTGCTTGCAGACGTTTTATGCCTGGTATATCCGTATTAAGCAGAATTTATGGTTCAGCATGTTCAGTCTGTTGGCAGTGTGGGGATGGCCTGTCTACCTGCAGAGAGCTCTGCTGTCAGATGGAGGCAGTATACAAAGTATATGGTGCAAACAGTCTGCAGTGTTATTGGTCCATCAGCCAGCCATGGAGAAAGGCAAAGTTATAGCATATAAGAGGCTGAAGTGAACTCTGAAATAGAGTGTCTAGAACACGGTGAAGCCTGAGCTTATGCCACACAGGGATTATTTGAACATACGCTAACCCCATTATTTGAAATTTTAGACATATTTATGAGCATCCACATGATAACAGCTTAGGGAAATAATGACATGTAAACTTTAAATCGCACACAGAGAGACAAATCACAGTGTCTTGACTCCCTTTTTGGAAGCTTATCTCCAGAGGTAGTCTTGCACTGATATGATGGTTTCTATCTCGAAATGAAGCATACCAAAGCAGCTGCTTGTCAGACTTTATCAATACCTGCATTCCATTTTTAGCCTCCTGTTCCTGTCTCACTGTGGCCAGAGACTCCAGACAGGTTTGGATGCAAGTGACTTGTGAAATGTGAGCTTTCCCACAGAGGGACATTTACCACCACCCTATTGATCTCCACCTCCGCAGGGACCAGATTAGCTGTTAGAGTGCAGCCTGGCAGCTATAATGCTAGCTCACACTATTGACATCATATATGGCTTTGCTTTCCAAAGTTGTTTAGCTTTACTGTAATCTAATATTGACACCCTAAGTATTGTGTTGTTTCTAATAACTTGAACCTCTTGAGAGAAGAAAATGTTTATTGTCAGAAAGTTTATTGTTAGAAAGTTTATTGTTTAGGGTCTTACCATGCAGGATTAGCAGTGAGTACAATTTGTGTTGATTATCAAAGAATCTGCAGCTGTTTTTTTAAGCAAAGACAGAACAATTCAAATGTTTTTGATCAGTTTAAATAACATCAAAATAGAGGAAACATGAATATTAATATTAACAAAGAAAAAAACCCAACTTTTGACTGCATATGTTTCAGTCTAAATTTGGTTCAGCTGCCACCAGTATGTAGAAGTGAAAGCACATCTTTTTTTTTTCTTGTGTGCTGACCTTCTGCATTAGCCAAATTTAAACAGAAGACGCTTCTGCTGCTGAAAGTTTCTGTTCAGATAAAGCTTGGTGTGAAAAAAAGTGATCTTGTAATTGGTGCTTCTTTAAGGAAAACACAAAAGAGCACAACTTTATGCTCTGAGCTGTGTAGTCACAGTGATATAGTCAGTAATAAGTCAGTAAAAATGCTCAGTCACAAAGTTTTGATCATGTTTATGAAGGAGGAGTAGTACTATAGATAACACATCGTTGTATTTCGATGTAAAGAGGAAGTTTACTGGTGTATGCTATCTATCTATATTAAATCCCACAGACTGTTTGCAGAGCACAAATTCAGTAAGGGAGAACCTAGAAGTCAAGCTGAACCCTTAATACATTTTCTTTTGCCTCCTTATCCTTATTCACATTTTTTTATTTATGCATTTTATTCCCTCCTTAATTTTACCAGTTCAGCACATCCTTAAGATCAGTATTTTCTCTGCTCTCATCAGTTTTTATCACCACATGGTGTTATAAAACAATGGCAGGCGTGCAAAGGAAAGCATAGATTTACAAGGATGTCAGGCTTTCCTGCTGAGTCAGCCTTTCAGCGTGCACTCCTGTGCAAACTCTGCGGGTCTGTTCTGATATATTGTTAAAGCCTATTTAAATGTCCTCTGATGTGCAAGTGGGTGACAGAGTGATGAGATGGGCATTGCAGCTGGTTGTGCAGGTCACAGGCTCGCTGTAGCTTGGTGTTGTGTAACTGGTGATTATATAAGACCTGAAACGGCTTCCTGCAATGAGCCCAGGAGGGCTGGGTGCCACCTCCATGCGGGGAGGACTTCTACACAAGCGAATATCAGGACTAACCTCGTTCATCACTATCTGTGATGTTGGGTTTGTGCATCTATTTGTATTTATATATCTAGCAAATATAAAATAAGCTTCAGCTCAAATATAATGAGTAGATTTTAAAACTGGAAGGTAAAGAAGCCATAAGGAGAAGGAAGTAATAAGAACTAATGAGAACTAAGACATCACATACAATTTGAATATTAGAGTTTAGAACTAAACCGAGTGTTGAAGAAATAACTAAAGAAAGATCATCCTGCTCACTATTTTTGTTCCAATAAATACACTATATGTACAACCACAAATTGGGGTCAACCAGAGCAGCAGACCGAGCACAAGACAAATGAAGAAGAGTGTGCGTGCAGGGTGGAGTGGGTGGAGACGAGTATTAGGGGTGATGCGTGACAGAAGGGTTGCAGCAAGAGGGAAATGGTAGTGAGAGCTACTGTGGTGTATAGTTTGGAGGTGGTAGCACTGATAAACAGGACAGGAGGCCGAGCTGGAGGTGGCCAAGTTTTCATTGGGCGTGATCAGAATAGACAGGATTAGATATGAGTATATCAGAGAGACAGCTCAGGTCGAGTGCGTTGAAGAAAAAGTTAAAGAGGAAAGGTTGAGATTCAACTATAAGAAGCAAATAAGCTTCATAAAAATGTTGATGCGTTGAAAGAAATTCTCAGGTTTTTAATGATTGACTCATTTTACCCGGTGTAACTTATAGCACTTAAATAAGTAGCCAGTGTGTGAGTGCTGGCAATAAAAAGACAGATTAAGAGCAATAATAATGAGTCACATGAAGACTGCTCAAGACTCCTTGAGACATGCATGGCTTTCCATTAATCTGATGGCATTTCAGCATGCCAGCCTCATGTCTGATTGAGAACCTGCTGACTTTTCTGTCTGAGTCGTGCAGCAATCACACTAAGACCTGATTTTTATTTCTGCGGGGAAGCTTTGTAAAGCCTACGATGTAACCTAAGGAAGTGGCCCACGTCGCCGCCAGCATTTATGCTTGTGCTGATACATTAAATGCAGATTGCCTAATGGTCATGTCCCAGTGTTTTATATGGGATGCCAGTCAGAGAAGGAAATGAAATTCCAGGTTTTTTTCCCCCTCCTACATCCGGCTGCATCCACCCAACCTGACCTGACATTTCTAAGTAGGTGGCAGAGTTTACAGGGTAGGGTTTCAGAGGGGTTTTGCACTGAAGCATAGATCCCCATTAAGTTGGACCTGCTTAACATTTTCATATCATTTTTAACACAGTATTAGCCTGAACTGCATACAGTCACATTTATAGACTTGTTGCATGATTGGGTCAAAGTTTATCAAGCCCAAATTTTCCCAGCGTACCAACGTTATTGTAAGACCTATGAAGTTTGCAATGTTGCATCTTCCACACCTGAAAAAAAGCTTCTCTCTGTGATCAGCAGCTCTGTTTGTGCAACAGGTCTGCAAAACTTACTTGCAGCTGTGAAAATCATGTAGCTTTCCATATTACACTCTATTGACACCATATCTCTGTGATCAAACTCTTGTCTTTTTCAAAGTCTCCATGGTAACAGTTATTCTGTCTTAATCCATTAGTGGGCTTTAAAACAAAGGAAGCCGGAGACCTTTAAGGTGCAGGTAAACACCATGTTTCCGCTATCATGCCGTCCATCAGTCAAATGTTCAGTTTACTTATTTAAAATGTTTCAAAATTGAGATCACGACCTGGAATTTTGACCTATAGATTGCAAACATTTTTTTCAGTGGTGGAAACAAGCATCCATACTTTCAACATCTGTGGTTAACTTGATCTGTTTTTTTTTTTTTTCTCATACCCTTTCACCTCTCTTTCTGTCATATTCAGTCCGCTGTACATCACACTAATGTCAAAGATCTGGGTTAAACTTCAGCTGAAGGAACTATAGCCAGAAGGCAAACTGAGCAGATTTTGGTGGGGGGAAGGGCAACGCGTTGTCTTTTTTGAGGGAGGATTTTCAGCATTTTTTTTCTCAGTGTGATCAAGTTTGGTCTTTGGTCTTACAACTCGAGTCTAAGAAAAGAAACTTAATGGAAACACAAAAGGTAGTGACTTAGGTCAGTGTGCCCTTTGTGGTGTCACATTTCAGGAAACAAGTAGGCTGCCTCTGAGTTCTTGCTGAGTGCTGGTGACTCAGCTCATATAATGACAAAAAAAATTCCCATGACACAACAACACAGGACGTTTTGCATGCCTTAAGGCCACAAATCACACCTCCAGACTCTGCTCTGAAGCCAGGATTATAATTGGCCATGCTGTTCACGCTATTTCACCGCTCTTGCTACATCTCTTCAGTGTCAACACTCAGTAACTTCCACATATAGTACGTCTTACACTGGTTTCCCACGTTTTAAAGCATGGGGCAAACCAGTGTTTCAGCAAGGACCAGTGAAACACATGTTTAGAGCACATTATTACTTCAAACTATTCAGGGCTAAGTTACTTTGTGAATAATTTTCTTAAGTGTTTGGTCCATCAAATGCCCGAACAAAAATTCCAAACACAGCATCATATTTTGTCCACTCAACAATCCATAGAAAACACAGGGAACGAGCAAGTCTTCACAATCAGAGACCTGAACCACATTCAGGGATTTTTGACAGCATACTTCAGCTGTAAAGCTGATTTCATGCTGTTTAAAAGTCTAACTGAAACATTGGGGCCAAATTCTAAGAACCAGGAATCAAAAAATGATGTACGCACACATAACTTTCATGTCCGCATCCTCACCAGTGGGTCCATGGTCTGTGGCTTTCCTGTTTGCTACCAGCTGTGATATGTGACCATATTTAAGTAGGGAGTTCAGAGAGAACATCATTTCCCACCACTTTCTCGCGCCGTGCAGCTTAACATCAATTTCTCACGACATTCATTCCTTTCAGCTGGTCAGCAGTTTGATAAGTCATCAGCCACGAGCTCCTGTTGTTGTGACTCTGCTTTCCGCTCTCATTGAACCATCTGTCTGGAAAGCCGGAGGCTAATTTCTTATGTTTTGTCTCTTTTGACTGAAGGCTTGTTTTGTGGCACTGAAAAGGTAGTACTTTCTTGTAAAGGAAGTGTCAGTTAAGCATGAAATGCAGAAATGCAGGGCTGTAAACCATCATTTCTGGTGCTCTAATGCCACAAGACCCCACCACAGCGATGATAGAAAGTAGCTCTTTGTGCATGTGCGACAAACTCGAGCAGGCATTTGTGCAACTTTCAGTATGAGTATGATTCTGTGGATTTGTTGCAGTGGGTTTTCGTTAGGAGTTTAGTAAAGGTGCAATCTTAGTTTTTCACGCTTTACACGAATGCACTGCAAACATCCAACAGTTGATGTCAAACAGTTATTAAAATGAGTGCACTCCTAAATAGCCCTGGTAGTTGAGAGAAACTGCCAGAAAAATCCCTTAAATGGTTCGAGGCTTTGAAATGACTTAATAGATATTTTTAGAGTTGTGCTCCTAAATATAGATACAGAGAGCCTGTCTTGCTCATAAGTGTTCCCACTATTTTTGGTCAGTTTGATAAGTTAAAGGTTAAGCTTGACCAAATAAGATAGGTCATGTTTTGTTTTGTTTTTTTAGGGGGGCTTGTGCTAAAAAAAAAAAGAGTTAGAAAAAAAAGAAACTTGTGGTTTTGTTTTGTCTGGTTGTGTCTGCATGGGTTTTTTTTTTTTTTTTTTAACTTGACTGGAAAACTTATATGTGCAGTGTATGCTAACAAAAATCTGGGACTTTCTGGAGTTTTGTGTAAATAAACAATTTGTACAGCGGTTGAACTCTTATTAGTTCAGAATGGTAGGAAAAATGAAGGTTAACACTGAAACTGAATTTCTTTTATTCCATCTATCTTCTCATTCGATTCAGATGGGGTGGACCCTGGATAGGTAACCCTCCTGTCACAGGGCTAACATAGACCACCATTATCACCAGTTAACTTAACAGACCTCCGTGCTGTGAAGTTTTAAATACATGCTCTCTCTACATTTTATTTCTAGCAACATATTTGCTCACTGAGCAGCATATTACATCAACTACCAATTATTGTTTTTCCATTGAAGAATAAATAACTGCCCAAATATAGCAACAGAGAGCCAGGCTACAGGTGTGGCCAATATCAGGTAGTGACAACAGCAACTTGGAACTTGGTGGAAAACCCATAGACGCTACCATGACATCACCCAGTGATTCATCCTTTCTATTGTGACTATTAAAAGGGACACTAACTATGGGTAGCAAACAACAGGATTGAAATAAAACGGGCCTACCAGAGAAACTGAATAACCAACTCCTTTGAGTGTTTTTTTTGGTTTTTTTTAAGTGTACACTCTGTAGGCACAGTCACCAAGCACAATCATCCCAACTCCACCTCTGGTCTGCACTTGTATTGTACATGAAGTCATTCATATGGTCCTGTCACGTGCTTTAACTGTGATTTTTCACTGAGGTAACAGTCATAGGGGAACCACTGGACTTCCTTCTTGGGTACTTCTAGGGATCGCGCTGCAGGAGTTCCCAGTCCTGTGGTTAAATGTGCCCAGATGTGGCACACAGTGACTCAAAACAGACACACCCCTAACCTTGAATACATTTATTTAAAAAATATTACCCCAAGTGCTGATGTCACAAAGGTGAACATTTGCTATAAATACTGAAACTACTTCCTTGTTCCAGGCTGTAAATATTCAAAGTGGGATATATAGTGGCCAGAAATTTGCATTTTGCAGTTCTGGTTTCCTCATGTTGAAGTCGGTGGGTTTTGAGGTGATTTAGACACTTTCATATTTTGTTCTACAACACAAGTAGGTCAGTTAATGCTCCACTTGTTAATTTTGTACTGCAGGTTTAGTGGTGTGGGTGCTTTTCGTGGACTAGAAAACAGAAAAATATGTATTAGTTTGATTAGAAAAGAAATTCAAAAATTCCTGCTCTTTTTAATCCCCCATACAGGAGCGCTGACAAAGGTGAAAGAGAGCCAAAAGCACGTGGAGGAGGGAAAAATGGATCGGGCACAGGCAGAAGGAATCAACGAGCGCTGCAACATCATCTCCTTCGCTACGCTGGCTGAGATCCAGCATTTCCATCAGATCCGTGTGCGAGACTTCAAGGCGCAGATGCAGCACTACCTACAGCAGCAGATCACCTTCTTCCAAAAGATCACGGGCAAGCTAGAAGAGGCTCTGCAGAAGTACGACAACGCGTAACGGATCGTTCGTCTCGATCCGTCGGTTTAGACCTCGCTGATTAATGGCCAAGCGCTCCCTTTGGCCAGCCTGCGGCATCTTGGCAAACAACAGCCAGTTCCTCACACACACACAAACACACACATACACACAAACACAGACACAATGCTGATGCTGCTTATCCAGCAGGGAGGGATTTTAAAGGAGATTATGGTCCAGTAACAGCAAAATTTCAACCAAATCCAGGTTTCATTGTATGTTGGGCCACATTTTCTTGGGCACTGGATGTCCTTGTTTTAGAGACGATGGGTACTTGGGAGTTGGGTTAATTCATTAAAAAAAACACTCAAATTCTTTTAGATTTCTTGAGAATCAATAAAAATGATGGTGCACCAGTTTGGTATGTGGGTGAATTAAATAACCTTGTATTCACTGCTGCCTAAACATCTGGTGCGAGATTTCCTACATTAAGTGTTTTTAGCCTTAAAACTGAGGTTTGAACTGTTGGAGTGGCTGCCGCGTCAGCAGCAGCGGTGCTGTCGTGGCCAACACACTGCCTTCTGGAAACACTCGAGCCCTTCCTGCTACACTTCTTCTTGGACAAACAGGACAAAATGTTTACAGTCTCCTCACTGTCACCACTGTGTCGCTGTGCCTTCTGATCATGTATCTCTGGTTATTTTTGTTAATAGCTACTTCAAAGCTTTATATACTGATTGTGTAGAAATATATTGTATTTGTTATTATAAAGCTACAAATTTTGCAGTCTTTGTTGGGAAATGATATCAGATGATTATTTGAGGACTTGTTTCTTAACACTTGCAGTGTGACGACATCAGGATCAAAGATTACCTGCTCTGATAATGATCATGCTTTACTTACCTACACAGCAAGCTGATTTTAGGGGAGGATGATGATGGACACTTACTGTAACCATGCCGGATGCCGGTGTTGTGCCAAAAAGTGATTGTCTGCCAAAAACTGATTTCCGGTATTTGCCAAAAACTGATTGCTCGTATTTAAACTGCTATAAGTAACTTGTTGGCATATAATATGTGAAACATATGTCAAATGCATCCCTCATGGATGACACAAAGTCATATTGAGCCACAAACAACATTCGTGTAACAAGGTAGAAGCCGCAATCAGTTTTTGGCAGCGAAAAAACAGATAATCTTTTAATTCTATATATAACCCCTTTGTAAACGCTGTTCACCGAAGTCTATTTACCAACATACGTAAAGATATTACACATAAAAAATACACGGAAACATTGGAAATCACTTTTTGGCAGGCAATCACTTTTTGGCACAACACCGGTTTTCAACCTTAGTTTTTGGGCGTAGTGTTCATAGGCAGGCTGTAAGGGGGTTCGGGGGTTCCTCACCTGTTTTAATAATGCAGTCCTTTTGATAGCACACTGATGTTTTTAACATTTACGATGCTGGCTGCATCGTAAGGAGATAAATGTAGAAGCAGAGAGGCAAAAATAAATTCCTTCTTCACAGAAATATTGTTTGGTTCTTTGCATTTCTCAAGTACTTGACAAAACTCAATCATTTAATCTTACTTGGTTAAAAGCCAGCAGATAATGGTGTATGTGCTGACAGTTAGCTGCCAGCGGTCCTTCGTCGACAGACAGGTCAGACAAGTGTCATGTATCCGGCTTAGCATTTCACAACAGCAAAATAACAAAGGGAGCGAACTGCACGGCTCTGTATGTTTCCTTGGCCGCGTCCCCGGAGGACCGCTGCTGTGTTTGTTTTATGCTAAGCTCATGCTCAGCTCACAGACAGATCTGCTGACAGCACAGGAGCCTGGGTGGCCATATGGGACATCTGGCCACTTTTAAAAGTGTCTGCAGCCGTGCCAGCAGCTGTGTCACTGTGCTCTACTGTAATTGCTCCCTGCGATAACATGTTCACGATGTAATATTTGTTCATCAATATGTTTAGCAGCCAGCGGGTGGCGACTCCTCTGGTTGCAAAAGGGCACGTGCTTTTATAGAAGTCTGTGGAAAAACAGCCCCCGCTTCCCTTTCTCTGTGTCAATTTTCTGATGAGCTGATGGGTTCAGCTGCTAGTTTCAGGTCACACTTGCAAAAACATGAAGTTTAAATTGCAAATTACGGTCTGTGCAAAGGGAACTACCTGCATGTTTGTTTAGCAACCTCATGTTTGATAGTTAAAATCTGGTGATCAAAATCCACTTTGGGGTTGCGGAAGGAGATCATCCGATGTAAAACTTTAGCAAATGAAACCCCTTGTGACACCGGAGCGGCCAAAAGTAGCTGCCTCATTAGAGTTTGAAAGGGGAATTATCCAGGGTGTGACTGCTGGCTAACAACTTTTCAGTTTCTGGTTTCGAGACCTCAAAATGATGGCGCTGAAAATGCTCAACAAATGCGTCACAATTTGACTTTAGTAACCAGTGGGCGACATCCATCTTTTATACTGTTCATGACATAAATGTCTAACTTCTGTCTACAAAGTCTTGAAACATTCTCTCAAAATCTACAGATATACTGGTGCTGTCAGCGTTAATCTCGTTAAAATGATGTTAACGCCATAACCGCATGAACGCGGCGTGGATATTTCTGCCAATTCAGTTCGATATCCCACCCCATTGCATCCATTCTGTACTGCTTATTCTTATCAGGGTCTTAGCTGGTTGTATCCCAGCTACAAGACATTATATAAAAGTTAGATTTATATTTTAAAAAAATGATGTTGATAGATGAAAAATCAGAGGATCGCTGAAGGTTTCATCCTCACATAGTAGAATATCTTATCCAGATTTACAAGAGTCCTTATCAAGATACTGGTCATACTGAAGTAGGAATTAAAACATGACTTCCTCTTCTGAGGTTTTTGTGGTGATGCTTCAAAACAATTGTTGAGACAATTCACTTCAAAGTGAGGGACAAAATGACATGTGGGAGCACTCGCCTTCTCTTTTCCTGTTTTCTTTAGTTTCTGTTGAAATCGCTTTCCTCTCCAGCACAAACTCAACATGATCCGTTCAGCCTTTGGAAAGCTCATCCTTCAGGCGTTCTGTCAGTCTGCCAATGCCTGAGGAAATGGGTGCTCCTGTTTTTACATTTGTGTTCTGGCTGGCCTGAAGCTTTGGGGTTTCTCAGTGTGTAAAACTCACAAATATTAGGCAAAAGAGGTTCGTTGAGTAAGCTTAAGCACTTCTACTCTTTTTACCTGTGATTGTGAAAAGTACAAACTGGCATGATTTCAAATCCTCCGTACACACATTTATCATCACACGATTGTATCGTGTATTTGCAAGAGTGTGTCTTTGTCTAATGTCATCGTAAAGTCTGCAAATGTGATCTGAAGAAAAGGGTTGGTGGCGCTGGTGGGCGGTGACGGTGTTTCACTCACCGCAGTCTAGCCACTGCAGGAAACAAACAGCTCTTAACTGACACTTGGATTGCTTGTGAGACAGAACAGTGTCAGCAGCTGGCCACATTCCACAGAGAAAAAACATCAAGTGTGCAAAACCAACAACAAGCAGAGCAGCGCCGGAAATACCGGCCGGGGGGGTTAAGGGGTTACAGCATAGCACGGTGCAAGCGTAAATGCTGGTGAGTAAAAAACACGGAGCAAGAGTCGCTGCATTTCAACACTAATGAAAAACATCATGTGTCCGAAATAAGTTAGCGCTGCTCCTCTGAGACTTGGCTGTCTTCCTTTTGGATTTGCAGTGGATCTCTGGAATTCTCAGAATGTAACCCCAAATATATTCGGCACCCTTTCCAGCTGCTCTCACACAAGGAAAAAAGAAATACTTAGATAGCATGCTTTCACCTTTTTCATCAGCGAACAGCTGTTTTCACCTTTTTAAATTTATTTTTACTAAAAAAAACCATATTACTCTGTCAGATTTTTAGTAATGCTGACAGGAGGAAGAGTATCAGTTAATTAAAAGGCATTTCTCCTGCATATGAGCCGGCACCGGCGCTGCATTTAACCACATTAATGTCATTAAAACTGAATCAGTGTCTCGAGGTCCTTGCTTGTGTAAATGATATCTTTCAATATTCAGGTCAGATTCTACTGATTCAATTGAGACAAAAAACACTGAAACACAACCCTCTTCAATGAATCCTCCATAACTGGAACTTACCCTAAAAACCTGTGCAACGTTTCACATCTGCTACTCTTAACTCGTACGAACTGAATGGATCACTTCCTTCTTGAGAGCTCTTGCACTCATATGACATAATTTCACCCTGAGTGCCATTGTGAGTTTGACCCTGGCTTCCTCTTATTACTCCAGCTCATTAAAGGCTTCCAAAAGTTACATTATAATACCAGGAAATGCCCTAAGGCAAACCGCAATGATTTCATCCCTTATATTTCCTCTTGTGATATTACAGAATTCAAAGAGGAACAACAAAACCAAACACAGGATTTCTGTTTAAGGAAATGGCTTGTTTCAAATGGCAGTACAATATTTTGAAGCTAAGGTGCGACTTTGAAATAACAGAACATGTTGTTCCTGCTTGCCTGTTGAAACTGCTTTTGTGGCTTCAGTTGTTTCAGTAACGTATGATCTCATCTGTGTAATCCAGGACTGTGCGCTTGTACTTGGCAAAAGGTTTCTGGTATAATTTCATCTTCTGCAAATGTGCACAGAGAACAGGACAACTTGTGAAGATTTTAACACTCCAACTAATGCTTATAGGATAGAAAATAGTTTTTTTCTCTTCATCAGGTGCAGCATATACAGAAAACATTTTAAAAGATTAGTTCAGTTTAACTTGGTTTAAAACTACAAGACCATAAACCCAACCCATCCTTGTGGGTGTCTCATTAACTGCCATGAATGTAGAGTTGTGTGAAAAATGTAGTATAACCTGTGAGTCAGTAGCTTGTAGAACCTGCTTTAGCAGCAATAATTTGAAGCTAATATTTTCTGTATGACTTTATCAGTCTTTCACATCACT
Source organism: Copadichromis virginalis (assembly GCF_057382275.1). NCBI lineage: Eukaryota > Metazoa > Chordata > Actinopteri > Cichliformes > Cichlidae > Copadichromis > Copadichromis virginalis. The sequence goes on from NC_140629.1 coordinate 30,493,108, forward strand.
GTGGGGTATTTTTGACCCACTCAGCTTTACACTCTTCCTTCAGTTCATTTAGGTTTGTGATCAATTGTTTATGCACAGCTCTCTTAAGGTCCCACCACAGCATTTCAGTCAGGTTGAGGTCTGGATTCTGACTGGGCCATTTCAACACGTTGGCTGAAATGGAAAAGAATCATCCTGCCGGGCATTCCTCGGAGTGTTTGGGAAAATTGTCCTGTTGGACGACCCAATTTCAGCCAAGATTTAGCTGTCGGACAGATGGCCTCACTTTTGACTCGGGAATATTTTGGTATACAGAGTTCATGATCTACTAAATGGCTGCAAAAAACAAGCCTAAATATCACACGTTCACCGCCGTGTTTGACAGTTGGTTTGAGGTGTTTGTGCTGATATGCTGTGTTTGGTTTTAACTAAACATAGCACTGTCCATTATGGTCAAGCATCTAGACTTTGTTTCAGTCTGTCCAAAGGACATTTTTCCAGAGGTCTTGTGCTTTGTCCAGATGCAACTTTGCAAACCCAACAGTTCTGCCACACTCTTTTTAGAGAGGGTTTCTTCTGATAGCCCTTCTAAGCAAGCCATATGCGTTCAGTCTTTTGCTTTGCATGCTTTTACTGTCAAGGTCCTGGGTCATGTGACCCAGTATTCTGAGTTTCTTGATGTTTTTGTTATTCTTTTCAGTCTAGTTTCATTTCAGTTTATCTAGTTACATTCTGTCATGCCTAGGTTACACTTTTAGTTCATGATTTATCAAGCTCCCCATTTGTCTCATCCCTGTGTGAAGCTTTCTGTGTCAGATTGTCATGTTAAGTCTTCGTGTGTCTATCTGTCATGTTTCATGTCCAAGTTTTCTTTGTTTGTCAAGTTCGAGTCATTTCTGGGTCTCGTTATGTTTCCCGTTTTATTTTGAAAGAGCCCTGTGTTTTTTATTTATTTTTTATTTAGTTTCACATCCCCTGTCCTGTCATTATGTTAATTGTTGTCAGCTGTTTTCCCCATGTGATTCCTCTTACCTTGTTCATTCTTATGTGTATTTAGTCTGTGTGTTTCCGCTCAGTCAGTGTCAGATCGTCTGTTATCCTCACCGCAGATTTCATAGGTTTGCCTCATTGTTTCACTGTGTTTCCTAGTTTACTCAGTGTTCATAGTTTTTTCACTGGTTGTCACAGCCCTTTGTTAACACAGTGTTTATAGCAGGGCTGCCCAATCCCAGTCCTCGAGAGCTACTATCCTGCAGCTTTTAGATGCATCCCTACTCCAACACAGCTGAATCAAATGGTTTAATTACCTCTTCAGCATGCCATCATGTTTGGCAAAGGCCTGATAACAAGCCATTCATTTGATTCGGGTGTGTGGGAACAAGGATGCATCTAAAAGCTGCAGGACGGTAGCTCTCGAGGACCGGGATTGGGCACCCCTGGTTTATAGTCTCCTTAGTTTCCCTAGTTTCATGTTTCTTGTGCCATCAGCCACAATAAAGGTTCGCTTTATTTTTAAACTTCGTTTTGTCTCCACCGTGTCTGCATCTGGGTCTACCTCGTTGTCACACCGGCGCACCCTGCCGTGACATTTAGTTGTTGACACAGTTGGATCCTAACTCTTCAAGTTTATCACTACAAACACCTCATCAATAAGCAGTTCTAGCCACTAGCTTATGTGATTTTCCCAAAACGCCAAACTACTTTTCTTAATAGCCAGAGTAGAATTTATGTCATGAAAATGATATAAAAGATATCAATTCTCCAAGTCTGCATAGAGAAAGAAATACACATAGATAAAAAAAGATCACTTCTGCACACTTCAGTGTTTCCTCAGGCTTGACTCTATCAGGTGTACTGCAGTCAATTCTACCTGCTTGAAAATGATGATCTCATTTCAGAAATTTCAGCTCTGTAAATTTTATTGCTTATAAAATCGCGCGTCTGCATCACCCTGCAGCTTCTTTGCCTGCGTAGCTGAACATCTTTCTTTCTTGTAGAGTTCATGCTTTTGGAATGCGATGTGTTTGCTTGTACTCAGCATATTCTAGCTGGAGGTGGGGGGGATTCGAGCTGGATCTGTTTTCAGTTACTGGTCTTTGATCTGACACAGGGGAGAGATCCTGTCCTGACACAGCCGGCAGATTCAGGTGCAAAGGCGATATCGAGCACCGAATCTCGGGGATAAACCGATTCTCTTTCTCCAGGGAAAAACAGACAACCACTCCTCCCAGCACAGGATTCATATCGCAGTCTCAGTGGAAGAATGTCTACATGAAAAAGTGTGAATGAAGATCAAAGAAGCATGTTTCATGTTCGCCTGGGAGTTCTTTTTTCGCTTTTAAACTGAACCCTAAGTGTACAGACTTCAACACCTCTGCTATTTCTCACAAAAATAAAATCAAAACCATCCACATTTGTTATTTTTATTCACTTACTGCATATTCAGTGGCAATGGAAAATTACAATTACATTCTTTGCTGTCAGTGTCTCGTGAGACGTGGTGACATCACTCGGCTGGAAAGGTTGTTAAGTAGGGTTGTTCCCACAGCTTTAAATATCTGAAGGTAGATGGCAGGATGACGTATAACTTGTTCCCTTTCAACAAACACTACATCTGAATACCGTCCTGTTTTGTTAGCTCATCGTGCAACGTGCCTGGAATATTTACACCCTGTCGTATTTTTGAAAGAAAACGAAAGCACCTAATTTTTATGAAAACAGTTTGAGAGTACAGGATGAGCTATTGGTGTGAATGATTAATGAGGTGTTAATTAAGTCTATCAAGCGCTTGTGTTACTCCCAGGAGTCTGATTGTTTAGCCCACAGGAATACTGCTCACATACTTGAACTCAGAGAACATTGGCGGAATAAACCAAAGGAATTTTCTGATTTTAATTAAAGTCTTTATCTTCTCAACTTCTTCCCAATCAAGCTGACAGTAGAAAACTTTTCTCTTCTTTGTTTATCTATTACGGTTAACTCTACAAGTAGATCTGTTTGTGCTTAGAGATTTTCGTGGTTTAATGTTATTTTGCTCAAATCCAATGCAAGCAGTTCTTATTTGTGCAGGAAGTGTGATTAGACAAACATGCCAACAGCTCCCATGAGATCATCCACTGACCTCAGCAACAAGCAGCACCCTGCCCACTGCTAGGGCGAGGCTAGTCCTCCTGGAAAAGGCTCAGATTTGCTACACCCTGCTTATAAAACATTATTGTAGGCTAAAAATCGCATTTGCTGTTTCTAAATCTTTCACTGTTCCTAATCTGATTTGGAATGAACACAGTATAGTTTCTGTAGGTGGCTATGGTCTGAAATAGCACTAGAAGCACAACAAAATATTTCATTTTTGGGTTTGTTTAGTACTGGTATCATGAAATGAACATCCTGCCAGAGGCACACCCACTGGAAAATGTCCAAATACTACGTGCTAAAAAGACTTAAAGAGACCAGCTTGTGGAATTAATTTCTGAGGTGCTCTTTTTCTCTTTCTTAGGACAGAAAAAAGTTAGAAACTCCTGATATTGTTTGAAGAAACATGTTAAGTCACTCATGTAACACACAGCAGGACATGATGCAGTTTAGATCTGTTCTTGCTACTTAAAATACTGTGTTTGGTTTAAGCAATGGAGGCGCCTGTATAGTGCACGGAGGAGGCAGGAAGAAACCGAGCACCTCTTTGTAAGCCATTGGACAAAAACCTGCACTATCTTCATATGTGGACATCACTCAGATTTGTACTAGAGAGCTTGCAGGGTCGGAACTGTTATCCAAAAACGTTTAGAGCTGCCTTTCATCAGTCAGCAGCTTAATACAGAATCGCATTTTAAATTTCACCCCCATTTTGGCGACCCCTCTGACCTGTCCTCTATTGCTACCATCAGCCCACACAAATACTTGGGGACCTGATGATGAACATTTCCTATTTTGCTTCCTCATAGTTTACCTCTTGCATGAAAGCTTGAGTAAAACCGACACGAAAGACAACGCGTTTTCTGATGGGCTTGTTTAAACCACATGTAGCGCCACAAAAACAGAAAAAGAATCATTTTCTTCTCTGCTGTGTGCAACATTTTCTTATTGCAGTCTCTAATGACTGTGACAACCTTCATGGACCACCAGCCGAGAGTTTAAGTTAAGCCCTGGATAAAAATATGTAGGGTTTTTTGTTTTTCCTTAGGGGTATACATGTGCGTGTATCCATACAAATGCAACATGGGAATTGTTTTATTTCTCAGCTGATACAAGGGAAGAGTGGAGGACATGCTGTATGTCCTGTACCTGGCAGAAGGTTCAGGAATGTGGGAGCACTCTGCATTCTTTAGCCCCGGTTTTGTTTTTATAGCCCTCACACAGGAAGCTCACTGCAGCAGGGCCTCATTCATGTTGTCTGAAAAACGCTGACTGCCATCCCACCCCCACCTCTCTGGCCGCTCTCCAAGACACACACACACACACACACACACACACACACACACACGCATGCATGCGCACACACACACCAGACAACACACAACATGCATTTTTGTAGTTGTGGGCCACAGTGGATTCTCCCCTCCCCCACCCCCATCAGAGAGTTTCATTTATAGCTCTAATTACAATAAACAAGCAAGAAGAACTGGGGAAGAGGCAGCTTAAACAACGATTTTCTCAGTGATAGCAGTTAATCAAATACTAGCTCACAAGTTTTAATATGCATTTTTAATATTTCTTGTCTGCTCTGAATTAGGCGGGGTTTTTTCGGTTATGTTTCCTGTAGCAAACATAGGTTTTCAAGTTGCATTTGCCAGTTTTTACACAAGCTGGATTATAAAAACTAAAAACAAATTACATTTCCCTGCATACTTTTTGATAACGTCACAGGATTCAGGGCGGGGCGTGTCTGTCTTCACTGAGTTTGCACATTTCAAAAACTTCAAATGTAACTTTGAAGTAAAAACTGGAAAATCGTAGGTTATTTTTTTCCTTTCCACCCTCTTACTCTCACACAACAACCCCATCAGTTTGACCATCTTTGTCCACTGCTACCCACAGACCTCAGTTGACAGGAAACTGGCCTACCGAGTGACTACTGGTGGTCTGACTTAGCTTAAATTCAGCACGTACACTCCTCCCATTGTACGTGTTCACTGCTCAGAAATTAACTGATTGACAGTTGACCAAGATCAGCGCCTAAGCATACGTGTTAATGGGAGGAAAAAGTGAATGTGTGTGACCAGTGAATCAGTTTCAAGATGACTACAGATTTATCACATCCTCTCCATACTGTTCAAAAATGATTTAATGTCGAGAACATGCTCCTCGGGGTATTACAGAGAGAGAGAGCATTTGAGGCCAAACATCTGTTGCATGACATGTGATAATATCCCACTGTGGCTGAATCTACTGACAAGATTTGACAGGGAGTTGTCCTGTCAGTGGACAGTCGGACTCGTGGGAATTGTCCGCATGAGCGTGTGTTTGCATAGAGATACTGTTGTTGTTGTTGTTGGAATCCCAAAAAGTTTTAAAAGCTGATGATCCAAATCAGGTCATACTCGCAGGACCAAATCACTAAAATGTAGCCTTAAATTTGACACAGAAAAAAAATGTTATTTAGATCATATTAAAAACAAAATGTCCTGCAGCTTAATCATCAACAATTCAAGCAGTTTTTGGTTAAATCTAATAAGTTAAAATCGGTGCTGGCTTATTTGGCAAAGAATGCAGCCATTCAATGACAAGTAAAAAGGAACGAAAATACACACATGCCCCAAAGTGCTCTCATATGCTATTTATTAAGCATAAGTGTTGACAAATTTATAGAAGAGCAACGCATGTATGTCCAAGAAAAATCACTACACATGCAGAGCCATCCTTACAGACACTCAGAGAAAAAAGAAACTTTTAACAGGATTTTATGAGGTGCTATGAAAAAAAGCAGCACACCCCATGAGTCAGTAGACTGCAGAATCACCTTTAGCTGCAATAACTTGTATGGTAGTAATCATTTCCTGAATGATTTATCAGTTGCTGAAAATTTTCTGGATGACCTCTGCAGGTGTTTGTTAATAGACAGCTCTCTTAAGTTCCTGCCACCGCATTTCAATCAGATGAGGCACTCTGACAGGGTCATTGCAACACTTTGATTCTTTCTTTTTTAGCCATTCTGTTATGTTTGCTGTTCAGCTTGCTGGTGAGCTTGTTGCATGACCCAGTTTTAGCCAGGCTTTATCTGTTGGACCGATAGCCTCACATTTGACTTCAGAATACTTTGGTATGCAGAAGAGTTCATCGATGACTCAGTGACTGCATGGTGCCCAAGTCACAGCCCAAATCATCATCCCCCCACCACCATGCTTAACGGTTGGCTTGAGGTGTTTGTGCTGATATGATGTTTGGTTTTCATGAAAGGTGGCCAAACATATCCATTTTTGTCTCATGCGTCCAAAGGCCATTGTGCTGCCATGTTCTTTTAAGAGAGAAGTGGTTTTCTCCTGGCAGCTGTTTTCTAAACTTTAAAATTTAACATGCTAACTGAGGCCTGAATATGTTGGGGCATTACAAGCCCATTATCATCAATGGAGCTCCAGTGGAGAGGGTGCAGTCCTTCAAGTATCTTGGTGTCCACATCTCCTCAGACCTGACATGGGCTGCCCACATTCAGGTCCAGACCAAAAAGGCTAGGCAGCGCCTGTATCACCTACGACAACTGAGGAAGTTCAGGGTCTCTCCAAAGATCCTCAGGATTTTCTATACAGGCGCTGTGGAGAGCATCCTCACACAGAACATGACATCGTGGTTCGGGAACAGCTGTGTGAAGGACCAAAAAGCTCTCCAGAGAGTGATCCGTACAGCAGAACGCTGCTGCAGGATTGCTCTCCCCCCGCTTCAGGACACCTACACCAGGAGATGCCGGACTAGAGCAGCGCAGATACTGAAGGACCCGTCCCATCCTGGCAACAAACTGTTCCAACTTCTGCAATCTGGTAGAAGGTTCCGCATCTTCCGGGCAAGGACAGAGAGACTCAAGAGGAGCTTCTATCCCCAAGCCATCCGTGCCCTAAACACACACACCCGCCCTCTCACATCATCTATAATTGACTGAGACAGGACTCTCTTCCAGACACTAAACCAAGGCACAATGTACATTTCAATTCCTTTAATTTTAAATATGTTTATATTGTCTATCCTGTAAAATAGTCAGATGTCTATTCATATTAATGTACAGAATTCACCTGCTTGCTGCTACTACTGCACATTCACCCAGTGTATATACTATATATATATTAGGGGTGCAACGATACACAAAATTCACGGTTCGGTTCGGTTCGATACTTTGGTGTCACGGTTCGATATTTTTTCGATACAAAAAAATGTTCATGCCTTTTTAATTTGTCATTTATTAAAATTATAAATATATATTTTAACTCAAAAGTACAGTTTTTAAATTTAACCCTAACCCTTGTGCGCGTTTTTTATTTTGACAGCGAATGCGCACCTGCGGACCACTTATGTGCAGCCCTGGTTATTTAGCTCGTCATATTGCAGCCACAGAAATTCTTTTGTCCATGAAACCATGAAGCTGCACTTTCTTTTTGCCTTATAGTCTGATTTGTCATAACTTCTCCGTTTTGTGGTAAGCTTTTCTTTGGCTGTCACTTCTTCACCCTGACCTGTCTTATTTGGCTCAGAAGAAATTAAATATATATCCTCCTGCTTTTACACACGCACTCACATAAGCTCAGCGATTCTCTGCGCGATCAACCTCTCACATGTTTAAGCTTGCTGCGGGAGATTTCACTTGTCATGTTTGCATAGTGAGCTAATGATTAATAAGACGATGTCAGAGGAATTGGTGCACAAATTATCATCACTCACAGATCAGTGCTGTCGCTCTCTATACACAGTTCGCGCGATTGCAAAGTGAAAGCAAAAAAACAAGCGCAAATTCAAACGCGATTTCAATATGTCACATATTGACAGTGGCTCACCGATGCCAATGACATAATTACCCAGCTACATTTCTGAAAGAATGCAAAAGCATTGACATATATTTTTCTTCCTACAATAGCCCGACGGGCAGGGAAGAGATAGATTTTGGTAGCCCGACTGAAAAAAATCGCTAGCCCCAGGACGTCGGGCTAGCGATATTGCAAGCCCTGTATCTGATTGAGGAATCACTCATCTTTGGAAAAGAGAGTTTATTACAGAGAAATGTCTCTTTCCAAAATAAAAGCTATACTATCCGCTTCTTCCGGGCTATATTCTCAGCAGCATAAGGAGAATCCTGTGCTAACAGCTGTCTAAATGACTCGGCTAAAGTTAGTAGCATGCTTGTTGTTTTTGTCTTTGCACTAGGATGATGTCGGCGTAAATGTGCAGTCATATTCGTTGTGTTCCCACTAGTGATTTCAGGTTAATCTCGTTGAAATGACCTTAACGCCACAACACGGCAAATCTCCGTTAACGAGCTACCGCCGATCGCCCCGTGCATGGGGCTAGACGGCCAACACGTTAACGAGCTAACTGCGCTAACACACTAGCTCCCACCCATGTAATTGAGCATTGCACGGCACATCCAACATACTGTTTTACTTTAGTCCATGACTCGCTTACCTTCAGGGTCATACGTCACATGAAAACCAAAATAATTCCAAACGCCAGAACTGGAGAGCTTAACTTCTGTCTTGCTAGCTTGCCCTGCGCTCTTCCTTCTGACGATGCTGTCTGTGTTGAGCACTCAGTGGATCTGCGCTCGACAGTGCAGCCTAGGCGGAGTAGTCGAACGCAGATTCACTGAGCGCTCAACACAGACAGCATCGTCAGAAGGAAAGTTGATAAAATAAATTACAAATGTTGTATTGTTCGATACATATGCGTATATATATATATATATATATATATATATATATATATATATATATATATATATATATATATATATACACACACATATTTTTGCACATGTCGAGGAGCGTGTCAGGCTACATTTCACTGTGTGTTATACTTGTATAACTATGCATGTGACAAATAATAAAGAACCAAGAACCTAGAACCATTTACTCCTGGGAATATTGGCAAGTGTCTTGAATATTTTCCACAATTAAAGACTTCAAATTGTTCATTTCTATGCCAGCAAGACGGGTCTGCTAAGTGGTTCACACACACTTTATTTTTGACATCAATGTAAATTACACGATTACACAGTACAGTTTTCCTGGCCAGGGATTTCTTTTAAAGTGTGCATCTATTTGCTTTCAGTGCCACTTCAGATCACATCAGCCATGTGCAGAGAAGGGAGAAAAGCACCACTCAATGCCAAAACATAGGGGGGAAAAAGCCTGTCATGTCTGTGGATCAAGCAGCTAATCTCTTCCCCAGCAGAGGAGAAATGTATAAGCGCCCAGATTAAAAAAAGGGCGCCTGATACTCATCCCACATGGGTAAAGAACTCTGGGAAGGAAAAAATTAGATCACTTGCAGCGAGGCCTTTTTGTTTTACCCCATCATTTGCACAGCAGTGCTTTCTCCTAAAAGAAAACCATCTTGGCTTTCGGCACCAGCATGATAGATTCTGAAAGCTTTTGCAGTATTTTACATGCCTTGATTAGCTTTTACGAATACACTAAATGACACTTTGTGGCTTTTTCAAGGCAGCGACATTGTTACTCTAGAGAGAATATTCAGTCTTTTTCAAAACTGCAACACAGTCTTTGTAAAATCCAACTGTAAAGGGAAGAGACTCAATTAACCATCTGGGTTTGTCTATGTGGAACCTTATTAAGCCAAATGAGCCAAGACACCATTGTCTCTCTTAGTCTTGTCTTACAGGGTGCTATTGTTCTTTAACCTTCAGCCCCATAATTTCCAACCCTTAAATTACAATGATTACTCTGAGATCTAATATCAGAGGGCAAGAACCCATCATCTCAGAGTCTCAATCGCTCCATTTAGTTGCCCATAAGTACAAAGGGACAATATGTTATCGGCATTAGCTCACTTTTACTTCCCAGAGCTGCAATTTTAGTACTGCACTGAACTGTACTGTTGCAACTTTGGCACAGTTAAGAGAGACAGTGTCATGTTTATTCAAGATGCAAACTGATATTCCACTTTTTCTTTTAATTTGCCATAAGGTTCAATAAACAAAAACTATTTATAAAAACATCCATCCATTTTCTTCTGCCTACTTGGGACTGGGTTATGGGGGTAGCAACCTATGCAGAGAAGCTGAGACCTCCACCTCCCCAGCCAACTCCCCCAGCTTGTTCAGGAGAACACCAATGCGTTCCCAAGCCAGGAGAGAGATATAATCTCTCCGGTGTGTTTTGGGTTTGCCACGGGGCCTCCTCCTGGTGCTGGTGTGTTACGGAGGTCCTTGAAGTATTTCTTCCACCTCCCAACAATAGCCTCAGTCGAAGTCAGCAGTGCTCCACCAGCACTATACAGAGCACAGATTTCCTACCGTAACCTGTCAAACCGTTTGCCAGAATCTCTTCAAGGCAGTCTGAAACTCTTTTTCTGTGGCCTCTCCAAACTCCCACACCAAAATTTTTATTGCTTCAGCCGCTGCCTGAGGTGCGCGCTGCTTGGCCTGTCAGTACTTATTGGATGCGTCCAAAATCCCAGAGGCTAACCAAGCCCGATAGGACTCCTTCTTCAGCCTGATAGTTCTTTTCACCTCCGGTGTCGACCATCTGGTTTGGGGGTTACCACCATGACAGGTACCAACCACCTTGTGGCCGCAGCTCAGTGCAGCAGCTTCAGCAACGGAGGTGCTGAATATGGTCCATTCGGACTGAGTGTCTCCAATCTCCCTCGGAATGCTATTGAAGCTCGAATGTCGTGATTCATGGGGGTTTATGAATTACTCTTTGTCTGGTCCCTCACCCAGGATCAATTTGGCATGAGACCCTACCAGGGGGTAAAAGCCCCCTGATAACATATCCTCTGGCATCCCTGGGACACACAAACTCCTCCACCATGATGAGGTGGCAATTCAGGGAGGACAAAACAAGCAACAATGTAATTTTTTGGCAATTATTTCATGGTTCGGGCTTTATAGGGTTAAACTAGCTCAAACTTCTAATAGGTACATCAGTGTTAAAGTTAGTCAAAGGGAGATTAGAACTGATGACACGTGCATGACAAGCAGTCAATAGTGACATGGCATGTCACACTCATTCTTTTCTCAACCCCATGAGACTTGCTAGAGGCATGACTGGGGTAGCGACGTTACTCCACCATTTTGTTCCCCACTGAAACTTAACAATTAAATAAACTGGGGCAGATTCTTTGTCTCCAACTCACAGTTCCTCAGATAATCCCTTGACCTGATCGATGCATGAATGCTGGAACATACTTTTGTAGACCTTTGTTCCAGGGGAATTTTAGGAACACTGAACTGTGATTTAGTGCCAGTATTAACACTATCATTCTTAACACAACAACACTAGCAGCAAGGATAAAGAAACTCTAAAATACAACCGTACAGAGCCACTGGGAAACTGTAAAAGAAAGCTCCTTGTCCATTATTTTCTCTGACAGTTTACTAGTTTACATATATATGATATCCCTGAGATAAAAGTGGTAAATAGAAAAAACAAAAAACATTTACATGTTTTCATGAAAAATCCTAATTATTCTTTGAGATTATAAAGTGATACATTTGCAAATAAAAACTAATTGTGAGTTTAAAGTCACATGTGTTTTTTCTGTCATGGAACCACCTGGCTTTCATTTGCAAAACTGGATCAATCTCATCACACCACAGAATCCTCTCATAAACTGGGACACACACGTTTGAAAGGATATGCAACAGTAACTGATACACAAAAACCTTTCGCCCAATCAAAATCTGTATGTTGTTCTCTTCTGAATAGCCCCAATTTATTCTGATAACATGTCATCTAAAATACCAAATTACTCCTAATTACAAAGTATAATTTGATTGGATCATCCACTGTACATAATTCAAACAGGCAGCAACAACTCTGGGGCAATGAGGTTATATTTTAAATGATCTCGAGAACTACTCCCCTAAGAAGTGGCAGGTCTAAAAAGCAACAGATGAACAGCATTTGAAAGTCATGCACTTAAGAAATAGGAAAAATAGGAAAAAGTAAAGTAAGTAAAGAACTGACACAGGACCTAAAAGATGAAAAGGAAAGGGAAGCAGGGAGGAAAGGCTGATGCATGCCAAATTACACAACAACTGGACTGAAAATCACTGGCAACAGGTCTGATAAGAGTGATGAATCCAAATTTAAAATTCTTGGTTCAGCATGTATGGAAGACATCAAGAGAAAAGTAGAACAGTGAGTGTCTATGGCCATCTATGAAACACGGTGGAGGCTTGGTCATGGTTTGGGTTTACACTACAGTTAGGCGTGTTGGGGATCTTTTCAAAATGTATGGATTTATGAATGCAGAAAAGTACGATCCGATTTTGATTCACCACAGAGTACTATCTGGAATGTGTCTTATTGGCAATAGCTTGGGCAGCAAGAGCATACCTGGACAAAAAACAGAAAATTGAGGACTATCAATCAAGGATTGGCCTCCCCAGAGCCTGTACCTCAACATTGCTGAAGCTGTGTGCAATCATTTTGAACAGAAAAAAAGCTGGGGAAAAAAAAAAAAATCAAAGAAAAGCTTTTAAAGTCCTTCAAGACTTTAAAAGTTTTCCATGAAGCCCAGAGAACTACTACTTAAAGAAACTACAGGAAAGCTGCCTAAGAGAAGAATTAAGGTATTCAGATAAAATATCGACATTTAAGCTCAGTAGCACTTTTTAACTTTCATAATAGATTTGGTTGCATTTTGGAAAGTTTTAATAAAATGCTGAAAATATTTTCCATTTTACTATGAAAATAAAAAGAAAATGAGGGCAGCTCAAGACTTTTGGACACTACTGTAATTTAATAATTGTAATATTTTTTAAAAGTGAGATTAATGGTTAAACACTGACTTTATATCCAACCAACTTCACATGTGTCTCAGTATCCTCTCTTTTTTAACACCCTGCTCGGCTCTGCCAAACAAAAGATTGTAAATCATTTGTGTAAATCACAAAACAAACCATGCAAATTATTCCAGACAATATAGGCAGTGGTTTGTTAACAGCTACTTCAGTCCTTCCTATCGTCTGCATTCCTAAACCAAACAGGCAATCTAATCATATATAACACTTGCGGGTGGTCTCACTATGAATATGTGTGTTTATATGATTTATCTTTGGTTTTTGTGATGATGAAAGAATTCAAACAAAGTGGTTTTGGCACAAAAAATGTTGGCTTGACAGTTTGGGACTGAGGTTGGAGGTTTGGATTAAAATACGGGGAAGTACAGGAAAGGACAATGACATGCCTGTGTGTTTGTTTATGTTTGTGTGTGTGTCCGCTGTTTACCCCCGTCTCTACTGAAAAACCATTACGCTAGTATTTTTCAAACTTCCTCAACAACTCCTAGTACTGTGGTCCCAGTTTAATAAGTATCGTGAATGGTGCTTTTATTGTGAAAGCTGCACAGCTAGGGGATTATCCTAATATCGAAATTCAGTTATATAGAAAACCTTTCACATATCAACTTGTTTTGAGCAGCCTACTCTCCCACGACATGATGGGACCTTTGGAAGTTTACCCAAAATTCAAGTTTTCTCTATTGAATTATCAAAACACAAAATAAATGAATAAATAAAAATAAATAGAAAATACAAGGTGCCTGTGCCCGTTTCTGTTACTTTATATTACAGACTATAACCCATGATACTGTTGCTCAGAGCTGGTCCTGGGAAAATGTGAGATTTGTTACATTGTGACACTTGAAACTGGTTCAGTCATTTTTATCAGTATGGTGGACCTACTAAAAAAGTACGGGGCGCTTCTGATGACTCCTAATTGTTGGCACAGTGTGTGGTGAGTTAATAATAATCCTTTAAACATCTTTTAAGCCATTCTGCTTTTTCAATCCAGAGCTGTCCACCCCAGACAGGTCACTCGTCCATTACAGGGTTAACACTGAGTGGCAACCTCACACTCTCTGATTATGTCAGTTTAGATTCACCAATTACCCAAGAGGCTGGAGAGAATCCAAACACTCCCAGGGAGACCATGTAAACTCGACAGTGACAGGCCTCAGCTGACCGAGTGTTTGGACGGCTGCTTTAACCAACACGTCCCTCTGCAAGCAGAATCTAACCCTGCTTTACACCACGAGTGGGGGTGTTACAGTCCCAGCAGGTCCACTGTGGGTTGTTGTGCATCTCTGTGTAGTGTTGCTCTCTCACTTCCTCTTCTGAGTTAGGTACCACCACTCTTCCTGTGGAGCAATGATTTGCACACAGCTGACTCTACTTGGCAAAACACCCTAGGAGTGCAAAGTCTAGGAGTGAGAGGAAGTATCTAGTTCCCCTGTGTCATTATCCTGGCAGCGTTTGGGTAGTGTGTGCCGTTGTTTACTTCTCTGGGTAAAGGAGTGGGTTTGCTTTACCTTTTTAATTTCCACTTAAACCCTTCCTGCCTAGAACACAAGTTTTTCTGTTGTCCTAGTCATTTCTTTCAAATAATATTTGTAATATGTAATATGCAATGTTTGCTCTTTGTCTTCTTTTCCCCTGGAACACTCTTATTGTCACACCTTCTTGGAATTTCTGAAAAATGTTATAAACTATGCATGGAAACAAACGGTCCAAATGAGAGTCCAAGGCAAGGATTCCCAGCATTAATGTACCAATCTGGAGAGGAAAAGGGGATATTTTTGAGTTCTCCTACTATTGCCCCATCCAGATGTTTAATTAATTTAAATAACAAGAATGTGTTCAGGACAGGATTTCACTTGAGCTAATCTGGTAAAGCATTCCGAGAAGCTTATGTATACAGAATCCAACTCCTCAACAGGAGCGCCATCAACACGGTACAAACCATGTTTGACTCTTATTGTTCTTCACGACACGTGTTGGTGTCCTGAAAAAGTTTGGCTTTTGTGCTCCTGCGGTCTAAACTCTGCATGGACCGGATCACAACTGATATTCAAAGACCACATCTAAGGACGCAATTGTTGTCACATCAATAAAAGAACTGGCTAAATGAAAACAGATTAGGGCTGGGCAGCAAGAAGAAAGGATAAATGTCAATGGAATAATAACACAATAAATGGTCAGTTGAAATAGAAGACTTTAAGAATGTAATAAAACTCAGGTACCTTGGATTAGTGAAATGTAAAACTATTTCACGGTTAAAGCTTACTCTATATGGAAACAAATGCTAGCCTGCAAATCATGCCAATCCTTCGCTCTGACATTATTTGACTAGGTCACAGTATGCTACGGCTCCTAGCTGAAAGCAGTAAGTGGTGAAGGCAGCATTTCTAAATAATACAAGAATACATCTTAGCCAAGAAAGACCATCTTACCTAATCCAAAGATAACATCCAAGGGAGCCAAAATTATTCCTGAAGATCTCCTGGTCAAAAGCGTGTGACACCTTGCTTGTGTCAAAAACAGAGTATAAAATATGGATTTGCCTCCCACTGATTTTGGACTTTTGGGTCACATTATTAGTTTTACAGCTGACTTTAGCTATACTTGGTTACCAAGCTGCATTCATAAGTTATAAATGTGCAACATACAGACACAAACACTGGGTAGTTAGTGGTAACTGAAGGACTAATAAAACAGTAAAAGATCAGTCATCAAAACTGAAGCACAAACTTCTGGGATGGTCAGCAATACAAAGCAAGCCGTAATACAAGACAGATAATACATTAAAGACAGACTGAAGAGCTCCAGTTTAATAACTAAGTGGGGCATGAGGCCTAGCAGACAGTGGCTCCAGCTGCCAGTCAGAACACCTGACAATCAAAGCTATCATACCCCCTTTAATTATCCAGGTATATGAGTTATTATTAAAATAATAATAACAATCATCATCATCAGCCCAAGGACAGTTGCTACGAGGATCTAAACATGCTTTTTAATGTTGTAAAGTTGGACATTTCAATACGAGCCTGTGGGGACTGCTTCCCTTCTGCAGTCCCGACAAACTGCACTTCTTGCAGCTTCCATCTTGTATTCATTTTGCAGTTGCAAAGGCAGCTCCTCTTTGTCGAAAAGCAGACAAACACCAAGAAAAGATAAAGTGAATTCTTTGTTTTTACAGTGCCTTTGGTCCCGTTTTTTTCCTCCATCGTGTCAAATTTTTTTCTAAATTGCAAAAGCTGTGGAATGCAAAAAAATAAAAATACATTTAAAGTTTCATTTACCTTTTTTAAAGTATTCACTTTGCAGTATAGAACATCGTGCAGCTATGTATCTGTTGGTGAAACGATGCAAGACGTTTTCAATTTACAGCAGAACTTATTTATGCTTAGGCGTACATTCTCTATTTTTCTAAGGACCCTACACACGGCCATGGCAACAATAAACTCAGGTCTTCCTGTGCTTTGTTGCACTTTCACTTTCTGAATGTCATTATTGTGGTTAGCAACAGTATCCCCGTGAAGGGCAGTTGACATCACTGTGTTAATTTTCCAGCTCGCATGTGATGCAGCTGCTCACTGCTTTCTGTAAATGAGCGCCATTAGCTCATTTACAGTCAACAAGACACCCCCAGCTGCCCAGCACTGATTGTGTACGAGTCTTGAGCTGAATGTGTTTCTTGCATACTTCATGAACTCACTGTCATCTTTAATTAACACCTGTAACGTCCCCTGTGTTTGTGTGCTTCGGGTCAAGAAAACAAGTAATTGCTTTCTTCACATGATACCATCAGCCATGTGGACTGACTCACAGCAGGGAAGCTTCAGCTAGAAAAAAAAGACTCACTTGGTTTTGCAAATCACACTACATGGCAACCAGGTTTGCAGCCACTCAGATTCACTGGCATTTGCTGTGAACATATTAGGTATTTGAACAGACATTCTTATGGAGGGGACAAACACATCTTAGTGCAGATAACATCGCATGAACATTCATTAAAGTAATTGCAGGAAACTGTGAGAATTCATGATCACAACACATCTTTATCTAATGGTGTAATTCGTCTTTTTTGTAGCAAGCATAGTGCCACAAAGTGGAGGGTAACAAGCAGCAAGATAGTTTAAATTACAGTGATAGCGGAAACTGCCAAAAACCCATTTAGGAAGGAAAGAAATAAGTGATAATTTGGTTGCTAAACATTTTTTTATGAGGAGAAGTAAACTAATAATTGACCAGAACGACTGCACACGCATATTACACTGCTACTGCAGAAACTAAAATAAAAATAAGCTGTTTACAAACATTAGGTTTATTTAAAATATGGTATAAATAAATATGACACTTCTGTTACATGGCAAGTTACACAACTGAGTCGAGACTAGCATAAAATAAAAGGACAATTCTCTTCAGTATAAAATAATTTCATGCCAATGGTAATTTTATCTGACCGCAGTCTCATCCCCCAGAGCAGTACCATTCATTTACAGCAGTTACATTACAGTGTACACCAGACGTATTCAATAATTTGACCACATAAGTTAGAACTGGTTTATCAGTGATAAATAATAATTATATATCGTTCAAGGACTCATTTCAGTCACAGAAAATCTGCTCTTTTTCTAGGAAAGCCCTGTCAGCAGCTGTAGTACAGTGACGTTTTGTACACAAAAATCACTCCTCAATAAAAAGCAAACATGCTACACCTCAGGTGAGTTGTAGATCAATGAGCCTATTAATAAATTATAGAATAATCCTTGTGTTTTATATTTAATAACTGAGGTAAAGATGTGAAGAGTAAGAGTAGAGTTGTATAATTTAAAAGATTTCTACCTTGATTTTTTTGTATGCACTTCTTTAAATATAAAAATACTGGAAAGAGTAAAATAAAATTACATCATTTAACCAAATGTGTTATCAATGACTTGATCGGGTCTATGAAGAGAGTGGTACAAAGCCATGCTGGGAAACATTTCGGGCAGATTTTCCTTTATGTTATGTCCCATAATTTTAAATGGACCTCAGTTATCAACAACACATGTAACCCTCAATAAAGGTGAATGACAAACTTCCTGAGTTTACAACATTTCTAAACTATAATATCTACACAAAATCTGCACAATCAGTTGAAATGCCAGTGTCAGTCTTAGTAATTCACAGTTATTAGAATCATCTTCCACTCTGCTGTTCATAACTCTTAATGGGAGAAACTGCAACATGCATGAGGACATTGTTGGTTACATATACATGAGGCACAAACATTGTTTATAATTCTCTACAATTACCACTTTGTAAATGCTCTAGTGAACAGATTCTGTCCCACTAACTGAATGTGCAGCAGTGGTTGTGGTGATGGACAATGAGTTAATGAGCTGTCCTGCTTCTGATAAATATATCGCAAAGGACGTTTCACATCCAGCAGACACAGAATATTGTTATCACCTTGTTGGGACAGCATTTAAGGGCATGTTTTAACTCTTGTTTAGCTCTTTACAAAAACTCTTGAAATTTTCCTTGCTAAATTATTCTCCTTCTGCCAACCCAAGATGGTTGCTGACTGGTCTCTAGGCCCGTGTGACTGGGACTGTAGCTATTGGATTCAAGGTAACAGCCAGCAACCATTCGACAACCAGCTAGGGAACAAATATTTTTCCTTTGCAGCCTGTGTGACTAGGGCCTTATTCATTTCATCATATTGCGTCATACATCCAAAATGGTGAACAAGTTATTGTCACACCGTCAGTGGTCATGTAACTCTAAAACCTGAATAGTGACAACTTCTGCTATAAAAGATCATACCCAGTATTGATTCTTCTGCAAAGTGGGAGTAGCGGTTCTAATCATTTGACATGATGTAACAGGGGAGCCATTACTCCATGAACTTACAACCATGTTTGAATCTATTGCGTTATAAGTTGTGCCCTGGTTTGGTGTCAATAACCGATCAAGCACTGGGCTGCCTGGGCAGTTATGGTTTAGAGGAGTGACAGTCACAGTGGGAACTGCTGGGCTCCTTTGGGTTTGGCCTTGGTAAGATGAACTGTTTGGAAGACCGGTGGATGTTTGCTCCTGTGCTGTAGCAGTGCTCTGCTTTCTTTGCCTGTGGTGTCGAAGAAAGACAACCAGCACCACAAAGATGATTACAAGCAGCAGCAGCAGAGCAAGCAGTGGTAAGATAATCAGGAGTGGATTAGACGTTTTTTGAGGGTAGGACTCGACACGAACTGGTGTGTTTTTGAAGAGAAACTCCTCTGTTTGAGATGGTTTGCCCAGAGTTGTACCAAAAACGCTAGTTCTGTTGGAGTTTCCCCAGCGGTTGCGACCTCTGAACTTTTGCTGGTTTATGCTTGGTTGTTGGGTGGAGAGGAAAACTGTAGACAGGACTGGAAAAGCAGTCTTGATTGATGCCTGAGGCACAGATGATGTAGCTGAAACAGGACTCTTTGTGGGTGGAAAAAATGCTGGATCATATGGCACAACTGTAAAATGTAATTCCCCTTTAGCAGGTTGGACGCTATCAGCTTTCAGAACAAATACTACTGAATCGTTTAGCTCTTCAACTCCAGTCATGTTAGCATTCAGCTCTAGGGCTACCTTCGCCTGCATGATCTCTTGAAAGGTGAAGGACTCCACTGGGATAGCTTTTATGGTCATTTTTAATTTTGGTCGAACCACTTTCCCATACCTAGGATGGGATAATACTTCAAAGACGGGGTCACTGTCACTTATATTAGCCAGTTCAGATGCATTGAGAAAGTTTACATTGAATTTGACCGTAATCCCATTGGGAATCCTTAAACCTTTACCAGTCTGGAGTAAAGGTTTCACAGTTATGTTAAGCACTTGGTCAGTCAGATTTGCCTCTGAAGTGAAAGCAGTGAACTCAAAGCTGTCTTCGACAGAAGAAAGGGAGATCATATGGTAGGACAACCTTCCTGTCTGGAGATCTTCCTGGTCAAACAGCGTAACCTCTCGGTTGTCTCTCAAAAGTTTGCCAAATCTCAGAGGCCTTGTAATCTGGTAGTAAACTGTGACATTTTTCCCATTGGTCTCAGCAGCAACGTTGTCCTCGGTCAGAGATACTAAAGTCCTACCTTGCTGGAGTTCTAATCCAGTATTTTTGACAAGAGTGATGGTAATTTCTGACACTTCTAGGTTAAAGAGTTTGTATATTGGTTTATGATAGCCATCTGTAACACTGAAGTAGAACGCTCCAGAGACAGAACTTCCATCATGGACGAAACAGACACTTCTGTTATTGATTTGAGCTTGGGTAAAGGCCACTATTGACTCATTCAAACTTCCTTTGAGAGCCAAGTAACCATTGCTTGGCTTGCTTATCACGGAGAACTTAATATCATCAGGAGGATTGTCCAAGTCTTCAATTTTGAGATTTTCTGGCCCAAGGGCTATTGTATCTCCTTGTACCACCTTCAGACTTGGAGCTTTGGTTTTTAGCAAAGGTGGCTGGTCATTCACAGGGATGACTGTAATATTAAAATGCTCCACAACAACATCACTGTCATCTTCAGGGCGTTGCGCAGTTTTTCCCTTAGGATTAAGCCAAGCGCTGAATATAAAAGAATCCTGAGTTGTCTCCGAGTTGTCGTGTTTATAGGTGATACCATATTTTTTAATAATGAATTGTGAGAAATTAGGTTTCTCCTTGGTTAGGTTTCTCTCACCAACCACGATGACACCATGTTGAGGCAGAGATGTTACCTGAAACCACACCTCATAGGAGCTACGCTGAGGTGTAGGCAGCTTGGACATCAGGTTAGTGGCATCGAGCTTGGACTCGTCAATGATGACACTCTCCCCTTCTGTCACCTCAGCACCTGTCACCAAGCAAACTTCAATTAGTCAGTCCCAACAATGTGCTAATGTTAGTGCCATCATCTACAGTTTTAAGAGTTTGAGAGGTGGGTCCTAGGAGAAAGCACACCTGCCACTTGACTAATTGTTTTAAAAAAGGAGGGCTTGGTAGCTAATATTCTCTTGCTTCTCCCCAGCAGGCAAGCATGTGGCTTGTCTGGGTGTTTTTCTGGTTTACTTTTCTTTCTTTTAAACACTTAGGCACTGACTTTTTCTCCTCCCACTTTCATTTAATTAAACAAATGTTGGTTCTCTTAAACTCTGTTATCTGTGCCGTCTCCCAATTTCATCTGAATTTTACACCGGTTCAGAACACACATATTGTAAGGATGCTCACATGATGAAGTTAATTTTTTTTTTTTTACCTCAAAGCAGCAGCGTGTCTGACCAGAGCTGCTAACACAGCTGTAGAGTCATATTCATACCTGTGTTTGCAAGCAGGATTGTGTTGTGTTCGGGTCCAGTATTCTCATATGAGATGTCAAATCTGAAGGTCAGACTGTCCACTGAAGCAGGTGGTGATGCTACAGAGAAGGTCATCGAGTCCATGGCTTCCCAGCCAACTGACTCAACAGGAGTTTGAATGTAAAAAACCTCTTTCCTGTCCACCTGTGGTACACACACACTCCAAAGAGTCAGGCAAGCCAAGTTACAAAAGAAATGTACATCTATGAAGTTACTGAAATCAGCCATCCTCAAAATGAACATAATCAACTGTGTAATCTGTGCAGCGGCCTCATTCTTAAAGATGTTTCTGCAGTCTGCATAATATTTATTCATTACTTTAAATCTGCTCTGCTCAGCGGTAAATATAGGACAACCATCACAACTGTGTCTGTGTCACATAATAATCCACCAGTAATAATTGATTACATAAAAGCATTACATGTTTTATTCATACAGAGGAAATCTGGCAGTGTTCCACATCAGCGGAGAAAGCCTATTGTTTAGTCTTTCTCTGTTTCATATTATATAGCACATAAGGGTGATAAGTATGGGCATGACCTCTGGCTCCTCACACTTACCATATCTTGTGTGAAAGTGGAGATGTCTGCTGTTGAATTATTAGGCTGCCTCATCACCAGACGCCCCAGTTTAGGATGCCGTGTCACACTGAATGTTATTACACGGTTTGAGGTGTTGCTCATGTCATTGGTCACTGCTTGTAAATACTCATTTGTGATTGGTCTCGAAGAGCCTGTACAGAAATGAGAAATTAAATAAGAATAGTAGCTTTACTGATAAAGTGGCCTGCTTCAGCATCCGTCAACAAAAAGATTGTTTTATTGAATTGAGTATCAAGTTAGCTGAAACCACGCAGTTAAAACCTTTTTTTCTACATTTTGTAAGTTTTCCCCTTTGAATGCGTTCCACATCTTTTTGACTCCAAATTATGCAAAACAAGGTCTGGAATAGACCGATGAGATTCCTTTGATGTGTCAAATTAAAGCAGCACTGCAGACATCAGAGACATTTTTACAGCACATCCAACTGCAGTGCGGGTGTTACATAAAATCCAAACAAGAATTTAAAAGTAGATCGGCTCCTTGCAGACGTAAATCTTCCGCTCGGGGAAAATGTAAAAAGAAGTGTCCACTGAGAGTAATAGGTGACTTCTAAGGAATTCTTTCTTCTTAAGATGGATTACATAGATTTCCACAGTCCTCCTGTCACTGTGAATATTGTTGGGATCCTAAAAGTCTGGTGATGAATGATGGAAATCAAAGATAGAGAGACAGAGGGGTGAAAGCACAGTGTAACCCATTCATCACTTTTTTTAAGCAGTGCTCCCACCATCCATATCTATCATGGGAAATTTCCTGCCTGGAAGAAGAGAGAGCAACAAGTTTCTTATCTTTTAACGACAAAAAACAAGCTTCTAATAATATCCAGTATTCCCACCATTAAGTAACTGTATCGGCCAATTAGATAATTAGCTTTGTGTACTAAAATAAAAGTGTAAATGTCTTTACTGACACTACGACTATCCGTAAGAATGCTTTCAGGTAAATGTGGTTTCTAAATTCAGCATTTGCAACCATTTAGCAAGAAGTGTTTGCACAGTTTCCCAGAAAGCACCAAGACATTTAAGGTGTCTGTGAGGAAAGAGGAAAAATAAATAAATCTATCTTCCCTCCACACTGTGAAAGTGTTTCATGTCACCCCTCACCCCATCAAAACCCTTCATTGTCAGTTAAAGCTCCCATCCCGCCCTTTCTATATCTCACTCTCTCTCTCTCCGGCTTGCCTGGCACGAAGCACAAACAGGGCTGTCTCAGGCAGACAGTGGCACAGCTTTTCAAGTACCCACTCACCCTGTGGCTGGGAAGCTCAGCAGAGCGTGCCAGTTGGCTGTATTCTATCCTCACCATATCCGTTCCTTCTAATTCACACTGAAAATCTCCACCACTGACAGACTACTGAAAATCTCAGAAAACTAAACATGTTTGCAGACACAGTTAACACCCAGCTGGCCTATTTTTATCTCCAAAATATTAACAGTAAAAAATATCAAAACATTAGGACATGGCAAAAGCTGATTCACTGGTCTGGTATTCGGGGATAAAAGTGCTTGCTGCAGCTGTTGTAGATGTGCTGAATTATTTAACTAAAGGAATTCAGTGGTGTTTGGTAGCGGTCAGGCTGAGCATACAAGCAAATTTTGATGCAAAATACAGTTAAGTAGAGACTGATGGTGTCAGAAACAGTTAATGTTTCATAGAAAAAAAAATTCCCCACCCCCAAAAAAATCCTAAAATAAAAAGAGGAAACCAATACTGTGCTCATGGTTCTTACTAGTACCACAGAAAACTTGTATGAGTTGATGACTGAGGCGAATAAAAATATGCCGTTTCAGTTCTTTTCAGGAAGCAGCTGTACACTTGATCATGACACAAATACTTTTAAAAAACCTCATATTATTAGAAGGGAAAATAAAACAATGGGAAGCATAGTTAGTAGTTTAGACTCAAGTCTTTTTGTTTCTTGCTGTCAACAAATCATGTGAAAAAAAAGCTATTTGGTTTTAACCACGGCCAGATGAAGCTCATTACTTCTGTCAAGGAGGTGATACAGCTGGTTTTGGTTTGTTTGTTAGGAGGATGACCCAGAAACTTATGGATGGATTTGATCTAAACCTAGATCCAGATCCAAGGATTTCTGGAAGAATTCCTTACTGATGCAAGGAGGGTAAAATTCAACATTTAGCATAACATTTAATAGAATTTAATATTTTTGTAAAACACATCAAAGTTACATAAGACAACAGCTCAGTTCAAGAAAATATCAAAATAACCTCAATCCAGATTTGCTTCTGGATCAAGGGCGTTGCTTCGTGTAAAGAGTGAAGGGACTTTTCTTGCTTGGTGGAAGTATGCAGTGAGACCACATACTGGTTCACTGTTCCACTGAGCTCCATTATTCTCAAAAATAACACAGCACTGATGTACAAATCTGGGTCTGCTTTTCTTTTAGAATTGCACTGTTCGTAAGTTTTAGGACATCTTAAAGTCAGATATTTCATACCCTTTGTCTGAGAGCTGAGCACCAAGGAAGAGGGAAGAGGACAAATATTAAAAAATAAACAAATAGTTGTTTTTTTTTAACAGTATTAAAAATATATAGCCAGTTTTAGACTTTAATAATCACAAGCTTCTCAAAGAACAGGTTTACCTGGAAAGACCTTTAGTGGTTGACTCTTCTCCAAACTGAGAGCTAGGGCTTTAGCAGTAATACTGAAGATTTGTCTGGGAGTGAAGTTCACACCATCATTGGCCTGGAAGTTGAATCCTCCTGACATAGCACCTGGAAACATCATTAAACAAAACACTAATATTAACAGATCAAAGGATAAGTGGCATTTCCTTTACTCAAGAAAAAACAGCCTTGATTTAGTTTTGTATGTACAAGTTTTTACTTTATTCTTGGCACAGACATATAAAAGAGCTCAAGAAAATGTAACAATTCCAAACGTCTAAGTAACCTCTGAGTATAGAACATAAATATTATAATGTACGTGTGGGTACACGCATGTAAAAAGAACACTTTCTTTTAGTCTTGCACGCTGTTATGACAAGCTTTCATGGTGGCACAAAACAAAGAAAAAGGTAGATAAAAATCAAAACAGTAAGCAGAACCCTGATCTGAGTCACCATTAAATGTTGACAAAAGTTATTCACTACGTCACAGCAGTTCCAGACTATCAAGTATTATCACCTCCAATCTGACTTTCAGCCCACTTGGCCGGTCTCATTTATGCAATCAAGCCAATGGATAAGAAAGAAGGTTGCACACCGTTCCTACAGATTACTCTAATTCACAGAGAAACTGGAGAGAACATCAAACTGTAGCAATTGCTAACAGCACCTTCTAGTGGGTACAAAAAGGAATGGCAAAAATAAAAGATTTAAAAATATTTGGAATTATTTCATTTAAACCATGCAAGAGAATGAAAAGAATATAATATATCACAGTATATCTGCTGAATACCCTATAGCAACAGAAACTACTCCAGTGTCCATCACAGAACATTAGCTTTTGTTTGGAAATTTCCAGTTTAGAGTATCGACTCTGGGTTGAGTTACTTCTAGAACATGAAGGACCTGAAACTGTACTTGTTTAGACCTTGAGCTTGTATTGCCTATGAGCTAAATATTGTGTTCACTCATTCTTAGTGTATGACCTTTATATTTGTGTGTGAGTTTGTGTTTAAAAACACAATTTTAATACAAAATGTTCCTTTTAACTGATGAAATAGAACCTGATTAAAGACTATACAAATTAATTTGGGCAGCAGACTATAAAAAATTACATACTGAATAATATTATGATGGTAATCTGGCTGAATAATTATTAATTACATTCCTGTTTGGTAGTTAGCATTTATCAAAATTATTTTAATATGAAATTGGCTGGACAAAGTTTGCTATTTCTAGTTAAATATTTAAATAATTCAAATTAAAATATTAAATTCAGTAGTCCTCTCTCTGATATAGCATGGAAAATACATTTACCTTTGTGAACAAACACCAGCTGCCCCTGGTCTATGTGGGCCTGGGTGAAGTTGAGCACTGCCTTCATCGGGGCGCTCTTCAGGGCCAGGTGTCCATTGCTGGGTGGAGTCACCATGAAGTGGAGCTCCTCTGGTGGTGTGTCTTGGTCCTGCACACTCAGATCATCCAAAGTGATTTCTGTCACTGAGGACACCCACACCTGGACAGGGGGCAGACAAGGACAGAGCAGAGACCATCTGACCTCAAGGAATCTACAAGATTTTGTTTGACAGGGCTCATAATGCAGAGGCTCACAGTGCATGACAGCTAAACCCAAGTTTGACATTTATTGTGGTATTTGGAATAAAAAGCTGCCACATCTGATCATGAAACTGGGGCACAAAACTTGCTAAAATAAAGCTTATTTACATTTGTAAATGCCAATCTTTTCCCATTTAATCTAGGCAGTGTAGAAGAAGTATGCAGTACAAAGTCTGTAAGGTAGAGCAAAATTATGTGCCATTTTATGAATTAAAAGTATCTGCACCACAGCTAAGCTACACCTACTTTCTGCAAAAATATAATAGCATACAAATGAAATAAAAGCCAGGCACATAAAAGACCACAGAATTAGCTCATGTGTTCCTGTCATTCATTAGCTAATGCAACTGACAAAGATGCTTTGAGTGCGAATCCAGCTATAAGGCTATTTCACAGGCTTTCTTCTTCTTTCTTTTGTCTTGCTTCTGTGCAACATAACATCCACAGAAGGACTGCTACAAAAAATGTTCTAACTCAGGCAAATATAGGTGGTAATACAATAAAAACCTCAGGAAAACTGTCACTCAAACCAAGGACATTTCAAGACTAAATATAGCCATGTAAACTTTATACACAGTTAGGTGTTCTGCAGAGTGTTGGTTTGGTACAGTGAAGTATTGCTTCCATGTAAATTCAAAAGCTCAAGGCTAACACGAAGAAACAGAGGATCTCATTCACACACAGAACACGAAACTACTGAACCGTGCAGACACTTGACAACAAAAGATGAGCTTCTACAGTCCAGTCCAGAAGAACGATTGCATAACAAGCAATTGTTGTTAGGACAGGTTGTCATTCCACAGTAATTAATGCAATGTTGTGATCAGAATGATGTGAATGTATGGCCTGTAAAATGCGATGAACTGCACAAACCATTTTGAGCTGTCAAAGAACACGTGTCACATATGATATTAACAACACCTCTGCTTTTATAACATGTCAGGTCACCAGCAGCAGCAATAACAGATCCCTGAAACTGAAGCAGCTCAAAGGAATACAGCCATCATTAATTCTATTAACATCTGTGCTTTTTATATTGGCACAAACCTGTCTTCTGTGATGAGAAGATCAATGCCAGCAATATTAAAGATGATAATTGTGTTGTGTGTACTTCCTAGGACAAAAATAAATTTTATTTTTATTTAGTCTTGTGTCAAATGCTACAAAAAGAAAATCATAAAACGATGATTTTATGAAATTAAATGTTATCTTGTTATTCCCTAAACATTCACGACTGTAAAAGTCCGTATAGATTACCTATAAGTAAAAGGTTTAAACATTCCGCTGATACAAACTAGGGTTGGGTGTTTTTTTTATTATTTTCCCACTGGCCACCCTCAGTCTAATAACCAGCAGTGGCTGATACATCTGGGTAGGTGTGTTCAGGGTGCACAGCCTGTATCTTTTGGTAATGGTGGAAAAACTAGTCCCTTGTAAGTAAGCTTGCTTATCCAAAGTTTCAGGATAGCTTGCAAGCTCAGAAATTTGTCAGAGGTTGGTGCTTTGTTCTATACCAGCAGTCCTCAACCCCCGGGCCACAGACCAGTACCGGGCTGCGAGAGTTGAGGCTCGGGTGTTTATCGTTAACTTGGTTTCCCTGGGTCTTTTCCCGTGTTGTAGTTGTGTGTCTTATTTTGAAAGAAATATTTATGCGTTACCATACCGACCAGAGAACATTAAGGGGTAGAGAGGAGGATGCTACTCTGAAATGTTGTTGGCGCATTTCAGGAGGATGCCGCTAATAAAGTTACACAATTACACAGTGAATTCGCATTTATTATTATATTTACAAAATAACACAGTTTTTGTCTTGGCTGTATCATTTTATTTTGTTGTATTTATCTGCGACGACTTAAAGGCCAATCCGTGAAAACATTGTCTGACATTAAACTGGTCTGTGGCGCAAAAAAGATTGGGGACTGCAGTTCTATAATATCTAGCATCAACCCTAAAATGCCAGATCTCCATAGCAGTGTTTGTGTCCAACCATCTACTTTAGCTCAACACACTGGGGTGCCATGGAGCTATTGGGCAATTGTGTTGAACTTGTTTGTTTACAGAGCTGAATCTTTAATGACAGAGCACAAAAATAGGCCAAACAAAATGTCAAAAATCATCCAATACAACAGTTTCAAAAAGAAAACAGATTATAGCTAAACTGTATATTAACAACAGAATCAGTAAATAGCAGTGCTGACAAACTCACTGCCCACTTTGTTGGGACACCTCCTCAACTTCTCCCTAACATAAATATTTAATCAACTTATCATACGGCAACAACTCTGCATTTAGGTTTATACATGGTCAAGAAAACCTGATTTAAGCGACTCTAAATGTGTATTTCAAAAACTGTTGAACACTGGGATTTTCTCAGAGAATGGTCATTAAGAAAGAAAATATTCAGTGAGCAACAGTTCTCTGGGTGGAAAGCCCATGTTGATGTCAGAAGATTGGAGTGATGAGTCTTGATTTCTGCAGCAACGTTTAGATAACAGGGCCAGAATTTGGTGTCATTAAAGAATGAATCCATTCTGACTTGTACCAACAAGTATGGTAGGTGATGATGCTGTAATGGTAATGGGGATATTTTCTTAGCACACTTTGGACTCGTTAGGTACAAATGAGCATCATTTAAACACCACATGTCCATCTCTTAATAGCTACAGTGTACCCATTTTCTCATGACTGCTTCCAGCAGGATAACGCACCATGACACAAAGCTCCTATCGCATCAAATGTGAAAATTACTACTAGTACTAGAAAACTGTCAGCGAGTATCTACATAACTCTATACGGACCAAGATTCATACTTTTAGCTTTTGGTATGAATGCTGAGAACCAAACAACCAAAGCTGAGCCAGAAAGTAAAAACATTAATTTTAGGGGCAGTGGATAGTAGTGGATTCATTATTTACCACGTAATTATTAATCAGTAAACAACTTACCGTGAAGACATCACTTCACCTTGCACTACTGTCTGTTCAGCTGAGATGCTAAAAATGCTACACGTGATGCACACTCTTCCAAACTTGAGTTTCTATAAATTGTTTTTTTCAAATCACACAAACTACATGATCACAGCATTTCTAAATGAGTTAAAAAAAAAAAAAAAGAAAGAAAGAAAAAAAAGTTAGGTTTCTACTTAATCAACAGATATAACATTCTAAAAAGAGAACAAGTAAACACTTCCTGTTAAAAAATATTTTTTGTATGTTTTACAGAATTAAGTTTCATCATGTGCTTTTTTGTGTTGAAGGTGTGATCACTGTTGTTTTCACACACTTACCGAGCAGACTCTTGTTTATTGGCAGGTTTGTGCTTGGTGAAAGGTGGGCAAAGTGAACAATTATCACAGTTTGCAGAAGAGAGAATTTTGAACAAGAGTGAAACAAAAAAAGAAAGAAAAACAAAAAGAAAAAAAAATGCATTCCTTACTTTAAAAATATAGAACTAAATATGTCAAGTTGGATCTGAACTTAAATAAAACACTAAACACTGGTGAATGGACCTGAAAAGCTCAAATGATAATTAGCAATGAGCTGGCCTTATACTTTAAATTGTTACATTATTTAAATGGATCATAATGTATACCAATCAAATAGAAGCCTCTGGAATGGGACAACACACACTCCACATCAGCCCTGCAGCAGAACATCTTAAGTGAGTGTGCGTTCTTCTGGTGTGAAATGACTCCACCTCCAATAATCCCCTATTTAACAGGAAGTCACAGCAGGACTGATGAACAGCACACATGAGATATGATAGACCTCATGCTGCTGCTTATCAGGCTACAGCTTTAGTAATAGAGATGACAGATTAGACAAATTTATTTGAGTCATTAGTGCAAAACCTAAACTGCTTGATGCTTCTTTTTAACATGTTTTTAATAAGATGTCTTCTTTTATTTAATCATGTGTCTGTCTTAGCCTTTATTCTCTTGGCAAGTTCAAAAGGTGGAACGCTGCACTATGAGAAAGAGTCCTCACAACTCAGTGCAGCATCGCCATGAACAATACTGGTTTCAGTTACACAAGATATTTTCAAGAAACAATTGTTGGTCTTTATTTCTGTAAATAAAGAGTTGAAATGTGGCAAAAGGAGTAGGGGCTATGACCTGTAGCAAACAGCCAGCAGCTAATGTCACATCGGGTACACATTTACCATGTGATATGTGCCCTAACCACTCAGCCACCATCTCTCTCTCTCTGGAAATACTGGAGTATTTCCAAGGGCAGGTAACGTGTACTGATAATTCCAGCTTGCAAAAAGAAATATAGCAAGTCTTTTTAAAAAACTGAAACAGAGAATGTAATATTTGCATAAAAAGTGTTTTTTCTAAAATAATTCAAATGCATATACACACATGATTGCAAGAAAAAAGTTCACTCTCTTAAAATCATGTGCAGGGCATTTTTAAGACCAATGATTAGAGGTAAGACAGGGCCACCTTGTGGCCACTGATGAATCAGCTCCCTAGACTTAAAAGCCTTGACCTCCAACTTAACACATATTTAAAAAAGAAAAAAGAAAAGAAAAAATGGCTCATTTGATTTAAATTTAACAGAGCACACATGCAGATCAGTTTGTCAGTCAACATCACCAAAATGTAAAACTTGCCAGCTACTCTTTAGCACAGTAAATGTTAGAAGTTGCTCCTCTCTGTGTCTGCAGGATCCCAGAGGAATTTGAGGCATTTGGGGCACAGACTACAAAGACCTATACTTCAAACTCTCCTTACAGCTGGATCTCCTCCAACTCCAGCCAGAGTTGTATTTGTATTACAGAGTAGCACAAGACAGCACTGCTCAGCAAATATACACAAAAGACAACTTGTTTAATTTATAAGTATAGATATGTATAACATATCTGAGTAGGGATTGCTTTTCACATACAGTATACTAAACATATATTAAATAACCAGAACATTTTCCTTTGGTAAGAAAAGGACAAAAATAAAGGTGAAGTAGAGCAAAAGTGGACCAAAATGAGGCAGCGTGGTCACAATGTTTACCATTTTTAAACACTCAACACTTGAATATTGTTGAACAGATTTTATTTATGGAAATTTATTTTCACCATTGGATCTACTGTCTCTGTAATGCTCGGAAATAATCCTTGACTTAATTAAAAGTTTTTATAATAAGCCTAAGAAATCATTTCCAGCCACTCCAGATCCCCCAAAAATAGCAGCTCATTGTTCAAGTCATTGTGATATATCTCAATACTGGTTAGAGTTGTTTGAAAATTTAACTTCTGAACATCATACCAGACTTTCCTGCAAGTTCTTTTTATGCTTGATTTAAGTTGCTATTCTATGCTGCAAACCCCTATGGACCCTCTTCCACATAGCAAACATAGTTTCCCCCATCCACCCTGCCAGCCAGCCATGGCAACTTGTAACACTGCCCACATGACAGTACGCTCTAGTGCCAGACCTCCTAGTAAAAAAAAAAGTGTCTGAAGTTTAAATATAGAGCAGACTCACCCTGAGGACCCTGTTGGTTATAATAACAGGAGGCTCGTCGTTGGCGGGTATAACCTGGATGTGCACCATCTGAGCTGCACTCTGCTTCCTCAAGCTCGTATCATTGGCCACCAAAGTGAAATTGTCAGCTAAGGTTTCACTGCTGTCGTGGACGTAGTAAATGAACTCATGCTCCACCTGAATAATGATCACAGAAAGGATAGACTGTCATAGCAAAGGGTCTTCCAAAACACAGCAGTGCATAAAACTACCTTATGATGCTTAGGTCACAATCTCTTCTCTTGCATATAATTTCCACATGATAATAATGTGAAACCTCTCAGAAAATACTTAAGGGCATAATGACAAGATTAAAAAAAAAAAACTAGGAAAATGATGATATTCCTATTGGGATAGGGTGGGAAAGATTTTTCTTTAAAGCATTTAATGAGAACCAAATCGAAGGTTACGAAGGTTACTTAAAATAATTAGTCCAGTCAATTAATGAGTAATTGATGGATGCATCCTCTAAATTCTAAACACTTGATGCAAACAAAAAAAACCAAACAAAAAAAATAAAATAAATGTCACTGCGACACTAAATCAAAGCAGTTTTATACCCACCCAACTGCCAGTCTAATGCTATTTTCTGTGGTAACTGTAAGAGAGTTTGTCAGAATATCTCACCTGCCTCCTGGTGAAAGTGGTTATGGCCACACCAGGATGTCGTGAGTGCTCGATGTGACCATGCTGCGGGGGCTGAGTCAAATTATAAAAGAAGTTGATTCCCGAAAAGTGTCGATTGGTGACTCTGAGCACATCCTGCGTCAGTGCTTTGGCCGCACCTTCGTTCAGTGTGATATTGGAGACTTGAAGTGGGATGAGCAGGGGGATGATGTCTACAAACATTTTAATGTTAGTGACATCAGTGACCCCGTTGGTGGCATCAAGGATGAAGGTGTCGTTGACTTTGTTTGGCTCCACCTGCACATACTGAATGTTCCCGCTGTTGATGTCATTTTGGGTAAATGTGTTGACAGGGGACTGTTTGGTTCCGATGTAGCGCTCTTCCGCTTCAACAAAACGCCTGAGAAAGCCATAAGATGGGGCTACCTTTACGGTGAACACAATCTCAGATGGCAGGTTGTCCTCGTGGGTGACCTGCAAGAATCAGAAAACATTTGGTCCTTAAATTTGAAATGTCTCTTGTGTCACTGAGGTTTAGTTGTCGTGTGATTCTCAACAAAAACTGGCAAAATAGTAAAACATAAAAACAAAAACTGGTCAAAGATTTGTTTTAAGCCTTTCAGCAGCATACAAGCAGTTGATGTAATATTTCCTTCAATTCAGATTACGGTACTTATTTCACTCATTTATCAAAAAAAAACTTTAATTGAATGCTTCAAAGAAATTAAAGTTCTTTAAATGAAAATACTCACCTCTAGTTTAGTTTCATCAATCTTTGCTGGTTTTCCCTCTTCCACCAATAAAGTATCATGATGCTGTACAATGGGAGGTCTCTGATGACTTTCCAGGTAAACCTTCACATTGACCCTGCTTGTGAGCTGAAGACTTTTAGCTTTCACCGTTATGTTGAAATAGTCTGTCAGATATTTGCTGTCATTGTGCCGATAGCGGATCAGCCCTGCTTTTAAGTCAGCTTGTGTGAATGTCACAACGGTTGTTTCATTGCGGTAAAGACTTCCATGCTTTGGACCATCGTCTAACTTGAAGATAACCTCCTTGTCATCTCGGATGTCCAGATTTGACATTACACTATAATTGCTGGTGGAAAAGACCACTGAATGACCTTTCTGGACCAGCAGGCCGGTGTTATTGTCGACTTTCAAGAAAGGGTCATGTGCACTGATGTGTAAAAGGCCTGACACAAAATGTTTTCCATCGGAGACAAAAAGTACAAATCTGCCAGAGCTCACACCTTTGTGAATGAACAGCACCCGCTTTTCTTCCAAATCCTTCTGTCGAAACTGGAACAGCCGATAAGTGGTGTCATTTACCAGCACGAGGTCTCCCATTGGGATACCACGTCGAGTGTAAACCAATTGACCGTCATCAAAGTCAGAGTCGGCATCTTGATATTGCAGATCTTCTGTAGTGAGTAACTTCTGTCCATCCCTTACTACGTGGAAAACTTTATCAATTACACGTACTGGTTTTTGGTCATTTAGCAGCTGAATGGAT
Organism: Copadichromis virginalis; assembly: GCF_057382275.1. Taxonomy (NCBI): domain Eukaryota; kingdom Metazoa; phylum Chordata; class Actinopteri; order Cichliformes; family Cichlidae; genus Copadichromis; species Copadichromis virginalis. The sequence continues at coordinate 30,526,895 of NC_140629.1, forward strand.
ATGTTAAAAACACTTTCCTTGGAGCCAGGTTCATCTTCTGCAATAAAAGGTTTGAATCCTTGGGTGGTGGAGGCTATGAAAGTGAATTCATCTTGAGTCGTTTCACTGTCATCATGGACATATATTATACGTTCCTCTAAAATATCTTTATTACTAAAGGTTAAGATGTTGTCATAGCTAGCATTGGAATTTGACTGACTTATACGGACTAGCTTTCCATGTTTTGGGCTGTTTATAACTGTATAAAACATATCCTTCGTGCTCAGAGTCTCTGCAAAGAGCTCATCTTTGGTGATAAGCTTACTTTCTCCCTCCTGAAGTGAGAGTCCTGCATTTCTAATAAACACGCTGTTAACATCAGCCTTAATAGAAAACTGAAAATCATAGTTCTGTGACTGAGCATGTTTAGAAACCAGATGAAATTTGAATCTGTCAGTTGTATCTTGGTAAGGTCTGTCAACTAGCTCGTAATGCACTTTTAGATCTGTTACATCTCTTTGGCTAAAGGTGGAGTTCTTCTTTAAGACTATGGTGTTGAGAAGTAATTTCCCTTTCTTTGGTGTAGTGAGAACCCGAAAATATAGGTCATCCTCTGAGAGAGTCACACCTTCAGTTGTGGCAAAAAGACACTCTGAGTTTAGTGTCACTTTCCTCACTTTATCCAAATCTATCATAGTGTTTCTCACCAGGTGGTACTTTACCCACTTCACAGTGATTGGGAACAAGATTTCAGTGGTTTCCCTTGCAGCCACATTAACTTTACACTTGAAGTAATCAGTGGGATTAGATGTCTGGATGTCTTGGAAAGTACTAACATATCTCAAGCGCTCCTTTTCTAAAAGCCTTTGTGAAAATGAATCAGTATGCCTCCATTCACCACTTGAGTGAAGTCTCTGGAGTTCTCCATACTGAGGTGGTTCAATGACATCGTATCGAATGTCTACAACCTGGTTCACAGCATTTGTTTGCAGAGCCAGCTGCTTTGAGCCAATAATAGCAGTTTCTCCTTGAATGATATCAAGGCCTGTGTTGTTAGCAATCTTATACTCGAGTGCTACAGCCATAATTCGTAAAACTACAGTGTTGCTGACCTTTTCCCCATCACTAACTCTCAGAACTATCCTTGAATTTCGAACCCCTGTGTGAACATAGTATACCCTCAGTTCGTCTAAGTCTATATATGAAAATGAGGTCACTGCCTTGCCTGGGTTGCTTTCAACTTCCAAGTATCCTGCATCAGCATTCAAGTTCCCAAGTACAGAAAAGAAAAGGTCTGTGTAATTGCTGTCAATGTCTGTTGCCATCAAAACATCAGTGGTGAGGCGTTTCTTTGAGTTCTCCAGCAGAACAAAGAGATTTCCTTGAGGTAGACTCAACTCAGGTGCATCATTAGTGGATGTCACTGAAATATTGTAGCGGTACAGTTTGGTGCCCTTTAAATAATCAGGAACTTGCTTTCGACTACTAGAAAAAATTGAAAACATGAAGAAATCATCCGGTTCCTCTGAGCCTCCGTGGATGTACATTACTCGCTCATGCCAAAGGTCCAACATGCTGAAAGTATTCTCCTCTTGGTCCTGATCGACATCAAGCCTTATCTGACCTCGAAGTGGTTGCTCCTCTATCCGAAACATAATTTGAGACTGTCGAATGCCAAGTTTTCTAAAGTCCAAGAGAACCTTGATGTGTTTGGCTTCAAGAGATGCTCGACCACCCTCTTGGACTATAAGGTTCTTAAGCTGCACAAAATTGAAACCATACCTTCTGTCCAAGCCCCATGCAAGTGTGGACATATCAATCGATGGTGTTGGTGTTATCAAGTGAAAAAGAGATCCTGGAGTATTTGTTGGATTCAAAGCAGTTGGTGGATCTGATTCTTTCTCTGGCTCACAACCAACTGATATATCTTTGGTGACTACAGCATTAGAGAGACCCATCTTAACTCTGTTAACTGCAATGTTCTTTAGACATCCTTTGAAGGAACCTCCCCTGGCACGCTTTCCAGATATAGAGACAAGCCCCATCTTTTTGACTTCAGATCTTGTGCCATCATCGATGCCTCCAACAAAAAGATAACCTTTAAGCTGGAGCGCTTTTGGGTGAGGGATAATGCCAGATTTCACCATCTCTCCATCAATAGTTAGTTCAAGGCTTTTGGAACTGAAATATAACTTGATGGAATGCCATTTTCTGTCATTGATGAGCGTGAGTGAACGAAGCTCAGTTTTGGTTTCACCTGTTCCAACAACAGCCACAAGCAAACCGTCCTGAATCTCCAGAGCCACAAACTTCTCCTCTCTGGCTGCATTGTACAGGATAATTCCCTCTTTAGCTGAAGTGTGCATAACACACTCAAATGCAGCCTCCTGCTCAGTAATCCAGGTTGGAAGAGAAATGTAAGCCCTCGAGCTGAAGAAACTGATAGGGTCCTCTTCAGTGGCAAAGAACTGGGGACTGCAGCCTAAAGACACTTCATGAACATTCTTGTATCCGGTATATGGTCTCAGTGATGACAGCAAGTCACGTTCATTGAAAAGTACATCATCCATGCAGCCTCGGAAGCAAACTGGGTCTCTGGGCAGGTAAGGTCTATCCAAGCCCCCTGAGCCTCCAACATAGAGACCATCTGTGTTGAGACTGTAATGGGGACCTGGCACCTTTACACTGCTGTGAGAGTTTGAGTCAACAGTAAGAGTGATGTTGAGCTGCACATGATGGACTTCCACATGGTGCCAGGCCAGATCGTTGAGATGGGTTCCCCGGTCTGATTCTAACATCTGCTCCCCCGATCCAAGATCCAATTTCAGCTGGGAGAAAGAACAAAAACAACTGGATTACAAAATATGACATTTTACGAAATATTATGCAAATGCACAGAGCAACTTAAGGAGGAAATTAAGTAAATTTAGGCTTATTATTACATAACAATAAAAAAGTATTTGCTCCCACCCTGATTTCTTTTTTAAATATTTGCTATACTTTAATGTTCCTGATCAAACAGTATTTTCTATTAGATAAATAGAATGCAGTTTTTAAATGAAAATCTTGATAATTTAAGGGGAAAAAATATTCAAACTTACATGGGCCTATGTTAAAAAATAATTGCATAATATAGCAGGACAATGATTGGAAGCATATTACCTCAGAAATAGCTAAAGAAAACAAAACTAAATTAAAAAAAAAAACCCTCTTCAATGTGGCTGAATTAACACAATTCGGCAAAGAAGAGTGGGCAAAAATTCCCCCAGAATGATGTGACTCATTGCCAGTTACTGCAAATGCTTGATTGTACTTTTTGCTGGCAAGGGTGGCACAACCAGTTATTAGGTTTAGGGGGCGATTACTTTATCACATATGGCTTGGATAGCTTTTTAAATAAAACCATTAATTAAAGACAGCATTATGCATTTACTCTTAGGCTATCTTTATCTAATATTAGATGACATCAAACATCTAAGTGTGACAAATATGCAAAAAAAAAAAGTTGGATGGGTATAAAATACTTTTTCTAACTTTTCACTTTTTCCAATACCCTTTAAAAAAAATATATCCCACATTAAATATGACTCATTGCTAGGAATGCTAGTAGTAGTATGCAGGTCCAGCATGTGGCTCCAGACCGATTACCTCAGGAAATACTGAATGCACTGCCATGAAAATTTGGTTTATGGTCCCCGAAGGTTGACACTACGGACTTCAGCGACTGTGAAGACCTATCAACTTTTCTCTAAGGACTTTATTTTATGTTTGTTTAGTTTAACACAGTTTGACATCACTGTGACACAAACACTTACAGCATATAAAGTCTTAACTTTAATGACCCAACAACAGATTGACAGAACAGAACCAACATTGTTGGTTCTTAAAACAAGGATCTTGATATATTTAGTGATATCCAGAATACTTTGGTAAATTGAACACCATCAGTAGTTTAACATAAATTAAACAGACATTCATGGATGAACTTTGATAACTTTAGTGACTCCTTAATTTTTTATCCAGTAATGCAAAACCACTTTTGTGCTCAAGTACATGTTATTTGGTATGATCATACAGAAAATATAATTTTAATACAATCTAAAATTGTTTATACAGTGGTACACATGTAAAATAATAATTCTTGAAATATTTTCATTGTACAAGCAAAAGTAGAGAACCCCGAAGGAGAAGCAAGATTTAAATTGCTTATTTTCCATGATGTCACCTGTGATTATAACAGTGAGCTTTGTCTGTCGTTTAAAGCAGGAAGAGCACTATTATCTTTTTGCCTTCAGCTATGTCCTCAGAGAATCACATCACCTTCTCAAACTAATGCACCATTTAGATGATGTGCTTGTCAAGGCTTGCTGTTCAGTCGCCACTATTCATGGACTGGTTTCCGGGAAGCGACGCTCATGCCTGACTCACACGAAATGAGACCCCAAGCCAGAGGAAAACTTTTGTGACGGAAGAAATAAAACAAAACAAAACCCTAAAATGGTAACCAGTGCCAGTTTATGAACACGGAGTTCACTCCTCGTGCTTACTAAGGTACAACTCTGCAACACAGTTGTCAGTGTGATTCATTCCCAGCAGCGAAAGTCTAACACAAATAGATGCTTAGTCACAGGGATTTCTCTAGTCTGAAGCAGAAAAGCTCTAATGCATATCTGATGACTTCCTATGTTTCCTATGAATGTGTCTACTTACAAAAAAGTCTTCTGGCAGTATATCTGTGCATTCTGTGTGCTGATTTAGCCTGGCAGGGCTGCTTACAAGATGCTTTAGAACAGGGGTGTCAAACTCAAATACACAGTGGGCCAAAATTCAAAATGAAACAAAGTCGCAGGCTAACATTAATATTTATTGAAAAAAAATTCTTCCTCCAGATATAAGAATGAATCTTTTCTTATGGACTCAAACAAGTTTAGCTGAAAAACTGAATATGGAACAAGCAAAGTTTAATACTAAACAATATATATATTAGCTGTATAATACCAGTAGGCCAGCTCTAATAGTAATTTGGTATGGCTTCGCGGGCCAAATGTAATTAGACTGCGGGCCAAATTTGGCCCGCGGGCCAGAGTTTGACACCTATGCTTTAGAAGCTATCTTCAATGGACATTTTGATTTACCTTTAAATTCTCCATGCAAAGCTTCTGTTACAGGACTTTAATGCTTGTGGCACAAGCTTATCTTTAATTACTAAATTCCTGTGTAAACCTACTGTACACCTACATTTTGATAAATACAAAATAAATCTCAAAAGGTGGCAGTGAATGCTATATTTAACCACATACAGCTTCCTTTTAATATAAAACTGTTGCTGAAACATGATATTTCATTGTTTTCCACTCCATTAATTAAGGCTCATTCTAGTATGAAATTCAGAACCCAGATAAACAGGAACCAATAAACTTTGTGAAATAATCATTATTACAATAACAGATCAGTGAAAAAAAATCTGTATGATACATGTTTGAATACATTTGACTTTCATTCACAGTTTACACAAATTTATTTATAAAAGCGTTTGATTTTGAACAGACTGAGCTTTGTAGGCTGAGTTTAAGAGGACAGCTCATGATTGAACAGAACAAAAGCTACTGGAGTGTAGATATATAAGTTTAAGATTAGACTGATGACAATATTTGAACAACAATGTTTAGGTCATTTAACTGTGCATACCTTCTATATTACATTACATTAGTTATTATACTGTAGAACATCAGGTAAAGAACAATACACTACTTAGAGATGGGATGACTAACTCATTCAATAGTTGCAATGACAAACAATTTTGTGATATTTCATGTTTTATTCTTGGACTCTACTATAGGTCTGCATGATTGATGGTTTAAAATAATCCATATTTATTACATATTGGGCTTTGGTGCCTTTGGTCCTTTGTTACATGGAAGCAGTTGGAAGTAGATTTTTGGGGGTATATCATGAAGAGCTATAAGAAGAGGGAATAAAACTGTCTGAAATGGGGAATTTAAAGGAGTCTGAAGTCTGAACTTTTGGCTCACAGAGATTACTTGCACATATATTGGCCTCATTACTTTGGCCATGTTTAATATGAGCATCCACAATTGTAACAGACGTGTGTTTCACTGTCATCCAGCCTCTCAATCATGTGGTTTGAGTGACTAATCTGTCCATGATCTCAAAAATCTTTCATCATCTCGTTGTGTTCACTGTGACAAGAAGTGACTGGTATGGCATTAAGACTCAGCTCACACCACACAGGCTTGTCAGCTTGTGTCAACGTGTTCAGAGACTGACACTGTCAACAGAGACAGAGCCACAGCTAATGGTGACGAATGTTTGTTTGTCCAAAATGCACATACATGTAGTCAGACACAAAAAGTAAAAACTGGATGTTGTGCATATAGCATACTGTGTGTGTGTGTGTGTGTGTGTGTGTGTGTGTGTGTGTGTGTGTGTGTGTGTGTGTGTGCGTGAACGTGTGAAATTATATGCCTGAACACATATGCTCATGTCCTGGAGCCATGGATGTACCCACCTGCAGGCGACCTGTGTGGAGCTCTAGTAAAAAGTAGTGGGTCTGTCCAGCGGCGAGAAACAGCAGGCCATTTGTGCTCGAGGTTCTGAAGCGAATGCGGAGCACGTTACGGTCGGACGACTGTCTCGCCTTGAGCTGTACAAAGCCGTCACCATAGAAGGAAGCTGCGAGAGGAAAAGGGATTGGAAAAAAAAACCTAGAGACTTAGAGGAAGAGTACATGTCCTCAATTTTGGTGTCTTTTTTCAGGCTAACTCACAATTATTTAAACTGAGACGAGTACAAGAGAGAACTGGGACAGGAAGTAGAGTAGCAGTGACTACAACAAACAGAGCAAGTCAAGTCAAGCATTGTGGTCTCAATATAGTCGACATGTGACATTTAGATATAAAAGCCAGCATAATTATCATCAAAGCTGTTCTTTACAAGTGAGCAGACTGTGTATAAGTGGGAAGGGCACACACAGAGCTTTACACCACACGCTGCGCACAAATTATACCTCACCTGATTTCAAAGACTTGTCAGATTCTCTGGATCTACTGAGTTTAGCCTTCGCGGTGGGCTAGTTACACTTAAAAGGCTCCATGCATTCAATTACAACAAGAATACAATTATTGTAGCTTTAAAGCTTTACCTATAGAATAATAACCACCTTTAAGACGAAACTAAACTCAAGCCTGCAGAACTGCAGGTTTATCTCTCGTTAGTAGCTGTAGGAGAAAGTTGTTCATGGTTTCTCTTAAATGTATAGCAGTTACATATGTTGACTTTAATGCCATAACAGCAGTGTACCAACTGAGGCAGTGGATGTGGAGGAGGCTTGCGGGAAGTCCGTCATGTTCGGGCATGCCCTGCCCTGACAGGAACCTTCAACCTGAACATGAAAGGCTCTGACGTCCCCACATTGTCTGTGGCCCCATGTTCCAGAAACAGCGTGGCGGACGGACCCAGCTGTTTCTTCTACATCACCTCCCTGCCATTTCACACCACCCTGTAATCTGGGCTAACATGCTCTGAAGCGTTTTTGTCTGAGCCTCCATGCCCGGGCACCACCAGTTCAGTTTTTAATGAGCTCCAGAGTCCCCAGCATATTGAATGGTTAACAAACTGAAGAAATGTGCCCATTCTACATTTGATTTCCCCCCCCCCCCTCCCCCCTGCTGCTAATGAGCTAAAAGTGCTCAGTGGGGGAAGCTAGATAAAGTTAATGTCTGCTCATGCATTACTCCGCCTCCTAAAAGGGTTAATGCACTAATGTGCAGTTTGCTTAAACTGATCCACTCTGTGTGGACCGTGCAATATTTTCTTTTTAAGCAATTCGATCAGTTAAGCATGTTAATAAGCCCTTGAGGCACATTAAGATACAATAATCAATGAGAATGAATTTAAAATATAAACAAGTAGAGAAAGGAAAACAAAATAAAACTTAGTTTGTATAACTGAGATGGAGCTTTAACACATCTAGGCCATACGTGCTGTTGCTTCATTTAGAAATTCTATACATAGATATATTTAAAATCATACACATTCTTATTTTGTTAACCTAAATTTATACAATTTTGGCTTGCTTCACATGTTAACAGCCAACTCTTATTTACTCCCCGCAAACAAAAGTCCAGACTTTAAGTGTCAACTAATGCTATTTTGTCAACCATGAGCTAAATCATCTGGTTAATATAATGTCTAGTAATTAAAAAAACACTTTTTCGTTTAACCAAAACAAACAACCACGATATACTTACTTATTATTTAATAGCTCAAAAGAAACTAAAATGATTGTCCCTATTGTGAAGCCAGAACTACGGTGGCCCCTAGAGACAAAGCACGTACAAGTTCCAAATAGCACGTACAAACTCCAAAACACTTACAAATTCCAAAGCACGCAGAAATTCCAAAGCATGTACAAACTCCAAAACACGTACAAAACTCCAAAACACATGCAAACTCCAAAACACATACAAAATCCAAAACACCTACAAATTCCAAAGCACGAACAAATTCCAAAGCTGAAATGAAATTAACTGACCAGTAACCAACCTAAGTTTGAAACCCTGTTTAGATGGAACTGTTAAATGTAGCTGGAAGTAAACAAAAACTGATATCCACAAAGGCATCCAGCCTTACTTATCTCTATTTATTTGTCCCGTGCCATTCATCTTCATGGTTCTGTGTACATAACAAGGAATAAGCACTTCCCAAAACTGTTCAAGAGGAATGCACGAACATTTTTCTCTTAAATTCACAAGGATGGACATGCATGCTCAATTGTATTTTAGCGTCATCAAGATGACGTTTAAGTCATATGACCGAAAGTCATGTTTGGTTAAAACAAAAGGGTCAGAACCTCCCCATCGCTGCATCTCCCAGTTTGCTTGTGAGGAAGTGGATTCTGGATCAGATGAAGAATGATGCCCCCCCCCCCAAAAAAAAGTAAACAAGCATTCTGACATGACCAAAAGTTTGAATTTTTGAGGGAATGTTAATTAAAGAGCACTGCAGACTAACCAGAAAACAATTCCCATGTTTTGAATGTTGCTCTATAATCTAGATTTCAGCAGGGTTAGTTTCTGTGCATTAAGGACATTTTCTAAGAGATTTCACAAACTGCTTTTTCAACAACAAAGCCAGAGAACACCTAACAGTTAATTTTAGGGGCGACAGCAGTGCTTGTCACTGCCTGTGTGCTCAGTTTATACAACAAATCAGAAATGCAACTTGACTGAAGTGCCTGTTTGGGTTTTTTGTGGACTCTCTGTTGCCCTTGCTTGTTTCATAATGCAAAGACAGTAGAGATGAAAAAAAAAAAAAGAAAACATCCAGAAATCCACTGAAGTAAGGCAAATATCTATACAGTAGTCATGTGCAAAGAAGGATATAGTAAGTGAGAGTCACTCTGAAATAATTCCTGAGGCCAAAGCCTGGATGAACTCTGAATTTAGATGACACATGTCTGGGATCAAATTATTCAAATGGGCTAAGGAATGCTCACATGAATGCAAATAATGTACAGCTAAACTGAAAATCACATCTCCCTCCCTTTAGGTCTCCTAAGGCAGCAACAACTGTCCATTTCTTTGAATTTAATTGAGTGTGCTACTGTCACAGTCTGATAGTTCTTTCACTGCAGTGAGCATCACAGTCCTATTTCTGCTGCTGTCTCTGATCATATCAGACTACTGTGGGCGTCCATACAGAAACAGATTATAAGAATGGGTGGGGGTTACTTAAATGAGAGGTATACTGATGTTTTCAGCTGAGTTCATATAAAAGTAATCACAGGGTTGTGCTGTTTAAAGACTAAACGAGCTGCTATTGTTGCTGGGAGTAATCGTGACACTGCAGCCAAAAGACCCTGCAGCCTACCCTCTATCACATCGTGTTTAATCCTGTTAAACTCAGGTCAACATTTTAGGACCTGTGATGCAGAGTAACGCAATATTATGTACCGAAATCCGTCAACAAACTATTGTTAAGTGATAATAAGCATTAGTGCTGTAGTTTATCACCGCCAACAAATATGGTGAACTGCACGCACAAGTACGAGGTATTTATAAACTGTTAATCACAGCCAGAGACTACAAACTAAAAACAGCGAAACAACTCTTCAAATTTAACAAGGGATAGATTAAAACACCCTGCCACTGAACGCATCATTAAATAAATGTATCGCTGTCGTTTTCATTTGATAAAGTCAGAGAAGTTGCAGTTGTTACCTCCTGACGCCAAATGGACAAGAAGCGACCACCAAAGCAGACCACAGAGCCACAACTTCTTCTTCTGGGTGTTTTTCCCAACAGAGTCCATCTTCCTCGTCTCGGTAGAAACGCTAATGTTTAGCCGGCAGTGGAGTCACATATTTACAGACTGGTTTTCACTTCTTCGCGCTTCGCTAACGCGACATAAAGCGACTAGAAGCTGGTCGTCCGACCAGTCAGAGAATGTGTGCACTGCCCGGACAGTCAGCAGGAGATCCCGAACTGAAGCTCCAACTGACCCTCGCCAAACTCCGCCTCGTGCGCGTGCGTGCACGGGGAATTTCAAAATAAAAGCCAGGAGCGAGGGTAAACGCTGCAGGGTTATTCAAGCAAACGGCGGCAAGTGGAAACAAAGATTGAAAATGTAAACAGACATTTGGTGAGCACACAGTGAAGCTGAATTAGAGTCATTCGCCGTTATTAAAATGCAGTCACGTTTAACCCAATATCTGGGAATCTATTTTAACCAAAGCCTAATTTAAACTAATTATTGGGGAAAATGCTGCTGATAAGAGAACTAAAGAATTAAATGACCATTGCCAAAAGGGGGAAAGCATTTGCAAAGCGCTTGGAATCAGTTTGTTTGTTTGTTTTAAACATTTGTGCCCAAGCCACCTTAAAGGGCTAAAAGTTTCAAGGCACAACTGTTTTAATATCTAAAGAAAATTGGCTTAATATGGCCAAGTGTTTTCTGTTGACAGTTTTCAGGTGTTTTACTTGTGCTTGTGTGCGTGTTTACAGACAGGAGGAGGTGATCAGTTTTACCTCCTGGTTATATGTCAGGGAATCTGGTGTACTAATATAGTGTGTTTAAATGCCAGTTATTACTTTTTTCCCCATGTATAATAATATTTGGTTGACAGAAGAATCCCAGAGAACACCTGGACTTCCCTTATGGCACAGTATTTGGGAACAGCTACTCTAAATCATTTCTTTGTTTGACTAGCTCACAAGACTCAGCTTAACATAACACTAGGCAGACACACTTAAACATCATAAACTATTGAGGGAAATTATGGCTATTTGGTATTCCAAGCATGAGTCCATAGAAAAAAAAAACTTTGAATGTTGTAAAATGTGCAGTTTAGCACACATCATCTCTGTGTTTTCTTTCCCGGTTTTTACTCAGTGAGATTCAAATGTTTGTAAGGCTGTTAAGCATGAATGTAACAAGTGCTTGTTACTGTCCTTACATGTAAATACACACATAATATACATCTAGCATTCAATCTTTGTAAATAAGATTTAGAACTTTTACATTTTAAGGCAATCAAGTTTGGGTTTTTTAGTCTGCATTGAAGATCTTAAAACATTTATGATGTTTTTGGTTGCAAGTGAAGCAATAATAATAAGTAATGACATGTTAACACAAGATAACATTTGAATGTAATATTTAATTCAATAATAGGTATTTTGTAACTGGATTTGAATATTGTGTGTAGCTTCCTAATAAACCCTACTGTTCTATAATTGATTTCACTTTGTGATTACTTATTTGACAGCACTATAAAGAGCATCTCTCCAAAATAATTAAAGTACTGTTAAAAATATCATATTAGTTTTATAAAATCAGAGCTTCAGAGAATCAAGTCAAACTCATAATTAAATGGTTGATTTTAATTTACAGTACAGTACAATTCAGCACATACTGGAGCTGTGTGAATACTTTTCTAATCATATGCAGTCAGCAGGTACCCAGAAATTTTCTAAACTCTTCTTTGATGTATCTGTAGATTGGACGGTAGAGGCGTCTGTTTAACACCATGAGATCAACAGCAGTCTCAGTGTGGGCGACTCCATGAAGAACATTCAATGACATCTTAACAGAGCGCAAAGTGAGAAGCTCAGAGAATCTTATGGTAGATTCAGCAGGAACCATAATGTCATTGGTCCCATGGAGCAAAGCGAATGGAGGCAATCTGTCAGAATAAAAAGGACTGTAGTAAATAAATGTCTGTAGTGTGTTTGTGTTTCCAATAAAGAATTGATGTATTAGATTTCAGAACTGGTGTTAAACCCATTTTTTTATCCTTTTCCACTTACCTGTTGACTTTGTCCTGGCTGAGCTTCTTTAGTAAGTGTGTTGGTGAGTAGTATGGAAGGTTTTCCACACCATTCATCACTTTGTGCATGGGGGACACTCGTTCAACTCCTCGTTTCTGTTCATGCTCATAATGGTCCACGATGTTGTAGACGCCGCTCAGACCTGTCCGGTGGATATAAAACAATTAGTCTACCTTATTAAGAATAACAGGAAAGAAAAAGGTCATTTTTTGATTAAGTTGTTAATTTTCATATTTTTTAAAAGTGAAAATATGAAGTACTTATAATAAAATAGTAATATGAGTAAATGTGTCTGTAGCTTAGGAGACAGAACAGGTCATCTGCTAATCAGATAGTTGGTGGTTTGATCCCTGGTTGGCTCAGTCTGCACAAATATCTCTGATGCGTTCATCACAGTGTGAATATTAGATAAAAAAGCACTTAGACATAGAAAAATAATGTTTGTGGGAGTGCTTGAATGAGGCAAGTTACACAAAGTCTTTGAGTGCTCAGGTAGACTATAATACAATCTGGTAATATACAAAGAGTGAGACAAACATCACAATATTGAAATGTGTATATATTGAATCACTGTAGGGGAAGACCATTATGGAAAACAAATACTAATATTAAATGATGAACTTCATTTCTTACCAATAATTCCTCTTATCGAGAGCAAGACTTCCTGCTGCTTGCCTGGCTCTATGGAAAGCTCCTCTCTTGTATCAACAAGAAACAGTGTGGTGAGTGTACACAAATGTGCACCTGCTGAATGCCCAATTAATACAATGTTGTCCTATAAAAAAAAAATACAACACAGAACAGCATGCTGTACGTGATTATACATTTTTACCTACTGAAGATTAAGTTAATGCACAGATACACAATGATTTTATTTTTAAAAAGGCTCTGACGAAGATAAAGTACAAGCATGATTAGTCTGTATACAGGGGCTCAAAACTTAGCACTGCTTTAATTCTAGACCGACACAGCTGAGCAGCAGTGTTTTAGAGTTTTCCCTGGGCAGTGAGGAAGTTGGTAAATATCAGAATATCAGGAGTCCTTGCATGCCTAGCTCTGTGCCTAGCACAGAGGTAACTGGTTCATTATTAATTTTTATAAAGAATCCTTAACCTCCTAAGACCCGAACTCTTCCACGACATGCATTTTTAATTTTTCTTTGATATTTGGGCATATTGGGGCCCAATGAATGTAAAAACAAAGAATTACCAGATTTTTTTTTTTTACCTTATTTTTGTTTTTAAGAAAAATAAGAGCCGCATATGAGGATATTCATTTAAAATCTTGATAGAACAGTAGCAGTATAATGTCCTCGTGAGTGGATATCAGGCGCTTGTAGAGCAAAATTAAGTATTTTGGTCTAAATAACCCAAAATGTGATGTCCACATATGTGGACGCCAGGTCCTAGGAGGTTAAATAATACTAAGCTGTCTTACTTTGTCAAAGTTGAATTTCTCTCCATTCTGGTGGGCCCAAATCAAGCAGTCAGTGATATCTTGGACCATCCCTAAAACATTCCCCTGACAATCACAGTCAACCAAGAGTCAGTTTAGAAACAACTTTATTATTTAAAATGAAAGTTGATCTTTGTCCTGTAAATTTACATTTTTGGTTTACCTAATTTAAATTCAATATGTATTTTATCAACTAACACACATATGCGATAAAATATTATCATTCATAAGTTGTGATTCAAGGATGTTATGACTCATAACATCCTTGTGATTACTGTGTGTTGTTTAAAATCTCTCACCTTTGGATATGTGCAGTAATCAGGACAAATTACAGTTGCTTTCAGTTCTTCAGCCATCCGACTCCCCAGTAAACAGTAAGTGGACCTTTCTCCTGTGCCCCATGCACCTCCGTAGACAAATACTACCACCGGTGATGGCAGCTTCCTTACATTTGGAGGGTGGTATAAGTCCAGCTTGTTGCCTCTGCGGCCAAACGTGATGCCCTGTCAAGCGTCCACACAAACAAACTGATTATTCACACGTTCTTCAGCACTAACTCAACTGATAACGTCATTGATTGTAAATAATAATCAAGAAAACAGGTAGATTTTCTCAGTGAGTTATCCTTAACCTACCTTTTCATAATACTTTAGATTCCTCTCATCGTTATACCATGACTTCAGCTGAAAGTAAACTTTCCAATACTGCAGGTATTTGAGAAGATCCAGTGTAGTGAGGGTCAGACGATATATTCGCCTGATGAAGAGGCCAAAAGCGTAAATGAAAATTACAAACATACTGCTCAATGAGTGGGCCAATAAAACAAAAACATCAAACAAAACAAAAGACAATAAAGGAACATGTGTAAATTATTTTAAAAGTTACCTTGGATTAAGAGCTTCTATGTACTTCTTATACCCAGGCTTGTCAGGCCAACCATAAATCCACTGACAGGCTAAACAGATGGAGTAGAGCAGGCCCACCAACATGACACCCACAGTCACAGACAGTGACATGTAATATTTTATATCAGACCTTTAAAAGCAACATATATTATGTTAAGATTCATTAAAAGTACACTTAGTTTGTGATCTTCAAGAGGATATACTTAACTTTTGCATTATACTTAGGATCTTACATTCTTTATGGCTTTATCTTTCCTACCTGCAAACATAAAAAATATAAATTATAAGTAACAAAACACAAGTAATAGAAAACAGTATAAATTGTTTTCAGAGAAATGATGGCACAAAGTTACGATTGCAGTTTTCAGAAGTGTGTCATATTAAAGCTCATTTTGTAAAGACTTTTAGTTGTAACTACTTAATTTAATAATGTTTTACTTAAGCCGTAATTATTAACAATATTAGGTCTTTTTCTGTTAACCCAGGCTTTCTGCTTTAGTCTCATTTCACATGCACATAAAAACGAGTTATTTGATGCTTCATTCACCCTCCTTCTGTGCACAAAGGATCAAACTAAGCATCAGAGGCAAAAAGGCTTGAGTGCATGATGAGTGGAGTGGACATTCAAAGAAAAATCCACATAAATGACAGGACCAAAATTTTGACACCAGAAAACTGCATCGTGATGTGATGATGATGATGACATTTTTCACTACATCTTTCACAGGGTTTTAATTAATGTTGTGGCTCATGAAGTGAGCCACAACATTAAAACTGGGCATCAGAATGAAGAAGAAAAGTGATTTAAGTGACTTTGAATGCGGCTTGGTTATTGGTGCCAGAAGGACTGGTCTGAGAAGTTCAAAAACTCCGGGGACTCACTGGGATTTACTGGGATTTTTCCACACAACAATCTCTCGGGTTTCTCTGGAGTTTGCAGAGAATATTTTTCCATCTGTTCGTCCATCCATCCTCTTCTGCTTAGTCAGGGTCAAGTTGTGGGGACAGTAGCCTAAGCAGAGAGCACAAACTTCCCCCTCCCCAGCCACCTTCTTCAGCTTATCCGGAGAAACGCTGAGTTGTTCCCAGGCCAGCCGAGAGATGTGTCTCAACCATGTTCTGGGTATACTATACACCCTTGGAATGCTTCAAGGCAGACTGAAAGTCTTGAGTTTCTCTGGGTGAAAATGTCTACTTGATGTCAGAGGTCAAAGAAGAATGGACAGACTGCTTTGAGTTGATAGGAAGACAACAGTAATTCAAATAGCCACTCATTATAGCCAAGGTATGCAGAAGAGCACAGCAGGTTGAAACTTGAAGCAGATGAGCTACAGCAGCAGCAGACCACATAAGTTAAGAACAGGAAACTGAAGCTACATTTCACATAGGCCCACCGAAATACCCCAAAACAAAATCTGATGCTAAAAGAAGGTTTATTCAGTTACTAAATAGGTCAGTTTGTTGAGTTATGATATTTTTTGAGTAGAAGTCTGTTTAGTTTACCTCTTTTATAGGCCTACATAGTTCTTAAAATAGCTTATTTCTATTATTGTGTATTTTTGAAATAACCTCTTATCTTTTCTGGGATATAATAAAAAAAAACATAATTTAAAGATTATATCTGTGCTTGGACGTTCTTGGCTGCTTGGTCCATTTGAAGGCAAATTTGAAGGCACTTATTAAAGTTGGCTGATGTGTATATTTGTATTTAATGGCTTAGGACTTTCAGAACATTAGTACATGGCTTTTTACATAATTCACAAACACAAAACCATTTACTTATGAATAGCTTTCATAAAGAATTGGAATAGCTTAGTGATGGTTGTCCTTAAAATTGTACCACAGCACTCTCTAGTGGGGTTTTATAGGACGTACCAGCATTCAGAAAGGCGCTTTCACTCGAGAATAATTTTAAAAATCATATGAGCACTTAATAACTCTTGATAATAAACTGATAAACGCGATCTGTATATCAAATAGTTCTGGTATGGAATTTAATATAAGTTTTCTGTCACGTATTTTCGCAGTTCTCCTACCGTTGGACGTTTTGTTGCCAAAGTACGTTTGTCTTCTCTGTCACGACCTCGTTGGGCGAATGAGTAGAGGTGGAGGACAAATGCAAACAAAAACTAAATATATATATATATCTCTATATATATATAAAAAAAGAAGAAGAGCAGTGAAGAGAACCCACCTGCACTTAATAATGTCACTGCGGATGACTGAAGCACATGTCAACGTTCATACTGTGTTGTTTCATGCAGGTCAAGTAAACGAGAACCACAGAAGAAAAACAAACAACTTCAATGCAAAAGTTGAAATTCCATTTCTTGTCCCAGCTTACCCGAAGTGTAAATCAATTCACGACAATTCAAAAGGCTCGCAACACGGCAACAGATTTTAGAAAGGGTAATGTAAGCGAACCTTAAACGCACTTCGACCCATTAGACCTGACATGAGTTTGATTTATGGCGCTTATCTGTGGTCTTCATGCAAGACAACTCGATAGTACAGCACCATAATGTTCGTAGTTCCCCTGTAGGTTTAACAGCCCAATCATATCATATCAGCAGATTATGGAAATGGGAAAAGTGTTACAATTCATATTTACATTTACAGACCTGCCCCACGTTTGTGCCCCGTTTTCACGCAGGGTGTTCCACGTTAACTGGTTTTTGGTGGTTAGATTTATTTACAGATTCCACTCCCCGTGCTCCAGATGTTGCATCCGCAGATTCGTCATTTTCACTGAGCGGTCAGCTCTGTCTGTCTGCCAGTGCGTCATTCAGTTTGACAAGATTAAAGACTTAGGCATTAAATAAAAATAAAAAAGGTCCCAATCTCCTGCCCAAACGGATCAATATTATCTTCAGACAACAATTAAATTATTTTAATATAAAAAAACAAAAGGCATTATAGTTTTTGCATGTTCCTACCATTATTTTAATCTTATTTTGACTTTTTGTTTCTTTACTTAGTTTTAGTCTTTATTACTTATTATTTTATTTCTAACAAATACCAGAGGCAAGATAAATGAGCATAGATATTACAGTTTAAGCAGAATTTTAGAAAGCAGTTGGCTCACAGGCGTTTAGACACCCAAAGCCTCACTTGAAATATCAATAAAACCCTAATCTTGCAGTTTGTGAAAACAAATTTTTCCAAATGAACAAATATCAAAACTGAGGATACGCCATCTTTATTTTAATTTACTTTATTTTAGTTAGTTTCTTAAGTTCTCAAAATGATTTCAGTTATATTTTTTCCGAAGGTCTATTTTTTAATTTTTACTTTAGGTCACTAAAATGTTGTTGTTTTTTCACATCACACATCATAACATTGAAATGTATTCATTTCCAGTGCTGTTTGGGGTGTGAGAACAGCCACTTTTAAATGGTTGGTTCCTCCCTAAAAGGCTGTTGGAAATTCATTAAGGGTGTTTCATTTCAAATTTTAATGTATTTTCTTCCATCTGCAGCTCCAACCATTCCAAACTGCTGGAGCTGGCTTTGGTTTGGTAATGTTTGGCTAATTTATCCAGTTTTTTATTCATTCATCAACTTTCATTCTTCATTTCTGTGTGAATCAATGCTGATTCACGTAAACGACTGGCAAATGTTTACTATGAAGAGTATATGTATACTTTATAAATAAAATAAAATTGAAATTAAATTGAATGAATATATTTGACAATTAGAAAAAAAAAATCTGTGGTCTTTCTTCAAAACTGATACAGCTTTTAATGATCCTAAATGTGTCCTTTGTTTGTTGGACAAAATACTAAATCCCAAAATAAAGTAGTGAGAGCAGAAGTATAATTATCTTGCAGGTGCCATTTAATAACCATACAATAACTCATAATAAAGATCAGAGGTATTTGTGGTAACTTTCCTACATTAATCGGCCACTGTCCATAAGTAATTTATCAGTACATAAAATATGAGCACTGGCAGTGTATGGCCACTAGAGGGGGGTAGAATTATGTCACTTGCAACAAAAAATTTTCAGTCAAATCTGTTCAGAGACTGAAGCTAGAAGACGATAGTGAGTTAAGATGGAAAGATAAAAGGAAGTATCATCATTAGTGGTTTAAAGCTTTAAGGACTACACAAATCAGGGATATTCTAGCCAAAGTACCGGGCAAAACACTGAACCCTGCCTTACTCTCTGATCCGTTAGAGAGGAAGTAATTAGACGTGGGGGGGGAGTACTTGTATAAAAGTGCTTTGTCAGAAATGTTCGGTGCTAATGTAATATGTTTGTAGTAAATTATCCCTACAAATGCAACTATTTATTACACCTCTGTGTTGTATTAATGTCCATCTAGCATCAGAGACATTCTCTATAAATTAAGGGGTTTTGCTGGCCCTGACCATGGAAAACCTTCGCTTCAGCACTGCCAATTCAAGGAAAGCAGAGCTACTGTCCAACCTGAGGGTTATTGTTATAGTTGGCCACACAGAGCGGAGCCTCAAGCCTTGAGTTGGTGTGTGGTTCTTCCTCCGTCTGCCACAATGTGGGGAGTCCCAGGTGCTTTTTGTAAAGCTGCAGTGGAAATGAAGCCACTTAGTGAATGAGAGCCATTCAGCTGCACTGAGCGCACAGTCAGCCCATTCTGAATGTTGTGGTTAACTATTCACAGCATTTGTCACTTACAGTTTAACACTATCATCAATTGAATTATGTCATGTAGAGTGATATAAACATATTAACACCTGACATTCATTCCTGATTCTGTGTGGGTGTGTTACAGGAAGCTCGTCGACTGGTAGCGTAGCTCGTCGACTGGTAGCTCTGGGAGCTCGTCGACTGGTAGCTTTGGAGCTCTGGGTAGCTCCCCCAGCTGGGTCTAGACTGGGTCTAGGGAGTAAGTAGCTCTGGGAGCTCCCCTTATTATAAGGGTTCCGGTCGCGCGCGTCGAAGCTGTGAATGTGAATGTGTGTGTGTGTGTATTGTTTTAATTAATGGAGCAAGCTGAATTTTCACGGTCCAATAAGAGACTGAGCTGCTCCTACTGTGTTTTTCTTTTACTGCTATTCACTGACGTGCTGGTGAGTTGAGAGAACGGTCGAGTTCCGTCTCGTAAAGTTCACACCGCTTTTGGAAATAGTCCGAAAGTAGAAGGGCGTGTGAGCAACCACTCTCGTCTCTAATACCAGCGAAGGTGATAGCAGCTGTATTGTGTATATATTACTTAAACAAAAATAAGTAAATACATAAATAAGATGGGTAATCAAGCAAGTGAAATTAAAACTCACTCCTGCTGACGAGCAGTGGTGAGAAAAGAAAAGTCCAGACGCCGGACAAAACAATGTCTGTAAACTGAGAGATTTAAGAAAACAAAATATAAACAGTCAGAAGAACAGAACTCAACTGCCAGTTTAGTAAAACCAGAAGACGAGACACTGTGCAGTTCCCACAACCCTTTTAGAAAGCCATCACTCATTCCTGCAGCCGCATCTGCAGCACCACCCATATCAGGAAGTACTTAATAATCCCTTATTAAGTGAAAACTAGAGATCACGGTAGTCTGAAGTAGTTTAAAAGGGTTGAAAACAGACCCCACTGAGTAGATATAAATATAAAAAGTACGAAATAAAGATGAACAAAGGGAAAGTTACAGTAGAAATTATCTTTAGAGTATTTGAAATTAATAATAGCAAGGATAACAACCTGTAAAGTGATATTAACAATGAAACACAGTTGGCATGATGACCATGCCCAGCATGTATAAAATGAATATAAAGCAAATAATTCACACGAAAATATTTTACTAAAATACATAAGGTATATTAAGGCTGTGTCATTGTTCAGCCAAGGACAGTGTGTGAAAAGGTAACTGTCTCCACCTTGGGAAAAGGATGATTCTGCAGGTCATCTGAAGCCCTTGATGGATACAAAATGAAATATAAATAATATATTATAATAGAACTGCCTGGTCCGCCATGCAACAGAGAGAACAAATGTGACCGCAGATTGGATGAATTCAAAATTATCTGTTTGCTGAATAAGATGATCCTAACTAACAAATTGGCTCAGTAGTAGTATAATGGTACACACTGATAAAATATTATAATATGCTATTGCTGTTATATAAGACAAAGAGGATAATATGAACAATGACATAATATTAATATGAAGAGGCACCTTAATCGGTTATGATGTGAGGTGAATAATTGTTAAGCAGTAGTCTGCATCAAGCTTAAGGTTTGCTGAAACTCAGTGTAATGACATGTGAGATGAAGACAATACGGAGAATAACTAAACTAATGAAGTGCATAGAGGCACTTGACCAGCTTGAAACTTATCATCCTAGAATGACACATTGCTGAGATATAGAGCACACCTATAATAACAACCAATAAGCAAAACCCTGTAGACAACAGCTAAAACTACAGGATTGAGAAGCTGAATTAAATATGTAGACACTGCTAAGCTGATGAGCATGTTCCACATTTTCTTTTCTTTTTATTTATTTGTTTCTTTTAGAGCAGAAGCTGCTGTAACACACCCAAAGAAAGACTCTAGGTCTGACCAACCGTCTCAGTCGTGGGCAAAAAGATGTCAGTCAATAAAATTCTAAAAGATAATTTATTGACAAAAAATATATCAAGAGATAAAAGATAAAACAGTCCAGTGTCCCACTTAAGAATTGTATAAAAACACACAGTCCCAAGGCCAGAGCCAGCTATGCCACACAGCCAAGTTGCACTCCACATGTTGCCTTTAACAGGGTTAGAAGTTGTCCTTGGAGACCCACCACCCTGCAAGCATATAGTCAGTGGTCACTCAAGCCTCTGCAACTCTGCTGCCTTTAGGCTGTGGCATATAATAGGCCCTGGACTGCACAGAGAGACAAAACGACACACTTAATATAAAATTCATAGGGCAAAACCCGTCCATCCCAAACATATCTGATTTCATCACATTACATACCTGCACAGAGAGACAAAACAACACAGCAGTGGTTGTAGTGTGGGCTATAAGAAGACCGGTGTATCAGTGCAATCAAGTACACCTGCCTCTAATTAGTCCAACCCCATTCCAGCCATTGGCTCACCAAAAATGTGACACACACAAAACCACTCCCAACCCAGTGCAACTTCACACAATAATATGGAGCTGAATTAACACAGGCACATTAGTCTACCATGTTACAAGCTGCATGCTATTACAAGCCAACATATGCAGACTTCTGCCTTGTTCGGGTGGCAGCATTTTTCTTTTTTCTTTTGTGTCCTGACACGTTTATGTTTTTTGTTTTTGTTTGATTATTTTGTTGGTTTTGGAAACGAATTTAAACGAACTTGTGACCATACTTGAGAATCACAGTGACACATAGTGATTAGGCATATGATTGAAAAATGCCTAGGTTTAGAGCTGTGAGCTATGAGCTGTGAGCAATGCAAAGTTAAATATATATATTTGTATAAATGGGAAACAACCCTAACTTGAAAGTTTGAAATGTGTGAGATCCATGCATTGTTTGAAGAACTAGAAATTATCTAAAACTGCCTTAAGTGAAAATGTAGAGTTGCATCTATTCTCCCAAACAAAAAAAACAAAAAACAAAAAAAGGGAGAAGCATTCTGTAACTTAAAAATAAGGCTGACTGTTGACAACAGACTAAAACACTAATTCGCAGGTGGCTATCAGGAACAGAGAGGCGAGCAAAGTCACAAACACCAAGGCCGCAGACAGCCACGCAGAAACAGCAGATAACATAGAGACAACGCCTGCTAGAACCGTGGAGAGGAAGGTCACTTCACACGAGATTGTTGCGCATGTGAAATACACAAAGATAAACAAATAACCATTTATATAGACAGCCAGTATGTTTTCTCTGCTGTGCATCATTTTGCAAAAAATCTGGAAAACCAGAGGAATGATTACACCAATTGGCAAACCAGCATGCCAACCTCTTACAACGCCTACTGACTCTTTCATTACTACAGGCAACAATTTTGCTGACAGAGCAGCAAAATAGGCGGCACAACAGGCAAACATGACATTGATGGCAGTAAACACACATCAGATTCCACTGGATGTGTTGAAAAATGAACAAAAAGCAGCAAGCACAGCAGAGCAGGCAAAATGGCTAAAACACGGTGCAGTTCTGACAAACGACTTAATGATGTG
Source organism: Copadichromis virginalis (assembly GCF_057382275.1). Lineage (NCBI taxonomy): Eukaryota > Metazoa > Chordata > Actinopteri > Cichliformes > Cichlidae > Copadichromis > Copadichromis virginalis. The sequence continues at coordinate 30,549,720 of NC_140629.1, forward strand.
TTATGGCAAGCCAGTGTTGCCAAAATTCCTCCACAAAATGGCGGCATTAGTGACTCATGGCTGTACGCATTTGTCAACGGGGGGACTGACCAGTATTGTCAACTCTCATTTCTACACTGTAAATTCTACACAATACTCTCATTTCTACACTGTAAATTCTACACTGTAAATTTTGAAACCTCAGCAAAACAATTTGTCAGAACATGCATGACGTGTCAAAAATATAATGCTCAGGGTAACCTGCGACCACAAAGAGGCCGTTTTCCAACTCCGCCTCATCCTTTTCACACAATTCATATGGATTTTATTGAACTAAGCGAATGTCAAGGGTCAAAATACGCCCTAGTGGTTATAGACGTGTTCTCAAAGTGGCCGGAAATCTATCCAGTGAAAAAGGCAGATGCAATTTCAGTAGCAAAGTGCCTGTGCAATCACTTCATACCCACATATGGCATCCCAGCTTTGATACGGTCAGACAACGGCACTCATTTTGTAAATGATGTCATCACTAAGGTCTCTGAAGCACTCGGTTTCAGCATAAAACACCACTGTGCTTATCACCCTCAGAGCGCAGGCCTTGTAGAGAGAACTAACGGCACTATAAAACAAAGGCTCAGGAAATGCATGGCAGAAACAGGAAGGCCGTGGCCTGAATGTTTGGGTTTAGTGAAAATGTGGATGCGCTTAACACAAGGCTCCCATAAACTAACTCCATTTGAAATCATTCATGGCAGGCCGTTTCCACTGCCTATTACCAGTCAACCAATAGACAAAGCAATCAGAGAAAACACATTAGCAGAATGGATGTCTAAGCTGTTAGAAAACAAAGAGATCATTGTACATAATCAACAACCTGATGATGTTTCTCCAGTGTCTTGCAGACTAAAGCCCGGTGACTGGGTTCTGATCAAGGTGCTCCAAAGGAAAAACTGGAGCACACCCAGGTGGGAGGGGCCATACCAAGTCCTCCTCACTACACCGACCGCTTGCAAAATTGCGGAACGACCATCCTGGGTCCATCAGAGTCACTGCAGGCGAGTCAGTGAAGCCATCTAAACACAGCTGACGGCAGGCTTGCCCGCTTGTTGTGATCTCGCCCGGTGGAGGGGTCAGCTTTCCTGGCCGGGGGGTCTACTCGCGACAGGAGGGTGTGTCCCGTCGTCATGAGGTGGTGGCTCTTATCAACTGCAGCGGCCCTGACCATGGCCGGGCTCCTCACCTTCGCTTCCGTGAGGGACAACAAGTCACGCTATGTGGAGAAAAGGCAGACACTGTATGACAAAGGAAAGTACACCAAGTTTCCCCATGGCTACGCCACTAACTTCTGGTGGCAGTTTATGAACACTACAGCTCACTTGAATAACAAAACTGACTGCTATGCATGTACCCATATGCCCCTATCCTCGCAGACGTCTGGCCTGTGGCCGTACAGCATACCTGAAGATCGCAGTTGGTGCCTGTTGGGCCTGGCAACACATCCAGGCTACGATACTCTTTGGTCCAAAGCCAACTACAGCATCCCAGCGAAAGCAACCTGGAGGTCATCATCACTCACAAATGTGAACTGTTCCGGACAGACATACCTACTGACCTGGCCCCAAGTCTCAGACCCGCTGCCTGATGTAATTCTACTGAACAAACTGAACGCATCACAACTGCCAGTATGTGTGATGAACAATGGCTCGCGGGCAGTGGGGGAGCTGCCTACTCACCTATGTAAGCACATATACACTTTCTGCCGACCAAGGAACGAGAGGAAGTGTATGGCCTGTTCAATCAACGCCACCTGTCCCAGTAACACGACGCTGATGGGCCTAAACTGTCGCTCCGACTACAGCTACCGAATGCCACTACAAACAAAGACTCAGTACCAGACAGGATGTGCACGGACGGCACCCAGCAGCAGAGGAACCAGAGTTTTGGCTGACTGGTACTTCCTATGTGGCAACAAGGCTTATCTGTCACTCCCTGAAGGTTGGGGAGGTCTGTGCGCCCTGGTGGAATTATCAGATCACGTTTTCTTCATGCAAAGTGTTGCACATCACCCAAGCAGCCGGCAGAGACGTGAAGTGGACATCGCCTCCCCCAATTCTTTCGGCATTACCGTGGACACTGGAGTGCCGGGAGAGTTTCGCATCTGGGGAGGAGGAGTGAAATTCTTACAGAGCTTGATCCCCGGCATTGGAGTTGCCGAGGTGCGGGATCACGTGGAGATCAACCGATATGCTCTGCTACGACACATCAACTTGACTAAGACCCTGGGAACTGCCTTAGCAGGAGAACAGCAGGCCATCAGAACGATGGTGCTGCAGAACAGACTGACACTAGACCTGCTAACAGCATCACAAGGAGGAGTTTGCAAGCTGATCGGGGAAACATGTTGCACTTTTATCCCTGATGGATACGAAACTGGAGGAGACATTTATGAAGCTTTGCAGAATTTGACCGCTCTGCAAAAATATGTCACTGAACACACACCTGGAGCAGCTACAGCACAAGGCTGGCTTGACTGGCTGTTCAGCGGTTCATGGCTGGCTGCTGTAGCAAAGCCATTTTTTCTTCTAGGTCTCATCATGATAGCACTGCTCATATTAGTGTTGTGTGTGTTGCCATGCCTAAGAGTAATGATTTCAAAGATGATAACAACTACAATGACTGCTTATATTGCCGTGCCTGAAGAAGAACAACATCCCGTTGCAATTCTGTTAGAGGAGAACTTGTACTAGCTGCTAATAAATGACGTGGTGATTAAAAATGACTTGTCAAGTGATCATGCACTGATTAAAACATTAGTAGGTTATGCAAGTTTTCATGCTTTTATTTATTTATTTTTTTTTTTGAAGTCTTCAGTTTTAAACATAAAGTTTTCATTTTAAATATGAAGTTTTCATTATTTTACATATAAAGTTTTCAATTTAAGGTTTGCATCATTTTAAATATAAGGTTTTCATCCTTGTATTTTTTGAAGTTTTCATTTTACATATTAGGTTTTCATCATTTTTAAATACAAAGTTTTCATTTTAGTTTTCATCCTTTTATTTTTTGTAGTTTTAGTTTTATTATTTTTTCTTGTTTATTCCACTTGTTATTTCATTTACTATGATTTTCATTTACTATGTTTTTCTTTTTATTATTTTCTTTTGTTTTATTCTTTAGACCAAATGACTGCCATTTCTGCTATGATGACGTTTTGAAGATTTTGGAAATTAAAAATTGCCTAACATACTTAATAAATAATTTTCATAGACAATTGTTGTATACATTTAAAATAAGTTAAACAGGGGGGAATGTTACAGGAAAAATGATTCTATGTTTCTTTACCTTCTTTTAAATGTACAAAGATGCCTTTTGTCTGCCCTTTGCCTATGGTTAGATTAGTTTAGAATGATCTTTTTAGACTTTCCCAGCAAAGACATCTTGTTTCTGGGACATATTGTTTTAGATTGTTTTATCTCTCACAGCCTTCTCCCAGCTCTCTGCTGACGAGACTAGCGCCACATATGGAGTTGTTTATTTTATTTGTTTTGTATTTTCTTATCCTGTTCTCACTGTCTTTCCTATAAAAATTACCAAGCCACTGTGCATGGTGTGAGTTGTTCTTAGCAGCTCACCCGTGTACACGTTTGATAAAGAAAGTAACTTTGTCTCATTGTGTCTTTATTTCTCCTGGGTCTTTTACAGAGTTTTCCCCCAACAGGGTGTAAGCTGAATACATTAGCTTTTGTTTTGTCATTAAGTCCATTAAAATTATTGGTCTTTTATTATTAGTAGAATGACATACCAGGTAGCCAAATACAGGAACCCGGGGGGATCTATTTGAACTAAAATAGGATTTACAATTATTATTCTGGAAAATGCTCATGATAGTAGAACTATATATAGTCCATTACCACAACTGATTTAGAATTCAGGCCCCTCTTCTATGGAACCACCTTCCAGTTTGGATTCAGGAGACAGACACTCTAGAGACTCTACTTTTAAGATTAGGCTTAAAACGTTCCTTTTTGCTAAAGCATATAGTTAGAGCTGGATCAGGTGACCCTGAATCCTCCCTTAGTTATGCTGCAATAGGTGTAGATTGGTGGGGGATTTCCACGCTGCATCAAGTAGTTCCTTTTCAGTCACCTTTCTCACTCAACATTAATAGACCCCTCTGCATTAAGTCACACTTGTTGTTAATTTCTGGCTCTTGTCCACAGCATGTCGCAGCAGATGGCCCCTCCTCGCTGAGCCTGGTTCTGCTGGAGGTTTCTTCCTGTTGAAAGGGAGTTTTTCCTTCCCACTGTCGCCAAAGTGCTTGCTCATAGGGGGTCATTTGATTGTTGGGTTTTTCTCTGTATCTATTATTGTAGGGTCTACCTTACCTTACAATGCACCTTGAGGCAAGAAATTTGATATGTTAGTTTTATTCATATCTACCAGGAATATACTATGTAACCTGGAAAGTTTTTTTTTTTTCAGATTACACTTCAGATGAAGCCATCTTTGTGAGCTACGCTCTACTAGCCCAAAACTTACCTCCATTCACACAATCTGAAAACAGTCTTGCTGCCTCTGGTGGTTCAGATCCAGCAATTATTATTATTATTATTTTGAAGAAGGCAAAGTCTTTCTCAAAAGGTGCTTTTTGTTTTTTAATTGCCCTTTTAGCTTGCTTGGCACAGTACTGGCATTACTTAACTCCCTCCAACAAGGGATTAATCAAGCCAGCTCCTGAGGTCATCTGATATTCCCAAACCAGCTGAAACTATAGGACATTGATATTTGGCAGGAGTTTCTCACAACAGCTTTTATTTCTTTAGGTGTTTTTTCGTGTAGTTTTTTTGCAAACACAAGAACGTGATCAGTTTATCTCGTCAAAGGCCAGACAGTGAATATGATGTGTAGAGATTTCATACCTCAGGTGAATCAAGTCCCACACCTCCACCCCACCCACCCACCAATCTGAGCTATGGTCTGATTCATGATCTGAGTGGCCTCATCCCTCAGGTCACTCACACACAGACTCCATACACCAACCAACTCCTTCCCCTTGTTTTGTACATATTCCTCTTGTTGGTTATTTATTCCCCTTGTCTTACTATTTTGATTTCCTGCACAGTTGATACAGACCAAAGTTTTATTCTATTCTACTTGCAGTAAAAACATTTGACACACATTTTTTGTAAATAATGCTCAAAATTCAAACATTTTAAAGCAATTAAGTTTTACAGAACATGGTTACTATTGTTCTGCAGTGAAAATCTGATGGTATTTATGTACTGTTTCAAAGTTATACTGGCTCAAAAATTGCTAATCATTCAAGACTTCCCAAAATATTTTGCTCTCTGTAAATACATGTATATCAAAAAGAGTGACGGGTTAGATTTTAACACTATCACAAGATGTAACAACATTGAATTTTGGAATATTAGGCATAATAATTTCAAGTAGGTGTAAAAATGATGACTGTACTTCATTTGTCAATAAAACTTGGGTTATTAATGTGCTGTTACAATATATTATACACGTACTTTTAGAGTATCAAATAAAACACTTGAAAATTCTCAAATTTGATAATTAAACAACAGCTACAGATTTGTTAACTGTATTCAACTTTTAATACTGTGTATCAGTGCAATTCTTACTAGCGCACATTTCTCCACAACTTATTTTACTTTGTGATTATTTATTTGAAAGCATCGTAGAGAACAACTCTCCCACACAATCACAGTATTGTTAAAATATAATGACAGTGTTATTAACTCAGAAAGTGTTAAATCAAACTCAAAGTTAAATGGTTCATTTGAGGTATAAGAACAAGTATCTAAAACGTAAATGTATGGATCATTCAGTATGTATTACAGATTTTTGAATGTTTTTCTAATGATGTGCAAGTACCCAGAAGTTTTCTGAACTCTTCGTTGATGTATCCGTAGATTGGATGGTAGAGGCGTCTGTTTGACACCATGAGGTCAACGGGGATATCAGTGTGGCTCGCTCTGGGAAGCAGATTCAATGACAACTTAACAGAGCGCGAAGTGAGAAGCTCAGAGAATCTCATGGTAGATTCAGCAGGAACGACAATGTCATTGGTCCCATGGAGCAAGGCGAATGGAGGCAATCTGTCAGAATAAAAAGGACTGTAGTAAATAAATGTCTGTAGTGTGTTTGCATTTCAAATAAATAACTGATGCACTAGATTTTAGAATTATAATTGGTTTTAAACCCATTTTTTATCCTTTTCTCTTCACCTGCTGACTTTGTCCTGGCTGAGCTTCTTCAGTAAGTGTGTTGGTGAGTAGAATGGAAGGTTTTCCACACCAGTCATTGCTCTGTGCATGTCAGAGAGGTATTCGATTCCTCGTTTCTGTTCATGTTCATAATGTTCCACAGTGTTGTAGACGCCACTCAGACCTGTCCAGAATATAAAACAGTTAACCTAACTTATAAAGTATAAATAAAGGAAGAGGAACCACAGATTAGCTAAAAATGCTCAAAATGTGTTTTACAATCTCCATCAATAATTTAGCTATGTATGTGGCAAATATTACATCATGAAAGTTTAGTATAAAATTAAAAAACATTTCTTTAGATGATGAACTTCATTTCTTACCAATAATTCCTCTTATTAACAGGAAGACTTCCTGCTGCTTGTCTGGCTCTATGGAAAGCTCCTCTCTTGTATCAACAAGAAACAGTGTGGTGAGTGTACACAAATGTGCACCTGCTGAATGCCCAATTAATACAATGTTATCCTATAAAAAACAGAACAGCATGCTGTATGTGATTAGATATATGTATTTTTTAACGTTTATAACAAACAATTTGTGAATGAGTATAAAAGCATTCATATATGCACTTAGTCCCAGGACATCCTAGGTCGCGCTGCGATTTATTTTGTAATCGTATCATCAGATCTGTGGCAGCATGCCGTATAGGTGAGGGGGGAAACTGAGCTATTAGCTGATCACCTGGTGATGACTAGGATCAGGTGATGCAGGAGCATGCTGCACACGCTTTGTGTAGTGAAGGTACGTTGGGGGCAACTTCAGAACTTCGACAACATTCTGAGAGATGCTAAGGACACTGAGTCCAAGTGAACCACGCTCTGCAAAACCATTGCTGAAGCTGCTGTAAAGGGTTTCAGCTGTAAGGTGGCTGATACCTGTCACAGGAATAACCCTTAATCCAGTCAAGCTGAAGAAGCAGTCCGAAGCTTGGTTGACTTGTGGGACCTCCTCAATCCCACTGACTGCTTCGGTGCTGAAAGCAGAGTTTGGGAATGAAGAGGAGGACTCAGACATTAATGAGGGCAAGGTCACTGATGTAGTTAAAAAAAACTCATTGGTGGTAGAGATTCACCCACGATTCCCTAAGGCTTTGCAGGTTATGCAATTGTCTTGCTGGATCACACCCGTCAGGCTTCTTGGAAGGACTGTCCCAGGGTATTAGAGAGGAGAGCCAGTTAGGTGGACCTTGGTTACAGGAACAATGTGGTTTTGATCCTGATTGTGAAGACTAGAAGAGCTCTTTATTCTCTTGAGGACTGAAAGTAATGTGGGAGTTTGCCCAACTAGCCTAGAAGTGTTTTATGAACTTTGAGATTTCACCATGTTCAACCACATTCCTCATGGTGTCTTTCTTGGGTTTGTTTTGGGAGTATGGTGTATCTGGCCCAGGTTATCCAAACCCTTTACAACCATATCGAGAGTTTGGTTTGGTTTGCTGGCAATAAATCATTACCAGTAGGTATTGGACACAGCCAAGGGGTGGACGGTGTCAGATTAATTTGGTTCTGTTAACTTTATCAAACCACAGTCTCCAGCTTGTACTGGGGCCGTTTGCATGGAGAGAAAGGTCTGAGTGTCCCTCCTGAGATTTTGCTGAATCCTCCTTACACGGCTCAGTTTCTAGGGTCGGGAAATCATTCAAACTACTTCTGTATGATGATGTGGTTTTTAATCAACATGTGGAAACGACACCAAAAAGAAGATTTTTACTGCTCAGAGGGTTAAACAAGACCTAAAAATCTGTTTCCAGTTTATGTTGAATAAATAATGATAAATAAGTTACATTACTTCACTTCAACCACCAGTCACAATCCAAAACAGTGTCAAAAATTAAAAAATAGGAAAAGACATGATGCAGAAGCTGTCAGAATTATTCTACAAAATAAATAAAACATTTACTTAATCTGTAAAAACGCATGTATATGAATATGTAACATTTGTAAAAGTCAGTATTTTGGGTCATGGTAGCTATTGTTATTGATTAATTATATTTCAGGAGGTTTGTTTGATTGTACAGATATAGGCAGCTTATTATTCATGTTCCAAAGAATACTTAAATAATACTAAGCTGTCTTACTTTGTCAAAGTTGAATTTCTCTCCATTCTCGTGGACCCAAATCAAGCAGTCAGCGATATCTTGGACCATCCCTAAAACATTCCCCTGTTGATGAGAGTCAGCCAAGAGTAGTTTAGAAGTTTAATATTTGAATAACCCCCCCCCCCCGCTTTTACTGTGTTGTTCAGAAGCTCTCACCTTTGGATATGTGCAGTAATCAGGACAAATTACAGTTGCTTTCAGTTCTTCAGCCATCTGCCTGCTCAGTAAACAGTAAGTGGACCTTTCTCCTGAACTCCAAGCACCTCCATAGATAAATATTACAACTGGTGATGGCATATCTTCTAACTTGTCTACATTTGGAGGGTGGTACAAGTCCAGCTTGTTGCCTCTGCGACCAAATGTGATGCCCTATTAAGTGTCCACACAAACAAACTGATTACTGACAAATTTTTCAACAAAATAGGTAGATTTTCTCAGCAAGTTATCCTTAAAATACCTTTTCGTAATACTTAAGGTTCCTCTCATCGTTATACCATGACTTCAGTTGAAAGTAAAGTCTGGCATACCGCAGGTATTTGAGAAGATCCAGCGTAACAAAGCTGAGACGATATATTCGCCTGATTAAGAACACAAACACATAAACAAACCTTAAAAACAGACTCTGCTCAATGAGTGGAACAAAAATGCAAAATAAAAACAGAGAACACATCTAAAGTATTTTAAAAGTTACCTTGGATTAAGAGCTTCTATGTACTTCTTATACCCAGGCTTGTCAGGCCAACCATAAATCCACTGGGAGGCTAAACAGATTGTGTACGACAGGCCCACCAACATGACACCCACAGTCACAGACAGTGACATGTAGTATTTTAGATCAGACCTTCAACATGAACATATATCAGGTTAGAATTCATTAAAAGTAATGTCAGATAGTGTTCTTCAAGAGGATATACTGGACAGACTCTTACATTATTTTAGTCTCAGTCTGTCTGTCTTACCTGCAAGCATAGAAAGATTATAAGTAACATAATATAAGCAACAGGAAACAGCATAAATTGTTTTCAGTTACACAACAGGACAAAGATATGATTATGTCGTTTTCAGAAGCATTTCATATAAAGGCTCATTTTGTAAAGCCCTTTCAGTTGTAACCACTGGCCTAATTTAATTAATGCTTAATACTGTTTTAGAACTTGTATAAGTGAGTAATAATTGACAATGTTAAGTCGGAAGGCTGCCTTCATCCTGCTCCAGCTTTAGAGAAAAAACATGGTGCAGAACATCTGGATAAAACAAGTTTCTCGCTAACATTGCACTTACACCCATCACCCACAAAATCAAAGTCATCTGTGTGTCTCAGAACAAGGTTTAAGTGAGTGATACGTGCCAAAATAACGTCCACATGAGTGCCAGGACCCATATTTTGACAGCAGAAAATCACGTGGTAATGAGACGATTAATGTTCCTCACCTATGTAATAAACTACATTAGAATTTATAAATGCCTTATTGAAAGTCAGTTAGAAACTACGACATTTCTGGACAAGACTGGCCATTTAGAACGATAGCTTATGACTTATACATAGAACATTAGCACATGGTCGTGACTCGTGTAGGTCACTAATAAATACATTAAAAAAAACTTCGACGTCATGCCTGAGTATCAAGAATTTCTACCAAAGCGCCCTCTAATGGCATGTTTATGCAATAGCGCCACCATTCAGAAAGGCGTGTTTAAAATCTTTTTTTAGCCATTTAATAAGTCAGTATATCAAATATATTGAGTGTCACCCACACTGGAACATTAAAATCATATGACCATGTATAAACATTAGATCATAGGTTGAAATGCATTGAGAAATACTTCATTTATCAAATGATTTTTACATATAAACGGCTTAAAAGATTTATTAGACCACCACCCAATCCAAAATTAACAGTGTTGGTAATTATGTTTCTGTAATGGTTTATCCACCAGCATGTGCAAGCTATTTAAGTAAAATTATACTTTAATGTTAAAATGTAATTATCAATGTTATCGATGAATTTACAAATTTGCTGTTTACTATTAAATAATATTATTTGTTTTTATTATGATTCCAAATTATAGTTATTTACTTACATACCTGAACAGAAGATAAGTGTATTATTATTATTTTTATATAAGTAAAAATATCAGCACTTTGGTTGACCAGATCCCGCCAAACTGGTTGTTGGGCAGACATGGGGTTTGTTGTGTGGGACAAAGTGGGACATGTCAGCTTTGTAGCTTGAAATGTTCATATCTAAATTTAAAATGATAATAATAAAAAACAAACAAATGGAAAAAACAATTTTACAACACTGGCATTTATCATGTATATGCTAAATATATTATAGTTTCAACTCTCTTGATAAAAGATGAAGATAAAAGGATGCTTAATGTCGTATTCTTTTCAATTTCACCATCGTTGCAGCTGCTAATTGTTTTTTGGTTTTCAGTTCATATGTACTGGTGGATTGGCATACCTGTTTTCCTGATTGTCAGATACCTGTTGTATCTGACAATTTTAACTTTTTTGTTACCACCATATTTCCCTCTCTGTGCAAAATTAAAAAATAACTAGCAAAAAAAGAGAAAACCTCTGTTTCTTAGAATATACTGGCTGCTTCAATTTCTATGTGGTTGTTTCCACTGTATTCAAGACAATGTCTTCTTGGTTCTGACTAGAATTACAATAAATACAAAAAAGCCTTTCCTTCTGAGTAAAAAATAGACTTTACAAAGTGCTTGTCCTGCAGATACAGTCAAAATGTGTGACACTGTCTTTAGATGTGAGACGGGCAGGAGGACAAGGAATAAAAAAATGTTGTGCAGACATCTAATCACCCTAGACAGCTAAGCAAAATTGTGCCCCCTTTTTCTTTCTTTCTTAGAGAGCTTTGACGTAAAGTTAGCAGTACCACTTACTCAACTTGAATCGTGAAGATAATGAAGACAACGGTGTGTCTGTGAAGGTTCTCAGTCATCCAGGTCATCGTAGTCAAAGGAGCTTGCAAAGAAAAGCGTCTGGACTTCTTTAAGTTGCTAGAAGACAACAGTTCTGACAACGGTTTCCTACCGTTTGACTCTTTGTAGCAATAGTATGTTGGTCGCTAATAAGCTAGCATATATCTTTATTTAAAAAAGAATAATAATAATAAACGACTATCAAAACAAACATACCAAATAAAAGGGTACTTTCTGTAAAAGGCCGGGCTGTATGTACATCATGTAACTGCAGTGTAGCCGCTTATGAAGCGAGCTTCCAAAGGACCGGTGTTCTGCCCTCTTGTCCTGGGGCTTGTCCTGACAACCAAACACACAAAGATAAATACGGCGAAGTGGAAATAGTCTGCTATTAACTTCCGGTTTTGCGATGATAACCAAAGAGCGTCCGTTGATGTTTGAAAGTACCATTTTATAGTTAATTTGTGACATTGATAACGTTATATGTCAGCAAAATAGAGATAGCAGGTCATTTGTTACTCTAACGTTTTAATTATTTATTTATTTTCTTACACGTGAAGCTTCTTGCATGCATACATTTTTTGACGTACCGATGGCGGACATGGAGGATTTCTATCTCTTCATTGTCAACATCTCTGCAGTGATACTCCGGAAACACATGCTAAAATAGTTTGGTGATAAAATACAATACAATACAATAAAATGTATTTTCTCGAAGCTTTCAACCGTGATTCAGCGGAAGGGCTTTGTTGATCTTTCATAGATTTATTTTATTTTATCTTTTCATAATCCATTTGTTGAGAAGGTCGCTGAGCTGTGATCGAGCGGTGCTACTGTGATTGATTAATGTCAGACCAATACAGTATGTCAACAGTATGCTACCTAAAGGGAAAACGGCGAGGGCGTTTACGCATGCGTGTGGCAGAGTAACGGGATTTTATTAGACTCATGATCTGACGGTAAATACGGATTTTATTCTACAGATGGTTCCGGTCAGCTGTTTCACCAGATTTCAGGGTTATATGCTGAAATAGTTTGTATTAATGTAACTCGTGGATACCCCCCCCCGCGCGCGCTTCAACCCATAACACCACACACACTAATTATATTGTTTTTTCTCTCCATTTCAGATACGGGATACGGTGACAGTGATAAAATCTGCCCATATCATTTTAGTGCATTACTTACTCCCCTTAGGCGGTTTTTTGAACTGATAATTTGCGACGATTTTGATAGGATGATTATGGGGCGCCTGGCATTAAAATCTTGACTTGGAGACTTTTTCACAATGAAAATGAAGCTTGCAAAGGTATTTCTTTGCTCAAAACTGATATGCCCCTGGTTCCAGTTCCAGTTTGTGTGTTATGGCCAAAATACCAAATCCCACAGCAATCCCACAGCTCTCAGATTACTAAAGAACGTCCATTATAAACATTTTTTTAAAAGTGTTTTATAACTTCAGTATTTATTGGACGCTATCAAACTCGATGCAGTGCTTTTGACTATACATTATTCCGGAGCCATCACTTCATAATCACATTGCTCTCATTACAACAATTAGAGACCAGTCCATGAGTAACTTTATAGTGTATAAAATAGTAGCACTGGCAGTGTATGGCCACCAGGGGGAGGAAGAATTCTGTCACTTCCATCCTGAACTGTTTCATTGATTTTTAACATATTGCTGCTAATTATCGCCCAGACATTATCAAATCTGTTCAAGGACTCTAAAGCTATGAGACAGCAGTGAGTTAAGATGCAAAGATAAAATGCTTTTAGGATCAATATTAGTGGTTTGAACTTTTAAGTACTTCACAAATCTCGGATAGTGATATAATTTATCTGTTCTTGCAGCATTCAATGTATAAAATCAATGAAACCAACTGAAGCCCCAAATGCATTTAAATGATCATGCTATGCTTTGTCAGAAATGCTCTGCGCTAATGTAATATGTCTGTAGTAAATGGTTTGAAAACATGCAGTCCAGCAGTATAATTATCCCTACAAATGCAACCAATTGTTACACCTCTGTGTTGTATTAATGTCCATCTAGCATATCTAAACCAACATAAATTCTATAAATTCAGGGGTTTTGCTGGCCCTGACCATGGAAAACCTTGGCTTCAGCACTGCCAATTCGTGGAAAGCAGAGCTACATACGAGTACTGTCCAGCCTGAGGGTTATTGTTATAGTTGGCCACACAGAGCGGAGTCTCAAGCCTTGAGTTGACGTGTGGTTCTTCCTCCGTCTGCCACGATGTGGGGAGTCCCAGGTGCTTTTTGTAAAGCCGCAGTGGAAATGAAGCCACTTAGTGAATGTGAGCCATTCAGCTGCACTGAGAGCACAGTCAGCCCATTTTGAATGCTGTGGTAACTATTCACAACATTTTCCTTTTACTGGTTAACAATTGCATTATCCTCAAGAAAGTAATTATTTCATGCAGAGCGATATTAAGATAATAACACCTGACATTCATTCCTGATTCTGTGGGGGAAAGCTGGATTTGATATATTTTAATTTTTGTAAATTTTTGCTGACCTGAATTCAAGGGGAATGTAAAAATGGTGAAACCAGTTGCAAAATGCCAGAGTCATCACTTTTTTTTTTCAGATCAAACCAGCTCTGTGATTTCTATGATGGCGCGGGGAGGCACAATGCACCATCTCACTGCATTCCTTCCACAAGAAATTAATACCTCACACCTGTCATGCCACAGAATTACAATTCAGTGCAAAATGCTGAATCTCTACCATCCGCATGGAAACTGCTCTGTAGCAGGAATGTGTAGTCTGCCTCTTTTCCTTTAAATTATATCAGTGCTTTTATTTTCATAAATATTTCTATTGCTGTTTTTGAAATACATAATTGGCGCATTTTTGTTTATCTGTAAATGAAATCTCCAAAGGGAATGAGGAGACAGCTGCTTCGTGACCATGCTGGAGAAGAAGACCTGCTGTTTCCAGGTAACTCAGGTACAGCAACGAGACAGGATGCCAAAATAAAAAATGTGATCATCAGATATTTCCACTGCAACTGTCACTGTCTCAGGCACTATTTCACTGCAGGGCAACCTGCACGTGGCGAATAAAGCCTTGATTAATTAATTGATTGATTGATTGATTGATTGATCTGTCAGCAGCCCGAGGATTTATGACGTTATGCTTTTGAGTGCCTGTCCAGAGTGTCGCAAAAGCATCGCAAAAATCTCAAGCAGTTTTTAAACGTGTTGTAAAAGCAGGATAGATAAATCTCTAACATTTCAGATGTATAGAGAAAATAATAACCCCATGCATTTTAAAAGACGTGATCAGCTCATTACTGTGACAAGTGCTACCGGTGCTGAGTCATAGTCAGAAGGGTTTGTCCACATTATAACTGGAAAGGCTTGTAGTACTGGATGTACCTTTGAAATCCCATCTGTCCTTTTCACACATGTTCTCACAGTCTATTCACTTCAAATCTAAAAATACATCCAATCACTCTTCTGTATTTGTAGCACATACATTGCTAACACTGATGTTCATTACTGATGACTGACTTTGTGTTTCGATGGAAGGCTACAGCTAATTACTTTTTCTCACAGTGTCACAGCAGTGAAGTTCAGTTTACCGGTTACATTTGAACTAATTTCATATTTTCATGGCAAAACCAGTATTGTGTTTGTCATTGTTGGTGTTCCTCAATAAACAGAAGTTTCTTTGTGTATATGATTGTTTGCACAGGGAGTGTTGGGAGGATTTTCAAAAGATGAGTCACGTGTAAACTAAGTGTCTGAAACATGTAAACTAAACAGGCCATTTTCAAATTTCTTAGCTTATGTCTAAAATATGAAAATAAGAACATTCAATGTGTGCAAATCACCTTAGGGTGAGTTCTAATAATGAAAACAGGACGTTGTTTGTGAAATTCAGTAAAAAAAAAAAAAAAAAAAAAGGAGACTAGGGATAACATTTAGTTTTCCTCATTAAATGTTTGTATGTGCGTGTCTCTCTGTGTATATCTTTAGCTGAACTTGTGTTTACTGCTGTAAATTTGGATAAACCAGTATGTTTATATCCCGCCAGTGAACCCTTGCTCTGACCCAGTCCCTTGAGCTCCTAACCGATGTGCGGCACTGAGCCGGGACCCAAACGTGCCACTTCTGTGTTTCTCTCGCTTGCTTATCCTTCCGAAACGTGCTCTCAGTGGGCTCAGGACCTCCAGACTCAGAGCCATCTTTTCACTGGGATTTCACAAACATGCCAGGGCCCCAAAAGAACATCCCTTTCACAGTGGGAACCATGGAAACTGGCACTGACCATAAGGTCCAGTTTCTAGGTATCCCAGAACCTGGAAATACACCCGGAATCCCACAGACACCAGACGAGCACTGAAGACAGAGGTGCTGGCATTCATGCACATTTTCAGTGGGCCCTCTGACTGACTGGAGAGAAACAGAGTGACCATTCTTGTCAGATGCATCGGATGAATGTTAACAAGTTTGTGAGGATGCTCAAGACAGCATTCTTCCCAAAGTGTGGGGCCCGCCCCCATTGCAGGGTTAGGCGCGGTATGAAAAGGGGGGAAAAAAACCCCAAAACGCTCGGACACTGCTAGCACAGGGCGGCCACAGAAACGCAAAGCAGAAGATGAAGCATAGCTGAATATGTTTCCAAACCAACTTCATTCTAAGCCAAACACTAGAAAATATGGTCTTCCCTTTGGCTTCACCTATACAAGATCCAAGGTAGGTCTCCCCTGCATAATTAGAGTCCCCTGTCAGGAGCAGGCGCTGCTCTACACATCACGGACAAACAGTATCCCACATTCTTGATTTTTAGTTCACAAACACTTGTTGTAATGACTAACTACTCCTGACATTTTGGAGATGTTAGCTCTTTACACAGTAAAGTTACAGCAGGATACAAATAATATCAGGTTGATCCTGCCAGGATTTGTTCCCCCTGTCTAAATCAGGGACAAACAGTATCCCACAGTTGTTTATGTTTTTAAACCCATTTTGCACAGAGAGGCATTTTTTGGCAAAAATGTATTGATAGCAATGTTGAATATTATTACACAGGAAAAAAAACCCAACTACACGTAAAATAATCACACCGTGACGCCTCTGCCTTTGTAAATGGAGGGACAGTAACTGCGTGCATATATGTAAGCGTGTAAAACCTGAAGATAGTCAGATTAACAGTAACAGTATTTCGTCTCTATCAGCCATTCTGCTATTCATCTCACGGAAACAATAACGTGGCGCACAGCGTGATGTGAAAAAAGGCACATACCTTTGACGTTGGGTGACAAACTCTGTATTCCTCCCACACGTAAACGCAAAAAAGGAGTTTTAAAAAATCTCCGTTTTCGGTGATTCAAAGCGCCGTTTACGTGTGGACGAAACAGCTGTCAAAAATACCAGGTGCGGACATAGCATAAAAGAGTTAGGAGTTTACTTACTTACTACCTGTAATTTATTGCAGATTACTTGTATTTGCTTAATTGTTTACTAAATGTCTGAGGTGTGAAATAAACCGCAATGGAGCAAAAGAAGGGTGTGTGTGGTTGGAGGATGTGTTTGTGCGTGCACGCGCGCAGGGGGCGGGGGCGCGAACATTTTTCTTGTAAAACAAAGGGGGGCCTAGCAAAAAAAAGTTTGGGAACCACTGCTTTAGAAAAAGAATGCCGAGGGTTGCCAGAAAGAAAGAAAAGTATTTGATGGGGAAACTGGCAAAGAAAATAAACGATGTGTGGCCATGCACGTGTCTGTGTGCACAGCCTCGGGGAACTTCAGTTGGTCCTTACGCCTGTACAGTTTGGTCTTTATATAGTCCCAGATCGGCGTAGAGACCGAAGAGTCGAGTGTCAGTGCGTCATGCCTCTTTCCTTCACCGACTGAGCTAACAGGAGGTTAAAAAAAACCTTAGAAACTGCTTGTAAAGCAGTGCATCTCAACCATGGAAGTATCTGTTGCATAACAAGCTAGATGGATGTCAAGTCATTACATGAAAAAAATGAAAACAAAAAAGATAATTTTGTACAAGCTGGGCTGACAAAGTCCTGACTCAAGCGCTGAGGGGAAACTTTATTAGTGTGTAATGTGATGGTCCACTTGCATTCACACCTGTTTTCCTCACTTACTGTAAACTCTCACAGTCTTCACGAAAAAGTTAAGCTGCTGCAAATAAAAACAGTGACTGCGCGCCATAAATAAGCCACTACAGTCAGTTGGGTTGTTTATAGGTTTAAGATCACAGGTCTGCTCTGTGCTCAAACTGAAACATGTCTCGCTGGTGCTATTGCATTTGTCTTGACCCCCTGTGAGAAATGTTAGTCAGCTCAGCATGTGGTTTCTCTCTGGATGACATAACCACATAAAACTGAGAAAACCCCCAAAACAGCTATGTGTATTTTCACAAGATCAAAAGCCTGTAAACTAGAAAATGAAAGGCAGATATAACAGCTCATATAAGAACTTCTGAATTACGTGTGGCAAAAGCATCGCACTGCAGAAGACAGCCTCCGCCCATCCGTGATGATATGGTCACGCTAGTCAAAGCGTAACTTGATGTAGACATTTACGCATCCCCTCTTGACTGAGCTGTGAGGATATCAACCTGTATGTTTACTTTGGATGTAGACAGCAGGAAGAATACTGTTCCTGCACGAAACTACTCACATCAAGGTTTCTGGATATTTTTAAGCATCTGGGTCACAGTTTCTAATAAGAGACTGGGTTTTGTTTTTTCTAGTTTGCTGGCATTTTGAGCATCATATGATGAGATGTACAGTGGGGCAAAAAAGTATTTAGTCAGCCACCGATTGTGCAAGTTCCCCCACCTAAAATGATGACAGAGGTCAGTAATTTGCACCAGAGGTACACTTCAACTGTGAGAGACAGAATGTGAAAAAAAAAATCCATGAATCCACATGGTAGGATTTGTAAAGAATTTATTCGTAAATCAGGGTGGAAAATAAGTATTTGGTCAATAACAAAAATACAACTCAATACTTTGTAACATAACCTTTGTTGGCAATAACAGAGGTCAAACGTTTACTATAGGTCTTTACCAGGTTTGCACACACAGTAGCTGGTATTTTGGCCCATTCCTCCATGCAGATCTTCTCGAGAGCAGTGATGTTTTGGGGCTGTCGCCGAGCAACACGGACTTTCAACTCCCACCACAGATTTTCTATGGGGTTGAGGTCTGGAGACTGGCTAGGCCACTCCAGGACTTTCAAATGCTTCTTACGGAGCCACTCCTTTGTTGCCCGGGCGGTGTGTTTTGGATCATTGTCATGTTGGAAGACCCAGCCTCGTTTCATCTTCAAAGTTCTCACTGATGGAAGGAGGTTTTGGCTCAAAATCTCACGATACATGGCCCCATTCATTCTGTCCTTAACACAGATCAGTCGTCCTGTCCCCTTGGCAGAAAAACAGCCCCATAGCATGATGTTTCCACCCCCATGCATCACAGTAGGTATGGTGTTCTTGGGATGCAACTCAGTATTCTTCTTCCTCCAAACACGACGAGTTGAGTTTATACCAAAAAGTTCTACTTTGGTTTCATCTGACCACATGACATTCTCCCAATCCTCTGCTGTATCATCCATGTGCTCTCTGGCAAACTTCAGACGGGCCTGGACATGCACTGGCTTCAGCAGCGGAACACGTCTGGCACTGAGGGATTTGATTCCCTGCCGTTGTAGTGTGTTACTGATGGTGACCTTTGTTACTTTGGTCCCAGCTCTCTGCAGGTCATTCACCAGGTCCCCCCGTGTGGTTCTGGGATCTTTGCTCACCGTTCTCATGATCATTTTGACCCCACGGGATAAGATCTTGCGTGGAGCCCCAGATCGAGGGAGATTATCAGTGGTCTTGTATGTCTTCCATTTTCTGATGATTGCTCCCACAGTTGATTTTTTCACACCAAGCTGCTTGCCTATTGTAGATTCACTCTTCCCAGTCTGGTGCAGGTCTACAATACTTTTCCTGGTGTCCTTCGAAAGCTCTTTGGTCTTGGCCATGGCGGAGTTTGGAGTCTGACTGTTTGAGGCTGTGGACAGGTGTCTTTTATACAGATGATGAGTTCAAACAGGTGCCATTCATACAGGCAACGAGTGGGGGACAGAAAAGCTTCTTACAGAAGACGTTACAGGTCTGTGAGAGCCAGAGATTTTCCTTGTCTGAGGTGACCAAATACTTATTTTCCACCCTGATTTACGAATAAATTCTTTACAAATCCTACCATGTGGATTCATGGATTTTTTTTTCACATTCTGTCTCTCACAGTTGAAGTGTACCTCTGGTGCAAATTACTGACCTCTGTCATCATTTTAAGTGGGGGAACTTGCACAATCGGTGGCTGACTAAATACTTTTTTGCCCCACTGTAGCTCCAATATTTTAATGAGAAGGCAGATTTCTCTACAGCTGAGGTATTGAACACAGAGGAACTCACGCCATAATGATTCTGATGGATAAACAGAAAAACAAACCAGAGTTTATACACTAGATTTAAGGACTACTGCCCATTTAAGAGCTCACTTACTGGTGTAAAGCTTTATTATAGCTGCAATATGAAATATGATAGTTCATCATGGAGCTGTTTATGAAGTAAAACACCTTTCTGTGTGACAGGAATATGGCCATTAACTCTAGCCTCACATGGAAGCAGCAGCATGTTACTGCATACAGCCAAGTATTTGGAGACTGAACTGGTTGCCCAGGGTAAAAATAAAAAAAATGATGACCCCGCTGCTTGCTTCATTATACTGGGAATAAATCCAGCCCCTTTCCTCACCCCACCAAGACACTGCCAGCATTTCTGAGAGATTTAGTTTTACACACTCACACTGGGTTTAATAATAATTTGAGAAAATCAAAAGGATAACTTGGCTTGTTTACAATTCAGAACCTTTTGTTTCTCTCCATGCAGTGTGAAGCTATGATAATCCTTTCCACAACCTGTACCAGTATCAGATCCTACTGGACTGGAATACAGGTATATAAACATTGGTTCTCACTCTTGGCTAAGCTAATGTATTTAAGAGTTTTTTTGTGAATATAATTTTTCTTTGAATACCGGTTTTACGTCCAGAAAAAACAGTTTGGGCTTGGCTAGCAAATGGCCTCAAATCCAGTAATTTATTTCAAACCATACTGACTGCTTCTCTGGGGTAGTGACTAATTACTTAGACCTCCTTGTCAGCAATATCAAATCATCTGCAATTATTTTCAACCACCATTTGAATTTTGAATCTCTCTTCTCTAGGCTCATCCAGCTTTGTTTCTTTCATCTAAGTAACAATAAAGTTAGACCTTTTCTCCTGTCTCAATTACTTTAAACAATTCTTCGTGTGCACCTCTCTGTCCTCGTTAGCCTGTCTTCATTTGGTTCAGAATGCAGCAGCTAAGATGAATTTGAAAGTTGTATTATTATGTGTAAAACCCTACATGGTAGCAGACCTGCTGAGGCTTCACTTCAATCGAGCCTTTGAGGTCGTGGCTCTTAAACTTGGGAACAGCCTCTGTCAGCCCATTGGGTTGGCTGAATCAGTGGTTTATTTTAAATAGCTGCCGGCTTTTCCTTATTTCTGGATATAGTTCATAGCAAATGTGCATATGGAAGTGTGTCTCAATAAAAGAATGCAGTACCATATGCCTGACTGTGTGTTTGTATGTTCAGATATGAACACTTATTTTTAATGTGTTTTATCCAGACTGTCCAGCACTTTGTGACCGTTTTAAAGTGCTAAATAAATAAAGTTATTATTACTAAATGTTGATCAGTCAAGTAGATTCCTTGTTGAACCACAAAGGAACAGAAACCTTAGGGAGGTGCACAGAAGGAGCAAGTTAATGACTCCAGCACGGTACTCGTTAATCAACTGTACATCACTATGGCAAAGGCAGGTCAACAATGAGAGGCAGCGCTAGCAATTCACTGACTGTGTACTGCCTCAGGTGTGCCGACATTTAGATACATGAAATCCCTTCAGAGTAGAGAAGAAACTCAGCGACTCATTAAAAATGAACAACTCTGATTAAAAGATACAGCTTTTAATCAAAGTTTCAAGTGATAAAAAAATGTAAACAGCCTCAACCACAAGTATGAATGTTTGTAATTGCACTGCACTGGAAGAAAACGATAGCACAACGGGGAAACGAGAAGTGGCTCTTGCAAGCAGGTTTGTATAGTCGGTTGGTGAGCGACAGGCTGGCGTTTGTGGCAATTAGAAGGTGTGGAAGTGGATGTGAAGAACCTTTGGTGATATTTACAAAATGGGAGGAACTGCATTGTTGATCGTCAGCTGAGGGTTCAATCTCGATATAATAGGAAACCAATTTGCAGGATAAATTATGCTCCACAAGCTGACCGTATCTGATATGACTGTTAGGCAACACATCAGACCGGCTCGTGTTGTGCATACATTGCTAATATGAACACCATCAGAAGCGTTCATAAAATTGCTGTAACCTAAAGGGCCAGCGTGACCCAACCTCTCACCCTTATGGACCTGATATGTCAGTGGTGAATGTGCCACTGTGCATATATGACGAGCCAAGTTGGCCAAACACTGAGATACATTAGAAATAAATGATATTAAATAACCAATACTACCTCAGACCAACATGTCTGGGTGCATTTTATGCCAGAACAGACTCATCATGTGCACAACTTTCCTGATGTGGATGATCATCTATGAAAGGGCCAGGGCTCAGTTTACCCATTAGTTATAGTTCTATAACTCCTGCCTGTTTAGGAAAACCTGCATGTTTATAAACCTACTTGTGAAACAGTTCCTGCTACTGTAGGTGTCCCAAGGCTTCAGTGACGCACACATGCACAGACTTGCGATCTTAAAGCAATACCAGGTAAGCTGCAACTTCTAGTAATACTGCACTAATGATTACTGCACTAGTGTACTTATAGGTCAGAAAATACACATTGATCCAATTCACAAGAGGGATAATAGATTATAGATGCTTCATTTTCCTATGGAGGTCCAGTTCTCTAGATCAGTAGGTAAAACAAATCTACACCATTTATTTAACAGAAAGACAATGTGTAGCAGATCAAAGGGCAAATGCTTCAATATCAGTATAATGCAAAACATCAGCCACTGGATCATTTCATCTTTGTGTTAATATTTTGAGTTCTATTAACAAAGATAAAACTAAACAATTAAGACTATTTTCTGACTCACTAAATGTTTCTGTTTTTAATTAATCCAGCATTCACTACAGCACCATCTGTGAACTGCTCTGATATTCTCACTGCAGGCACTGCCCATACTGTAGAGAATGACATAACCCGATTCATGTTAACACCATTGTACACTTGTTGTGTTATTAACTATGTGAAACACATAAAGGTACTTAGAAGCAGCTCTGTAACATTCTCACTCCTAATTAACTAGAACATTACCAAGCACATGCAGGACTCAATAACGCTCCCTTTAATGTGTGGCCTTGAGTAATTGTGTAAAATTCCAAAGCTCTGAGAAACCTCTGGAAATGTCACAGCGAGTTCACTTCCCAGATTAAATAGTTACCTGCATGTTTTTTAAATGTTTTGCAACATTCTTATCTAAGATTACAAGGCATGTTAATCTGGAGGCTGCGGGTAAGTATCACTACTTTCCTTGTAGTTCTTTGGGATGTTTTTAAATGTTTACAGACAGGTTTTTATAAAAATAACAAAATCACAAATGTACAAAAAAAACAAAAAAAAAGTGGTGAAGAAAAAAAATGAAGAGATCAAAGATGGGTGTAACCTGTGTTTTTGTAAAGACAGGAAGGTAAAAAGAGGCCCGTGTGGCTTCTTTCTACATTTTTTTCTCCTCGTGAATCCATCTGGGGTGTAAACACAATGTTTATGTGTTGTGCATATCTGTGTGCGTCACTGAAACAAAATATTTATTGGAGATGCTTGCTGTACGAACAACTGAGGCACATTTGAGTACTTTGACGTGTGTCTATGTGGTATGTCACAATTGTCAATCAAAACGGAGTTGCAGTCAAAAAAACGTAATCGCATGTGATTAAGATGAGATTTAAGGATGAGTTTGACGATGGATGCTGAAGAGACTGGTTCTTGCCTGGTTCAGCTTGCAGGTGAAACATGCTCTCGACCCTCTTCAGTTTGTTTACAAGCCTCTTGTGGGGATAGATGATGCTGTTAGCCGTCTTCTGCAGCAAACTCACTCACTATCAGAGAGGCCACCTGCAGAAGTTCTCTGATGACACATCTATCTATCTATCTATCTATCTATCTATCTATCTATCTATCTATCTATCTATCTATCTATCTATCTATCTATCTATCTATCTATCTATCTATCTATCTATCTATCTATCTATCTATCTATCTATCTATCTATCTATCTATCTATCTATCTATCTATCTGTTTGATTTGTATAAACATGTTTGACTCATAATAGCTCACAGGTTAAACTTTACATTCTTGCCACAAAGAATGTAGTATGAAGGACCAAGACGTCCTTATGGATAAATAAACAAATGAATGACTCACTAGTTGTTTAGTCTACTGAATTACGAGACTCAGTTCCTGTCTGGGGGCAGTTATTCTTCTTATAAGGGAATGATGTGGATAAAGAATAAAGAAAAAGGAAAACAAAACAGAAATTAGCTTGGGAAGATACAGTTTTTCTCAGTCGCTTTGGTGCGTTTCTCAGATCAGAATTGAAATTCTCATAACTATTAGTTCAACCTCCACAACACTCAGTCATTTGTGCACATCATAGTAGCAATTTCTCCTCTCTCTGAACAAACTGCAAATGATTTTGGACATGAATCAGATGCTTCCATACATTTCCCTGCTGCTTTCTGACATTTCCATTTGCTTATGTCATGCCAGTCAAAAGTAATCATACCTATGGATGCTGAATAGTCGTTCCCAATAAAACTAATAGTCATACATCCATTGCTTGAGTCATCACACACAAAATTGTTGAACTAGTTATCACATGCCAAATATTGGCCATCTGTCAAGCAAATCCTATACCTTTCTGTATCATTTTTCCTGGAAATGTCTCCGAAATTGAAAAATTGATCTCAGGTGAATTACAGCTGTCACTCATGAGGAGGCGTGTGAAAGTTTAGTTGTAACCAATGACAAACAACTTGTTCACTGTCAATTATGGATGAATCCTGTGAATCCCCAATTGGCAAGCATATATAAACTGCGCAGGAGCTAGTGTGTACCATTTCTACACTTCTGTGACACAAAATGGAAGGTCAGCACCGTGGAAGAGGGGTGAGGATGAGGGGAGGAAGGGGGAGGGGAAGAGGGAGAAGAGGCAGATATAGGCGGATTCCTAATGAAATAAGGGCTACAATTGTGGACCATGTTGTCAATCACGGCCTCACCATGGAGGAGGCTGGTCGAAGGGTGCAACCCAATATTGGAAGAACTACTGTCAGTTCAATCATTCAAACATTCCGTAGGGAAAACAGGTATGCAAACAGTAATACACTGTACTGTACTGTGCCATCTCAGACACATCACATGTTACTGTACTGTATTTGCAATTTCACAAAAAGTTTACTCTGCACCACATAGGATTGTAAGACAACCTCGCGGAGGCGGAAGAGGGCCCCTTTTTACCCCACAGCAAGAAGAAGCCATTTGTGCAATGGTCATTGCAAACAATGCAATAAAGCTGAGAGTGTCATGGTCTCCGTGCCTGCCCGGTCGGCCCCACAAGGCTACAATTGCTGTTGCTGTTTTCTCCCTCTCTGCCTGGGCGGAGCTCACTGTGGGCTCCCGCCCTTGGCCCACACACACACCTGACAACACTCACCCATCATCACCGGGAGCACTATTTGAGGCTGGAACACAGATCCTCTCGTCGCTGGATGATTGTACCCCTAACGTTAGTGTTCTCACAGCTCTTGTGCTTCATATCCGTGACTTGTGATTAGTTGGTGACCTGCCTTCTCGTCTGCTTCAGATCTCCCCCCCCCCCCGGACCTGCGACCTCCCTGCTGCGGGAAAGTGTGTGAGTGTGAGCGAAGGAGACGTGAGCGAGTTACCCTGTGATTCCCCCCGGAGTTTTGGATTACCCTGTGATTCCCCTCGGAGTTTTGGATCCCTTCACTGTATATATATTGCACTGCACTGTAAATAAACCACACCTTGGAGATACCTTACCGCTCTGCGTTGAATCCCTGTACCAGATCGTGACAGAGAGACATACAAAGCGCTGTCACGGTATTTGGCAATATTGAATCTGTTCCAATTTCAACAATTGACAGAGTACTCAAGAAAAATGAAATCCACATGAGCAAATGGCCCTGCTAGCAGCCATGGATGCAGCATGTGACGACATCACAGCAGGGTCCTGCAGAGGATGGATTCGCCACTCCAGGAGATACTTTCCTCGCTGCATTGCGAGGGATAACATCTGTTGTGATGTAGATGAAAATATGTGGCCAGACAGACAGGAACGTCTGGATGTGCCAGAATGATTTACTGTACTGTTACATGTGCTGTTTATTGTTCACATTAGTGCACAGCTCTACCAAATGGGTGATTTTATGTTTACATACAGTGCACAAGTGACTGTAGCATATTTTTCTTTTGCACAATTCTGTAGGATTACAAACACTTCTACACAATGGAAATGTGAAACGTACGTATTCAGTGTCTCAGTTACTCCCAAGACTCCCATAACATCTACAGTGACTTTACTGCACATTTCAGATGGCTGTACAGGTAGGCCATAGTGCTGTCGTCAGCATTTTCAGGTGTCACCAATTGTTTTTGCAATGGGAAACACTGAAATTATAAACTGTCATAGTGGAAACATGACAATGCCACTTGACTATCTTGTTCATAAAGATGGTGTCAAGACTTTTCATTTTGATGGCACTGACAGTTTCATTGATATGGATACTTGCTTTTGAGGTATGGATAATCAATTCTGTGCATGTGACGTGCTTTTGCAGGCTATCCACTAGGTTTTGCAGTTTGCACTAATTGTTTTGGGAAATGCACTAACTGCTGTGCAAATGTTAATGGTGTTCTGAGAAACGCACCAAAGCGACTGAGAAAAACTGTAAATATGGAGAAATAATACAGTGAAAACAAAATTTGAATATCAATTATAAATTAAATGTAAATGAAAAAAGAAATATTTATACGAGCTTATTTGAGGTGTTTGCATTGCCACTCATTTGATTTGTTTATTGTTTTATCAAAGGCCATCTTCTTTCTTTGGATGCTCCCTTTAGGGGTCACCACAGCGTCTCACCCTATCACCAGGCCTCTGCATGTCCTCCATTACCACATCCATGAAGGTCCTCTGTGGTTTTTGTCTTGTACCCCCTGCCTGGGATTTCCATCTTTAATATCTTTTGTCTAGTATAACCACTATCCTTCCTCTGCACGTGTCCAAACCCTCTCAACTCTGCCTCTCTAAACTTTGCCTCCAGTTATTTTGACCTTCAGTTGACACACATCCAGCACAGCTTAGCCTTTTGATAAAATATCCCCTTTGCCCCATTTATAAGTTTGAACTTCGGTCATTAACGAGACCATTTTGAGGTCCCCACTTACCTTTCACTCACTTGAACTGTTCTGGATGTGTGTCAGCTAAAGGCCACTAAAAAGTAAATGTGAAATGGGATCAACTCCATGTCTCTGTCATCTCAACTCTCCCAATGTGGCTTAACTGTCGCTGTTATAGCAACATTTTTTCAACAATTCCTTTATCGCAGTCAGTGAAATCTTCCCAGTTTAACTGATGGAAATATATCACTACACATAATACAAGCCTGCAGAATGGGTTGTTTTTTCACAGGCGGAAAAATAAATGAAAAACAAAGATCTGAAACCAAAATGTTTCAATTTCTTTTTTAAAGGTGATACAAGACAGGAACGTTCAGTCGGATTCCACATCCCCATCACAGGTGCACTTGTGAAGTGCCAGTGGAGGTGGTGTGAACATGGGGAGAGGAACAAACACACTGTAAAACAAATCAAAAGAAGTAACTACAGTCCTACTCTATACTATTACCACCACTGTGGTGGACAGTGTCGCTGTCCCTCACAGCAGGATCTTAAAGGATCTTAAAGCACCATTATAAGCTTGATCCTGCAACACGGAAACTTTGGGGGACTCTGGGGAACTTTGCTGACAGATTCACAGTGATAAGATGTCCAGACAGATCAGAATGAACAGTAAATATGAACTCGTCCAGACAACTGTTAGTTTGCCAAGACCAGTAGTTCATTTACTCTGCGATCAGTCATTATGCCCTTTGTTTTTATTATGTGACTGCCACTCTCACTTTGCATTTATTATGAACTTTCCAGACCACTGTGTGCATGCAAATGTTGTTCCACAACAAAAAAATGTCCAAAGGAGCATCTAGGCAGAACAATTTAAGCTTCTGCATGAAAACCTCCCTAAAAGATTTCAATTATTATGTTTGATTGCACCTCTTGTTCTGACTGCACATGACAGACATTTACCTCAGTTTGATTTTAGCTTCATTACATCTTACTCAACCATTACATCCTTTCCATTCCTGCAGAGGTTTACTCACCCAGAACAATCAGCACAATGAAGTTGTGTTAGAAAAACCTGTATAACTGTATTAGGCTTTTAACACCTTTTTTTTAGGTCTTTTTTTCTTGTTTCAAACCCAAAGTTTGAAACTTAAAAAAGGGGCTTTTCTCGGCAGCATCACGTGATCAGATTGTCATTCACATTAGGTCATCTCTTGTTGGTAGAAACAGTACACATCGTCGGTCTGGAAGAACTCCGCCCCAGCCCATCACCTGATCCTTCTTGCCCAACTGCCGCTCGTTCTCTCATTTCACCATGTGTGCACCACTCCCTTCCTTTGAATTATTTGTTTCTTAACTGTCAATGATTTCCAGTCGGCCCCTCTGAATTATGTAATCTGTGTTCTGGGAACATTTTAAAGAACTAATTTGAAATATTATTGTTGTTTCGAAAAACTACGAGATGCTAGGCTGATGATTTCTTTTTTAATTTCTTTAATTTACTTGAATATAAAAGTTTACCTCCAGACAATAGACATGAGCGCTTGGAACTATATTAAAAGGAATTCTAAGTCCAGCTATTGTCTGCAACCACATGAGGACAATGATGACGCTGTTGTCTCAACTGTGGTTACAGACTGAGTCAATTTCTGAGAATTTAACAGTGATACTAGCAAGATGGGTTTTTTTCTACACATAACATCTCAGAAATGCTGGAGGAGCTTGAAGTTTCACAAAATTAAAAACAAAAGTGTATAAATATTTCCAAAGAGGGATTAAACGATATGGGCAGATTAAAGGTTTAATGAACACAGTAATCATCATAACAAGAAAAACCACAAGAACCACACCATGTAAATTGAAATCAATAGTTTCAGGCTGGTCTTATCCAGAGTGTCAAGTACAAAAGCAAAGCTGTGTATTATTCATCTCTGATATGTGTTGTAGTACAACGGCTCAATACAGTGGTGCAGCTGTTGTTGGGGACTTCCTGACTTCCAACTGGTGAGAGGTGGCGTGATGTGGATGAGGTGACTGCAGTGTGTGTATGTGTGTGTGTGTCTGTGTGTTTGTTTGGAGTTAGCTGGAGTTTTCAGACGGGCTTTTGCATTATCTAATTAAAGGGCAGACAGAGACAGTGGTGTGATATCAAGCCTATCTTTCAGATGGGTGAACACACTCACACCCATTTGCTTGCTCTGATAACCAGCCTCCTGGGAACTCTCGTCCGAAGCCAAACTTTTTGTCGCACAGAACAAAAGTGTAAGCCAGAACAGTCTGATCTGATGAGTACATTCCTTTCTGCTGCGGTTACTGCCTTCACTATATTACTGAGGACAAATTAACTTATAAAAGTCTGCAGTGTGATTATTAAATTCATCGTCTTTTTTTCTGTCTACCTATATCTTGCTTATCTTTAATAACGGAGACATACTGTTATCGGAAATTCAAGCAGAACCCAAATGCAGACAAAAAAGGCTGACTGCAAGGTTGGAAAGTGATAAGCTTTCTTTTTTTAAAGTACAGAATAGATAATAACATGTTTATGGAAGGTTAAGCTGACTTATATCACCAGATGATTATTCAGCGACGTGTTACACGTCCGAGGATGCTACAGGAATGTGTTACGAGGTCAGTGAGGGAGGAACAAACCGATAACAAGCAACAAGGTAAGCACTGAATAAGAACACAGAATATTAAACAAATAATGAACCAAGCAGCAGCTGCTGGGGCTGAAAAAGTGAAGCCATTCAGTTGAAGTGTCAAAAACTGCAGTTCCTCTGGGTACATGGCTGAATCTAAAAATGTTTCCGTTTTGCTTGGTGAAATTCTGCTGCTGCATTAGTATGTTACTTAGCACTAATTAGCAGTTATTTAGTGTTTGTGGATTGTGGAATGTTCTAACCTTAGCTGATTACGCCATTAATTACATTGTTCATTTATATTCACTGTGAAAGGAGACACATGAGCAAAGTTTTCAAACAATTTAATCCCACAATAGAACAAGGAACTATAGACAATGATATAGAAGAGTACGAGAAAAGAGAAGGAAATTAACCCATTAAATTTGATAAAGTTTTAATAATGCGTCGGGTAGGTTCCTCCGGGAAAATTTGTAGACATATAAATAACCACGAAGGGACTCGAACCCTCAATCTTCTGATCCGAAGTCAGACGCCTTATCCATTAGGCCACATGGTCGTCTTTGGGTCACGGGCTCTTCAATTAGAACACGTGGTCATTAACACAAAAACAAAGGACGGCTGACTGTAACACCTCTAGCTATTGTGTGTTTATATATATTAATGCATTTCATGCCTCTACAAGAGAATTCTTTTTTTTAATACACTGTCTTATATTTTATATTTGAATGCTCTCTTTTTAGCGCAACTAAGTCAGTTCCTGCAAGAGCTGAGCTGATAGCCTGAGCATGGTTGCTCCATCCCTTTAGTGCTGCATTTTTCCTGTTTGTCTTTAGTCTCCCCAGGAAGAGGACAGGAAGTTGATTGGGGAAAAGGATGTTTGAGCTTTCTCAGCTGTGTTTCAGGTGATCTAAAACCAAAGTGACTGTCCTTTGGTCCACATGGCAAATGTCACCTTTCCTTCAGGCAGAAGTAGCCAGGCTTTGTTTACCATGCAGTTATTGTGAAATTCCTCTCCTGTGTATTATAGCACTGAAGAAAACACCAGGAGCTCAAAGTGCATGCATTAACCTTAATGAGGTCTGTCGTCTGTGTGTTTGCATTCTGGTTAGATCTACATGTATGTGATAGTGCATGACCCCAGAATGAACTCTACACTCCATATAAACCCTCTCAGTTTATCTCATTCACTTTACACTTGCAGCCTATGTTGGCATCTCTAAACACGTGGTGACATTTGTAAAATCAACATTAAAAGGATAATACTTCAAAAGTAACTGGTAACATTTTTTAACATTCTGAATGTTCACAGGTTTGTGGTTGTATGTGTGAATGTGTGCTGAAAGATTTTTTTTTGCTGCACATGAAGATCCAGTGTTACTCGCTCTGCCACTATTTTCAGTCTTTCGTTCCAGTTAAACATTTGGTAACTTTTTTTACTCATGACTTCGAGATATTTCTGTCATTTACAAGCAGTACCTCTACAGGAATGGAAAATAAAGCCAATGCGGACATGCCAGAAACTACTTCCTCTAGAGGTGTTCAAGCATGCTAACAGATGCAGCTGGTCTGCTAGCCCTGATCTCTGATAACTGGACTCACTGAACTGGATCCCCATTTCAGATCATCTCGTTTTGGAGCAGTTCCTTTGAATTATCTGACATCTGATATGACTTGCTGTGAGTCAGCCTGTCTAAAACATTTGCATTTTATTTTGGTTTGTTTCTGTTTCAAATGACATAAAACTTTGTATAAATATAAACTTGTAGTGTTTCACTAAACAGGGTGGATCAGTTACATTCTGTGGATTTCCAAAGAAGCCAGAACATTTATGACAATCAAGTTTTTTTTTACATGTTGTTACTACTTGAGTATTTTGACTATTGTTTCTTCTCCATGCAGCTAGGAAGATGGCAAAGTTAGACTAATTCAGTAGGCATTCCAGTAATGCCTATTACTTTTCCCCCCCAACCCTTTAAAATGTTTTAAAATGTTAGCAACTTACTAATTGGCCATTATCAATTATAATAATCCCCATATTCACACATATCACACAACAACTGTATTCATTTGCATTATCTGGGAAGCTTTCTGTTAATTGTTAATTAGAAAAGGGTGTTTATTTTCTGTATCTGTGGAAGTGATTAGAACTGTTAATCGCCATTCAACGGCATGATAAGGACTGAAGCACTGGTTGTGTATTGACCTACAGCTACACTAGCAGATAGGAGTGACAGGGTCTAAGTACCTGATTCAACTTCAAACTAAAGTGGCCCCTTTCATGACAAAAGGCTTTTCTGAATAGAGCTTTGACACCTTATTGTGTGTTTGTTTGCATTCTTGGACAAGCTAAGACATCTTCCTGCAATACTGGCTCCCGAAGTGGATCCAAAGGGCTGTGAAGTCCAAGTCTGTGACTGAATTGCTCTCAAACAATAATTTCTGACGTCATTCAGTGTGTTTAAGGGTCTCCCCATTGTAAATGAATGAATAAAATGCTGAATGAAGTTCAGTTTCCTGACTCGTTATCCCACCTAAGCAGCTGTGAGTGTAACTTTATTTCCTTACTATGTTTCTTTTGTTGCATACATGGGGCTTTCACAGTAAAGATGGATGTAATGCTAAAGTAATGCTTTAATCATGTAAGAACATTTCCTTCTGGGCATGCAGAAAGCTCAGCTAGTCCCCTTTCCGCATGCCCAGAAGGAAAGCTGCAAATAGCTGATCCTTTTCGTACTGCTTTTTTTTTTTTTTTTAGCACCATCTGTTTGTTGAAGTGTGTGTTCGTGTGTGAAATGTGGGGATCATTCATATGCAGAGATCGGCAGCAGCAGCAGGCTGTCTAACTGTGCTGTCTAGCTCCCCCTGAAAGGTCCTGCAGCTCTCTCTAAACTTCAGATGACATCCTGACATCAAACACTCTTCGCATTTTCACACATAGGTGTGTTGATGTTTGAATCACTGGGTATGAATGCTACACTACAGGATCACGTTTGCCTGCACGAGCAAAGTCATTGTAAAGACATCCTGTTTGTGTGGGCTTCTTGTGTATCATGGGAAATACCCTAGACCAAGATGTGTGTAAAACAGTGATTTTCTTTGGTAACTTGAGGAGGGGGGCAATAAACCTAATTATGGATTATTTCAAGGGTTATCTTTTCAGATTAGGGTGTGTTTATTATCTAATAAAAATAAGCCTTGGGTAAATTTGAGCCTATGCTTCAGTGTTCGCTTTCAGTTTTGAAGGAAACATTGATGTTTGATAGCATGGCTTCAGGCAAGTAAATTTTTTCTTTGCAACTGTTGGCATGATTCAGCTTGCATTGAAGATTGTGTTATTTCAGACCCATTTTACAAGCATCTTGGAGAAGATCCATCTGAAGTGGACTATGTTCCTGTTGCTTTTGAGACATAGTCCACTTCAGAGTCTTCATGTGTGAAGCATGGTCGGACAAGCTTCACTTTTTAAGGATGTGAAGCCTTCATAGACATGTCAGGAAGTCTGAAAATCTGCAAACCTGTGGTTTAAGTTCTTCCCCTAACCTGAAGTTACCCAAAACGCATATAATGCTACATTAAAATGCAGCACAGGTGTTTGGAAGAGATCCACTATCTATGGCTTACTCATGGCATAAGAAGTTTTTACAAACGGTCACTTTAAAAGAATTGTGAAAGCGATTTGATGAGCACTACATGGTCACACCTAAAACATGCCTGTAACTGCAAATTTATTGACTAATAGTTCTGATCTGAGATAATTGTGGGTAGAATAGCATGTCATCTTTAGTAAAGATGTGCTGTTGGATAATGGTGATCTCGCAATTTGCAGAAGAATGTAGCTACCTTGCAAGGCAAAAGCTTCACCCTATAATACACCACTCAACAGTAGAGCTCCTATTTTGCTTTGCTTGTTCAAGCCCCCCACATTGCAAATGCACGTATATGTGCACACAGCTGATGCAACACAGTTTCTCACCAATAGTGTCGCACAATTTCTGTGGCATCTGGCACTGCATCAAAATACAGCACTGTGCCAGTAGAAGTAGGTCAGAAGAAGGCTACAAGCTAGTTCACATGCAAGTAAACAATGCAGGTTTCAACTGGCAGGAAAACCAGATTTCCAAATATTGTATAAGAATTGGGCATTTTTTAAGGGCACCTTTAGCCAAGGATAATTAGAATCTTATTAAATTATCATCACCACCAAAAAACAGAAAAACACTGTTTGAGTAGCTACTACTGTAATCTAGATGTGTGTGTAGTTTTTTTCTGACTGCAATCTTTTGCTACCCACCCCCAAACCCACCCCTACCAGAAAAACAAGGAAGAAAGAAAAAGCCAAACAACAAACACAGCAAGAAGCCTTTTTGATAGTCCACCTATCATAAAGCAATTCTCAAAAAGGATGAAGAGACTGACAACAGATTCCTTACAAAGTTCATAAAACAATAAAAATATATTTTTATATAATTTATATATTTATAAAAAGGCAGGCAGGTTGATGGGCATCGATATCAACATATCAGGACATTTTTTTGTTTGAAATGTGTTTTTTATTTTAGTTTTCATCGCACATGTAAAGTATTATTTTTTAAAGAGTAAACAGCTGTTATGTTGTTTGTTATTCGGATACTAGCTTGCCATCTGTTTTTCGTACGTAGTAATGTCAAGTCATTGTGGTCTCTGATTATATCTACAATATAAAATGATCATATTTCCATTGTTAAAAGGTCCCCCAAAAACAACAAAACAATGCGCTCAAGAACATCTTGACAGCAGCTGACGTCTTTGCTGTGCTGTTGTTATATGCTCTGTTCACAATGTGAACTAAAAGTTTAACGACCGAGGACAAAGGTTTTACTCTGAAACAGTGCCCAGTGATTCATTGTTGAACTTCTTTCTCGAGCAGTCACGCTACATTTTTCTGTAAGTTTTGAGATAAAAAAAAAAGGTTCTGTGGGGAAATAACTGATCACAGCCACTTTCCCACCACGCACTCCAGCTAGATATAACACAAAGTCCCTTTGTTTGACCAAGTGCCACATATTCAATGGCTAAAATTCAGAGGGAGCACGGTGTCACAGCTCCCGGATTAGGGTCATTTCAAAAGTTGGATGGAGGAGCGAGAGGGTTAAGGGGGTTAAGGTTAGAATTGGCATGGGGGGTTGGCTCAACTACACAGAGCAGGAATGCGTATATGCCTACAAATGAATTTAGCCTGAATGCTGTTTTTATGGTTCCTTGGTAGTGTTTTCCTAGTGATTAGCTTCCTTGCCATTACTGATCTCTCTGACACATGGTCAGTCACGTTTGAGTGCCTGATAGGGCAGATGAGAGAGAGGTTGTCTGTGAAACAAGAGAACAGGGGGCATCACACTGCCTTAATCTAAAGATTAATGTGATTTTTTATTTTTTTATTATTATTTTATTACTTAATCAGAGTTTCAGGGAAATAAGTAACTGTTTGTACTGGATGTATGATGAAACAAGACGGGCATATAATAGTGAGTAAATATTCAGGTATGAACTGATCAACGTTTGCACATGCCACAATGATTGTTGCTTATGAGAATGGCATGTCTTTGTAGTGAATGTAGGTTCTCAGCCACACCAACACACACGAAATCTCAATGTCAATGAACTGGAGTAACCCTCTTTCAAGGTGAGGCCATACCTCTCAGCCAATCACAGTGGGTCTAGGATCAGGCACCCTGGACTCAGCCAATCAACACGCTTGTGTTTTTTTCTCCCCCACTTTTCTCTGGTTCTTTGTCATTCTTTTAGAAATAGTATTTTATGACTAACAACTAAACGCCCTAGCGGAAATCGTTACCATTTTGTTGGTGTCTGCCACTCAGGCAGTTTTTTTTCTCCTTGTTCTTATGCCTCTTAAGCTTGCATGCCATTGTATGGTCTCTGCTACTCATTCATTGACAAAGTAGACAATACAAAGGGGAAATCCCTAAGTCTGTTGCTGATGACCATGTCTGTGTTTTCAGTGGACAGACATTTATCCCATTTGATCATTTCGTTTTTGGAGAAGTTTGGGAGCTGTGTGTGAGTGCGAGTGTACAGAGGCATGTGTGCAGACGTCCTTAGTAAAGTGTAATTTGAGGCTGGGACACCGTCATCTGACATCAGCCGTTGCATAAACCATGTCAAGTAAAGACACGACTGCTTCTTACTCTGCACAGATTCCCACAGAATACCATAACATGCAGTGAAAGCTCAGGTGGTCTGTTCCCATATGTCAGGATGATGGGAATGTTGTAAGATGAGCTCCTCCTAATAATAAGTCATTGTTTTAGTTGAAGGAGCTCTTTGGGATAAAATAATGTTTTTGTAATAAGTATTTTAATCTGATACAGATCCAAGAACCTGTGGTGGGGAAAAATAAGAACATAGAAAAAGCCGAGTCTGGTTTACTTAATGAGATTTGCAAGATATACATTTGCCTTAAAGCTTTACAATTTGAAAAATACATCTTGCATTTGCTTGTATTCATTCATAGTTTACTTTTTAAGCATACTGTAAAACCTCTGGTAATTGTGATCTTTTCCAAAAAGACCACAATTACTTTTCCAAAAGTCTACATCCTATTTTCATTTAAGTTAACTACAATGTTTTTTCCACACCTTTTTATTTAATCCCCCCCCCCCTCCCCCCGCAGTTTTAGTAAACTATAATGACCTTGGTGTACTGCTTGGGTGAGTGATTTCTTTTTTTTTTAGTTTTTTTTTTTTTTTTAAGTGAAATCTAATCTGATGAAATTCTTCAACTTGGGATGCACTGTTGGATACTCTGGTCATGGATGAGCACAGTAGAGAAAGAGATAATGCTACAGGGTAGAAAACTGAAGCCTGCAATAAAGTGCCAAAAAATGCAGGCTTTATAGTTTTTCTCCAAAGCTAGTCAAGCATTGAAGGTTCCCATGTTACAGAAGCTTTACAGCAGAAATAAACAAAATCTGATAATAATAGTAATTTAAAAAAAGGGTCTTTGGTCTCTGTATCTTATTTCCATTTCATGACAACTGTACTGCTGCAAGTGAAATAAATTTTTATACACTGTTTCAACTGTATTTCAGCTTTGATTTATGCATAATAATAGAAGGCGTCTGACCTTTGAGTGACAGATGGGTATTGTTTTGTCTTGCCAGTTCCAACCATGATCTACAGACTCCTCCAATTTGGACATTCCTTTGAAACTCATTTCTTAAAAAACTGCATGTGCTGGCTGCCGGCAGAGCCCACGGGCACGTCACTGCAGCCCCCTCTGGCTTCTGCCCCATGGCTGCTGGGTGATCTGGGGCTCTCCTCAGCTCTTCCCAGGAGGGTGATGCCCCTCTGGTGGTCCTTCTTGGGCTCTCACACTCTGGGGCCTCTGGATGTCTGGGGACTCTCAAGGCCTGGAGTTCCCTACCCCTGCTCTAGCAGATAGTTACATGGAGAAACCTTTT
This sequence comes from Copadichromis virginalis, assembly GCF_057382275.1. Taxonomy (NCBI): domain Eukaryota; kingdom Metazoa; phylum Chordata; class Actinopteri; order Cichliformes; family Cichlidae; genus Copadichromis; species Copadichromis virginalis. The sequence goes on from NC_140629.1 coordinate 30,586,668, forward strand.
GAATACAAGCACGCTGATCCACATGGGTGTGCACACAGGTGTTCACTGTTCATAGACACAAACTACATTTTTCTTGGCTGCTACCTCAAAGCACATTGTGCGCTGTCAGTCTTGCGCGCTGCACAACAACATTCAATATTAAGTATTTACTGTTATTTACATTTAGCAAGATTAATGCAATGGTGTTGCATTAATTTTGATAGAACAGTGGCAGTATAATGCCCTCGTAAGTGGATATCAGGTCCTTGTAAAGAAAAATTAAGTATTTTGGTCTAGACATCCCAAAATGTGATGTCCACATATGTGGACGCCAGGTCCTAGGAGGTTAAGACATTCTGGGACAGTGAGAAAATGCTTGAGGAATGGAGAAGGAGTGTACTGGTACCAGCTTTTTGAGAACAAGGGAGATGTGCAGAGCTGTAGTAACTACAAGAGGATAAAGTTGATGAGCCATACCATAGGCCATAAGGGGAAGTCTTTTTAAAACTAGGCTAAGAAGAGTGCTGACAAGCAGTAAGCAGCAGTATGGCTTCATGCTATAGATGTGACGTTTGGGTTGAGAGTGTTGATTGTAAAGTAAGAGAAGATCAAAGGGAGTTATGCTGTGACTTTGTGTATCTGTTTAGAGAGCGCATTTGATAGCGTGCCAAGAGAGGAACGGTGGGAATGCATGAGGAAGTCTCGAGTTGCAGAGAAGTTTGTGAGGTTGTGCAGGACATGTATGAGGTCAGTGAGACAGTGGCTTACGTCAGGGATGTGCTCTGAGTCCCTGCTTATTTCCAATGATCATGGACAAATTGACTGGGGAGATCAGGCAGGGTGGATTATGTGGGTTATGATGTTTGCAGATGACCTGTAGTAAGAGCAGCTGGAAGAGGGCTTGGAGAGGTGGAGATATACTCTGGAGAGAAGAGCAATGAAAGTCAGGAGAAACACGACAGAATATGTGTGCCTGAATGAAAGTTTCTCTGAAGCAGCAAAGGTAAGGAAGGTGGATTAGTTGCCAGGCAGGAGGAAAAAAGAGAAACACCACAGATGAGAGAAATGAATGTAGTGAAGGAAGAAATGCAGAGGGTTGTTGTAAGGGTGAGATGGAGTCAGAGGTTGCCACATTTTCTGCTTCATCCCTATTCCTTTTCACTTTTGATGTGTATGTCATACCATAAATAGTTGGTGTCAGAAGGAAATGGGTTTTTAATTAAGAAAAATATCACTGTAAAACTCCATATATATGTTTGTTTTTTGGTGTCTTTTCTTCTTTGATAATTCAAAGTCATCATTACAAAATACCCATTTACAAAAATATTAGTGTATGTAAAATGCGGCTCTAAAATACGTTGTGAATATTGATGAAGAAGATTCACTGGAAAGCAAACAATGAGCTTTAATTCATCTTCAAAACTTCAGCTTTTCATGTCAAGACAGCTCCAAAAATGCCACTCTTCCATGAGTTCCAAAACTGCAGTGTCTGCCCTCCTAGAAATGCCTTAGGTTAAACTGATAATTCATTTTGAGTCTCGTAAAAAAAATTTAATAAGACAACAGATAAGACAGCAAATTCCACAGTTTTTATAGGGTAGGTACTCAGTGTGTCTGTGCTCCATAAACAAGGTTTGAGTTTTGTGTGTTCATGATTTATTTTTGGGTTTATGAAGTCATTTATGTTCTACTTCTATATCCTTTCATCCTTTGAGTATATGAGTATAGTACTATTTCCCAGCACTTCTGAGTTTTGCTAATTGCGTTTCTAGTTCTCAGTTCTTGGTTAATGTGAATTCTCTTTTGTGTCCAGACTGTCCTGGTCTTATCTCTGCGGTTGACCCTTGTGTCTCCTGTATGAAGTCAGTCTTGTCTCTGTGTGTTTTACTTTCTGTCTTTGTGTCAAGTCTGCATTTCTGTTCCTGTGTTCTGTTACTTCCTATTGTATTTTGGCAGTCGGTAATTAGATTCTGTTCACCTGTGTCTTGTTTTCCCCAACTGTGTCTTCTCTCTTTAAATACCTCATGCACATATTTAACCCTCAGTTGTCTCAGGTTTTTCTTGTGTCCCGGTATTCTGGTTTCCCCTTTAATTTCCTAGTGTGTCTTCAGCCCAGCTTTATTTTGATAAGTTCCAGCAATAAAGATTCTGAGTTTAGTTCTGCTTTGGAGTCCTGAATTTGGGTCCACACCCTGTCTGTCTTTGGACTTTTAATGACCTGGCTGATGGGTATATATAAAAGAACAAAAGCCTGAGTGAGCAGCACCAAGAATTGTGTTTATAATGGCAAAAACACATTTTGATCATGAGTTTCCCCCATGTTCCTATGCTTCTGATTAAGGCAAGCAGCCCAGGAAATACGGGATGATAGTGATTAATTTTTGGGGGGAGAAATTTAGAGCAGATGTTTTTTTCTTCTTTAATTCAGTGATAATTGTTACCATTTTATCATCAAAGGTACCCTTTACATGGCCTTTTCTTTCTCGTTTGATCTGCTGTGAAACCAACAAATAAGATTAAGTTCTTGTGAAACTGATACTAATACTAATCTTGTTTTTTGGCTGTTGGGCTATTGCTCATCCGTTATGGACTAATAAGAATTACTGTTGGTAAAATATATGACCTCACTTCACGATAAGAGGATGTTTGGAAAGACAGTCGTTTCTTTGGGAGAACAGAAAACCTTGTATCTAACATCCCTTAGTAAATTACTTTATTTTACATCTGTTTAAATTCCTCGCACAGAACAGTCTGAACAGACAGCCTCTTTTAAAATGTCCTAAATCAGTTATTAATTAGTTTGAGACAAAAACACAACCTCAGGGGTCACAAGCTAGTCTACTCCTCATGCTGGTCTCAAGCCTGACTCAATGAGTTGGTTGTGTCAGGAAAGGCATCTGGGTAGAGGTCACCATGCACATCAGTCCACTGTGGTGACTCCTTGGGAAATAAGGGAGCAGCTGAAAATAGCCATCTGTCTCTGTCTGCTGATTCACATGTAATATTTGTTAATGTGTTTTTTAGTTCATATGTTTGCTGTGAGGATTTATGCAAGTGAGTTTCTATTGCATTTTGTGAAATTTAGCCCCAATAGCTTAACTTTCTTTTTATGACATTTCTACTAAATAAATACAGTGTCCTACCCTTTATATGTCAGTTTTGATCAACCTTCATAAACAGACTCACACTTGCTACTTCATTGTGTACACATGTTAAAAACTGATTGTTAATGCAAATATCCAATCAGCCAATCACATGACCATGAGCTGGAGTTCTCGGGGTGAAACTAAATGCCTTGTTGATGTCAGAAGAAAATGGCCAGACTGCTTCGGCCTGATGGGATGGTTACAGCAATTCAAATAACTGCTTGAATAACCAAGAAGAGCATCTGTAAATGACTCTATGGCGTGGTGTGGTTTGTGGCTCAGCTGCAGGGGAGGGGTGGAGCAGTGGGTTGAGGGTGTGGTGTCTGACTCACACACCTGACCCCATCATCTAATCATGTCTCCCCTGTCAAAGATGTTGCTGGCACCTGAGAGGGTTGTGTTGTGTCCGCCACAGAAGAGGAGCAGCTGGAAAGCTGCACGTTGGAAAGCCAGTCAATAAAAATGTGTAAACCTGCAACGCTGCTGTTGTCGGGTCCTTTCCCACAGACTCTAAAGGACAACACTGACTTTCCCATAGTTATCCCGACAATAAAACTGGTTCTGGGCTGGATCTGGATCAACTGTGTGAAACCCAGTTCTACCAAAGTGTACCTAATAACGTGGTTAGGCAGAGCATTTGTGTAGCTTTTTGTCCTATAGTCTAGCATTGCATAGTGTAGTTTAGTATAGTTGCTGTGATGTAAGAACCACAAGGCATTTTACTGACTCATTACAAATTCCCCCATAATTTAAGAGTAATTATATAGTAATTGTTAGAAAACAACACTATATATTGTAAGGTCTGTTATGTTATGTTCACTCAGAAGGACGCTGAAACAAAGTGTAAAACTAACTGTACAAACCTAAATAAACAATAGGAAGGTGGAGCCATACATTAAATACATTAACATCCACATGCTAAGGATTTTGCCTTTTATAGATGGATTTAGTGCCCCTGCGGACTGTCTTCCCCAAGATAAAAAAAAAAACGTGATTCATTGGTATTAAAAGATTAACAGTAAATCCTCATTCCACAGCAGGGCAGCTCTGATGAAAAGTGACGCTCCCTTTGAGGTTGGTTTTGTCTGCTGCTGCAGTGAGCTCAGCTGAGACAGTGTAATGTATTTGATCTACTGTACAAATCAATCTTCAAATCATATGATTCAAACCATGTGACTTCAAAGCCAAATACCTTCACATACAATACAAGGACTCGGCTCAGCAACAACACGATGGCCGAAATCTTTACAATAAAACACCAAAAAGCATTTTCCAAAATGCTTGTTTGATTGTTTGTTTGTTTGTTTTTAATATAGAACAATGTGATGCATGTGTTATTTAACTTGCCTACCAATGCTGATTATATTAAAGTAGAAAACTAAAGGGTCTTTTAGGTGTCATGTTTGATTGTGTTATGCAGGCAAAGAGGTGTGGTAATCATGTAAGCAGTGAACAGGTCATGTGCACACAGCTATTAAAAGAAGTGACTGGTCTTAAATAACCCAAGCACTGTTGTATAACTATATAGCAAACTTGTGGCATCAGTGACATTATTCTACGAGTGACCAACAGTTAGAAAGCTGATACGGCTGACGTGTGGATACACACCCACTTAGATAAGTCCAACTGCAGCTTGTCTTCCCAAAACAATAAGTATATAAATCTAGAAAATACCCAAAAACCTTCAAAAGAAAAACCATGAGTATTGCCACAGTCAAAAATAATGATTTTGCCATGTAGTTTGATTATAAACAAAACTAACTGCTTTATCATATCCATATGTCATTTGTGACTTTAACTGTATAAACCGATCCCAGACGTTGTCTGAGAAATAAGGCCAAATCAGAATGTTGATTCTTAACATTCAGAGCTTATATCCTTTTGTAACATGAAAGAATTACATAAGTCCCATTGTCTGCAGATTATGGTTGTTTTTCTACGTTCCTTCAGCTAGAAGGGTATTTTTGTGGCTCCGTCACACTTGTCTGGCTCATTCCCACGAGAACTTGTGAGCCTACACTTCTGACACCATAAAATATGGGAACACAAGAAACGACCAGCTTCAGGGGCTCTTTGTGTGGCACTGTGTGTCCCAACAGAGTGAATCTGTGTTTTTAATCAAATACAATTCAATTAACCCTCTCAGGCTCAAATTAAACTTTTTGTTGCTAATGCACAACCAAGTCCTGCAGTGGTACTTCTGACTAAAACAAACACATAAAATATGTATGTGGGGTAATCAGGTTGTTAGTTTTTAACTGTTGGAAATCGGCAGAAATTGAAAGAAAGAAGCATGTGTGTTCTGGAGAAGACCAGTTTCACTGAAATATATTGCCTTACTGATGCAAATCTAGAAAGGTCAAGATCTGCACTTGTACTTCCTTCTTCAAAGAGGTTAAGACCTGGTTAAATTTAAGATGATTAAGATTAGAATTCCACTAAGGTTAAAAAGTTTTTAGTTGGACCTGTAGTTGCAGTGGTGCGGTAAAGGCTTAATCTTAGTCAACCTAAAAGGCTTGTGTGTGTATTTAGACTCTTCAGAATAGAACAGAATAGAATAGTCATTTATTGTGATTGATATTGTCAAGTTCTTTGCAGTCCGAATAGCTTAAAAATGTTTTTGAGTCTGGAGGTGTTTCATCAAAAGAAAAATTAGCTCCAAAGTTTATCAGATGCAGCATAACGGAACGTGATGATGCTGCACGACAATAATCATAAGCATCAAAATAAAACTATTGCATGATGGCGGTTAGACCGCAAACATGAACAAAAACAAACCTAAATCAATTAGCTGTTCATATTAGATGTCATAAAAATATGGCTGAGATTAAACAGATTTGTAGAGATTCAAAATTCCTTGTGAATGTTGCACACGTCTCATCTGTAGTTACTGGAAGCGGTTTGCGGCCAGAAGAGCTAAAACCAGTTTTCAAATTCAAGGGTTCACTTACTTTTATCAGCAACACTGGTGATGGTGTGTTCAGTAAAGACTTGAAGGATTATGTGTAAAGAGTATTTGATTTAAATGTATTTGTGTTAATCCTACAGCATCATGCTTTGGTTGCTCTTAATATGACTAACTGATATGAAGAAAGATAAAGTCTACATCATTTCTGCAGGCTCCCATTGACATTTTAAATAACTAATAAAGTTACTGTTTGAAATCTGGACTCAGTGTGTCCTTGTGTAACAACTGTTGTTTATTTATACATGTTTGCTTAATGGCTGTGTGTGTTTTGCTGACTGTACAATAATTTGCTGATCTGCGATAATAAAGATATCACTGATCCTTGACCCATGACATTATGATGAAGTTGCTGCAGAGAAACAGTTGAAACATGGGACTTTACCCAGAAGCACATGTGGTGGTTGGGATTTCTGTTCAGTGTTAAACCAAAACTAAAGGCTCAGATATTTTTAGACTCCTACATTTTTCTCTCCTTTTCCTTATTTTAGGTTTTCATTCACAGTTTGGCTAGATTTAGACAACAAAAGTATTTCTTTTGATTTGGGATAATATCAAGGTTTAGATTAAATTAGACTCTTGCACAAGCCACCATGTGTTAAGTATTACGCACGCAGGACTAGTGTTGATTCCAGTCATTTGTAAAAGATTTCAAATGTCATTAATGATATTAACTTCAACAGAACAAATGTTATGTAGCAGATGTAACAGCTATGTTTGTAACTACCAGTCACAGATGTCAGTGAAATAAAACAGATTTTTCTTACTTCATGAGAATTCTGCTCATGAGAGAGTCGTTCCCCTGGTAACACTAATCCTGTGTGAGTAAGGTTCAGAAATATTTCTATCAGAAAGGATATGAGGCAGATAACCTTGAAGGTTAACTACACTGACTCACAAAGCTCTGAATAACATACATTATGAGCTGTAGGAACAACATTAACACGCATATTGTTAGCTTAAATGTGTGTTTGTGTGTATGTGTGTTTTACACAGATCACATTACATTTATGTTCCATATTCTACTCGGGTCTGGTTTAATAATTGAATCCTTATAAAGGCAACATTTGAATTGAGAGATGTTTTCAGGCAAGTGCTTCATCATATCGAAACATTGCCTTTTAAAGAATGTTTTATGAATGTTTTGTGAATTATTGATGAGACTTGTGGAACATTGGACATGCTTACTACAAGTACTGTGCAGAAATGTACTATAAAAGTACCAGTCCATTTACATTCATGTTTTGGAAGCAGTAGCATTAGAACCTGTTGGGATTGGTTATGGCTAAATTTGGCTGCATGTTAAGCCGATTTTTATCAGTTTTTATGTTAACCTTGGTAGGACCTCAAAATCCCATCCTTTCGTGAACCTCGGGACCAAAAAATGGTCCCGCCCCAAAAGTGCTCTAAAAATGTTATATATCAATATTTTTTTCTACTTTAAATTAGTCAATCTTTTAAAACTACTTCTGCTTAAAATATCCATGTCAAGTTTTAATTATATTTTCATTGTTTTAACCCTTTAAATCCCAGTTTTATTACATGAGCGCCCTGTTTTTTTAGCCCCAAAAAACAAAAAAACTAAATATTTTCCAAAAAAAACATTTGAAGTAATATTTGTTTGTTATTATAATTAGGCCTTTAGATGGACTAAAGATTGGCACCAAGAGTCATTTCGATCGCCTTTTTTTTTTTTTTTCAGGACCAGAAAATGGTCTCCAGGCGGCAAATGCTCCTCCTCTAGGCCGAAATAAGTGCACGTTGCCGGGGTAAGTCGCGACGATCACCGGGGCACGATCACCGGGGACTGCTTTTTCCAGCCCACACGTCCGATACCAAGTGACAACAAATACGTCATTTCCTGTTGACTAAAAAAAAAATGCACCCTCTCATGGTCCTAGGGACCAAAAAATGGTCCGCCCGATCAGCGGGCGAAGCCGCTGCTGCACGCCGGAAATGAGGCTTCATTTCCGGCAGGTCTGTCCAAGCAGCCCGCTGTTTTCCAGCAGAGGTCAAATGTGAAGCAAGGGCGCCACCCGGTGGACAAATAAAAATATTACAACTCTAAGGCCTGTAGTCCAAAACGAAACCTAAGCTGGAAACCTGACGATCCCTTTGACCGTAATTTTTCTGGCGTGAAAAATAGCGTTTATAATGGGTTTCAATGGGGCACAAATCGGCCACGAGGTTCGATAGTGGATGTATGTCTGTAGCTCAGCCATTTAAGCTCATTTAAGAAACTCAGACTGAAATTTTAAAATAAAATGGGAAAAAAATACATGTTTGAAAATTTGGCTATACTCCATTAAACACAGTGGAAATGGCGTGGAATTAAAAAACGCAAAGGCCACGAAATGGTCCCAGGTTCTACAGAGGGTTAAGCCACACCAACTAATCCTGGAAGACAGATATAGTGATCTAAGTTAACCAGTTCAATTCAATTCACTTCAATTCACTTCACTTCACTTCAATTCAATTCAATTCAATTCAATTCAATTCAATTCAATTCAGTTCAGTTCAGTTCAGTTCAGTTCAATTCAATTTATATGGCAAAAATTCATAACAACAGCTTTCTCAAAGCGCTTTATATTGTAGGGTAAAGATGCTACAATATTAGAAAGAAACCCAAACAATCATACAACCCCTGCAAGAACCTGGAGACAGTGGGAAGGAAAAACTCCCTTTTAACAGGAAGAAACCTTTGGCAGAACCACGTTCAGGGAGAGGCAGCCATCTGCCATTGCAGTTTGGGAATGAGGGGGAACAGAAGACAGCAGGGAGAGAACTCTTTAAACGAGAAAAGAAAATGGAACTTTACGAAGATGCGCAAATCAGCAGAAATAAGCATACAACAGATATAACTTCCTGGTTCATTAGAACGCTTGAAACAGCTTTGCTGACACTGAGCTTTAACAGTAAATGACCTCTGATGTTGGATTTCCCCTTAAAAAAGAAAGGCCTGCAATTTAGTCATTAAGATGTTTCACTGTAAAACTGATCCAGTCCCATTGTTTATTATATCTTTCCATTGTTCAAGATCCTGTTTGCAAGATGATTTGGCACTACTTCAGAAGTCGTGGCAAATATGTGACATTCAGACACAGCCGATTATTATTTTCTTTCCAAAGGGAGTTTCCATGAGAAAAGGGGATGAGAACTGAAGCTGATTCGGCTCACAGTTGACGAGGTCGGAAGAGTTCATTGATGTCCATTCCAACGCCGCTGGCTCACCGGTCCCTCCATTTTTGCTTATGTTGGTACTTAGTGGTACACTGAAAAAAAGGGATTGGCCAGCTCTTGGATTTATGTAAGCATCTTGCGTGTATTTAACACATGTGCCTCATGCTTTAAAGTTAAGTGTAACTATATAGTGTAGAAACTACATGATATGCAGAGAGGGTAGATTAAATTGTTTATATCATGTTTGAGTGAAGTAAGTCAATAATATAGCAATGTTAAATCTCGCGACACCGCACAGTATTTCAGTTTCGCGCGCTTTGGATCGTGGTTTCAGGAAGGCATCCCCCTCAGTCAAGTCGAGCAGCCTCCTCTACTTTTCTTGGTAAATAAATTTGGTGGTTGTTACATTAAAAAAGTCTAACTTGCAATTTGAACACAATAATTTCATGTTTCTATGAACCTAATTAAATCATGAAGGATCTGTAACAAATTCAACAACTTAATTTGTTCTTGTTTAGATTACATGATACAATCTAGTAAGAGTGGTTAGTTGCTGAACTCATGAAATTCACAAGATCGCACGAGATGTCAAACTTCAGGAAAATCACTGGAGTTATAAGAGGCAGACAACTACACACACACTATGTGTATGCTATTGCTATTTATTGTGGTTTAACCTGTCAACGACAAAGGCATGGATTGGTGGCGGTTAATGCTGTTGCTTCACATTAAGAAGGTCCTGTGTTCAAATCCACAATCTCGGCTAGTTTGCAGGTTTCTCTCTGGGCATTCTGGTTTCCTCCCACAGTTAAAAGTCATGCAGTTATTAGAGTTAGGTTAATTGGTGATTCTAAATTACCTGTGAATGTAAGTGGCCAATGGTTGTTTGTCTCTGTGATAACCAAGTAACTTATCACTTCAGGGTTATTACCCTGCAACCAGGATAAAGATAGGAGGATTAGCTGTTGTAGATCCATTTGATTTTTATAGTAACCAGACTCTAGATTTTGCTGAACATTATGTAATATGAAGACAACATGTAATATTTAAGTGACCTGGGATAAAAGCTATTGAATAGTGTTGAAATAAAATGACAAAATTGTGAAGGATTAAAATATTCCAAGAGCTCAACTTACTTCATCTAAACATTTTTCAATCACGTTTTATGAACACAAAATGCACAGGTTTGTTAATATGGAAAAGTTATATTGATTTAACTCAGTTGTTTAAGTTTCTGCCAAAGCAAAACATTTGTGTGCAACCAATGTACACTATTGAATTAAGTAAATCCAACATGCCCTTTTTGTCATTGTAGGATCATGGTGATAACTGCACATTGTTTACTTAGTAAGTCATCATCTGAGAGGGCAGTGAGGACACAAGTCCAGCTGTGTTGGAGCTCTGCATTAGGACAATGACCCGAAGCCTGACCTGACAATCTTAGTCCGTTTCCGTTTCATATAACTGATGAGTGATGATTCCAGAAATATGTACTGCTCAAAAACAGTTAGGGGAATACTCTGACAATCTAACCTTGACTTCTGGTGGGATTTAGAATAGAGCACTCTGAGGATAGATTATTTTGGTATCCACTGGCCATTGTTATGGGATTTTGTTCTTAACAAACATGCACGGCAGAAAGATTGTCAACTTGATTATTTTGTTCTTCAAAACCCAATTACTGATTTGAGTGTTCTCTTAATTGTTTCCATCAGTATATATATATTTTTACTACAAATCTGATTACAGAATGGTTTTAGCTAAAATACACAGTGGGACTGAATTGTTGAGGAGCCAAAATATTATATCAAGCAAGAGATGGACATTTAAAGTCTCATCAGTTCCTGAAAAGGAAAAGAGTGCTTTTAAAAGAAGTGATGATGCAGCACAAAATGCCACTTCACAATTTTGTTTAGATGTGCTGCTGGTATTAAATAAAAAGGGAGCATATACTATAAAGTACTGGTCAAAATCCTTGAGCCATGTATTTTCTTAAAAAATGGGAAATAGTTGCAAACATATATCGAAACATCTGCAAACATGAAAACACAGTACATAAGGCAATAACAGAGTTTGCACAAATGTAACAAGCTTAAAAGTCAATATTTGGTATGATGACCATAATTCCATCAATTTTCACAAGCTCTCCATGTGCACCTGACTGAATTACATCTCCAAACAGTAGATAGATCAGTTGAAGGGCCACATGCAGCTTTTAAGCTTTGTGTCAGGTATTTGCTGGATTATTTCCTATTTCTTAAGGACATGACTTTGCAAATAATACAAGTGTTCCCCACTTGTCCAGTTTGCAAAAATTGTTTAAGGACACACTGCACTGCAGCTAATAGCTCTAGCGAAATCAATTTGCTGGTGCAAAAATACTATTAGAAACAAAATATAAAGAAATGGTGGATGGCTCAAGACTTTGGCAAATTTTGTATTTTAAAAAAGTAATATCTTATTTTTACAAATTGGTTATTCTGATTTTAATCAGCCAGGCCATGTCACAATCCTGGGTCTGTTGACCCAGAGTTTTGAGTTTTAGTTTATTTTGATGTTTTTGGTTTATAGTTAAGTCCATAGTTAAGTTCATTCTATTATGCCCAAGTTACCATTATAGTTTCTTAGATTCCGCTTGTGTCTTCTACCCCTGTGTTTAATTTTCCCTTGCCTGTTATGTGTTTCATATCTTATGTCTTATATTGTCGAGTTTGTGTTGTCGTGTCTGGGTTCCATGCTGTTTCCTGTTTTATTGTGAAAGTCCCTGTCCTGTGTGCAGTGTCTAGTTTTGCTTCCTCTTGTCTCGTTGGGTCTGATTTGTCCCAGCTATGTTCCCACCTGTTCCCCATCCCCTTATTATCTTTCTGTGTACTTAAGTCCTCTGTCCTCCTTTGTTCAGTGTCAAATCGTCTGTTGCGCTATGTCTCCATGTACAAGGTGTCTTTGTAGCAACGCCAGGTTTCATGTTTAGGGTTTTGTGTATCTTTAGATTCCTCAGTTTAGATTGTTTATTCTCGTCTTTGCTTGCCTTGTGCATTATTTTGTATTTCTGCATCAGGGACATTAAACGGCTCCCTTTTTGCAAATTCAAGTTTTTGTTCCACGTTCCTTCGTGTCTGCATTCTGGGTCCACTATTCACTATTCATACAGTCTGCTTTGGCACACTGTGACAGGATGAAAATTTGAACATTTATGATTATTGTGAAACTTTCCAGGTTTTCCCTGGTCTTTCTCGCACCACTTCTCAAAAAATACATCTTGAAAAGTATTTATATGAAGCTAAAATTTCTTTGTACCATAACATTTTTATATAAATTGGAGATGGTTTCATGGGGAAAGCTCTCAAAAGTGTACAGAATGATCCAAATAAGATTTGAATGGTGTGCAACTCACTTTTATTTGAAATTAGTGAGTGTAAAAACATCTTTAAAAAGAGTAAAATGATCCTGGAGATAAAACCTGCCCACATAAATTTACTGAAAATCACTTGAAATCACAGGTGACTAATAACCCTCAAAACGCTCTTGGTCTGTCACAACATGGCATAACGGTGCTGATGCCACCCACACATTCTCAAGTACTAGAAGGAGACTTGTGGAAAATTCCCCCCATCACACCAGCCCCATCCTACACACACACACACACACATATCAACATAGGGACCAGGGTATATAATTACAGCCTCTTAAACAAACTTGTTATGTACCTGCAAAGCATAAACACTGAACTTAAACCATGTAGCCTCTGGGTGCTCGGGCAATTTATGATAGGCTAATGACAGTCATAGTGGGTGGCACCTTCCCACCCACAAACAACACTTTCCTCTTGTATGTGAACACATTTTTCCATCTGACGTCAATATATTTAGCATGTGCACAACACGCACCACTGTCCATGGGCAAAACAATAAATACAGCAAGAAGACGATTTTGGGGAAAGTAGCTTTGTACTTATTGTCACCAGAATTCTGCTGACTGTCATAATGCTCTAAACTGGAACCAAGCAAGATCACATTTATTACTGAAGGAGAATAAGAAGAAGGAGAAATAAGTAAAAACACTTTATTTACCACAAAAGTTGGGAAATTACTGTTTTACAAAATTTTATACATAAAAAAAATCATCCGATAAATCTCAATGAAAACAATTTACAAATATTTGCGTTCTCTTCCAGCATTAAAGATATGATCATATGAAGTCCTGTACAGTCCTGTGAAGAACACCACTGCATGTTAATTTGAAAGTAAGTAGAAGCCAGTTGCTGTGCCACATTGCTCCTTGCACTATAAAAGCAGAGGTTTTTGCACTTTGCTGGTCTGGAGCATTCATGTATGACAATACTGCAACATTCCTGGGAGTGGACATTCCATCAAATTTGTCATTTTTAAATACTAGCAGCTAGATGAAGTTTATGTAAAAATAATTTACAGCAACTTTTCTGCAATATCATTTACATCAAAAAGTGTTGCTGTTAATTCATTTACAGTGAGGTTTTGTAAATAAAATTACAGCAGCCATTATCGTAATGCTAATAACCATGTCAATAACTTTGACATTAAACATGTCAATCCTAGTATCTACTACTGTAACCTGAAGATGGCACTAAATGCAAAAAACCAAAGGTCACTAAAATCATAAAAGACAACCTAAAGTCTGGACCACAGTCTTCATAATCCACCTCATAACTACAGTGTCTATGTCACCATAGAAACAAAGATGGTAACGATCTAACACAAATCAGCTTTGTTGTGTTTGCAGTGTCACTTCAGAATGTCAGCTTTCTATCAGGTCAACTGGCAGCAAAAACATAAACAAAAAAAGAGTTATTTGTGTTGTACATTTCAGCAACTTTGTCCATAACCTCTTCTTGAGACACAGTAAGGTAATTGTTTTTTTTTTCTGGGGTTGATCTGGGATTTGGTTCAGGGATATCAGAGTTCATTGTCTCTGTGAACCTGCAAGAACACTGTAACAAGAAAAGGGGTTAAAAGCAGTTCAAAAAGTTGCAATGAATGCCCAGTCACAGCTTCCCCTCATTGCTTAGCATAGCACTTGAGAATAATCTTGATTTTCTGTTTGATAAGGTGGGGTGGGAAAATAAAATTTAGCCTATTTCATAACAAACAAACAAAAAAAGTGTCTTTCATACAAGGCAGCAGCTGTAATCAAGTAAATATCCCTCCATCTTCACTTCACTTTGTTTTATTATGGCCAAAAGTGAAAATAAACTGCAAGTTTGTCACAGGTAAAGTAAAGAATATTTTATGGCTGTCTAATCTAGTTTAACCTGCCAGCCTTTTATTATAGCATCTTCAATGTGTAGACAATTACTTGGCCCAACTTCACCAACTTTGTAACATCTCCTAGAAAATGTAGCAGATGTCTTCCTTGGAAACAGAGTTAGTACATGTGACCTCAGAGTGCTTTCCGCTCATGCCAGGCTGGCTTGCCAAAACCAGTGAGCCGTCAGCACACTTTGTACCGTAAACCCAGAGAGGTCAACATTCATTTCTGCTCAAAGTGTCTCTAATTGACCACTGTGATGTCATTGAACGCCCTAGAAACAAGGTTAAAGTGGTTCCTCCCTCCTGGCTATAGGGTCATGTGAGGTGAACTCCCCCGCTTCCCGTCACCACTCTGTGCTATTGATCGCACTGCAGTCACTGGTATAATGCCAACAACATAACATGTGGCAATGTACGCACAGCCACCCTTTAATCTGCAAGGCACGTGGCTCCAGGGCAACCAACAACACAGGACAGCTCATGTTGTGTTGCTGGGAGAAACTACAGAGCCACTGCTTGCAGGACCTTGCAATAAAAATATTTAGATTTAGATTTTCCAGGACATGCACAAATGAATTACAGCTGGACTGCAAATGTAGGACAGGTTTGCCTAAAACCTATTTTAATCACATTTCTGCTTCAGAGACCAGGCCCCATTTAAACAAGCATACACTGGCGAAATATAAACACACACATAAAGCATATGGTCTGTGGGTGATTATTCATCTTGTTCTGCTATTTCTTGTTGAGTCTTTTAATTTCATGACAGTAGAACAGCTTTGTATTTAAAAATGACGTGAAATTTGGAAGAGATTCCCCCAAATCCCGCTGACTTTGGTAATCCTCTGACTTTACGTTCAAGGTTGTGAGTGAGAGTTTTTAATAGTTAGAGAGTGGATAAACACAAACTTGGTGCATACATTGATGTTCTCATCCAAATGCCGGGAAACATGCCAACATGCTTAATAAGGTGTTCACTGACATAACATTAACCTGGTACCACTGTCACTGTGATCATGCTTGGTTACATTTCTGCACTTTTGAAGAAACCAGCTTGATATCTGTCACTGCTTAGATGTGACAGATATCAAACCCAGAGAGGGTTTGATATCTGTCACAGCATAATGTGCTTAGCTGCCAAGCACATTATTTTGTTTTGGTGTAGAGGAGAGAAGGTGTATGAGGAAATGAAAAGCAAATTTTCATTTTCTCGCTACTTTAACCAGTTAAAGTGGCTTTGTGAGGTAGTATGTAATCTGCCTGTATGCTTATTTGGAAGGCCATGACCGATGTCAAATAGCTGTGGGGAAGCTGTGTCTGAATGTTTCTGTAACTTATACTTTGTGGAAACAGTATGGATCCAGAACTTTTTCTCAATAGTCCTGTATAAAGTCTCAAAAACATCATTGCAAAACACTCACTGCATGGAAGTGGCTTATTGGGAGTTTCGTGTTCTGAGAATAATGGTTTCAGTTTTGTAAGTGGAAAATCCCCTGAATTGTGGTATTTATTTGACGATATCGGGTACAAGCATGCTAACGTTAAATACATTTCATGGAAATTGTAAACACTTGATACTTTCAGAAACAGAATCTACAGACAAAGATGATAAACTTCAAAGAAAAAGACAATTTCTTTTTTGCTAGTTGGCACGTGCATACACTCACAAGTGCATTATATGGTAGCAGATTCACTTTTCAAGATGACTTTCGTTTGCAAATTTCTCATAACGATGGGTCGTGCAGGAGTTTCAAATGTGCGTGCGAAGTACTTGTTTCGATGCCTTAATCCAAACATGAACAGAAAATATCTGAATTAACAAAACATCAAAGAGAATCCTCAGGTTCAATTGTTTTAAAACTTCTATATCATGGGTTGTTATGGCTCCACCATGGTGATGGTGTGATGGTGAAAATTGGTGGACACAAAATGACAAAACTGACAGTTTTTTATCATTAAATTAAATAAAAATTTAATAAAACATCAGTTTACAAAACACCAAGAAAGCAGAAGTTTAACCACCGCAAGGTTTGTTTGGCATTTTATATTTAACCATCAGAGGTTTTGAAAATGTTCTGTCTGTACTGAGGTTAAGATTCCTTTGCATTTTCATCATTTCTGAATAAGTCAAGATGCCAATAAGTTCCAGTTACAGAAAAGACATGTTTCAAACAGTGACTAAAAGCTAAAGGCTATGGCTTGTTTTCCATTCTGGAGGCAGACGACATTAATGGCATTAAAATACCCTATGACTATGAAACTGGAGTGAGTCACTGAAACAATATTGTGTGGTCAGCTTAGCGTGGTGGTAAAACCAGCTTCATGCCTTTAACCACAGACATTTTCTGAGCAGATGTTTGTTTGTCTTGGTGAAAATGGGTCAGCAGAGTTGTACACAGGCAAAAGTAACCACTGAAGATAGCAATCAGACAGCAGAACAGGAAAACAATTAAAACTTTGACAGAGATAGGAAGTCTTGATATAGATCATACGTAAATAGCTGCCAGGCAGCAGCGACGATCACAAGGACCCATCTCACGTTACATACAGCACATCTGAAGGCATTACTAGACCTAGAAATCTTCAAGTACACTATTTCACACACATCTGTCAGCTTATTACACTCTTTTCCCATGTTTAGTCAAGGCAACCGAGTGATATCAAGGGTCTAAATGTATTCAAAGAATTTCAGTGAAACATCACAGGATAGCAGTTGTGACGTAGATGTTTGTGAAGGAGTAATATGATGGGAAAAAAGTGAGTGAGTGTGTGTGTGTTTGTGTTTGGGGTGGGTGGGGGGTCCTGCTCCAGTAAATGGATGTCTCATTAAAGACTGGAAAAGCTTGTGGAAGGAACACATCCAGTTGGATATTAACTGCGTGTTGTGTTACAGCAGAATAAAGTGAGTCAACATGTATACAAGAAACAAACAAACAAAAAAAATTCTGCTCAGCTCAACCTATGCCATGGTTGAACCATGCCACTGTATGCTATGAACCATGAAGTGTCATAGGTTTTCCTGTTTATTCAGAATGATGTCAGGAGAAACGTCAATGCTGACGTTTCTCCTGACATCTTTCAAGGCCTGAGAAAAAAAACAAATTTTACAAGCAGAGCAGAAATCAGAGTGTACTACACTGCAAATTTACCCCATGACATTTAGCTATTTCTTCTAGTTTCTCAGAATAGCATCAAACTCCTTTTATAATGAAAGGTGTTCAGCTTATATTTCAAATATAAAGTGAATCCTCACAGGAGGTAACAGGCGCGCTTGAAGTTCAAGCATCAGTTGCAGTGTGAGCTGTAAAAGCATGTTCTCACAAGCAGTAGTGGAGTCTTTTTCAGAAAACATTCACTTTCAGCGTTCTCCTAAAGTTGAGTCATACAGAAATGTCACATGAACATGACAGTGTGACAAATATACATGCTCTGATTACTGAAAAATCAAAGTGAATCTTCAGGTTAAATAGTTTCATCTTCTATGTTGTGAGTAGGCCACAACACAGATTTAATCTTGAAATGATGGACAAGGCACAAGCTGCTACAAACAAAGTGTGAATTTATTTCTCCAAAAGAAACAAATGTATTTACATTATGTACAGACACATCCCCTCAAAAGTCACATACAGTAACTACACACAAAAGCACAGAAAGGTAGGATCCAATAAGACTGACATCTCCTTCAATTAAACAGTGTATCAGTAATCTCTTTCAGCAGAAAGGCACACTTCACAGGTACAAAAACGCACATTAATACACAAATACTGCATCTCGAAGAAACTCATTCAACATGCGCTCCATTATGGGGTGTGCTCTGATAAATAAGGTTGTCTTGCAGTGCTTTCATTTATTCATAAATAAATATTTTAAAAATTGTACAGTACAGTGACTATAACTGCTGGTGTGTCCACTGGCAGAAATCTCTACTTCACTAGTCCACACAGAGGAACTTTCTGTAACTTCTCAGGCAACCCACACAGTTGAGAGTGCCACCACTTCCAGGCTGTGCACCATTTTGCAACCGCCGCATGCTGAGAGAAACCCATCGTTCTTATTTTCAGAAGTCAGTGGAAACCTTCCACTAGAGCTGAACCCCCCCGCCCACTTCCCCCTTCACCACGTGCTGATTAAGCCTAAGTGCTCAAATACAGAGGGCACAGCTTCTTCCTGATTCATGTTGGATTCCCCCATGGTGATGGTGCATTGGTTGTTGGGAGAGCCGAATTGTTACATGGGCACCCTGTTGATCAGAAAGAGCAGAATAATTACATACACCATAAACCCAACTTTAAGTTACAGGACCAGGTAATGATAAATTTGAATTTTTCCAGTTTTTCAACTTTTCATACCGTTTTCTCGGTTTCGCATCCCAGCCATCAGGGCATTTAATAAAATTGATATATTCCCCTGGAGAGATTTCTGTTTTTGAAGAGTCTTCGGCACAGAAAGCATACCTGTAACACCACAAAGCATCAGTCAGTGTCTGAACAGATTAATTAAAATTAATTCTGCACCATTAAGACTGGCAACTGCAGTTTTGACCCTTCAGCTCACTTTTTCTGTGATTCTCCAGCTTTCACACGCATCCGACGAACTTCAAGCACGGGTTTGGAAGGGTTGGCGTTCCAGCCCCAGAAATTCTTCTTGATGTTTTTCCACATAGAGCTCCAGGAGTCGGATTCTCCTTCCCAACTCAGACGGATCCTGAGCACTTCACCGATCTCTTCCTCGGCAAAAACCAGGAAGGTGTTTGTCATGTTCAGACCAATGGTGTTATCGCGGCTGCACAAGTAGTAAGAAATTTGTTTAAAAAAAAACAAAAAAAAAAAAAAAAAAACAACACACGTTAAAAGGAAGCTGTGTTTAAGTCCACCATTTTTTAAGATCAAGCATTTGCAACTAAAGTAGACCTCTAAAATAAACAGTCTTCAGAGAGCTGTCATATTGCCCTGGCACGCTTGTATATTTATGAAAACTGCTGTTCGCTTCAGTCTGCCACCAAATTTGTTGTACAGCCCAAGACCACTTTGAAAAAATTCAGAACAAGCACTCGAGTTGAAAATTCTAAATGTATAGAAATAATCTGATTGGTTCTCAGTACAACATTCAGTCAAAAACAACTACCACACTGTGCATACAGAAGGACTGTAACTGAGCCGTTAGCGATTTACACGTTGTCATGTTGAGACATTGTGAAAGAAGACTGGTTTGGCAGGAAGGGTTTAGGTTTTGAACTTACACGTCAACAAACATATCAGCTGTGTCCTTGTGCTCGCCATACAACTTGACATTGAAGATGGGATCAGCATCATCAGACTGTTTTTTGTTGAACACGTGCATCTTCATCTGGTAGTGGTAGCCTTGAACAAAAAGCAAGAGTTAATACTTGATCTAGTGTAGGTGTGTGTACAGTAGTAGTTTACACTGCAACTGTAAAATCATAAAACAAGTTAGATATAGAGGTTAAAGATATGAAAACAGATTGGGTTATAGTACTTGCTTATCACTTTTGCTCTAGGAAGTACACGTCATAACATTTCATTCTTCTTGTATCTCACCTGCGAAAGGTGTGTCAGCCCGGGTTTTCAGATACATTTTACTGTTACGCCTCTTGCGCATTTTTGTGGCATTGTAGCCAATTTTGTTGCAGCGGTTTTTGCGACAGCTCAGGCAGATTCCCTTCTTGAAGCGGTCGGGCCCAGTGCACTGGAAGGCATAGCTCAGGTGCTCCTTGTTCATCAGAGAGTCCACAAACAAGTGCACAGCGCGCTCGTGTTCACACTTCATCACCTCCATGAAATCTAGAAAAGTTGAGTATAGTAGATTATAGTTTAAAGGTCAGTAGGATTCTTTTTCTTCTTTTTTTTTTTTTTTTAAACATAGGGGATACATGCAAAAGTAAAGACTTTCAGCCACTTACTTCCTGCCACTGCCAGCACGTCCCCAAGTCCACAGCCCGGCTGCACGTCACCGCCATTAGGATAGATATCAATGTCCCCAATTGGCTGCTGGATTCCAATGCTCACACCCAAAGCCTCCCGAGTGTATGTGTGCAGAACATCCACAAAGTCGGCATCATCTGGTGAGAGGCGCTTCTCCTTCTCCACACCCTCAAACATTGGTCCTGCTGGGTCTAGACCTATGAAGAACAAAGATTAGAAAGGTCAAGCAAATGAGGCAACCCTCAAATTAAAGGGCTATTTTTTCTGGCTCATATTACTTCCAACTTACCAGTGATTCTGCCAATGGTCCCTCGTACATGCATTCCTGCGTAGCCTGCCACATGAGCACCTAAACTATAACCAATCAGGTGGACATTCTCCAGAGGGAGCTGGTGCTCATCCTGTTTCAGGAAACAATAAAAAAAATATATATAAAGATGTCAGCTGCTGCCACAGTGGCCTACAATGGACAGAGCCTGGATTTCAGCCAATGATGAGTTGTGCCTGCAGCTGAGCCAGGCTCAGTTAACCCGAACAGAATCCACTGATAGTTCCTTCCATGGAGCAGCGCCTCCACCCTCTGTCTCAGTGACACTCTTTGTCTACATTTACAACTACATGGCAAGATGCCTGAACGCTTTCTGAATTGCCTTTTATTTACTGATAAAATTTTGTAACAGTCCCACTGAATGGGAATTGTTGTCTTTGCCTTAGAAGTGCTAAATGCACTGATCTTATTTGGAAATTGGGAAAACGAACCATACAAACAAAAAGGTACTCAAAGCAAAAAAACAAAACAAGTATATTACGCTAAAAAAAAAGAAAAAAAAAAAAAAGAAAAAAAAAAAAGAGATTTCAGAAATGGAGCAACCATGTTGTACTATATCAGAAGCACAATGTTACACTTTAAGGCTATGATGAAAGCCATTTATACATCAGTTCTGCAAATGAAGCCATTTTGCCTTTGATAAAGTTATGCACGAGTGCACCTTGGTGTCCACTGGGATGTTACAATTAAGTAGTTGCACATCAGTTTTCACTTTCTATAGTTTAAAAAAAAGAAAAGGCTGAATAGAAACCCACTGAAGCATTACTAATATTTGAATGTTTAGTTTTGGTACTCTGGGTGGGTGGGAGCTTCTTTAAATTACTGTACATACCTGAAGCCAGTTGAGCAGCGCTGCAATATCAAGGCCAACACCATAAGTGTGGTTGACTGCATCAGGGTATAGCTGCTGGGCCCTTGATATCCAATCAACAATCACCACGTTGGCTTCACTTTCACGTTGCATTAATGCAGAGACGAGCTTGTGCATCCAGTGTTCAAACATCCCGCTCATCTAAGAGGAAAGGACAGCAGAAGTCAGTCATTGGTCAGACTGTTAACTATGTAAGCATCTTTCTGCTACCCCCAACAATCAAAAATAAATAGTTAAAACATTTAAGCTTGATTCACTCTGAAGTCAAGAAAGTGACCTAGGAAGCCAAAGAAATAACCTAAACTACACAGATGCTTATTAACAGATAGATATAAATTATCATTCATATGTACCGTCCAGCCATGGATGATGAAGATAGTCTTGGCTGTAGCATTGAAGCCACATTTCTCTAGACAGTCATTCTTGCCAGTTTTCAGGTAGCAGCCCTCCTGCTCCAGATCTAAGCTCTTTCTCATGTTGTACTTGATGATGCCAGCAACAGAGTGGCTGTCTGTTGACAAGTCATTCTGCCCACTGTCTTCACCTGAGGAGAAAAATGCACAATAATAAATATAAAAATTGACTGTTTATATTGTCTTTATTTTCAGCCTTTAGGGGCTGAAAAACAAAATAAACCTGCTTTTGCTGCCAAGATTTGCTCTTGAACAACGGTTAGGTGCAAGCTGGACTCAAGAAGCAGTAAAGTCATCGCTATGCTTCTTCAGTTCATCTTTTTCACAAATCTGCAGCTACAGCTCATAATTATGCCACAACTTAGCATACCTGTCTCAAGCCTGAGATTAAAACGCCTGGTGAAAGAAGCCGACTGTTTCCAAGTTTAAAAATAATTGCAGCCGTGCTTGATTTTAAAGATGTACAGTCCGAATTGGTTTTGAATAGGACTTTTAATTTAGTCTCATTGTGTTACGCTCTTAATAATGAACCGAATGAAGTCTGGTTTACCCTCGCAGCAAGTAAAGATCAGTTTTAGTTATAGCCAACATCGCACATTGTGTCAAGGAACTTCACAGTGTGCTCAACATGAACTCAACGCCCCAATGGGCCACACAGACCAAAATGATTTCAGCTGAGCTGGGTAATAAAAACGATCTCGTGAAGTCTGCAGTAAAACGCGGATTCAGCAGGACATCTTTCCAAGGGCAGCGCACAGACGTGGCGTTGTGTCCTGGCTCTACTTGAAGACTCCTTCCAAAAAGGACGCGTCGCCCTCGTGTCCTTTAAATCCATTCCAGTTTTTCTGCTTTGCTCTGCCCGCCACACTTGTTCAAATGTGTAATTTAGTCTAAAAATGACGCGCATTAATCAAGCGAGACGTGGGAGAATTTTAGGATTTTCTCAGGCGTATGATATATACCCCGCTGTATGCTAGACGTGAGGTTTTCACCCTCTCCCTTTATTTTAGAGAGCAATTAGCGAATGAATAGACAAAAAAGCCATTTCTTACCTTTAAGAACGGCGTTTTCCTCAGTTGCTGATGAAAAAAGAGGATAAGCACATAGTAGGAAAATCCTGATTAAAACGCTTTTATGATTCATTTCTCAGCCACAGATGAGTGTGGACGAAATGAAAGCTTTCTTAGGATATAAAATGTTTTTTGGTAGTACTGCCGGCAACGAGGTGCGCTGGTGAGCGATTGAAATTCAGTGGTAACAAAAGAGCCGGTGATGCGTTTTCGTGTGCGCCTGTTAAGAACCGGCTCCAGAAATGTGTAAGCTGTGAATGAAGCGTGTCATTACAGTTTTAAATAGTTTCTCCTTTCGGTCATCTGATCATCGGCTGATCTATGGCGGATCTTATTGGCCAAGCCCCCATTTGTTTACGTTGAGGGCGTGGAAAGGTTGAATGAATCGTAGTAGCCTATCTCACTTTAACCCTTAAAGGGTGTATAGGCGTCAGACGCAATTAATTGTTTTGTATTGGTCTGAAGATCATACAATTCCCGTCTTTGTTTTCTTACCGGACAGATGAGGGTAAAAATAGGCAACATATGACAAAAGACGCGAAAGGAATATGCAGACAAAAATTCAAGAAAACTCCAAGACACCCAAAGAGAATGCGAAAATACGCTTTCTTTCTTTTTTAAATTATTTTTTATGTTTTGCTCATCCAGAGAGCACTTCAAATAGAAATGTTCCAGGAATCCAGGAGGCGCTACTTCTCAAAAAAGAAACAAGCAAACAAAAACCAAAAAACAGTTGAACGCTGAAAGACGCACTGAAACGAGACGGCGTTTTTACAATACCAACATTAAAAAAAAATCCAGTCATACAAAGAATATCCAATGGGAGCTCTTATAGGAATATTTAAAAGGCTGCTGGTTGTATGGAGAAGGAAGGGGTCTCTCTCCCCCTGCCTGGCATGCTGCCAAATCATCAGCTTAGCTCGCAAGCCAGTTTCAGTTGATGAGACGAAGAATGGGTGCACTCACGCAAAGGTCCCTGTTAAAGTGACACCACTGTTTTTTGTGTGCACACATCACCAGCTGGAAGTGTCATCTGCTACCCCAACAGCGCCTGATACCTGACATCTAAAAAAGTTTTTACGCATCTCTGCAAATAGTTACAGCGCAATTTCTTATGTTTTATTTTGCTTTTTTCACTACCTTAAGGCACTATAACTACACAGATCCTATCTGTCTGTCTGTCTGTCTGTCTGTCTAAGATGTCACTGCGTGTGTAATCTATCACATCGTGCAATCAAATGAGGGTACACACAGTACAGCTTTACGTTAATAAAAAACTAACAATGAGCCATCAGTGCACTGAAACAAGCAGTGATGGAAATGCCAATAACCCATATCCTTCATAGTGCTTCACTGCACAAATTGACCAAGAAATTATGTCCTTTTTGAATTTTTTTTTTACAATTTTGAAAAAAATCAGAAGACACACTAAAATGTATTCTTGAATGGAGGAGCGTGACACTGTGTGACAAAGGGCAGTCCAAAGTAACTTTTCGTATTTTTAACACCCATTTATATAAAAATGTATAGGAAAGTATATGTTTTGATTTCAGTAGGGCACTAAAGTTCAAGTGATAAGATGAGACAATGCACCTGACTGACTCAATACTACATTACTTGATCCCCTGAGGGTTCCAGGTGCCTTTCAAAACATTCAAGGTTGCCTTATAACAAAAAAAATTCACTGTCTTTGTGAGTCGTAAATTGAGGAGTAAACCTGGAGGTGGCAAAGCTGAAGATGCTAAGATTTCACCTGAAAATGACCAGAATGTACAGGATCAGAAATGATTATATCAGAGGGCTATAGCTTAAGTTGAGCGCTTTGATGACAAAGTTAAAAAGACAAGGCCAAAATGGTCTGAAGTTTAGGAGCAGAATCTTGTATTGGATGCGTTCGGGAATGGGGAGCCAGCAACGCTGGATGTGAATAGATATAATATGATTGGTGGACTTCAGGTGCATGTGATGAGTCTGGCTGGAATTATGTTGTTAAGTTGTTTGGTAAGACTGGAGACATAGATATGCAGATCTGCAAAGTATTTATTTACTTTCCAAGCCCATATACTGTGCTAATATAGGTATCACACTGTGCTGTGTGAGATCTATGTGGAAAAAAAGGCGTGGGTCAGATGATTACCTCTGTGACGTCTGTGCATGTTTGGAAACTTTCCAGTAGTAGAGCATTGCCCTGTGTTCTTTCACCTCTGGCAAATAAGTAAATATGAGATACAATTTCATGGGGTATTATAGAGTTCCCCAAGGTGTTTGAGGTCTAAAACTAAACATTTCTCTGTATGCTGTGGAAATAATAAAATTAGAAAGATTGTAGTTTAGAGGTCAACATATGTTTTACCAGATAAACTTATTTTTTTCTGCTTCTTATTAAAAATTAAAAAAAAAGAAAAGAAAAGCTTGTGGACTTCCCAGAATCAAGCTGATGTTGGACATTTGCGTCAAATTTAAAATAGCTTTGCATGCACAATTAAAGTTATTCTTTCCATCCACATACCTCAGCAAGCTGCCAAATGTGTGAGCCAGTTTGATTCTGCACTTTGCTGACCTGTCTTGATTTCGCTCTACAAGGTCTGCCTGGCAAGAAGCAACAATGAGGCACTGTGAAATACAAAAATAATCAGCAGTTCTCCAGTATAATTTAAACATCTTCATCTAGTGCAGCCGTTACTCCTTCCTTAAATTACTGTCAAAAACTTCAATTTTGAGCCATGAAGTTAGAACAAAGCTTGCAGTGTTGGCAGACCACTGAGATGACATCCTGGCAGCAGCAGCTTCTCAGCAGAACTCACACACAAAGCTTTTAGATGTCTCAGTCTTGGTGTGTTGAATAAAAATAAATGACTAAATAACAAACTTCCAAGATTAAATACCTTTTGACGTTATGTGTGGTCATCCTTGGTTTGGTCTGGGGAGTAGATCCCTTTAGAGTTGCATCAGGAACAACACCTGGTGTATAAACGTCTGCCAAATCATCATGCTGAGCAACCCGCTGTGGTGACCATTTGTGAATAAGGGAGCATCTGACAGTAGCTGACATGATCAAATCAAGCCTCCCAACTAATATTGTATGGGCACCCACCAAACAAGCTTTGGCACCAGGACAGGGATGTATGATCTCAATTCAATTCTTTATTTATTTGTCACATGTAGTTATAACTAGTACAACACACAGTGAAATGTTTTTTCCGGCTAAAAAGTACTCCCCCCCCCGACTGTGCATCTTACTAAACTTATAATAAAAAATATCTATATAAAAGTATAAAAATGTATACTATCGTGCAAAATATTACGCTGTAATAGTTAAGAGCTATAGTGTACGTATTTACATAAATACAGATGTATATGATAAAGTACAAATAAAAATAAGGATAAAACTCAAAGGAAAATTATATACTGTGTATGGAATTGTCCATCATGTTGTCCGATTTGTGTTTTGATTGAGGAGTCTCACTGTTTGTGGGTAAAAACTCCTCCTGAACCTTTCAGTTCTTGTTTTCAGGCTACAGAGGCGTTTCCCTGACCTCAGTGGCCTGAACAGTTTGTAAGCAGGATGGCTGGAGTCGTTAGTGATCCTGATGGCCCGGGATCTGGGGGCGTTGGAAGAGGATCCTTTGAGATTTGGATCTGGTTTGGTGGGAGCAGATTATTCCACCTGATATCCTGACCCAGCATAACATTTCATTGTAAGGCAATGATGAAAATTCACCTAATCTGTCAGTTATTCTAATGCTGTGGCTGTTTGATGATGCTAAAAATTAAATAAAGTGGGTAGAACTGGAATGAGCAATAATTAGAGGTCACGACACCTCATCTGCATCCATCTCAAACTATCCCTAACACCCAGTCATCTGTCACACCAACCCGCTCAATGTTGTCCTTTACTACATTCATGAACCTGCTCAACCGGAGCTCTTCCTCACTTTAATCCCGTCCTTCCTGGTCACACAATGAAAATCTCATTATCTTCAACTGTTCCAACTCCAGTTGCACCTCCTGTTTAATGATTTAAAAAACACTTGTGAGAATTTTCAATGCTGAAATTCACGGTAAATTAAAAAAGTGAGAACTAAGGTCACTATAGTTCATCCACAAGCGACCCAAAGCAGCATTTGTGGTAAAAAAAAAAATAAAATGGAACAACAGCGCCACCGTGTGCATGGAGTGACAATGCACTGGACAGTGACACAGCAGGAGGCGGAGGGAGAAGGAGAGGGAGGGGGCAGCGAGCCAGACCGGATCCTTCATGAGGGAAGAGGCCAGGGAGAGCCAGCCAGCCCCGGCTTCTCTTCTCTTCACTCATATTATTTTGCATTGCAAGGCGAAGGAGCCCGAGCAAGGGGCTGCGCTAGGATGTCCCGTCATGAAGGTAAGAAGGTGCTTTAGCACGGAGGTGGAAGCAGAGACGGGATTTGCGATTAAAAACGATGACAGCTCACCGCTAGCTAATGTTAGCTAGCCGAGAATTCCTTAGTTTGCAGCTCATCCTAGCTAACGTAGGCTAGTGTTAGCAGCGAGGTTGCAGTGAAATTTCGTGGGGGCACATTATGGCTGCCGGGAGAATTGGTGTCTAATCATAACGGACTCTTGGAGTTGGTCTTCTCTCTTCAGAACATATGCACTACTCTGTTTTAACTGACCAAAACAACGCTGACATATAAGCGGAAGGAGCTCCGTATCTTTAGCTAAGTGTGCTAGCTAGCCTGGGAGATGGGTAATGTAGGTTAACCTTAACGAGCCGGGGAGCGAGGGGAGTGTCGAGAATAGGAAACAGAAGCGTGGAACGCGACCCAGATGGCGTTATGGGTTTGAAACTTGTATGTCGTAAACGTTAGCTAGTTTCAGCCTCCTTCCTGGTCATTGCTGGCCTGCTGAATCAAGTTTCGCAAGCTAACATTTAGCAAACTAACATTCACGTCGTCCTTGTGGCCAACCTTGTTAGTTATTAGTGTTGAGTAGATGTCTTGCAGTGTTGTTAGAAGACGTTTCTGATCACAAACCGGCAAAAAATTGACTTGGGTAAAGTCTACCATTGATGACTTGCCTGTGAGCTAAGAGTTAAGTTATTAAATTGTTAGCCGGTTGCGAAGGTTAGGCCGGGCGGCCTTTACATGCCATGCCTGTGTTGTTGTTGTTTTTAACTTTGCTGTCAGTCAAGGTGTTTGTGCCTGAGTTATATCATGAAGGGGTTACCGTTATCACACTCGTTTATATACCTTTTTACAGCTTCATAGTTATGAATGGAGATATTAGGGGGGGTTACACAAACCAGTGTCATGCCATGCGTACACTGTGTCTGTACGACTGTCGTAGTCAATCAAAAAGTGCCCGGACTTGACCACAGTCCATCTCACATGGCGCATTACATGTATGTAGGTACTGAAATGAAGACAGTGGTAATTAGTAATTCACTGTTGTGAATGTAGTTTTTACTTAAACATTGATGGGACTTGGACTAAGTGTAACACAGTAACACTTTATTTATAAATTGTGCAATAAATAAACACTTGTAAGGAACATAGCTAAAAATCTACTCCAAGTCACCTATGCCCACCACAACACAAGCAAATATTGAACAAAACGCTTAGCCAACTACAACAAAACAAATGCACAAGAAAGTAATGCAATCCAGTATGTTACCACAAGAGTCGACTTCTCTCAAAGTCCCAGTTCAGACTAAACAGTGCTGTCTGTGCACTTAATATTTATTATAAATTATCTTAATGAACATTGAATTATCTCGATTGTGTTAGTTTTAATGTTGAGGCAGGAATTCTGCAGCGATCTGCGATATTCTGGCTCAGGACTGAAAAATCAACTGAATATCCATTACTTTAAAATCTTCCAACCAGACAATATGTAGTGGTAATGTTTCTGTAAATTTCCAATGTAGGTATGTTTTGAATATTATTCACTGCAGTTTAACTGAAGTGGACATACAAGGAAAAAAATATCAGTTGTAATCCAGTGAACCTAATGGTATCAGAGAAACTGTGATAAATTGTATCCAGTAATAAATCTGGCAATCCTCAAAAGATGAAGTTTTCAATTACTTGATTTTGAAAATTAATTAAAGTTGATTAACTGTCACATCTTCTAACTTTTCTCTCTTCTGTTCTCCTGTCTTCACTCAGGTGTGAGCTGTGATGCATGTTTAAAGGGTAACTTCAGAGGACGACGTTACAAATGTTTAATTTGCTACGACTATGATCTTTGCGCATCGTGCTACGAGAGCGGTGCAACTACAACCAGACACACGACAGAGCATCCCATGCAGTGTATATTAACCCGCGTTGACTTTGGTAAGTAAAGATGATATGCATGTCATCCATGTCAACAGACAGTCAGCTAAAAACCAGGAATGAGAATGGAGTGTAGTTGAATTTATGAACATTTCTCCATTAGTTGAAATACTGAGCCTCAAATTACAGACACAGTGCCTGTAAGCCAGTTCTCATAGAGGGTAATTGCCTGTTGTATTTCACTGTCGAGTCAACTGAGGGACTGTAAACTGTCAAGCAATCAAACATGAATTTATCAGCTGTTAAAGAGGGATGATGTGTGCTCATATGGTGTGTTGAGTGATAGTCCAGGTATGGGCCAGGTGTATGAGGGAAGGGGAGGGGGGGTGACAAAAGATGGAGAAATTATGAGCTGTTTTCAAACTTGGTGCAGTGGTATTTTATTTTTTTTCCTTTAAAATGTGACAAATGCTAAAGAACTGAATTGTCTTGGGATGGTCACGACTGTCAGTTAGGGCAGAGCGGTAATACTGGCAGTGTTTTGTTTTTGTTTTTTTTTGTTTGTTTTTTTTAATTTTATAAACCTCCCTTCACTAGATTTTATAAGATTGCAAAAGTGCAATGTTGTATGTTATCTTTTCCTGGCACTGGCTTTTGTTTTCAGATGGGAAGGCTGCTCCCAAATGGCTTAACAGTGATGGATTTGACTCAGCCTGAGGAGTTTTTGGGAGTGTGTTGTTGGCCTTCTGGGTTTGATTTATCACTGCATAACTGGAATATTTTATATTGGCAGCAGTAAGGATTAAACTTCTCCAAATCTTTTAATATTCTTAATTCTTTAATTAAGCATTCGGGTAAGCGTGGTACAATCCAAATTTCTTTCGATTAAATGGGCCATTTGTCTTCCTTTTGGACGACTGCTTCTGTTATTACTTCTTGTCTTGATGTTGTGAAATATGTTACCGTTCAGCTTTTCACACATTGAAGATGCTCTTTTTCAGCCTGGTGAAAAAACAAATACAAACAGCAACTGTTGCTGAAAACACAACAGAAGGTGCAAGCTTAATAAGAGGTTTTCGTTTTTTTTGGCAGTGATATTTTATTGACTTTTTGCAAGCATTTTCAGTGAGCCTGCTGGTTTTCCACCAACTGAGCTATGTCTAAAAAAAAATAATTGATGATTAGAATTCTTTTGATTATTTGGGGAAATGAGACCCCTGCCATGAGTTGTTGTCATACATGTAGCTAGTAATAGGTGATTTCTTTCTCTTTAAAAAAAAAAAGCGATGTGAAAGAAAAGGTGTGCTATAAATTGGTCTCTGTGAAATGACCCGTATCAGCGGCTTTTCTCAGCACCTCTATAGAACTATTCAGGGTATGTGAACATTAAAATTTTCTGGTTTTAGCGTTGTGCTCAGTTTCTTTTTCTTTTTTTCAGAGCTGAAACTTTCACACCAGGTCTAGAGTCAAATCAAGATGGTGTTTTGTTTTTTTTCCCCCACAGATGTTCGTAAAGACCAAATTTAAAAAAGGAAAAAAAAAGCTTCCATAATCAAGAAAAAGCGATGACTTATTTGCATTCAAATAATAATTCAAATATTTGCATCATTGCCAGTCTAACACAGGGCTAACACAGAGACAGGCTACCACACGCACATTAACACCTTCAGCCAATTTGTTTAACGTGCTGCTGCCCAATTCAGCCCAGTGATGGTTTTTCTTCCACTCAGTTTTTGAGTTTACCTGCAAATCAAACTGCCTAAAGCAGCTCAGAAGTACCTTTTTTTTATTTATTTATTTTTATTATTTAACCTATGCTCACATTAAGGAAGAATTTGAAGTAGCAGTGGTGTTGCTGGACAACACAAGTGTTGATTTTTAAAAAGATGGTATTATGGACTGTAGAATGAATATAGATGAGCATGCATCTATAAATGCATGTTTTCATTGCTTTTCATTGATTATCCCTGAAGACTCGTGGCAAGGAACACATCTTTAAATTTTTTAATTCAATAAATATCGGATCTTTAAGTTTATGATTAGTTGTGTTAAACAGTTGACATTAACCAATATTAATCAAGGTTTATAGATTAATGAATATTAACTGTAATAAACACCATTTTGAGGGGGGAGGGGGTTTGTTATTTGCGAGTGTTAACTATGAAAGTAGGAAAAGTGAAATTTGCACTTATATTTAACTCAAACATAACCCCAAAGTTAATGCTAATGTTGTTGTATGTGTTTTTTCTGTTGTTGTTGGTGGGTTTTGTTGTTGTTTTGTTTTTTTAAACAACTAATGGAGTGCTGAGTAGATCTCTCATTAGGAGCTAAATGTTCTTCTTAAATGGACTGTTGTAGTTTGTAACTATGTCTGTAGATGGCCTACTTGCTGATGGTTTCATGTGCATGGGTTTATTTATGTTTCCTGGTATATGTAAAGGGTAAAAATACTGTAGTTAACAGAGTATCTTTAATTGTGTTTACATTTTATAGCATACTTGTAGCTTTAACTTAAACTCTTGCATTTAAATGTTGCTACATAACTGACACTACATGGAATGTGGGTGTTTATTCCCTCCCAGACTTGTACTATGGTGGTGAAGCCTTCTCGGTGGAGCAGCCCCAAGCCTTCACATGTCCCTACTGTGGCAGAATGGGCTACACAGAGATGTCCCTGCAGGAGCATGTGGCTGCAGAGCATACAGAGACCTCCACAGAAGTGGTAAGTTGGTGCTCCATGAAATTAAACTTGATGTTTGTGCAGATATTAACAGCTGCATTTCCTTCAATATTATCTTAACTAAGCAAACTGAATCAGTGTCTGAGTGGGCCTCACATTGCAGGATCTTGTTGGGTTTGTCAGCATGCATTTATGTCATATTTATTGTCTTGGTTCACAGTATTATTGTTGAAAGTCCTTGAGTCAGTTTCTGAGTCTGAAATAAGAATCAAATTGCAAGTCATGGCAGACTTTGCAGCTCTATTTATAGCTTATTCTTTTTGTACAGTCAACAAAAACACCACCACCACTGGCTTATACAGCTGAGACTGCACGTGAGCTTTCCAAGCTGTTGACTTAAAATGATTTTTCAGTTATGGCTTTATATTTGTTTTCTCATTCTAATAAGGGGAGAACTAGTTTTCTATGTGTGCAATTTGTGAGAAAGGCGCACGAGCAGACAGGGAGACTGAGAAAGTACCGGGGAGGCACAATCTGTCCAGGAACACCAGATGAAAGTTAGTATATTAATTGTTAAAAGTCATACAGTCCCCTTAGATACCATATAAGGCCAAGAACATATGTAGCTAAAGGCGTTCTCAATAAGTTTTTATTCGAAAATGAATGAAATTTAACAGTATGTCTTCCCCACAGGTGCAGACAGCCATTGTGTAAAAACACTGTTAATGTCTCCTTATGTTTGCAAGTGACACAAAATCCTTGTTCTTTGAATATATGAGGAATTGCCTACCTGCTCTGGTTAAATCAACACTGCAGCTTAGCTTGGATAATTTGAATTTTCTTCCTTTTTAAATGTACAAACAAAAATTTATCACATTGTGGAAATTTCTAATGTGATTACATTAGAAAAAATTGTGAAAAACATTTCCCTGGGGAAAAAATGACAGCATTGAATAAACAGATTTTTATAGATAAATTTTAAAGATAAATATCACTTAACAAGTGAGGAAGATGGAACTGTGAACGATTAGCTGCCATTCTTTCTGTCATGAAACTCTCCCATAGATATCTCTCATTATAAAGTCTCAGGTGTCAGTTCCTGTCAGATGACGGCGTGAGAAAGCACAGCAGGTATCAGTCTGTCACTACTGCAGAAAATTGGCATTGAAATAGTAGTCAGAGTTTACAAGGTATTAAAATATTGATGTTTTTATTAATGTCATTGTTACAGCCAGTGCTGTGCAGCATTCTGATGTTTTGATGGCAGTCTGTGCCTTTTAAATTAATTTCTGTTGGATATATTCCTTTCACATGCAGGTTTCACTTTACTGATATTACATTTCTTCGTGTTTAAGCACAGTGTTTGTTTAAGAGGATTTAATACCTCGTGGTGAATGTTGAGTGTGAGGTGAAGTGTGTGTGTGTTGTGAAAACTAATGTGCACACTCTGTTTTTCTGTCATTTAGATCTGCCCCATATGTGCAGCACTTCCTGGTGGTGACCCAAATCATGTGACAGATGACTTTGCTGCTCATCTAACACTTGAACACAGAGCACCCAGAGACTTGATATCCTTTTCAAGTACTTTAAGTACCATCTCTGCAGATATGAAGTGACATTAGCTGCATTTTATGCTTTGTGAAAGAAATGCTGAGTTTCATGTCATTGAACTAGCCTTGTCTATTTAAAGATCATTGCAACAAGGAGGCATCTGTTCAGTGGAACTGACATTTGTTGATATTTTGCTTACAGTATTAAAGCCTACTCTGCATGACAAGCCATTTTAACATTAACATTTTATTTATGTTAATAAAATCTTTAGCAGTTTGCTGGTGATCTGGTGCATAGACAATGCACGACAGTGAAGGCACATGGACTAATTATCATGCCTCAAAAACAAAAATATGAACACATGATTAAGTGGTAAATTAATAGCATGAGGAAATGTGGCTAAAACAGATCAGTGGCACTTGTGTTTTCAGCTTTTTTCCCTTCTTTTTTGTTATTTGGCTGTTTCAGGTTGTCATAGGGGTTTCCACTGATTTTGATGCCTAGTGGCATTGTCATTGATATTTGCTCAGGATTTATCAATACAATCTGGATCCTTATTGATACTGATATTGTAAATACTGTACTGTTTTCCTCTACTGGTTACTTTTATTATTTCTCATTATATATAAATCCATGGAGCCAAAAGCTGCAGTTTTTTTCTACTCTTGGCTCTGTAAGATGCCAGAAAAGAGATGAAGAAAAAAGTGCTGATGGACAGAAACATTACAGTAGACTTGTTTTATGAAAGAGGAAAAAAATGTATAATGGAAACACTGATTTGCATTGTTTTATCACCTGATTTAGATTTTTGTTGATGATATAACTGCAGAAGGCAGTAACATGTTAGTGGTTCAGAAATCAGTGCAGGAAATAAGACCTGAGTATTTCATTCACTTAAGCATTATCTGGGAAATTTCTCTACTCAAAAAAAAATTAAGTAGTCTTAGGAGTGCTCTTATCTGATCCGTTACTTGATTGCTATTAAACTTTGCATAAACCCAAGGCTCTGTCAAGGCGTTTTAACTAATTAGATTCCAGACATGCATGCTTATCTCCTTCATTCCTTTGAGGATAAAAATGCAGACACATTGTAACTTAAATGAGTAAATGACCACTTGTGCAAAGGTTAAAGAAGCTTCACCTCCTCCCAAAAAAGGGACATTCATTAAATTGAGCTAATTGTCTAAATGGCTAAAATGTGATTGTCTACTTAGCCTGTCAGAAATCAGCTGAAAAGCACACTCGTGAATAGACTCGGACTGACAACAGCAGTCTGGCTGCCTATTTATAGCGTACTTTGAATGGGTGCAGTGAAGAAAACCACAAATGCAAAAATATAGTTGAATGAAACGTAGCTCAAGCAAGTCCTTTGACAGCTTCACTGACAGAGCCATAACTTTTGATTGCGAGTCAGCAAAGTTCTTTGTCTTCTGTGTTTATGTTGACATGAGAGCTTTATGCAGGTATTGATTGCAGATGGCTCATTAAAAGTCCTGGGAAGCATTTAGAGGCGTGGCAGCGATAGTTTTGAGCTACATCTCGCTTATTAACTGTTCGTTTTTTAAAAAGCAATTTTATAAGCAAGAAATATCTGTTATTCACAATCAGGCACATTTTGAGGTTTATGGATTATTTTTAATTGTACTTTTTTTTTATTATTCATTAATTTTTGACTTTTAGTTGTATCAATATTATGCTCTTGTTTTGTTCCTTGACGGCAAGCATCACGATGAGTCCAGTGGCGTGCGGCATGTGAGGAGGATGTTTCACCCCGGGCGCGGGTTAGGGGGCCCGCGAGCCCGCAGGTCTAACATGCATTTCACCAGCAGCACCACAGGGGGGCTTTCCACCAGTCAGAGTTCATCACAGAGCTCCAACTACAGCAGAGAGGCCATGGACCCCATAGCAGGTTAGTCACACATACACTCAAAAAAACTTTTTTTTAATTTTTTTTACTGGATTCAGGAAGTGCCTGATGATTTCTTCAGTATGAGTGTATGCAAGAACGGTTCAATAAAGTACCCAAGCCATTTCAGGGTAATTTTTAGTTCCTCTTCCATGATAGGTAATCTCCCAGCACGACAGTAAACGATGAGTGACGTATGTTGCGCTGACTTGAAATGTAAATGCCGCACCAGAAAGTGTTATTTAAAAAAAACAAAACAAAACAAAAAACGGGGAAAATATCCTGGTAGCTCTGTAAACGATGGGTTTTAACTTTACGAAAACCCTTGGAAATCCAGGCTTTATTGAGCTTAACTTTAGTACATTTGATGCAGTTTTTAAATAGTCTGAACCCACCAACCAGTAATGTCACCTCACCAAGGTTCAAATGCTGCTCCCCAGTGTGTAGTTTTCCCTTAGTCCCCAGTCCCAAAGCACCTGTTATTACAGGCTTCCTGTGGGGCACATAATTGTAGAGCAAGAAGCTGCAGAGCCAGGTGCAAGTCAGACAACAAATTATTACAGTAAGACATTAAAGGATTAATTTATCTTTATTGTTATATGCATTATCATATAGGTCTGACAGGGAAAGAAAAAGTGCGCTCAATACTAAATCAGGTGTAGCATGTTTATTAGGTTTTCTTTAGTATATTTTCCTCCTCACAAAAAAGGGTAAGCTAACTGCTGTAGCTTGGGTATTACAAACCATTGCTACTTGTGTCTGCATGTACTTAAGTGTTGTGTAGATGGTAAAGAAATGTGTGGGTAGAGTTGTTGCTGTAGCAATTCCTTGATTATCCTGTTCCCAATTTGAATCTGGTTCAGTGCTTGGCATTCGCCATGTCAGCTCCAGCTGTGCCATAATGAGGGACCCTGTTCAGTCTGCCTCACACACGGGTACCAGCCGCCTCTCTAATGACCCACTATACCTGCTGAGCCCTTGATCCAGCTCATCGAGTTTTAGCCCTGAAAATCACATTTGTCTTTTGATTTGGTGTGCTGGTGACAGTATAACTAATCAGTGCATATTTTGAGGGATAAAACGCTTGACCGACTTGATATATTATTTTGAAAATAATAAAATATTGCTATCTTTTAAAGAAATGTATTATTGAGCTATCATCTGTAGTTAGTATGATCAGCTTTAATGCTTTACACTGACCACTGTTGTTTTCTGTTCCTCCAGAGCTTCTGTCTCAGTTGTCGGGGGTACGGCGTTCAGCAGGAGGTCAGCTCAGCTCGGGCCCGTCTGCCTCCCAGCTCCAGCAGCTTCAGATGCAACTCCAGCTGGAACGCCAGCAGGCCCAGGCAGCACGTCAACAGCTGGAGACTGCCCGAAATGCCACCAGAGGTGGCGGCCGAGCCAATGCTATTCTAAATACCAATTCAGCCACTGCAAACCCCAACCCAAGCGCCAACCATAATACCAACCCAAGCCCTAACCCGGGCCCACCCGAGCCCAACACACAGCATACTGCACATAGCTCCCAGTTTCTACTCAGCAGGTGTGCCAGTTTTAAATGTTTTTATTTTCAAGTCTCTTTTGTTTTTCTTTTTTAAATGTATTTTACTTATTACCTGTGTTTAGAAATTCTTTCTGTGCAGAGAACGTGGAAATTGAGTGGAAAAATTAGCAACAACCACGTGCATGCTCGTTTGAGTATGTATGTGTGATCCACTCATTGGTTCACAGCTTAACATGTGATCAGAAACTCCTTTTAAATCTTAGTTTAAGGCAGTTATCTGCAAGCATTACGTTTGGCCCCTTTGTG
This sequence comes from Copadichromis virginalis, assembly GCF_057382275.1. NCBI lineage: Eukaryota > Metazoa > Chordata > Actinopteri > Cichliformes > Cichlidae > Copadichromis > Copadichromis virginalis. Next base: position 30,624,048 of record NC_140629.1, read on the forward strand.
GAAATTTAAAAACCTCTAAATCTTGTGTCCAGTAGTAGACGTTTTGGATTTTTCAGTGCGGAATAAGTAGTTACAGGATTTTTATGTTACAAATAAATTTCTTATTCTCATCACTCCTTCTGTCTCTCTCTGTGCAGGCTGAACGAACCACGGCTGTCTGAGGCAGAGCGCCAGGCGTGCGAGGCCCAGTGGGCCGACAGGAGCCTGTTCGTGACGGAGCTGCTGCTGTCCACACTGTTACCAGACGAGGACGCCTCAGCCTCCTCCTCCGAGGACGAGGATGACTGTCACGGTTCGTTGCGGAATTTCGCTGACTTCGAGGCCATGGGTTGTGTTGAGGTCATGACCTTAGACGTGGCGCTGGAGAACCTCAACCTGAAGGAGATGACCCCAGCTACCAAGACGACGAAGACGACAACTAAAACGGCACCAACGAAGAAAGAGCCTCCTCCGCCGCCTCTTTGATGACATGGCCCTTCCCTCCCCTCAAAACCACCATTGTAACTGGCTGACTGCGGCGTCAGTCCAACTGCCAATGGATGACAAAAAGACTGCAGTTCTTCTTGGCTTTTTTTTTTTTTTTTTTCCTCTCAGTGATCATCTGTCAGTGATCATGTCATTTCAGCTCTGTTGCTCCCCACTCCACCCCATGTTTTATGTGGTCCATTGAATAAAAGTAGTGAGACGAGAGAATGTGAAAGCAAGAGTGGTGGCTGCGTGAGAGAAAGGAAAAATAACTATATAAATATATTATAGAAAAATCTATATGAAAGTTGATAATCAAATCCACATAACCCGTGTTTCCTTTAGCAGATGAGTAAAGCGTAGTTAGCCATTTTAAGAGAAACTTGTCACACACTCCACTCACCAAGGGAGAGGAGCAGACAGAAGCCTCTCTGGTAAAAACGCTGCTGTGTATTTATAGTTATAAATTAAAGAAGTGCTTGGATGGTTTACCACAACTTAAGCATGAGCTTAAATCACCATGTGCCCATTTTTAACTGCACAGTCACTAGACGGGGAGGTCTTTCTCTTTTTGTTCGTACACCTGAGTAACTGTACATTAATGGTGCTGAGTGCCGCATCGCCGGCACTTCACCGCACACACTAGACACACACACGAACACAGACTGATGACGGCGTTTGGTTACCTTCAAGTCCAATCTCACCCTCCTCCCTCCCCTTTGTGTGACATTACCTGTTTTGGGTCATGTGACCTTGCTTTCTATCAACTGTGGGCACTTTGGTTTTGAATTGCATATCCAGTGTCCATTTGTGTACACTACAGATGCTCTACATAAAAGCGATACACAACTTGGAGGCAACCAGAGATGAAACTATCTCAGCAGTGTGACAGTTTTCAGGCCTTTTCTAACATGGAAGAAACGCGACCCTGTTCTTCATGTGGTTGTTTTTTTGTTTTTGTTTTTCATCTTCTCCCTCCTTTCTCTCTTAATGAAGATCAGATGCTACTTTCTCAAGCTTCCAGTGATCTGAGATTAATCTTCTCTCCATTACTCATGAATGCAAAGATTACTCATCATGTGACTTGAAGGAGAGAATCCTGTATTGCTCTTTCCATTAATTTCTCTCACTCAAAACGATCTTTGTATGCCTCCACTGCTACCTGAGGAAATGCAATGTATGTTTTTTGGCTTATCAAAGAAGCCAAATCACAGGGTAAACCTTTCAGTTTGGAGGACAATAAAAAATGTTTTTGGATGGAAATGAACTAACTCAATCCTGCTCTCTGGTTTGTTTGTTTTGGTTTTTTTACTTTTTTTTTTTTCTCTCAGTTGCTAACTTCTTGGCGAGCATGTACAGAACATGGTTACAAGAAAAAGAATAAACGCCTATCTTACAGGTCAAGGCATTCTCAGTTGGTCTTCTCCTGTCCTCATTCACAGCAGCAGATTGACACACTGGACTAAACTGAGTGTGGGTTATTTTTTTAATAACAATAACAAAAAGATTTCACCTTGAGTTCTGACATTGTGTAACTCACAAAGAGTGAGGCACATCTGTCAGTGTGGAATGGCTTTTATTACTGAGCTCTCTCTGACAGAAATGAGAACAAGGGTATGAGTCTCTTCGGTTATCCTTGAGATTATAGTGGCGCTAATGAACTTTTGGTTTTATGCCCTGGTTTTTGACTTGCAGGCCAGCTCGGCTGTTCTTGTATTTTCACAGTTAAATTAAGTTTGGGAGAAATAAACAGCATGATAATCTCAAATTTACAAAAATCATCTTTGTAAAAGTTGATTTCCTTGACAACCACTGGACTAACTTGGGTCATTAAAATGTAGTGGAAACTTACCTGGGGAAAATTTCCACAGTTTTTCTGTGCACAGTTAGGGAAAAAAAACAACACATTAACTATTAAAGGCACAAATACTCCAGTGTTTTTTTTTGCTCACATTATGGCAGCTGCACTTTCCTCCTCACATGAACACGCACAAATCCAGACGAATATCTGTTATGCTTCACTGTGAACTTATGCAAATCTGAACACACGAACGCCACATGAATACCAATATAGAACAAAAATAGCCGTATCTCCGGCCTGTCTGCCATGTGTCATGTGAGCAGACCATCTAGGGCCAAAGAATCTCAAACATCAATGGAACAGTGGACAATATGTCTGGAATAACACACAAAATAAACACGTCTTGGTTTTTAAAGCACATAGGTGTCATTCTTAACCTTTGTTTCTAAATATAATGACGTCACTGCTGCAGAATGGAACAGTGGACAATTTTAGCATCTACAAATTCCAATCGATGGCAATGGCAGGACTGGGACTTTTTAAGAATCATGTAGTTGAAAATTAAGGCTAATTTTTTACAGCTTTACTGAAAAGACTGCAAGGTCTTTTGTGAAATACTTTCATCATCGTCATCTGGAGACATACCGCGTTTCAAGAACAACTTGAAAACAAGGTCTTTATAGAAAATTGATTCACAGAAAGACACATCTGCAACATACTACAAACAAATTAGACTTGGTGTTTGAAGTTAAGCATGCAAACCGGTGGTTGCAGACAAAGGAGGAGGTCAGGGGCTTAAAATGAAGTGAACCTCCACCCTGAACCCTGATGAGATTTTTACTGCAGTGCAGGAGCCACATTTCATCACAGCTGAAGGGTTGTCTGTTGTCAATTAAGATGAGGACGAGAACCACACATAAGTGGACAAATACCATTCACAAAGCACGCAGGCTGTGTGTTACTGAAACACTGCAGAGAGGTTATGGTTTCCATTTCTTGTTGGTTACTGATTTAACCGATGTGAAATGGAAACCATTATCCCTCTGAACGCAAATGGTGTCACTTGCTGTGTGCCAGCATCAAACCAGCATTTTTCACCGTTACTGTAGAGATGTATTAAATGAAACCCAGCTCAGACAGCAATGCTGCTGAGAACTTAAAGTGCAATCTGAGCCAAGTCAGTGAATTATTATTTCAGCTCAAAACCCTAAATAAGAGCAGCCTGAAAAGATCTGGCAGATTCATTTGGTCTTTAAAGAGGTCGGTTGCTGCAGGAAACCAAATGCATGCAAAGTGGGGGGAAATGAGAAGAGACGCAGCATGAGCAGAAGTTCATATTAGATGCAGTGGAAACTACACACTGTATAAAGCAAGTTGCCGTTGTTGGGTTCATAATACCAGAGATTGGACTGGATTAAAAAAAAAACTAAAAAAACACTCGGACTGTATATCAAAAGTTGGTTTTTTTTGTCTCTTTATTGACTTAAATAAGCTAAATAAGGGGTGGGGTGTTATTGTTTTTACCTTGTGAGTTTTATACTGCAACAGGAACTGCCACGGAGGTGTTTTTTGAATACTTTATCAGGTGTTTCTGTCTCTGTGGTTACATTTTATCAGCATGCCTCAATAACGCTGGACCTAAAACCAGTCAAAACTTTACAATGTTAACTACATTCCTGTAATCACGATCGAGAGGTTGGGTGTGGTCCAACACTACTAAATGGAAGTAGGGGCCCAAAGGTCCTGTGGCTCCTTTCCACTGTTGGATTTTTAATACATGCATAACTCCTAACATGAGACATCTTTATCTTGTATAAAAGGAAACAAAATGGTGTGGTTCAAGAACTCGCTAGCATCAGCGATGGTCTGATCCCATTGCCAGATGTTCTCTAGCTTACCCATAATGCAAAAAAAATAAATAAACACTATGTGAAATAAACAATGTGGTAACTTGTCTTAAATATCCGTCTCTTGTGCCCACTATGCAATAAAGCCTCAGTGTTTAATTATACACTTTCCCAGCTTTCCTTATGCAGCATACAAACACATACCACACACCTTTACAAAAGTAAGACACAACTCAGTGGATTTTAGGTACTCTTTGTAATTTTAATTCCCATAATTTAGTTTAAATGCAGACATTTTCTCACTAAATCTTAAATAAAACATTACAGTACGATATATGCAAATCAGAAGAGCTTTAAGATTTTGTAGAAGCAGGCTACAGTTTCTTTAGATTTTTTTTTATTTCTTTTTTAATTTATTCATTTGTATTCATATATATATGCATCTTATTTCTGAAGGACCGGACAGTTAAGTAGCAGTAAACAGTAAAGAGACATCACAGAGCTGTAAAACCTGCAGGCCAGCCAAGGAGCACATTCTATTACAAAACAGACCCGACAACTAGGAGACAGCACGCCACATCCAGATGAAAGTCTGAGCTGATGCTGCTCCGCCTTTGGGAGGCGGTGCTAGTCCCACACACACAGGAGAGGGCGCTATGACACCAGGGCAGGTGGAGCTACACACGACCACTAAAGTGACGGCAATGTAGTTGCACCTTCACGAGAAACGGCTTGTATTGCACATTCAGGGAGAAAGAAATGGCACATTCTGTTTTTTTTGTTTCGTTTTTTGTCTACAAAAAGGTTGATAAACAGTTGAAATGCGGCAGAAGCACAGCAGCTCCCGTCTAAAATGCTGTCCCTCTCTACGGGGAGGGAACGTGTCAAACTGCGCCCTCTAGGGGCCGTGGTCATCCCTACGCCCAATCTTTTTTTGCGTTTGTGATCAAATTTTGAAAGTGTTCGGATTTTACAGGGAACCACGTTAGATGTATATATTTCCTGTTGCCGGCTCAGGATGTAGCCCTTTCTCTCAGATACTTAAAGCTGCCAGCAGAAGGCGATTTTCACTTTCCCTCCCCATCTTGAGCAGTGCATCCCTTTTGGCCTATCAGGACTGAGAATGCATGGAAAACAATATAGAAAATGACAGTGTGAGTTACAAAGGGGGGCTGCAGCAGAGGATGGTGACACTGCACAAATCAAACACGCGATGCATGCCGGCTGACCTCAGTCCATTCACAAACAAACCTCCTAATGCATGAAGGAAATAAAGTTTTTTCCGGCTCATTATATTGTTTAGTAAATCTTGCACCAGAGCAACAAACTTCCACAAGCCTCAGAGTAGAAAGCTGGCAAATGAAAGAGTCTTTCTTCAGCTTCTGACTTCATATTATGAATATAGATTTTTAAGGTTTAAACTGCTTTTATTTCAGCAGTTATAAATGCCATAGTATAAAATAGAATCCAAAGAAATAAAATAGCACAAAATGCTATCCTCACGACTGCATGAGAGATTTAAAAAATTTTGAGGCTACCGTCTGCTTTTACTAATTTTTGTCATTTTTGTGCCATTTGCTTGAGGCCAGAGCGCCTCAGCTGTTTAGCAATTAGAAGTTGGCCGTAACACTGGCTTGCTTTAAAGACAAAGGGGAAAAAAACATCCATGAAAGCTTCAGATCTCTGCTGCATATTTTCCTGGGTGGGGGGGGAGGCTAAATGTTTTGTGTCATCACAAAATTCCTTCTAAATATTCTTCCTCCGGGCATCAGAGAACAAACACAAGAGGATTTGAACACACCGGCTCTGTGCAGCCCCATTGAACAACACACAGCCTGTGGAAAAGTAGAAGGCCATGAGCTTCAACAGCGCTAACCTGCCAAAAAACAGGGAAACAAATTTCCTCACAATCAAGTTTCCAGATACCACTCATTGCATTCATCTTCATCAGGTCAGTCCTACACAATGGTTTTCTGGCACGGTGCTGTGCTGCTCTTGAAGCTCGTGGCCAAAGCAGTAGGGAAACAAAATTACAAAGTGTTTTCATCAAAAATTCAAAAATAAAAATGGTAATTTAAAAATCTGATCTACTGGCAACCGACACATCAGTCTATATGTTAGAGGAACCCACCGGGCTGAGAGGAAGTGTGGCACATGGCACCCTGAAATAAGACCATTTCTCAGTATTGCTGCGATTACAGTCTTACAACAACTAATCCCAATTGGCCAGATTTTACCATCAGCCCCACAGAGTGTCCTCCAAAGTGTCCGGAAGCTCATCCCGGTTAAAACTCAGATATGGTAGAAAAATATAGTTCTGATGAAATTTCTCTAGTTATCCTCTTTATTACTGAATTGCACCCATACATGTAGTGTTAATGCATTGTAGTAGCAGTGTAAGGTGACGGGGGTCAGGATCAGCACTACCGCTACAAGAAACAAAATGAAAAACGAGTCACTGCGCACACACTTGCTCTCGCTCTCTTTCTCTCTAGACACTTCTGGTTATTTTTTAAAAAATTTTTTTACTTGCACTTAAAAACTCACGGTTAATAGTTTGTCTTTCATTGGCATCATTAGGCAACAGTTGTTTTTTTGTGGGTTTTTTGTTTTTCAGATAACTCTACAATATGGTTACGATGTAAACACCACAGTACATAATTAGTTTACTTTTTCTGCACAAAGTAAAACACAAAGTTACAAGGCAAGTGGCTACGTAAGCATAGATTTGTTCATGAGAGAGAGAGAAAACAAAGAAACAAACAAAACAAGAAATGAGGAAACACACCACAAGAACAAAAACAACTTGCGACACCTGGCATCGAGTTTGTTCAAATTAAAAGAAAAAAAAAGACTTTGTTCATCTACAGGTCAGGTGACCGTTTTAAAAAGCTGGTGATGATCAGTTCTACCTCCGAATACAACCTTAAGTCCTAAGACAAAAGTCTTGTGATATTTTTGTGGCATGAGCAGCCTTGAAACCCTCACCGGGCTGTGATTCACACACCTCATGACATGGCGCTTAGACTGAATCAGATGTGATTGAGAGACTAAATGCTTCTCTGCTCCAAACAACACCTGCCCATTTTGAGGAGCTACTCGTGTGGCTTGGATTGAGTCCTCTTCCTTTCGACGTCTGCATAACGCTTTACAATTTAAGTATTCGATATGACAGATCACAAGGCCTTAGCTTTTTGCATGTCTCACTCTGTTAGATTTGAAACCTGGACTCGGATAATCTCGGATAACCGCGGTGCGAGATCTGAGATGATCTGAATATGAAAAAATGTAAAGGTTCATCAGTGGGCAGGGAGCCTTTGATATAAGGAAATGACTCCTGCTTTATCCAAAGTCAAAGGCATATGGATGATGATATGCAAACATTTTTACTAAACTTAATCAGTGCTTTATTTTTTGTACATCTGATCAGTTTTGGCATCTGCTGTACCTCATTTATCTGGCATACAGACATGGTGACAACAACTTACTTTGGCATGGTTCTGCTCTCTAAAGAGCAACCTCACTGTCCCTCGCTATCTGCGTATCTCCTCGAGGAGGGAGCCGTTAACAAAAGAACCTTCTGTCAATACTGTTCAATTCACCCAGGCAATAAAACAGTGAATGCAACGGCAACTCTCACTTCCTCTGCTGTGGATGGGTTTGGTAAAGCAAAACACTTTGTTCTAATCAATATTCTTCTGCCAACTTCAGAAAAACCTGCCAAGTGTTCATCGGTGGGAGTTTCCCATGAGCAGCGGGGGTTGAAACTAACCGTGAATTCTGACATCATTATGAGGTGAAGAGGCCCCCCCCCCGCCCACCCACTTTTCTGAAACCATTCACACTCACACGCACGCACGCATCCCCAATCCCCCATCCCAGACCCCCACATCCAAACTCTTAAAGGACATTATTTACAGTACAAATTACAGTATAATACATCATTAAAAAATATGAGATCTCTAAAAACATACAGGAGCTCTTGACAAAAACAAAAAATCAACTCTTTAGTAAATTAGGTTCCTATGGTATCATGTGAAAAATAATAATAATAATAATAAAAAAACAAAAGCAGAGTGACAGTCTCACCGCTCCTCTCTGAGGCGTCCGTTCCGTTTGGCCCCAGTTGTACCGGCTAGCATGTTGAAAGTGAGATGACAGATGGGTTTGGTTGACCACGCGCACATCTTTTCTTTTGTTTGAAAGCAAGCCGCAATACAACGAATCACACTCGACCCAATATCACAATATGTACAGTTTAGTTTTTTTTTTTTGTTGTTTTTTTCACCCCTGGCATTTTGGAACAATGATAACGATAATAAAAAGTAAGCACTTGACCGATTGTGCTGCCTAGAATTTCAGGCAGAAGGATATGGATTTACTGCAGGCGAGTCTGCTGGCTTATGTTAGCAGAATAAACTGCTTTTTGATCATTTTTATTTCTGTATTTTTTATATTTACGTGGTTTTGTTTTTTAAGGAGACTGTCACGTGTTTTGTTAGAAGTTACCAGTAAGTCCCCTGTTATTGTCTTATGTACAGCAGATTGAATGGTACACTAGTTACACTTTTGTTTTTTAATCAATCCCACCAAAAAGAAAGAGAATAAATAAAAACCGATTGGGAACTCAAATGAGTCAAAAAGATCTCTGGACTACGGAGCCAGGCAGCATGTGAACCAACCCTCCTCACATCTACAGTACAACCAAGTCCACCTGTAAACCATCCTCCCTTCTTCCTCGTCACCCTTGTGCATCGACTCTCTTCCTTCTCTTCTATCAGCAACCCACACATTCGAGATATGACATCTACCCAAGTTTCCCCCTCTCTCTCTCTCTCTCCGACTCTCTTTTTCCTCCTCTGCTCTCCCTCCCGGCGCTGCGCCCTCAGACGTAGGGCAGGATGCCGTAGACAAACAGGGCCATGACGGCGGCGCTGAACAGGCCGGCCACAGGCACCGTGACAAACCACGCCAGGAAGATGTTCCTGAAGAGGCGCCAGTCCACTGCTTTCTGGGAGCGGATCCAACCCACAGCCACAACTGAGCCCACCTGGAGGCCGCAGCAAGGAGGGAAGAAAGAAAAATAATCAGCAGCAGCACAGAACAAAACGTTCAACGCAGCAAAGCCAAAGTCAGTATAAAGAGCTACAGGTTGTCCACGCTTTTCTCTTGATGGAAGTTTCTCCAAGATTGTTTTGCAGTCAGATTACGTCAGCTATTCTTAAGGCATGTTTTGCAATGCTTAACTCTTCTCTTGTGCAGTAAGTGGTTAATTGTCTAATTAACCCTATTGGACAGAAAAGATAACAGCAACAGCTGATTAATTAAATTGCAGATGGTGATTGGTGGAAATTATGTGTTAGTCTCCTCTAACAGTATCAGTCAGCACTTGAAGAAGTCCTCAAATTCTTCTGCAACAACAATAATAATAAGTTTAATATTAAATATTCTATTTAAGGGCTCCTTTTATGGTTTTCCTAATTTGCTCCCACATAAAACACTGCATGCTTATTTAGAACACGAGCAAAGTTTCAAAAAATGAGGACAGCGTATGTAAAAGTAATCTCTATGAGCTAAAGCTCAGGCTTCAGACTACGTTTTTTTTCTACTCGTCCCGAGATGACATCACCTCGGCATGGATGTCCTTACATGGTCATTTTAAGCACAAACAGAAGCACTAGGTTGAAAACATGGGGCTAAAAAGAATCAAATTCCTGTTTGTGGAAGTCAGGCAAGAAGAAGCCAGTTAGTAGAGTGTGGTCAGCAACTTTTTAGACAGGGGGTGAGCTAACATGCTTCACAGAGGGACAGTATAAGAAAAATATGTACATACATACTCAAGTCCATTTTCGTACTATATGGACTCTTACAAAAAAATACTTTGATACTTTGAATTTAATGTAATTGATATTGAAACTGGTAGTAATTGGTATATTAACTGTATCTAAAACTTGTACTGAGCAACAACAAAAAAAACTTCCACCAAAGAGTGCGGCCAGAAAGACACACGAACAAAAGGTGATAACATATCAACAGGTCAGCAGAAAGGCCACGTGCAACCTGCAGCTCTTCAAAATCAGATCAGTGTCTGCGTTAGTGACTGCAAGCAGATTATAGAGGTTATCACAGCATAAATTAAATTTGGTATCCGTGGAAGCCTGAAATCAGCAGCTCCAGAGTAGCAACAGTCTATTATTTACTTAATATTAGGCTGTAAATATCAAAAAGCACTAAACTAGAGCTAGTTAGCTTTTGCAAATCTGTCTGCAAATTTCAGACTTCCACTTCTTTCTTTTGATAGAAATAACTTCAGAATACAAAAGAGATTGTTTTCTAATCCATGTTCAAAGACTCAAAGCGACACACCTGAGTGTTGGAGTAACGTGCAGTGAGTGGTTTCAGCTCTTAGTGACGCTACAGGTGGGCGGGAGTTAAACCGCATTTCCCTGCTCTTATATGGCAGCAGCAACAGGAGACACCGTCTGTCACACGCTGACTAAATGTGGAAGGTCGGGCCAACAGAGTCCAGCCTGTTCTTTTGGTTTATTAGTCAGTCTTAATAAGACTAAGCTCTACTAGACTCACAAAAATATCTCCCAGAAAAGACATTCAGGTCATGTAGCCTCTCTACTTAAACGCAAGATACTTTAATGTAGCATTTCTTGGATTCTCCTCTTTCCAAAGCAGGGTGTGCATGTGTTGAACAATATTTAACTCAGTGGTCACATTGTTTGTTTGATGGTTTTAGTACCTCAAGCACGGAGCAACAAATTCTGAACTCGGTGTGACCTCAGTGTTCGTATTGCTTTTGAGTTTTTGAAACGAGTCACTGCACATTACCATACCACACCGACCCACACACCCATCCATTCGGTTTAACTTCCACACCCACACACACAAAAGACCTGAAAAGAAAAATTATCACTCATACACAACAGAACTTCACTGAAACCGAATGGATGCCAGTGACACAGATACAGACACACTCTCTCTCACACACGCACGCACGCACACACACACTGAAGATGTTGAGAGATGTTGCTGGCTACTTTCTGAAAACCAAACAATTTAAAATGTCAAAGAGCTGCAAGTCTTGCTAGTGGTTTTTTTTTTAGTCCAGCATCATCTGTGGACCATCTCCACATTTAAAATAAACAAATAAATAAGAATCACTAAATCATTCAAATCACCACCACGATTATATACCTCTAACCATCAGTAGATTTAGCATTTTAGCAGAGCAGTTGATTATCCAAGGTTTTTAGGAAGGAAACGCGAAGGCATTTGGAGGTGAGAAATGAAGATAAGGTATGGATGGCGATGATATTGATGTTTAGACAAATAGATCACCAGTAACTTAAACCCAGTTTTGAGTCTTGTGCAGTTTCCCTTCAGTGGAGCTAACATTTTTGCATTCCTGTTTTCACTGATTATTGCACGTATGATCTTATATAAGCTAAAAACAAACATTTCGGGTGTTTCATCCAGCTTCAGCTTTACAAGTAGCTAAGAGGCTAACGGCAATAGCTTAATATTTAGTGATATCAATATTATCATCAAACTCTCTACTTGTGTATTTGTTTAGCAAATATTCCTAGTTTTTCATCTATTAAAAAAACTTTTACTACTAATTTAATAAACAAAAAACAATAAATAAATAAAGATGATATCTATGTATTTGCTGTATGTCTAATAAACATGCACGTAACTGCCTGATAACATTCTTTAATCTTACAAAGCTACCTTTCAGTCAAACTTGGGGTTGTGTTGCTGAAGGAAAACTGCACGAGAAATCAAAACGTCAACTTCGGGAGTTGTGATTGGCTTTGGCGATTGACAGCTACAGGTGAAGCGATGAAGGCGAGCTCCCGGAGGGCTCTCTAGGATGACTTCACTACCAATACCTTGCAGTGGGTGGAGCTTATTGGGATGCCCACATTTGATGCAACAAGCACTGTTAGCGCACTCATTACTTCAATGCAAAATCCGCTGTGAAGATAGATGAGTAGAGAGACAGACAGAGAAAGATGGAGAGGTAAAAAAAAGTGGAAAACAAGTGTGACAGGTGGGTTTCGGGGGGGGGGGGGGGGGGGGTGATAGGTATTTGGGAGGTTGAGGTCTGCTTGCGGACAAGCACGGCAGGGTCGAAAACCCACACACCAAACCATGCCAGTGCTAAGAGGGCAAAATGGAAGAGACTTGGTGGAAATGAAACAGAGAATGAGACACCGTGTTGATGGGGGCGGGCAGGGGAGGACTGGGACTGGTGGGGTCCGTCTCGAATTCCAGCCTCGATCTGCTGTTCCTGAAAAGAACAGGGGAGAGGGGCTGCACACTGCTGCCTGGGGCTGGTTGTAGCGGGCTGGACATGGATTCGTTTTGATCTTCTCATGCACCTCAAAGATTGGTTAGGATTATCAGTTCCTGCGGAGGATAAGTCTCGTTTATGAGAAAATGAGTGGTATTTACATCGTTTTGACAACGATTTCTACTAACGATGCTGTTACTGTGATCACTGTGGGAAACACTTTACCAAACTGGAAATATTAGGGTTCATTTTTCATACTCATGAGGATGGAAATGATAGAAATGGCAAATCGGACCAAAAACAATTGAGCAGAGCTTCTTCTGCTATTTGAAAAGCCGCCTGGAGCGCCCTGTAATAATTAAAGGCAACTCAGACTTACGAGAATTTTTATCGCCTGGATTTCAGTAAATCAGCTAGCGGATAATGTTTAAAGAGATTTTAATGATAAAATTAAAATGTAACTGTAAAACTGGTATTAGGAAATTTAACCGAGTCAGGCTCCCTGGTGATTTCCACAGGAAAATACTTTCTTGCTTTTTTTTCCCCTCCCACAACACACCCGACAGTAGGGCCCGTGTTACTGACTTTGTTGGACTAATGATGTCGTGCTCACGGCTTTCGGCCTAGCTTGTACAAGTGATCACAACAGACAGAAAAGAAGGTCAAAACTAATAAATAAGACCCACGTTTTCATAAACTGCAATTATCCTTTTTTTTCTCTGCCACAATAATCTGAGCTTTGATTTCTGTGGAGAAATTTAACTAAGAAGCAGAGCACTTGTAGGGAGGTAGGCATAAAATTATAGTAAACTAAAACAGATTTTAGCTAATTATCTCACGACATGACTAAGCACTAATTATAGCTAAAGCGGTGTGTGTGCGCGATTCTAGCTCAGTCCAGCACGGCGGCCTGGGAGGCAGTGTGAGCTCCCTGTCCCCTGGAAATGCCTGAAAGGGAGTTGAGAGGCCAGCTGGAAGGCCACTCAGTCATACCTTGCAGTGTGTGGTACTGACAGGGATTCCGATATTGGAAGCGAACACGACTGTGACTGCAGAAGCCAGTTCAATAGTGAATCCACTGTGGAAGGAAGGGAAGGGAGAGGAAGGGAAGGGGGGAGGGAGCAAAGAGACATTCTTCATTGTGATGTCTTGGATGATGCTCATGATGGTACGATCTCACTGGCATCCACATATAAAACCATTGCAGAGCATTCAGCAGTTCTTTAAAGTATACCCAACACACATTTGAAAAACAGAAATAATATTAAATATCTGACACACACACACACACACACACACACACACACACACACACACACAGCATTTCTACCAGGTATTACACACTAGTGTGTTATTCATAATGGACACAGTTTCAGTATGTGATATACAAACAGGCCTTTGTGTTGGTGTGTTTCTGTGCTGCCTTGTGCTTACTAGAAGACAGTTTCTCTAAAGCCACCAGCTGCTTTCAGGACACACACAGAGAAGACATTAGACATTAGAATAAACTTCCAAATCATAAAAGAGGGGAAAAAAATTAAACTAAATGCATGAAAATGCAACTTAAAAGGAGAAAAATGTGGCTTTTTTCTTACTAGATGGCAGCCAATAACATTCGTCAGAAACACTGAGCTAAGGTTCCAGATGAAGATACGACTGAAATTTAAATGTCACTGCAGGCGGAGTGTGGAGTGGTCGAGCAGCAGGAGCCAATCTCTAAGACAGCAGAGCACCAGCGATGTCACCTGATTAATTTTGAACCCATTTGTAAATGGCCACTTGGCCCCAACTCATGGCCTACAGAAATTGATAGCCATTAGGCAAATGTTAACTGTATTACTTAGACCTGTGCTTTCCCCCAGCTCATGTCAGAATGTAGGAGTAGAGGGTCTTGCAAGAAAGCTACAGAAAAAACTCACACCATTCGCTCCACCTCTCAACAGCAACAATAAACTATACACAACTGGACAAGTGTGCCATATCGACTCATCACAAAGAGATATGATTGTTTGTGTTTCTCTGAGTTCTGCTGGTTAAGCTTTGCAGAGCCTGGTAGATCTGCAGCAATCTGTCCCTGTGGTGCTTCAACAGCAGAGCTGGGCAGAAGGATGAAAATCCATACTTCAAGTTTCAAAAGTCTTTTTACTGCTGTGATACATTGCACTTTTTAGGTGTTCGCTGCGGCTGCTAAAATATATTCCCGGGCACATAGACCGCAGACACACATATAAACACTTCTGTGTCCTTGCCCCAAACAAACTTCTTTTCAGAGTGATGCATGGAAACAGACACTGGAGGAAATCAAGTCTTTAGAACGGTGAACCAGTGCAAATTTGTCTTTGGGTCCTGGCAAAAAGTCTAAGCTGGTGATGGAAGGAGGGAGATTAAGAGAGAAAGGAGACAGACAAAAAAGAGAGAGCCCAAACAAAAAGAGGAGAAATGAGGGAAGGGAAAATAATGAGATGGCGTGGGCGTGAGCGTGAGAAAGAGACTTTAGGGAAAAGGGGAGAGAGAGAGAGAAAGCTCTTTAGGTGAGACGTAAAAAAAAAAAAAAAACAAGATGTAAAGGAATGAAGAAAAAGAAAAAAGCAGGGCGCTGAGAAGAAGAAGAGGGTTAACCACAAAAATAGTGATTTACAGGAGTGGGTAGGAAGGAGAAAGGAGGACGGGGGGGGGGGAAAGAAAAGTGCAAGAGTCAGACTGGCGTCCCTCCCTGCGGTTGGAGAAGAGAGGCTACGGTTCCCACTGTGGCCCTCCCTCACCCCTCCTGCTCTACTTCTCTTCACCCAGAATGCCAAACAGCTTCCTGCAACCCTGTGTGATGTTCCTGCCAGGCAACAAAACACAGCCACTCAAACACACACATGCACGCACGCACACACGCAAACCTCAAAACGCCTTGCTGGAACAATTAGACCCTAATGTGCATGCATGCTCGGACACATACAGTACATTCAATGCACAGTGACTTGCAGAGTTCGGTTTCCTCAGCACACAAACAACTCGGTGGTATGCACAGACACACACACACACACACACACACACACACACACACACACACACACACACACACGCGCAAACTCTTCATCTTATGCGTGGGAAGAGAAGAGAGAGAGGAAGGAGGAGACTGAAGTCAAGGACAGAGCAACAGCACGGGTTTGTGGATGTGAGACGTCTACTGCTCAGGTTATCAGACAGCCAGTGTCCTCAGGCTTTGTTTGTTGTGGTCCGAAAGTCTACTTGTTTATTCAGAATTTTTTATGTAATAGGTCAAAAAAATCTGAGAAAAAAAAAAGCGCTACTATTTCACTCCCTAGGCACCACTAAGATACTATTATTAAAGCAGATTTCTGTAAAAAAGTAGTAAGAATTATTTCTAGCAAAGTCTGGGATGATTCCCAAAATCATAAATAGTGTGCTTAATGCTGAGATCAAGATTTATTTATCACCAAATTTTTATTTATACGTTTATAGCAGGAAAAAGTAATAAAAAAAATCCATTCAGTCTTTGTATTTTACCTAATAAACTCAAATGTAATGGATTTGAACACACAGATCTTTTCACTTAAACGATCTGTCTGACCTCTGATGATAAACATGAGTGCACATCAACACTGTGTGTGCAGGTCACTCCCTGGCAGAGAGTGAGGGAAAATCAGAACATTCATTAGTTACACAACAGACAAACTGCTTTATGCATTTTGCTGTCTGCACATAGATTACTAAGTATCTTCTGATTGTTCATTTGCACTTTACTGCCCTTAAGACATTGTGCATAAGCATTCTAATACGGCTGTGGGAAAGTAAGTACTCACCATGGAGGCTGGGAGCCCTCTATGAACTTGTTTGTGTCAGCGTGTTGAGGCTCTATGGAGCGTGTAAAACCAAAGCATGGTGGATAGTTCACCTCTGCAGCACAACTCTCCTTCAAACGCACCCAACCGCATCCACAGACATGCACATGTGCACTCACTCTCCTGTGAGGCGACTTTCTCACCTTGAGGGGGTAATGGGAGTGAGGTCCTTCCCCATGGTCTGGATGACGCGGCGGCCCCATACCCACAGGCCGGCACAGATGCCTATACCACCGTAAAACAGCAGCCAGATAGGAGTGGCAGCATCCTGCATCACACCGCCCTGTTCATAGATCATCCACAGTGCCACCAAAGGCCCAATGGCATTACTACAAACAAGAAAGTAGATAAAAACCTTATTCAGGCATTATATACTCAAGTCCAAAGAGCAGCGTGAAGATGATTTTTTTATATTTAGTTGACAGAGAAATGTACTCTGGACCATAAAGGTCGCTATCTGTCATGCAACACGTAGGGGGCAGCACCTGACATCGTTGCCTCCGTGGGCGAAAGAACCGAAGCAGGCGGTGAGGATCTGCAAGAAGTGGAAAAGCAGAAACACCTCAGGTTTGTCCTTCTCCTCCTGATCCTCCAAGTCGTCCGGCCCTGGAGGTGCAGCCCCTTCTTCCTCCACCCCTTCCAGGTCTGTGGCAAGCTTCATCTCCACTCCGCCCTCCTCGGCCTCGATCTCAGCCTCGGCCACGGCGTTACAGTACGATGAGTAGCTGTCGTAGCGTATCCGCTTTTTGGAGTAAGACACGCTGTTGCTCCTGCCGCCTCCCTCACCAACCAGCTTTTCACTGTCCTCGCGTGATTCGGAGCGCATCGGCTGGACGGGCATGCCGCATATTGCCGCTGTGTAGCAGGTGTAGCTGTTGTTGCGGCGCAGCAGGCGGTAATTGTTGTCAGGCGGGCCGGCGTTGGAGCGCTCGTTGTCATCCATGCGGCCCAGGTGGATTTTGTGAAGCAGGTCTTTGTACAGACCCGAGTCTTTGTGCACCGTGTGGTACACCTGGCCATCGCTACGCATGTGGCCATCGAAGCTGAAGCTGCCGTTAGAGATGGGGGATTTGAGGCTGCCGTTCGTCATTGAGTGTGTCCGACCTGGAAGACAGACGATTAATGAAAAGTCTGCGTGGGAGCAGGATATTAATGATGATGACCGACGAGTTTGATCTCCATTAATGGCAAATTTATTTATGCTAATAAGTATTAACGCATAAATAAAGCTATAGTTACTCTCCTCTTATCAAATATTATTATAAATGTCCAGTTGTACCATACACCCTGCCGTTTGGCAGGATAGTGCCTCCATTCGCCAGGTTGGTGAGCTCGCTGCTGGATTCGCGGGTGCCCCGGTCACTGCTGCCGCCTGTGAGCGGCATCACAGCCTCATCTGTGCCCTTCGCCCCTGGTAACTCTTTGAAGACGGGGCTCTCCTCCTCCTCTTCAGGGATCTTATCCAGGCTCTCATCAGAAATCCTCGACAGAGCCTGCTCTTTCTTTAAACGACCTGGAGGAGATCAAGCAGCAGTTGAAAGAGCACCGAGTTAGGACATTTTTGCAGGTTGCTTTAAATCCATCATGAAAGGAAAGCCACAACTGTATTGTGGCAGCCTTTTATTATTAAAGGATTTCAAGGAAACCAATCTGGATGGCAGCCAGTTAAGAAAGCAAAACAATAGTTAGACAAAAAAAGGGAAAGAAAAAAAAAAGATTAGAATTTATTTGCAACTTTTCACGCTTAAAAAAAGCTGTTGCTTCTGCTTTCAGGTTCGGGAGACAAAACTTCTGACAAGAAACAGATTATCTAAATTATCCCAGTGCCTACCCGACTCTTTGAATACCCCAGTAGAGAAAAAAAACCCAATCAGAGTTATGACCTGTTTTATTTAAGTGGATGCAGTAATATCCAGATTAGCACCAATAATTTTACCTGTAATCCTCGCAGGCATTAGGGGGTTCATGACACAGTCACACAAACCACGAGTCAGTGGAAAAAAACATTCATTTTTTTGGCCTAAACATAGATATTATTTTTCATGGCCTATAAATACCACTCAGCTTCTTATTAAATTTTATTTATATTTCTTTATAGTGCAAAGCATTTCTGGCATCGATCAGATTTTTTGGATCAAGTGTTTGAGCTCTTACACAAAGAACCTTTTATTTATCCAGCACAAAGTTAAAATAAACAGAGCTGTGCCTTGTCTTTATCCACCACTGTCTACTTTTTCCAATGTTTTAATTTTCTGTGTCGTGAGTTTTACAGCACTGCCTGCTTTGCTGTGGGCTGGTTTTCCCATTAGGGAAACAATTCCCAGCCCTGATCCTGAAAGCTTTCTACACTGCAGGCCACGATCTTAGCCTCTTTCATCTGACCAAGTAGCTCTACGCCCAAAAATCTAAGTGGAGCACTGGAGAGTTCACAGGGATTTTTCTGGTGGCTTTAGTGCCTCTGGCAGAGGCCAACAAGAAAGCACATGCCCTGGCTTCCGTTGTTTGGTGTCAGAGCGTTTTCACATGGCGTGAGAGAGACAGACTGGACACACACACACACTTGTATGGATATCCTTGTGAGGACATTCGTTTACATAAAACCAAATACCTAAACACAACACTTACCCTAACCCTAAACCAAATTTAACAGATACTTACTTGCAATCTTTCTCCTCATCCAGGGACAGACCAATATCCAGACCAGAGCTGCGCAGACCAGCGAGCCAGCTAAAGTGATGAGAAAGATGGCCCACACCGGTAGCATCTCCAACCCGAGCACTGCAGTTAATGAACACACATTAAAAAAAAAAAAAATACAAAATCATGTACTGGCATCACACATTCAAGAGGAATTTTGAGCAAACTAACAAGCGCTTCCATCCCTGAGGTGATAATTTGATCATACACTGGTGTCAGGTTAAATAATCAGAGATATACTGGGAATAAGCACTTACATGGAGCTCCAGTATACATGATGGAGAATGTGTTGATACCAATGGTGGAGGCGTAGAAGAGGGGCAATGCTCGCAATCCGTTTGGAACAGAGTCATCCTGTGAAGTAAAAAAGGAAATGCAACAATAATGATAATAAATCATAAAACAAAACATGTACAACACAATAACATATTAGCTAAAATGAGCACATCTTCTGGCTAAAAGTTTAGCTCAGGTCAATTTAAAGGTGTGGAGTAATACAATTATTCCATCTTGCACAACCATGGCTTGCTTTTATCAGAAGGTTAATAATTAATATGACTAATGAGGCAGGTGAAATGTAAAATGACACTAAATGGGATGTGGATTTTACAGAAGTAACAAATCTCAACCCTGCAAACACAAAACAGAAAGATCGAATATTCTGATGCAAATAGCCCGCAGACGCAAAAATGAACTCATTCCTAATTTGACCCATCTAACACCGGCCCAAACGGCAAATCTTCCCGTGACTCACTCATATATAATCCTGCAGTCGTGACCCTCGGATGATCTGCAGCACTTCCTAGTCTGCCAGAGCTTTCCCATTACATAACAAATACGCGGGTGTTGCCATATCAAATGGGTTTTTATCTGTGCTCAAGTTCTTTCAGACAAGTTGGGCGTACACGTGCAAGTCTGTCTCCGATTTCTTATATTAAAATGACCAGATTGGCAGCTAAGTGTGAGTGCGGAGAGTGCAACGGCTGCAAATGCAAGGGCAGTGTCACAAAACTGAACACAGCATTAGTTGAAAGTGATGTGCGCCTACCTTGTTGAGGATGAAGTGTCTGATGAGCATAAAGAGAAGTCCAGACATGAGTCCAGAGAGCAAGGGGGAGATGAACCAAGACGCCACTGAAGAAGAATTGAAAAATGTTAATGAGGAAACGACAGGAGAGCCTTGCCAACTCTCTACAACTAGAAATTTTGTGTTTTAATAGTTTTTTGTGTTTTTAGCCATCAGTTCTCTTCCTAAAATGAATTCCAAGTCATTTCATTTATGCGTTATGTATTTAAGTATGAGAATAAATCCCAATAACCAGTTTTATGGTGACGTGAGAGTTTATTATTCTTTAAAGTATGCATTATTATTGGATGCTGTATGATGTATGACAGAGGCTCTTAACAAGGAAGAAATAGGTTTATCTGTCTAAACTAAACTCAATAAAGTACTGGGTATAAAGTGAGTCATGTACTTGGAAACACAATCTGAAGATTGTTGTTTACTAAAAACCTAGAAACCTTTCTAAAAATCAAACTCCACTGGGCATATCTCAGAGTGGTTTCTATTCCATCAGGTTTCACTGGAAAATGGGGCAGTTATTATAGGCACACACACACACACACACACACACACACACACACACACACACACACACACACACACACACACACACACACACACTACTCTGATACAATCTTCTGCCATTACCAATCTTGACAAGCTGCATCCACTGTACTCCCTTTGTGCCGATGGCTACCATAGAGAAGCCGATGGTGGCGCCAACGATGCAGTGAGTCCCAGAGATGGGGAGCTTGAGGAAGGAGGCAATTAGCTGCCAGACGGCTGACCCTGTGACCAAAACAGAGACAAAAATCTAACGTTTAGCTTGGTTTATTTATTTGTCCGCCTCCATGCACAAAAACAATCTCTTGGGAAAATTAGCAGTTAATTCCCATCTGCAGTTTGTGTGACATCATGTAACATCTTAAATGAGGGCCTGAGAGTGCCATTTGAAATTCCAAATGACTGCCTTAAGTTTGCAGTGTTTATAGAAGCTGAGACAAAAGTATAATCTGAAAACTACACTAGGCTTTGTTTATCCCTCCTTTAACAAAGACTGCTATTCAAAAATTGCTCAATGATGTGAGTAATTGCAGTGTTTTTGACATAGAAGATTATATATATTTAAAAAGAGGAATATTTTAAGATCCAGTCGTGAGAAAAAGTTTCGAAATAATCACTCAAATATGTCTTCTAAATCACTACATTCATTAGAGACAAATATTTTAACTAAACCAATAACACAGACAAAGTTCAACACAGAGAGTAGTTTCATGGCCCAAGCTGGAAAATCGAAAAGAACATCTGAGACTAAGACTTTAAAAAGCTCATTAAAATCAGGAAAAACTGGAAGTGTGGGTTTAGAGAGGTACCTCTCTCTATAAATAAAGTCATAAAATGTGTGTAGTGAAAGAGCACCCTGTCAAATCACTGAGGAAACAGTGAATTTGAAAATTACAAGATAACTTTAGGGGCAGCGGATCATGACCTGCAGCTCTGGAGATTTTGGGTGATGTAAGCAGACAATGACCCAAAGCGCACACAGTGAAACAATAACAACAGAGCTGCTGAAAAAAGAAAATTTGTTGCGGAGGCTAAGCCAGAGCCTTAACCTTAATCTAATTGAGATGCTGTGGCATGACCTGAAGGGGGCTGAGGACAGGAATTAAGAGGGGCCGAAACAGTTTTACAGCAGAGGTATTCTATGAGGGATGACACAACCTGCCTCCAAAGAGCCAATCAACAGCTGAACCAGGAAACTGCACTGACTCATGCACACAGCTGAGGTTCACAACAGTTTCAGCCGAGTGGCGCTAGGGAATGTGTATGTGTAGAAAAATGTGTACCATTTCTCTCGGCTTACATTTCCATAAATTGAGTTAGCATGGTGTCTGTTCAGTGCTCCGGTAAGTAGAGCTAGAAACACTCATCGAGTTAGCTGTTAAGTACTGTTTTGGGTGTACATAGTACACTTATAACCTGCAGGGGGGGGAGGCAACCTTTTAAAAGCTTATTTTGGCTGGAGATTTTATACATGCGGTTGTTTTCATTATCCTAGAGAAGCAGATAATAGGACAAATCATTGTCAGCCCTAAATTAGACTTTAAACTCCAGCAAAACACCAAAGCCTCCAGTACACAAGAAGCACTGGAGGAAGTTTTAACAATAGGTTAAAACTTCTTTAATTATGCATGAACAATATGCCAGTTAAAACGTTTCTCCAACAGTGACCTGTGGCAGCCAGCCACACCTGAATTTTCATCTCCTTGGGAATCCCCTGTGCATAATGCTGCCCTTTTTAAATCAACGTTTGCCAGCAGTCTGTCATCAAAATGGTATTGTCCTAATGGGAGACCCATTGTTTTCTGCTTTTACTGAAATGGTGGTGTGCGAGTCTCCAGTTGATACTCAACAATTCCTCTTTATGTTTCACTTCAGGAGTTTTGTTTTCCTGCGGCTCTTAGGAAATACTTACAATGCTGCAAGGTTAGCTAACATTTGCAAAGCCCCAATAAAGTTTGATCTGAAAATACATAAAAAATAAAAACACTTCGTGCAGTGCCTTTCATGTACAGTAAGAAAGTGAGTGAGGTGCACTGCTTAATAACAGTAATTATGATACATACATGAGGATTGGTGCATGTCACAAGTACCAGCTGAGCCCAGGATAATATATATAACATTATTGTTAAATTCAAATTCATTTCTAAGCCTTTTATAAAGGTCTATGTCTGCATTAAGCTATGGATTTAGCAGATTTCGGGAGGATTAGCAGGGCCTAATTTGTGACATGGTAAATATTGAACAATACATATCAAAGTAGTTTATATGAGGTAATAAATAAGACATTGTTGAAGTTTTAAAAAATTGTCTTTTGGGCTGTTGGAAAGTAATTTTTTAATTTTTCTCTTATTTTACAACTTTACAGGTGATGGGGACAAAAAAAAAACTGAAGCATTTCCTCTTTAATATATACCATATATTACTGCAATGTGCAAATCTTTTAGGCATGTGAGAAAGATTTCTAATGTAAAGAGTTTTTATTTATTATTTTACTAGGAAAAAGCATGTGTTGTTGTAATCCTAGACGGACAGGATGATGTTGACATCAGGAAAACTGCTGTAGGAATACTTGATCGTGTGGCCGAATGGCTGAAAATAGATCTTTGGCTCTGTGTGACCCTTTGCTGGATAAGGATCGAAACTTGTAGTAGTAACACTGGAGGGATGGGGGGAGGGGGGCACCTTTGGTAACACATTTTTCATCTATGGAGTGGAAGTCGCAGGAGTTTCTCTTGGCTGCAACTAGCATCACAACTAATATTAGCAAATGAATCAACTTTTAAAGAGTCAAAAAATTTCAGGAAAAAAAAAATCGCCGAGGCAACAAAGTCAAATGTCTCTCTTCCATCGCGGCTCATTCAAAAGCCTTTTAACAGTCTTAGAAGACAGAAAAGAAAAATACACTTAAGCATCTCTAATAAAAAGCATTTACAGACTGTTTTCAGAGCTACTGACAACTATTATTCTTATTTCCAGTCTCATGGTTGTTTCCTGTTTGTTAACAGTTGTTTAGCAGCTATAACATCAAAAAGTCAAGCATGTTCTCCACTAATCGTGTTTGTTACAAGTTTTGATGAAGTCTGATGTGATTTGTAAAGGATAAAATAAAATAATGAATCCTAAATTTCATCGACATCCAAGTTTTTTTTGCACATTCAAGTTACTTCAAACTTCATTCAGACATGCGACAGGTTGCAAATTAAAAAAAAAAAAAAAAAAAACAATCACTGGGTTTATTTAGTAGAAGTGCTGTTGTGGCTTTTACATCAAATTGACTCTGGTGCTTATTCCAGCATGGCCTAAAACTGTCCATCAGATAAACATAAGGATTTGCATGTCTAAAATGAGGCTTAAGACATTAGCGGCAACTGCTTCACTCAGTGGATGTAAGAGCAAATTCAACTTACCAACCATGGCGCTGACCTCGCCTGCCATGAGCACGGGCACCGTGTCATTGTAGAGGCTGACATCTATGATGCCCTTCCGAATCGTCTCTCCCACTTTGGCCCCGAGCAACATTGAACCCAGCGTCTCGAAGATGGATGCCAGGATGCAGGCCTGCTTCAGAGTGACCACGCCGGATCCCACTGCTGTGCCAAATGAATTGGCCACATCATTAGCTCCGACTGAAAATGCCAGGACGAAGGCAATGATGAAGCCAATAACCACCATCCACAGATACGACTCCAGATCCATCTTGATATGATTTCAGGTGAGAAAAATATGCAAAGAAACAAAAATCCTGCTTAAAATATCTACAAAAAAAGACGAAGAAGAAAAAAAAAAGATGAAGTGCTCTGTGCGTTTTTAGCGGAGGACTTGGTAAGCCCACACCTTCTCTTCGTCCCCTGGTTATAAAGAGTCTGAGGGGAGAAGCACAGCCGCTAACTAAGCGTTTGGAGCTCAGTCCAAAGATTGGAGGTTAGTGATGGTGGGAGCAGAGAGCATTCCATAGCTTAGTGTGAGACAGTCGGTCTGCACGTTCTTTCACCTGCCGGAGAAAAGAGAGAGGAGAGACAGAAACAGATTAGTGTCATAAGCTATGATTACTCTTTTTCAACACCTCCTGACAACACCTCCCCGTGACTTCCTCAGAAAACCAAAAACAAAGAAGTCTGGGTGGGACTAGGAGAGAGGGGAGGGGAGACACACATAAATGAAAGATTCGGGATAGATGATGATGAAGCAGAACTGGCTTTGATGAAACAATGATAGCACTCCAGTGCACTCCAGTGAGAAAAGCTGAGGACATCTCAGATATCTACAATAGGAAATCACAGTCTGCACTTCAAAGGAATCAAATCAGATCGTGCAGAGGGTTTGCTGTCAGCACTGACACTATAAAAAGATCACCGTTTCCAGAATGAGACATGAGCAATGCTCCGAACATTAGAAAGGCTAGTATCATTTTATCCCCGCGCACCAGGGCAGCTGACAACCTTTGCCACACATTCAGACAATCTCAGATAGGAGTTTATAATTTACTTAGTTTTAATGTTCAACCACACAAAAAAAGAAAAATCACACCATCTGTTATTATTTTAATCCGACCCAGTGATGCCAACAGTGATAACAGAGAATTTTTAAGTATTCTATGAAATGTTAAAACAGAAATGTTAGTCATAAAGTTGCTTCAGTGGCAGCCCCGTAGATGTTTTCTTGCCAGATTTACATTATAGCTGGTTTCCAATCTGTGCTCCTTTAGCCTCAGCGTCACTATAATTGTGCTTGCCGGGCGACACTGAAAGGTACACGAGTTTTGTAACCAGCTTTGGAGTACAAGTTCAAACAGAACCAAATGCTCTGGTGCAGTGCAAAAAAGAAAAACGTGGTGCGTTTAAGTTAAGACTGCAATGCAGCAACAGCATCTGCGCTGATGTTCTACTGCTGCTCGAGGTGGGATACATTTCTTGAGGGGACTTACAAGACTCTTCGTTTCTGATGTGAATAACTATAAAATAAAACTATTAAGCCCCTATTTCCTAATTTCTCTCTAAATTTAAAAAGTATTGTTCTGGGGGGGGGGGGGGGGGGGGGGGGGGGGGAGGGGGTTTCACAGTTAACCTCAAACAGTCTGGAATGGTTTCATTTTTTCTCTCTTCTGGTTTTTTTTTTGTGGGGAAGCATTAAATGTAAACAGCTCTTGGCATAAACCGACTGCATTCTCCTCGCGTGGGGGGCAAGCAGCTCCTTTCTAAATAGCCTGTGGCCAGTTATGGCTCCCTCCTCCCGACCGAGAACTCCATCTGGAACAGTCGGTGTCACGCACTCTTAGCCTTTATCCTTTGCAGAACCACAACAAACACATAAAAACATGATAATTTGTCTTTTGATCAAGACCTCCTGGAATAGGGATCCATTAGTGACACTAAAAATGATTACGTTGCTGCTGATTTGAAAAATAAGTGGACGCATTTCTTGGTTTTCTCACAGTAAAATCACAGAAGTGAAGGTGAGGAGAGCTCAGACGCTGCCAAATCTCAAACAGAATGAGTAAACAATGACTTGATGATGTACTGACCCCCGAGGTGAAATCCTCTCCAGTGAGAGAAACACATCTGAGCACAAGTTCAGTGCCTCTTGGCCAAATTTTTATGTATTATTGTAGGATCTACCTTACAATATAAAGTGCCTTGAAGTGACTGTTGTTGTGATTTGGCGCTGTATAAATAAAACTGAATTGAATGAATTAAAAAGTTAAAGAAACCAAGCTCGTGAACTTGTGTCCATCGCCATAACGAATGAAAATTAATGATGAACGATAAAAAAGACAATATAAGGCGGGGCATGATTTTATCTCTGATTACTTAATTGCTTCCCGACTCATATCTGCTGCTTGTAATTATGTCAATTCATAATAAAAGGCAGTTTAATAAAGGCCGCACCAATATGAAAAGCTACCCTAAACTGATTTCTCACCGAATCTTTATTGAATAAGTTAAAGAATCCATGTGTGGCGGCTTGTTTCATGCCATTGAGTAGCGCTCTCTAAAAATGTTTTCTGCAGTCAATGTATTGACTCTGGCAAAGTCTGAAGGACTAACAAGAGACTGTGTAAATGTTTATTCCGGGGAGCACTGCTGCCACAAGACGACCACATCACACACCACAGTCAAACACGAGCGTCCAGCAACACACAGAACCAGGCAATGCTCAGAAGAGATGTGCAGCCAAACACATCTGCAGCAAAAGCAGACTGAACGTCCTGTGCCTTAGGGTGACATGGAAGAAAGATAAGAAAGTGATTTGAGCGCGGGTGTGATCTCTAGGTCAGCTGGTCATAATTTTATTGAGTACGTCCTTGAACACAACTCAATAATCCTACCACGACCTGGAGTATGCACTGATTTGGATCCAGCCATTTAGCAAAGAGATTCAGTTTCATATTCATGTGTGTGATTCAAGCTAAATGGACTGTCTGGCTACATGACCTTCAGAATGAATCTTTACAGTTTTTGCCTGAAAGCAAAATAAGAACCGTTGCATGGTGTGTCATACAACCTATTATCTTTCCATTTTATTGCCATTTACCAAGAGCGGCCCTTCTGTAATTCACTTGTAACAATCAATGAATAATTCATGTAAAAGATGCGCTCAGTGTTAGCAGAATAAAATAGAAGCAAGGACGGAGCAGAACCACAATGCAAATTGATGCACTGCAAATGTAATTGCAATTGCTTTTTGCTACCTGGATAAGAATGAACTCCGTGATGTTTCTATTTTGCAGGTCGTTGGGATGCAGGGAAGTAATCAGGTGATGAAACAGTAGCATACAAAATTTAATTTGAAAATTGGCAGCAGAGAGAGGAAATCACATAACTGTTCAAACAACTTAGAAGAAATGTTTGAGATAAGGTGCACACAGGAAGGAGTCTGACCCGCTTTGTTAAGGAAACTAATGCATAGGTGCCATTTCGGTAAAAACACTGAGTCGGTTAAAAAAAACAACAAAAACTTGGAAGTCCAGCTCATATTTATATGATGTGATTTTATCTGCCGAAATGAAGCATCCCGTTTCCAACACAGCTCAGGTGAATCATTTACAACCTTTAAAAACTGTGCCGCTGCCACTCTCCAAGGTGCTGATCCTGAGACCACCAGGGATGACTGAGGTGACTTTGATAGACTTTTTAAGAGCAAGAGCAATATTCAGGTCACGATTAATGTGCCTGAGAAATGCTGGAATTATAAGGGAAAATTCTGGATACAGTGGCCCTGAATAGTTTCAGATGAGTATGAAGAGTCGATTAACAGGCACCATTTCCACAAAGGATGTTGTATCATATTAGGGCTGTTCGATATAACGATATATATCCGATGACGATATAAAACAGTCTATCGTTTCGTTTTACGCTATCGTTTGTTTCGTGGTGTCGCAAAATAAACTGTTTACGGCAATATTTTTTCATGGTTTTGATGGTCACTGTAGTGGCTATATTAATTTCTTAAAGTTCTCTCTTTCTCTTATATTTTATTTGACAAGCCCTGTTTTTATGGTTGTGATTAGCAACAACTACGGTAACAGCATCGCGTGTCTGCTTGTTTATGTTCCACGTAAACCTTTCACAATAAAGCTCAAGATCCTGTTGAGACTTTTCAAAATAAACTGAATCACGTGAAAGAGCAGATTATTTAAGGATGAGAAGTAAAAAAGAGCCGCCAGGTGCTAAAAAAGAAACCTTAGACTCAAACGTTAGAACAGGCTTTTCCCCGCAGCACGCCGTGTAATAAATACGCAAAGAAAACGGCGGCCTTTACAACTTATGTCTAAAAGTGTATCGTTTCATGCATCGGTTAAAACACTCGACTGCAGCTACATGACGCGCAGCTGGAAACACTTCCCGCAAGTCGAGCTGCCCGAGATTCACAGAATTTACAGAAAATGTTACATTTTTGTGATTTATATCGTTATCGGACGATAGAATTCTTATATCGGGATATGAGATTTTGGTCATATCGCACAGCCCTATATCATATGTATAATACCTTCATTTTGTTTGTTTTGTCTGTTGAAATTTTATAATTTTTTGCATCAAAATGTTTCCAGTTGGTACATGGCCATACTTAAGCCTAGTTTATGGTCACCCACACTCACATTTACCTAAGGGCAATTTAGAATTACCAATTAACCTAACTCCACTAACTAAAGCCAGAGAACCCACACAAACACAGAAAAACTCCCCACACAAAGACCCTGCCCTGATGGTGGAAATGAACTGAACAGTTAGCTACAGTGCTAACCCCTGCAACACTTTCATACGCTTGAAGAATAAATGAAACTGAAATAACAAGGACATTGGTACATTTGGAGACACTGCCTTAATTTTCAAAAATACATCACAAACTAATAAGAGCTCAGATATTTTTCTGGATCCAGGGTCAGTCCAAGGAGATGAACCGGCAGTTCCTCCTGAACATGGAAAATTGGAAATTAATAGAATTTTTAAATATCAAGGTAAAATGTTCTTTAAAAAAATAAACCCCACACTCCACATCTTATTATAAACACCACCAGTTCTGCATTTCAATCGTCTGTTTAACCTTTATTTCCACAATCTGCTTGTAAATTGTGGGCCTTCCTTGTTTGTCCGCTAACAGTTTGAGGTTTTATCTTTGAGCGACTGTGTAATTGTTCCCAAAGAGCAAACCACGGCCTTGCACAGCAACGGTGCGCCAAGAGTACCTAAGAAAGCAACCCTAAATAAAAACACTGGAAAGTGACTCCGTAAAGCAACCTGCTCTTGAGGATTATTTCTGGCAGACTCATTTTCTTCCTGTGGATGTGGGTTGCCAAACAGTATCCATAATGAGAGCACTGACACAGACACACATGCACAAACTCAGAAATGACACAACATGGGCAAACAAGGCTAAAGTGGGTCTTCGTGTTGTCTGTGCAGAAGAAATTAAGCAAAGTAGAAACATTTAAACCTGAAAATGTTTTTTTCTGGAATGTTTTTTTTAAACCAGTTTTTTTTAAACCAGCAATTACAGAGCAGCAGCATCATTCTTGGGGAGGCTAGATGCCAATTCACTCTCGCTTCGCTCCACTTCTTGGCCTCTATCAATTCTTGACACCTAATCTTACATTTGCAGGTGTACAGTGGGTTTCTATTCAATAGCTGCCATCTGTAGCCGAAA
The DNA here is from genome assembly GCF_057382275.1 of Copadichromis virginalis. NCBI lineage: Eukaryota > Metazoa > Chordata > Actinopteri > Cichliformes > Cichlidae > Copadichromis > Copadichromis virginalis. The sequence goes on from NC_140629.1 coordinate 30,653,788, forward strand.
CTGTACTCCTTCACACATCTGATACATTCTTATAAACATATGGATGATAGCTGTTTAATAAAATATTGATTTTTAGACTTTTTATTGACCCCAAAAAATGCAGAGACTGCCAGCTAACCTGTAACACTACTAGAGCGTTTCACCTGTTACAGCATCGGCCCCTAGCCGCACGTGTTGTGTGCCATGGACTGTAACACGAAGCCTCTGTGCAAACTACTTCCAGTGATTAGTTTAACTGTTTGTTATCACTGCTGAACAGTGATCATTAATCCGCCGGAGATGCCAATGCACCACAGCCACAGCTGGTGCAAAACACTGTGTCACGAGCTACAGTCTGCATTGACACGCGGCTCCTCTATCCTCACACTGATTCAGCCCCCTCCCCTTCCTCTCATCCTGTCTAGGCACATGCTGAAAGAAACAGAACTAGAACATACATCTAGTGTCAAGATGATGACTCACAGCAGCATCCTACTAGCCGGCTAATTGTTATACCTGAAGCATACGCAACTGCAGTGCCTTCAAGGACACCGGATGCTCGCATCTACCAGATGGCTCAGTAAGTTAAGAGATGGAGAGAGATTATATTTAATAACACAAAACTATGAGAAACAGGAAGCCAAGTACAGAAAGATCAAATCCTTTAAAACAGCACCACTCACCTTCATGACACTTCACATCAAGAGGAGATGGGACAGTGGTGGAAATGAATAAACGTCAAAGACGAAATGTATTTTTTGAGGGGAGGTAGAGGGGGACAGAGGGAAATGGCAGTATGGAAAAGAAAACAGACTGGGAAATAGAGTGGCGAGTGATTGATCAGAAATAAAATTACGCAGAGAGACGGGAAGAAAACTGATGATGAACGAGGAGAGGGGAAGAGAAGGAGCAGAAGAGGTTTACTGAGGAATCGGCAGGTTGTGGTGGTGTTGCAGGAGAGAGGACGGCGCGAGCTAACCACCAAGAGCGAGGGAGATAAAGAGAGAGAGAGAGAGAGCAGCACAGCCAGCTGAGTCTAGACTGCCTCTTAAAGGAATTTATCTGCATTCACAGCACACATCAACCAATGACAAATGTCGTAGAAGAAGAGGTGTACCACTGACTGGTTATCTGAGTGCAGAGAGGATGGACAGACAGGGGGGAGGCGGCCAATGTCTGTGGAGGAGGACAGCCAGCAATGGGGGGGGAGAAGAAGAGGAGCTGAACCTGTGATGTGTTTTACAGCCAGGGAAAAGCATTCAGACAGATGAAGGGCATTCAGAGCACTTCCCTCTCCTTCATCACTCTGATCCCAACGCAAGTAGCAGACCGATTCATATAATAATAATAATAATAATATTATTATTATGCACACATACTAGAAAACGATGCACAGATGAACGCACACTGTCATCTCTAGCGGTTGTTATTGCAGAATAATCAGTATAATGAAATGAACTAAGACAGGACTACTTTTCTTTGTAATACAGAAGCCTATCACACAAGAGCGCACAGCATTTCAGCACCATTATTTGGCTGGAGCCCACCCATCACTTTCTCTGCCTTTCTCTCTCTGCCACAATTGTTCCTTTCAAAGACACGCCGAACAGTGCGTCTTTATGTCACTTGACTTGTGCGGGCAGAGATAGGGGCTCTCGTCGACACAATGAAGAGCCCAGGCCAGAGCTGATGTAGGCGACTAAATGCAAAGCCGCAGAGTTCGCATCTCTTCAGCAGTTCCTCAACACGTCACTGATAATTAAACAAGAAGAATGGCAAGAAAAATCCTATACTTGAGATGATTTTACAGGGAAACAAACTCTAATTGGCTACAACCAGCAAGGTTTTTGTTCTAAACTTATTGGAGATTTGGCTCGACAATAAACTACCTGCTTCCTAAAAAGTTTCTCTTTTAACCTTCACAAAATCTTTTGTGTGGATTTTTTTCTTTGTTTTTTTAAATCATTACTCACATGCGCCATTGAAGCCAAGAATAAGTCAGATGCCTCCACAGCACACTCTGGGTCCTGTTCCCTTCCTCCTCACATACTGTCCAAGGGCTAAAAACACGGTGACCTCATCTATCCAGTTCTGTTCAAAGGTCTGATGTTGTATTTGTTTGAGCTTTCTCTTCTATCGCCTCTCAGCTCATTCTCTCCCTTTCTGTCCCCCAAACTGGCCCTGCCTGCTAAAAGCCAATCTGCGTCAGCTGCACCTGCTGCCTCTGACTCTGTACTTCGCAGCAGGGAGGCGCTGTCTCTTAGAACCCAAACACGCACACATACACACACACATGCTACAGTCCTATGATCAGTCAGCGTCGATGGGCAGGAGGGGGGTCGCTTAAGAATGACAACAACAGCGCATGTCGCTCTCAGCACCATCTTCAAAAGGTTCACCAGACACACACACACTTTCATAAATCCTCTCACTAAGTCTATTTATTTTCTCCCCGCATTGCAGCACTAAGTCCGGTTGTTAAGAAGTGAATAACTCTTCAGATTGCTTCTGATGGAAACACACAGGCAATCTGTCAAAAATTTATGCGAGCACACAGCTAAATAAATAGTCTCCAGTAGAGATTTTTGCTAGATTTACTTTTGTAGAGATTCTGCTATCTCTGCACAATGACTAAAGTCTCAAGATAGACTGCTTTGAAATAAAATCCCCTCTTAACTTTGTTTCTAAAAATATGTTCATTTTCTCTTTATTTCACTATTACATAAAACCTGACAGCATCGAGTTCCTATCATCGTTTCAAATATAAGTTAAAGATGCATTAATGCAGCTGCGTTGGTTAAAACTCGGTTACAGTAAAGTATTTTGTTGAAAGGGGGACTGCTTTTATGGGGCATTCAACACACAGCAAAGATGACTCATGAATGGATTTTGTGACATTAACACAGCGTTGCCACGAACAACAAAAAGTCAATAGTAATAAATCCCTCAGAGTAGAGCTGGGCGATAGAACGATAACGATATGTATCGCGATATAACTTTTACTCGATAGAGAAATTAAGCTATCGCGATAGACCTCGCCGCTCTTGTCCTCAAAAAAAAAAAAAAAAAAAAAAGGTCAGCCAATCCAAATTAAGTAGCGCAGAGCCGAACCAATCACAGCCGCAGCGTCACGTCGCGTGACTTGTTACATACAGCACAAGTGCCAAGCCGCACGTGTGTTTGTTTGGGAAGCAGCCAGCGGGTAATGGAGGAAATGAGTGTGCCGACTAGAAAAATCAACCGAGTGTGACCGAAGAGAAAACAGATGATGGTTCCAATGCCGGAGAGATTGTCGAACGGAAGAGCCATAGAAGTTCTGTAGTGTGAAGGTATTTCGGCTATTTCAAGTCTGACAAAAAACAGAGCAGCGTGCACTGTAAATTGTGCCGAAAGCAAGTCTGGAAATACAATAAACCGGTGCATGCGTCACACTGTGCGCCACGTTATTGTTTCGGTGAAATGAATTTCTACAATACTGTTACTGTTAATTCTACTCTCTGCAGTGTTTAAATGCTTACATATACACACAGTTACTGTCCCTCCACACATACGACTCGGTTCTGCTTCTATGCCCCAGCTTTGTTTACTTTTTCCCACCGAGGCTTCTAGACTTCTGATTGGCCAACATTTCTGCACGGTTAGGAATCTAGCGCCACCTGCTGCTTTGGCATGTTCATAGCAGCGTTTTCCTTCATTTCTGCCTTTATGTGTGGACGGGATTATTTTTTAAAACAAAAACGGAAAATCTCCGTTTTCAAAAATACCCGTGTACGTGTGGACGTAGCCTCAGTCTCTGACTGGAAGCGCTAATTCGTCATTCGGCTTTTGTCAGACTAAAGTAACTGTTAAAACTGTTTGAAAAGCTCAGCTATACAACAAGGAGAGATTGAGAATTTCCTTTTAGTTCTCAGTTTATTTGATATTGACAAAAGTTAGTCAGTTTTGTCTGTTCTTCTGTAAAACAAACTAAGATTTATTTTTAGAATTAATATTTTGTTTCTAAGTGGAATTGACAATTTAGTCTGTTTCGTTTGTTCTATTTTGAAACTTAAATGCTTTAGTGGCTGCCTTTTGTGTAGTTTGCAATATTTGCCTTTATTTATCTGAAAAAGTCTCATGTTCCTTAAGTACATCTACCCTGTTGAACTTATTATGGGAAATAAATATTTAAATAAAAACAAGCTGCTGATTATTTCACATTTTACTTGTGAGCAACGGCACATTTAAATCTTACAAATATAGTTATTTGGCTTATATCGTGATAGATATCGTTATCGCCTGAAATGAAAAAAACATATCGTGATATGAAAAAATCTCATATCGCCCAGCTCTACCTCAGAGTTAACCTTTAACCTCAATTGAATGTGGATATCCGCTGCAAAATGTACCACAAAAAGATTACTCCAACGATTTAGCACATAGAGCCATTTTAAATGCTGATAAGCCTTTTTTTTAAAGTGCCAAAATTCTTACAGCAGAACCAAAGATTCTCCACACATTTCTTCAATGTCAAACTTTGGTATTTAGGTTTCCCGCAATGCAACCAGGAACATTTTCTGAACATTGGGCGGCCTATCCTCTAGCTAATGGCTGTAGTCTCAACCCACAACCATCGAGCAGAGATGAGGTGCATGCTAAAGAGGTCTGACAGACCTCTTTTTGCACTTGGTTTTAAAATATGTACGGGGTGACTGGATCACAAGTGGACAGCAGAGGCACATCGTCATTTAAACCTGTGCCACTTGTGTTTGGATCTCATTAATGTCAAAGGGTCCAGTGCACCATTGTTACATGCATCTGTCACCAGTGAAGAAACAGATTATATTTTAGCGAGTGCTAGCACAATGTTTCAAGGACCAATATACATGTATGAGGAGAATGACAGGGCAAAGTCATTCACAGGTTGCAAAAAGGGTAGAGGACAAGATGAAGGACCACCATGTCCTTTCTCGGGACATCTTTTCTTCTTATGTCCATGTTGACGATGCATTTGTAGTTTATACACCAGGTAGTCATATGCGACAACTTCAGCAAGTGTTTGGACTTCATGCGCTGAAATGAGTCAGGGTGGTCATTTACACTTATTTAGCACTTTCCACTGTAATCTGATATCTCAAGGTGTATTTTAATACCAGGTGTAAATAGGAACATACAGTTCTGTGCAAAGGTCTTTAGTCCCCCTTCGTTCCTCTATATTTTGCCAGGAAAATTGGAAACAGGTGCAGTGAATTATTGAAACATGTCCAAACATACATAGAAATACAATAAATAAGACAAAAACAGAGTTTCTACAATTCTATCAACCTTGAAAGTTAATATTAAGTATGACTAACATTATCCCTTGACACTGTCTGAACTTTCCAAGGCAGGCTTTCTTAACCCTTTAAGACCTACCATAGAACCAAGTCCGCCAGAGCTTATCTTTATATTTTTACATGCTGTAGTGCCATTTTTGGGAGCATTTCAAGTTGCTATACATCAATACAACCATTATAGCCCAAATTTTAATAATATGTATGCATTAAATCAATAGAAACTACATAAATTGCAAAAAAGTGCAATAAACTGCAAAAAAAAAAAATTGAAAATCGTTTTTTGTTTTTTATATATATATATATATATATATATATATATATATATATATATATATATATATATATATATATATATATATATATATATATATATATATTTAGAGAAATTTAAGAGGTTTATTCCTAAAAACTGTAAATACAAAATTCATTTTTGAGAAACACCAATTTTTATATACTGCAGGAAAAACTAAAATAAATATTGTAATGCAAATTTGCAAAAAAAAACTGCATGTGCATCACAATAAACTATTTCCAGCAGTGCAATTTGAGTCCTAAGCATCCCAGAAACTATTCAGAAAAGTCAAACATGACTTTTAAAAACACCAGCAAAGGCTTATAAGGCCCTGAAGGTAAAAAACTACTTTTTCCACGAAGATGACGTCACTTCGGGCAGGTAATGGCGGACATACAGTAGTTCGCGCTGGTGTCTATTCCAACCTAGGAAGTGTTATGAACAGCTGATCGGATCGGCAAAGCGTGGAATATATTATGTTTTTGTTGCTGCCAGTGCTTTATATGCAATTTTTGCAAAGCTATATGTGGAAGGAAACCATGACTTAGGACAAGCTAATGGCATAACATGTAAGTACAACTCCTCCGGTTTCATATGCAAAAAAAAAATATTGCGCTACCTTAAGTGGTTCCAGTTCTACAGAGATTTAAAAATAGTTACGCAAAACGGAGCGTGCCCGCTCGGACCGGTTTTAAAGGGTTAAACTAGTCTTCATTAATAGTTCTCCAGTCTTCTTGAAGGACTTTAAAAGATCCCACAGTGCTTCAAAAATGTAGAGGTTCAAGCTCTGGTGAGGCCAGTCCATGGCTAAAAGTGCACCATTGTGTGTTTTTCTATCCAGGTGTGCTTTACTGCAAAGGAAGGGTGTTTGGGATCATTGTCATGCTGGAAAATAAAGCTGCTGTCAATCAGATGCTTTTCACATGCTATTGCATGTTGGATCGAAATCTGACGGTACTTTCATGTGTACATAACATAAATTTTGACAAGATCTCCAACAACATTGTTTGAGAATGTTGTTGGAGCCGCATTGGAAAGACCTGTCACCACTGATTTTCAGTCTTGTTCTTGCATAATTTGGGATACCTCAACCTTTTCTCTCCCTTCTTTAGGGATGCCTTCTTGATAGCGACCCTTCCACCAAGACCATTTTCTGAAGAGGCTTCAGTGAACACCAGATGGAGCAACTGAAGAGTCAGATACACCTGCCAGGTCCTGTGTCAAGTCTTTGCTATCTTTTGCATTTTTCATAGATTCGTCTAAAGAAATTGGAACAAATTTTGTGTTTTTGTGACTGACTGGTAGTAACAGAGTACCTAAAGATACAATTTGCGTTCTTTGCCAAGTTGTCTGCTATGTATGGACACAACAAAAGCCTGGACAACTATTACTCAGTGTGGTAGTACTGAGACTCTCAGACCAATTACCCCAAAAGTATCGAATACATTTCCTGGACTATCAGAGGAGAAAGAAACAAAATTTTCATCACAGTCTCTAATAAGGCCCCTGTTACCGTTGGATTTGCATCTGTGTTATGAAAGCTTTTGCCGCTTAATTACCTCTGGCTAACCCTCAGACAGCAATTATCTTCGAAACAGTTTTAAAATGACATTCTCATGCACCTAACAAATATCCAAGCCTTTATCAATGCTAAACCGAGCTCTGGTGCAAGAGCAAACAATTGAGCCCCCCTGTGGCTTTCAATGTTGTGTAAGGCTTAGGTTTAAATACTCTTAAGGTCAGCTCTCTCTGGTTTCAGTGGAGACTATGCATGGGTTTGACACCCTTACTGAGAAATGGCAAACCAAGTAAAGCGACTCATCCCTATTTAAGCGTCTGTATGACTGTTTTAAATAACAGCCAGACACACTGCACAGAACCTAACACTGCTCGCCCTTGTTGAGGTTTCTAAGGCATCCAAATAAGGAAATTAACTTAGATCAATAAAATCAGTGTATTTAAAGGAAATACTGACTGAATGCATAAAAAAAACTAGAAAACGTCACAATAACTTCAATAATTATACTTTCTATACTTAAAGTCCCAAATTTATGAACTTCAAAGCCAAGGACACACACAATAACCCATGTACCCAATGCACAAAAACCACCAAGGCTAAAATAGCAGCTCACAAAGGATGGAGTGCTCAGAATAATGCTTTTAGGCAAGCAGAAACTATTAGTCACCTCTGAGAATAACCCATGCACACAAGTGGGATCTTAGTAGACCAATCAAACAGTGCCACAAAGAAGGAAAAAAAGAGCCAACAATTTATTACTAACAATAAGAGGGCCAGTTATTCAGGCAAGCCCTCATATCATGTGACTGACACAATTAGGCTTGGTACCTACCAACTATTTGGGGCCTTTTTTGAGGCTGCAGTCTGGCTTTTTTCACTTTCTGCCATCTGTGTCCATGTTCCTCAGTGTAGGAGTCATCTTACCCCTGACCCTTTCTCCGGTTTCCCCTCCTTGCTCCCTCCCTTCCGTACTTAGTTTTGCCCGAACAGCTCCAGTTCTTTTCCACGAATCAGCATAGGTACCCAAAAGCAAAAAAACAAATCCCCTTCAGCCCTGTCCTTGCTTCCTTCTTCACTCCTGTGCCGACCCCCTGCCACCCTCTCCTCTTTTTAGATGTGGAAGCAGAACAATTTTGATCTGTACTCACATAGCACTGCCAGGACCTCCAGCCTACCTACTTTTTTCTTGACCGCTGAGACTGGTAATCTACTGCTGGCATGTTCTGTGGTATTAAACTGTGTTACTGGGACAAAGTGGGTGCCGGTATAAGTGAGTGCTGGAAATGTAGGGCAAAAATGGCGAAAGAGTCCAGTGAAAAATGAGACATACCAACATGATTAAATTATGTTTTGGTCCATGTTTACACCAGTGGGAATAAAGCATGTTGTCGCCTCAGTATTTTGTCTACACTAAAGCTGCCAAGTGACCCATGAAACTTCAAATGGTCTCCAAAGTGGAGATCTAAAACCTCTGGGATTGTTATGTAATGCGAAAAGACAAATATGAGGCCTTTTAAGCAAATGCTGACATAGGATTTCGTGGTCCTGAGTGCCACAGGATCCAGAACAATTTTCAATATAAAGCTCTTTGCTTGGGAGGGGAGAATGATTTTTCCCTCCAATTTTGTTTACCGTTTATGTTTGAATTTCTCTTACTTTCTCTGTATCCTAATAAAAAGTATGAGAACATATGTGTAGAACACAAGCACAACAAAATGATTCACCTAACATGCTCCTATTTGTGATGTTTTTGGTAGTGCTAGCTGTTCGGGAACGTTCTATGTGGTGCTAGTGTCCCGCCAGTGGAACAGTGTGTGGTAGAAAGGTTAAAGGAGGACACTATTGGATACATAAACAGTACGTGTATGTGCAGATACTTTAAGCTGTGGGTACTTTTTTTTTTAGCAAAAGGATTATGAAAGCGCTTTGTTTTGTTTCACATTAAATCTATAGTATTTGTAGTATAACACACTTCAGTGACCTTGGATGGCTGCAGCCACCGCATGTGAGGTTAAACGTAAGTATAAGACAAAGCCAGAGAGAGAGAGACAGAGCAAAAAGAGAATGAAAGAGAATGGCTCCTCCTAAGCTGCATCTAGTGGCCGTGCTCTTAATCCTGGCTTCCAGCACATGACACAGCTAACACTATTACAGAAGTGCTTTGATTAGGCCTGCTGCTGCGCGCACGTAGTGACAGACGTAGCGGTGGCAGGGGTACGTGGGGTCCTGTACTTTGGCACCACTTTACAGGAATGCCAGGCCTCTGCATAGATGCATGTACAGCCACACAGTGTAATTAACTACATGTCGACCCAAGCGTACACGGCTTACACACAATCGAAGAAAAGGCACGAGGCCTGACAGATTACATCTGCAAGTCAGTGAATTGGTGTATTACCCCATTGCTGTTATTCTGAAAACTGAGAGTAATGCTCAACAATGTGTAGTTAGCATTAGCCATGGGTAATGTCTTTGTCCTAAGAATGAGTTGCAGTAATGGTACTTAGACTGTTTACAACAGGGAGGGGATTTTCACATGACAACTTCAGCAGCAGGCTTTAATCGCATCAAGGGGTTTAAAAAAACAAACAAAAAACTGTATTTTTATAAACTAAGAGGAAAAAAGCTAACTGAGGACGTAACTTAAGTTTGCAGACAGGAAAACAAATGCTAAATTAGAGAAAAAAGGTCAGTCCATCATCAGTCGTGAATTTGCAGTCAGATTTATCAAAATCAGCTTTCTTTATTTATGTCTGAATTTTTCGTTTTCTGTTTTTAAAATACATAAATTAAGTGTATCCTCACTAAAACCATGGCGATATATTAGTGACTGCACTGAATCTCAATTGTCTTAGTTAAGGGGAGCTGAGGACACAGCAGCTCCAGACTCAGACGTTTCTGAACTACAAATACTCTGTTTATCTCCTGGAATGATTGATGACAACAGAGACGGAACAGTCCACAGGCAGGCCGCTGCCAGTGAACAAATGCGTGCATAAACAAAATCACAATCACGAATCCAGGACTGTCAACTAGGGCTGAACGATTATGGAAAATAATCTAATTGCGATTTTTTGCCCCAATATTGCGATTGCGATGCGATATGCGATTATTTTTTAAGGTATTTGTCTTCTGTATTATTAAACAAAGACAAGCAATACATCATATAGTATGGCCAATACTATATTACATTAATTTTAAACTGTTCTTTCCTGGAAGACAGACCTCTGTTATGATGACATGAGGTGATGCATGAATTGATGACTGACATTTTTATTTAACTTCTTCAATCACAACAGTATATTTGAACATACACAATAGTTTATTTTTAGCTTACAAACATCTGAGCATAAAGTGCTGACAAGGAACCCTGGTGTAAACATTAAAATGAAAGTCAGTACAATGTGCAGATTGCAGAAATATACATAAAAAAAATCAGTGGCTTTACCACACTCAGTTTTTCGACATCTGTGAACTACTAGACAGTCATTCAATTAAAAAATAATATTAAATAAATAAAACTAATAAATAAAAAATACACACATCTTACTGATCTCTGCAGTCAGTAACATTACACATAAAGTGCAAACATAATAGCAATTGTATAAACACACACACAAACACGCCTTTAAAATTTAAAGGCGTGAAATTGGACGGTCTAGTTCTGATTAGCGTCACCGCTGTCTCGGTGGAGTTTAATAAACTCGGCCGTCTGCTTCTTGCTATCTAAAATATAACCAGACACTGGTGTAAATTCTCGACTGTCTCATACTTCTGTTTAATAAGTTTTCTGTTTGACGTTTAGTCAGCTGTGTGAAAACCAAGGAGGAACCCACCCGGGGGATTAATAAAGTTTTATTTTATCTAATCTAATAACTTTAATCTCAGCCAAACCGATTTACTCACGAACAAACAAAACACTGAAAAAAGCCCAACAATAACATTTTTAGGTTGTCTAAGTGACTTATATATTACGTTTAACCCGAGCAGCGAAACTCCGCGGTGATCTGAAAATGATGTGCCGGGAGTTGTGCCGTTCTCGGCCGCATCAGTAACCCTCGAGCTCCCGGCTAGCTGTCGAGCTGGTGGGTAGCAGACGCCTCTGAAAACGTCGAAGCACTTTTGCAAATATGGGATATCTTGATAAACCGAGCAGATATTTGATGTTTACACAGCTACTTTCTCACCTGAAAATATGTTAAAAGTTTATTTTGTGACCCAGAAAGATTAGTATGAGTAATTTTAAAACTTAGTAGCGGCCGCCATTGCTGGAAACTGGAGTTTGGCTGGGCCGCGCTATGAATTCTGGGATATGGTAGTAATTTGGACAGCCTTCGGCGCGTCGCTGTGACGTAATCGGTCTACAAATGCGGCCTCAGGAGGATGCAGCCCATGAATTGTATAATATAATCGCAGTATAATCGCAGCCTTTGCGGTTAGAAAATTGCACTTGATCATGTCGCGATATTATCGCAAATGCGATATATCGTTCAGCCCTACTGTCAACAGAGCACTGCATGGCAGGAGATGTTGGTCTACGTTGCTACGTCTGTGAAAGAACAAATGGCTTAATCTGAAAATTACACAGTAAACACAGTGTGGCCAGTGTTATCACATATTCAAGCTGCACCGCACATTCATGGCACATGGCGTCCACACACAGACACAATGCACTTTTCAACTTTAAGGAGGTGTGTTCAATTTTGCATTTGTGGGGCAAGCTAAGGTCACACCCAGGTGCTCAATACAAGTGTCCTAGCGTTCGGACTAAATGAAGAACCTGCAATCAAAACTGATAACAATTCTCTACACAAATGTGCAAATTATTTATCTGTCCTGATATGCGCAGCCTTGTCAGAATATTTCACACAATATTTTGATACAGCTGCCGTGCACACTCCAGGGAGTGATATTTTTGGGGGCAGCATCCTTGGAGGCTGGGTGTGACATGCGCTACTTTCTCTGTGTGTGAATGCTGTCACAGCATGCCTGGTGCTGAAGGAAAGCCGTTGTGACAAGTGGTCTGCTGGTGTTTCGGTGATGGAGGGTAGGATGGGGAGGAGGGCAGCTCTGCCTGGGTCACCTCTAATCTTGTTGGTATAACTCATTTCTTCAAGACTTTTCCATCCATGGCTCCAGATCAGAACATCATCTTGCCCAACCAGTAGGGGGTGCAATGAAGCTGAAATCCCCAACCCCCCCCCCCCCCATCCCCCCTCTACTCTCAGTTTTCTTGAGTAGGAGAATTTTAAATACTTTGAGTAAGTTTTTCAACTACTAGCTTCAATGGCAACTTACCATGCTTCTGAATCAGGGATTTCAGTTAAACAAAAGTCCTCTTGACTATACACTTGACTGAACAAATATAATTAGGTTATAAAATTGTCCAAGTAAGAACGCCAAAGTGCTGATAAGTCCCATTTCCCATTAACTGTTTAAGCAAACATCTCCCAAAAGCCAGCAGGACTCAAAAAGAGGGCTTTAACGGAGCTGATCTCACAGCCATGCTTTGATGTGTTTGCAAGTTTAACTCTGACATTCAGACATTTGTATCAGTGGTCTATTCCTTAAAAAGTTGCCTACCAGCTTTTAGGAAAAAAAATATAACCCTGTCTTTTATCAAAATCAAATATTCTTAAGCTCAAAATGTACTTTAAAACTCCTGAACTTAAGCTCAATAAGACACGATTCTATTGCGCAAGTTCAAATTATATTAGAGCTAAAGATGTGAAAACTCTCTGTTTTACAGGTTTTACAGATTATACACGGCCCTAGACACCTAGTAAACATTTTCTAATATCATATACAGTATTCTGAAAGATGCCGTGTTTATGTGTAAAGATTATGTAGACAGGTTTGTTGACTACAGTTCAGACTGGAGCTGGGTAAGCCTTCTAAGTATTAGTAGGCTGCTGGCCATAACGGTTACTTGCTGTATACCGAGGGCAGGGCTGGAATGTGATAAACATTATGAAGATGTCATCACCTGTTCAGTATAGGGAACCCTCCGAGTTGTTCAATCACATTTAATCCTAACCTCCTGTAGTTTACTGCAGCGGTCCCCAACCCCCGGGCCTCGGACCAGTACCGGTCCTTGAGTCGTTTGGTACCGGGCCGCGAGAGTTGAGGCTCGGGTGTGAAATGTATGGTTTTCACGGTTTTTATCGGTTTTCAGCGTTATTTTGTTATCGTTTATTGTTAACTCGGTTTCTTCTTTTTTCTTTTTTTCGGTACCGGTACTAGTTTTATTTTGTTGTATTTATCCGCAACACCTTAAAGGCCGGTCCGTGAAAATATTGTCGGGCATAAACCGGTCCGTGGCGCAAAAAAGGTTGGAGACCGCTGGTTTACTGGACTGATATCAGGTTTACTTCACAATAGGAGTGTATTCTGTGCCCACACTCTGTTCCAAAATTATCTCTTGTTTCTGTCACACATCTAAAGAAGACCCAATTATACAACTAACCATTATTAAAAATAACAGACTTGTATTAGACCAACAATCATATCCTCCACTCCGTTTGAATACTCTGATTAATTCGTCCGTAAAGTGTACAAAATGCCACCTAACATTGTAATAGGTAGTCTCAGCTTGTGAGAGCTTAATGGTATGATTCAGTGAAATTATATGTGATCACAACAGTACTCCCTCGGTACTATTTTAGACTTAAAAATTATGCATATGGCAGTAAATTGGTGCTTACCGTGGAACAAATCATTGAGTAAAATGACTGGATAAAAATATGATTAAAATTTGGGATTTGTTGATAATTTTTGTCAATACTAGAGTTGCAACATTCAGCTTGAGATTCCAGTTAACTCACACAAATTCTCATTGTTTTCTATACTGTACCAGTTCTTGGCATGAGCAAACACAGGAAATTTTGCATTTACCATCACGTGAATTAAATGCAAAACATAAACGGGAATCACAAGATGACAGCAAATCTTAATGGTACAATGTGCAAAATATCATTAATAGATGTCAGTTGACTGATCGGAATCAACTGAGTTCTATTTTCTAACATCTTACAATTCAAGTGCATAATTAGAATAAACAACTCTGCCCACCATTCATCTCAGTGTGACCGTCAGTCTGCTGTTTACCTCAGCTGTAAATATGCTAGGCGTACAGGTCTATTTATGCTGGAGGAGGCTGCAAAACCTTATGAAAGGAGCCCAATACGAGTCAATGAAGTTTACTTCTGTCCGATGACAATGATACCAAGGTGAACTGTGGAAGTTATCCTGAACTTTTGTGTCCATAAGAGCTGCCTTTTTTTGCCCCTTTAAGCTACTGTTAGCTATTGTTAGCTACTGTTAGCTATTGTTAGCTACTGTTAGCTGGCATTAGTGAAACTTTCTTTGAAGTTGATTCAACATCGTTTGATTTCATCTTCATTGGGAATCTAATCAAACTGTTTATCAGAGGGAAAGTGTGATTGTTAGGACACTTGACCCTAACCTTAGCTGGCATGATGTTAGTTTATAACCAGCTGTTTGTGTTTAGCTGGCTGTCAGCTATCGAGAGAGAGGAGGGTCACATCTTATCTGCTGACAATAAGTAATTACAAAAATATCGGGAATAAATAAGCATGTTTATGCATGTTTTCATGTATTAGAGCCTTGGCTTCAGTTCAGGAAATGAGGCTAGAGGTGAGAAAGAATAGAATGAAGTGGACATGAGGTAAAAGAGAGAGCAGTGGAGGAGGAGAATGACATAATGAGAAACACAAATCTTTTGTACAAATGTTACAGTCATATATAGTTTGAAAGATTGATTTTTGAGATTTAAATTTATAGTAACTCATAAGGTACTACTTATGTGGCCGGTCTCTAGCCACGTACATAAAGCCTCATTTGGCGCTTTACCATGGCTACTGTATTCAAGATAGCAACATGGTGGCTTCCAAACCAATGCCCCATGTATTGTTAATGGATTAGTTCTAAGCTTATGAGAATCCAGCTATTAAATGTAAATATTGAATCTAATATTGCTGTCTGTGAAAGACAGCAATGTTAGCACAGAAAGAAAGAAATGATGAAGCATCTATTAAGACATCACATTCAATACCACAACCTATCCAAGTGGCACTGAAGTTGAGAAATGACACTGAACAACAAACAGACTTAGATTCTGAAAGGTTTTTTAAGTAAGCAGCAGAACTGATCAATCACCTTATATCTTTACATCTTCCCAACAAGAACGTTGGATGTGTGTCAACCAACAATTCATGTGTTTATTTCCAGCGTGCCCAGTGACATGTGCAAACACTGTCTGACAAATTACAACTTTGTGGAAACAGTCTCAACCTGTTCCGACCACATACCTTTACTTCAGTCTTCTACTGAAGACATTCAATTGGCCATCAAGTCATGTCCTACCTAGCTTATCCCCATCCCACAAAGTGGCCTCTGGATAGATACCACTGGACTATGACGACTGCCCCCACCTTCTAACCTCACGGCTTCCTGAGGTGTCACGTATCCACCACTTGCTCTTGCACTTGCTGGAGGCAGCAGGGAGAAGGAATGATTTGGCTAGAAATAGCCGTGTCACATGAGCGTATGCAGTAACCAGTCTGCCAGCTGCTCAACCTTACATGGAGCCCTGCCTCATTCGTACAGTCAAATACAAATAAGTGGCAACATTATAGACACAACAGCAATAACCAGGACATGTACACGTTTCTCATTCATATCTGAGACCTCTTACACATTTCGCCACACAGCAGAGTAAAATGGAGAAAACTGCGATACGCTACCATAAGAGGTGACCTGTTTAAATCAAATACAATCTGCAATAAAATATAAATTATTTAAAATAAAATTGTGCAACCAACATAAATCTGCCAGTTCTCAATAATTTTACCCAATTTGTCACAGACACATTACCCCAAAATAACAAAAATTGATTTCCCTAAGCGCTGTGCCAACAAACATTTTCCAAAATTTCAAACTGGCCTCCGGGCTTAGTGGCGAAATGATTTCACATTAATGTCAAGCAAGCCCCACTGTGCTCCTGAGAAACATACATGAGCGAAAAGAAGAGAAAAATGCATACTTTCCATAAATAGAACCGCAAGGCCTCACAGTTTAGCAGTAAGCCTGTCATGCTATGCCATTAGCATAGTTAACACAAGGCCAACATCCGAACAAGAGAAGCTCTGTGTGACGCCGCTTTGATACAGACCCTGCCGCTTACAGAAGGCCACCAGAAAGACTACAAAACCGCTCTTATGGGCAGAGTGGAGTGCACAAACAGGGCCAAAAAAGCACACAACAGGACTGAGAAAATGATACAGCTATCGTAAAATACCAGAGTGTAATATATGGCTAATTGTTTTGTTGTTTGATGGAATGGCTTACATTTCTCATGGGAAGAATCTAAAGGTTCAGGAGGCAATAACTTCTTGTAAGCACCAGCCTTAACAATTTAAACAAGAGATTCCAGCTTTAAAGAAACCAAAACAGGAAAACTAACAGGAAACCTACGGCTGGCAGCACGATTAAAGAAGTGAGTCAGTAAATGCTGATATTTGTGAAGAAGACCGAGGAAACCTTCAAAAATACCACAATCGTCGTGTTACGAGTTCTCGGAAAAAAAATTTCAGCATTAAGAG
Organism: Copadichromis virginalis; assembly: GCF_057382275.1. Lineage (NCBI taxonomy): Eukaryota > Metazoa > Chordata > Actinopteri > Cichliformes > Cichlidae > Copadichromis > Copadichromis virginalis. The sequence continues at coordinate 30,670,516 of NC_140629.1, forward strand.
CTATTAAGGTTAACTTATGGTTTCTAAGAATGAAGGTCTACATGACAGCAGTAAAGGCGGATAGATGAGCATTATGGCTCTAAACTTGGCAGGAGACAGAAGTTCCCTGAAACCAGCTGCATACATATACATGTGTACTAGCCACAAATATTTAAACGTATAATTGCAGCCTCAAGTATTTTGCGTCCTGATAGTTAAAATCTGGTTAAGTACTGAGGTAAAACCGAACTGATGGTTGTAAAATAGTCCAAGAGCTGAAATGGTTTGGGTTATTATCCCAAGCTTTAATGGCCCCCTGACCCTAAGGCACAGCTTAAATTAAACAATTAAAAAAAGGCAAATTTGAAGTTTGCTCGATCTGTTTTTGTCTTCTTTCTCTATCACTGATAGCTAGCAGATTCCCCTAAGTGTGTTTTGCTCTGTGTCCTCTTAAAACACTTGCATGCAAACCTTTCCGTCATCTTCTGTCCTATGCATGTTGTGACCTTAGCTAACAAAATAAGAAGACACGTGATTGATGATATGCTTAACCAGGTTTTCAGCAATAACATGGATTAAGCAATACTGGCATAAGCAGGCATGTAGCACACGCATACACACACACACACACACACACACACACACAGCATGAAGATTCTCGCTCTTTCAGTGGTATCATGTGATGTTGCCATGGCGAAGGAGGGTTCAGACATAACAGGGTGATTGTGCTCGGAGGGCGAGGTGGGCTGATCAGAAAGACAGACTGTTCTCTGACTGTGAAGCTGCCAGCCCCGGTGCCAACTGCCCTTCTTCCCACAGCGACGCAGACACACCCACTGGCAGAAGGGCCGGACTGCACGGTGGGCAGCCATAACTGAAAGGAGGCGAGCACCTTTTCCTATCATTGTCTTTTATTCCAGGTCATGTTGACAGACAAGGTCAAACTAATTTAGTCTTTTTATGTAAGAAAATCCAAATTAAATCTGAGATAATTCAGAATTCTGATAGCTGTGTGTAACTGCCATCAATGTATACAATATTAACACGGTACAGCTTTATTTTATTCTAGTAATAAGAAATTATAATTCCCAAAAATTGGGGTTAGATTATTTGTTTAAGAATTTTAATTTAAAGTTGTTTCCTTTGTCTTCTTTGACATCATCATAAAATAATAAAAACTGCTTGGTTTCAGGCTGCTATTAACAATGTGCCACTGGAGGCCCTGCAAAATTCTGATTCACTATCCTCTGCAATACATATGAGCAAAAACATTTCTTGGGAAAATAACCTGTAGATTAATTAATAATTCAAAAAAAATATTTTGCTTTAGTTGTACTCCAGCTGTAATATTGCTAATCATAGGGTGAGGTTCTTGGAAACACTCCTTATGACATTTTGTCAACCAGAGGACACTGACGAGTCTTAAAATGTCCCAGTTAAGACATTTATTGTTATTTAGTAGATGTTTTTCCACAAAGTAATTGTTAATGACATGTAAAATATGAGGATTTTGCTATTCTGAACACTTAAAAGTAACTGTTGGAGCTGAAACAAGCTGTCAGCACAACAGTGACAACTCTGCAGCAATTTGTATATTAACCAAGATCATTGTGCATCTGAAAAGCAGTCACTATTTCAACAAGATAAGACTTCACCTAAAATTTTTTAAAAACCCCACTTGATTCAAATTTAGTGCTTATCCCCTTCAACAATGCCTCCTTGTGCAGCCCTGCATAACTACCAGAGCTGCCACGACACTTAAATCATTCCCTGTAGGGTCACTGTTGACCTCAAATATGTACATAAAACAAAATCTCAAATGTTGTGTCACTCTGACCCAAATTTAATATAAAATGTCATCATTAGTGACAAGAATTGGGTCACCAGTTGGTGGCCAAACATTAGTAGAAGGATACTCAAAGTATCCAAGGTAAAAGAACACACAAGTCTTTTTCTACTGCGAATGTATCCACCAGGGTTGGACTGTCAGTACCGATTAACCTGTGACGCACTGAGGCATCGGACAGAGAACATTCAGTCCAAACAGCCTTAACTTTATCACATACCATTAGGCTTTTTTTGGCACAATTCCTCTGCTTTGGCTTCCTTTGACGGCACCTAGCTTCCCCAATGAAATGAAATGATTAGAAATGTTGTTTTGACACAGTTTACTCACATCCTGTGAATATCCCTGCAAGTGGGCAGAGTGGGACTTCAAGTGAGCGATCCTAACAAAACAGGAGCAATCTGAACGTGCATTTCTACGACATGGAAGGAACCTTGAAGGGAAAACCAGCCAAATTTAAATCAGGTTTGGTTTTTACTTTAAAAAACAAAACAAAAAACAATCTAACAAAAAAATCTCAGAGTTTTATCACACCTTCAATCAAAACACATGAAGGTCTCCTCCATGAAGAGAGACTATAATATGAAGTGCTGTAGCCTGCCTGCTGACAGAAAATATTTTTGTGTAATCGCGAGAGGCCTCAGGGGAAAATAACATTGAACCGGAACTAAAAGCAAAGTCGCAGAGGGCAAAAAGTTCTTAGAAACGACAAACTGTACTTTAAAAGTACAGCCACGAAAACCAGTCTGCTCACTCAGTGTACTGTTGAACATGAAAACATTACGCAATGTACACATACCTCTTCCATGCATAAAAACTCGGCTCACCCCCCGCCCTCCTCCACTGATGGCTAATTTCCACACAAAAGTTCTACTAAACAAGGTTTAGCTGCAAAGCTTAAATATGAGGTGCTCGGTGTCTGTCATGGAGCATTTGGTTAACCATTAGAAGAGAGACTATTGAGCATGTGGTCTAGGCTGTGGTTGCACCCTGTCGCCACGGAACTGGCAATTTAGTGTGAATCATTTTGGTTTGATTGTTTTTTTTCTCTCAAAAAAGATTACACTCACAAAAGGCAGGTCAAAGTACAGTCAAACATAAACACAGTGGACCGTAATGTTTCCGTGAACGCACCTTAACTCGATTAGATAGTGGTGGAACTCTTTAATAAAAGCTTTTTCAAAAGAAGTCCAACCACACTAACATGTTTTCTTCTCTCCAAAGCTGTCAAGTAAATAAGTACAACAAAAAAAAAGAAGCTGACGCTCAAACACAGAAGTTGAACTGAAATGTTCCCTGTGTCAGTAAATCAGACTGCTTTAAAGCAGCAGATTACCCACAGCCGAAGGTGTAAGGACTTTACGTTTTAAAATCCCTGCATAACTGCGTGAAAGCCAGTGAGTCCAGCTTAGGTAGACTGGCTACTGTTCATGTTATTAAAAAAGTTAATCCAAGACACAAAAATGGCCGGATGGTGTAAAGAGAAGCAAACAAATTCTACTACCATTTCATTATTACCACATGGGTGCAAACGCCCTGAACAGCAAGTACCAAGCCAAACCGTTACCTAACACCCTTCCCTGCTCTGTACCATATTTGTTAGCATTCTCCACCCTGTAGTTAAGAAAAACATATAAACATATAAATAAATAAATAAATAAATAAATAAATAACTTTAGCTCACTCCAGGGACATTTAGGTTGGTTGTGCTTTTGTTTACAAACAGGATAAAAGTGTAGAAAGACAGGGAGGTCATTAATCTGCGTATCTTATCATTCTGCACTTCCATATCTGTCTTAATGCCGATAAAGCTAGAATAGACACAGCAATCAGAGCATTTTATTCTCCCAGGTTATAACCCCTGCTGTGCGAAGCACTGCTCTAATATTTTATTACCAAAACCATATAGGAGAAAAAGCAGAGAATGGAAAACACGTAAGGTAGTGACAGACCCTGATATTTTTGCCCCTTTCTCACCACTGCTTATCATAGCACGCAGACTAATGATTAACTAGAAAACTGCATCATGGGTCCATAAGTAATATGTGATTTCCACTTCCTATGCAAGCAGTAGCAACAGATATCATTAACGTAGTGAAATATTGTTAAAGAAGACAAGAGGACAACTGGATTTGCCTAGAATATGACAATCAGCACTTTTTATTAACTATGAAAATAGCTAAGTGCATACACTTTGGTGCCCAACTTAAGGTACTTGAAATTTACTTGTATTTGTTTTCACATACACTTAAAATAGTTCACGTAAAAAAAAAAATTAAAAAAAAAACGAGCCTAGCCAAAATATATTACCAGGGACTTTTTATTTGGCACTCCTACCTCTGAGTATTTGCATAATGTTTGCTTACTATCTTACTTTCACTTGCGTGACATTTCAGTAATTTTGTGATGGCGTATTTTTACACTGTGATATTTTTGTTCTGAGTAAGCAGTCTGTAGCGTTTTGCCCAGTTCATTCTGTTGTTCTTCCCACAGCCCTGTGATATTTCTCTTTGGAAAATAGTCATCATGGTGACAATGAGGCTTGCCTTGAGCTACAGAGCTTGCCATCACAGATTCATTTCTGCTCGTGAATAACAGGATCTGCTTTATTTGCTTGTGCTGCCCGACTCACTCGCCTGAAGTTCCACTCAATAATCGTTCTGTCAACAAACCGGAGAAGCGACCCGATGCACTTTTGAGAGGTGCAGGACAGACTACTACTACTCTCAACTGATTAATATTATAGGTCAAAGGGGGCGGTAGTGCGCATGCCCAGTGGAGACCACCGTTGTCCTCAGCGTTTGGTCTGCTCACGAAAAGCCCTGAGAGAAATGCGCGCGTGTGATTAACAACTAAATGATTTATTAGGCACTGAAAGCAGCTCTCAAATTCAAGCCATGGCCGGCTACGGTGGTTCAGAGCGGACAGTGAATAAGAGCTGGTGACTCTCAGATGTGGAGTCACACACACGTGTAGCTTCATTCACTGGTTTTGTCGCGTGCGATCAGCAGCAACAACAGGAACGAGCGCACAGAAATAAAACAAAAATGTTGCCACTCACGGTAAAATGTGACGTTCACGGCGCTGTCCGTCAACGTAACAGGAGTACAATTCGGAATCACCGTAGCGTGCCCGTGAGCTGCTGCAGCCCATTTTAATGTACACACATGCCTCTTTGCCGCTATATTGCTACTTACCAGGCCTCTTCTTCCTTAAACGCAGCCCGCGGGGACGCAGACCACAACAAACGCGCAGGGAAAGTGGCGAAACGAGACACGAGTCCCGTGGAAGAGGAAAAGGCACATGTGCAGCGGTTTTTTTTAATGGGCAAAATGTACTTACCAACGAAATAGGACACCGCAAGAGGAGGGGGGAACGCGCCGCTCCTCTTCGCCTCCACGCCTCTGTCTCTGTCTGAATTTTTCCCACAGCGATCTTCGTGGGTTGCGTCGAAAATTTTCAGATTCCTGCACTCGCTGTCGTCCCCCACTGGACTGGTTGCCTTCCAGTCGGTCGACTCATGCGACTGTGTTGCCCTGAATGTCGCCTGCCGCTCTCATCCGGGCGTTTAGGGATTGAGCCGTCGACTCAGTACCGCTCAGGATGACAGCTTTTAGATGAAGGAGGGGGAATAACGTGAGACAGGGAAGGAAAGGGAGAGAGAGAGAGTGGTGGTCAGTCTAGTGGTGGTACCATATGAGGGGTGAGAGGGGGAATTACAACAATACGATTAATATGCGCATAATTTGCATCTCTAAATGTGGTTTAATTTTTTTTATTCAGAAGATATCCGAGTGATCATCCAATCGCATTCATTTTTTTTTTTATTTTTTTAATTAACATTTTCAACGAGTGTATGAACTTTGCTTTAAATCAGTGTTTGCTCATTGCCCTCTTGAGATAAATGCCAGGAGGCCCATCGAATAATACCCGTTCAATGCATTTTTCCTGGTAAGGATGACACAACCAACAACCGGTCACGCTGAACTGAGTGTACCCTCAGATCGAGTTAAGAGCAAACACACTGTCCTGTTCAATCCCTGGATTCGTTTTTATGGTCGGGACTGAACGGATGAGTGCGAGCTCCTCGGTAGAAAATCGATTAATTGGCCACAGCGTTCATTGACCTCACTCTTATCCTGTGCCTTAGAGGTGAAATGCGGGCTGTTTGGTTTCAGGGGTGGATGGTAATGTTTAATCCGTCCACATATTGTCATTTATAATGACTGTAGCCACGTGCGCAAGGCATAAATGTGTTACATAACCGGCCGAGCCAGTCAACAACAGTGGGTGGAAGAGAGGGGGGGTGTAGTTTGGAGGGTAATTAAACCTCAATTCAGGGATTTCTTAGACACATGGATATATTGAATATTTAGAAAATTGAAAAAAGAAACTCCTCCCAATTTGATCTCTTGCACCACACCTTCCCAGTCAGAGCGTTCTCACTCCTGAGGCGTAACATGTCGACGTTTTGTCACGTCCCGCGGCGTTCCTGAGGAACGCGAAAGGAGACCTTCGGCGTTCTTATGGTACGCGGCGGGTTATGGCTGGAATCCAGTGCAATGACGCTCCCGCGGTAGTAGACGTTCCAGCCCTGTATTCCAGCCCTAAACCTAACCTTATCCCTAGCCCTGACCATAACCTTATTCCTGACCTTAACCAGGACTTTAATGATGTTAAATAGCCTGTTTGTAAGCGATTTGAAGAAAAAGAGCGAACATGTGTAGGTTCAGTCCAGACGGTTCTCATATTTCCTCTTTTTCCGAGGTCGTCATTTAGGAACGTGGTGGGTAGCCGAAAACGTAATATGGTGACGATTTGTCACCTAGCGTAAAATATTACGCTTTGGGAGTGAGAACGGGTTGTCCCAGTTTATACCTTTGAAGAGTGCCTTCAAGGTTTTATAAAATCACACTCTGAATTTCCAAAATCCCTGTAGCCATGATGTCTGAGTAGCGGTGTGCATAATCTGAGAAATAATTTCTCTTTTCATTTATACAAATGCTGGCTCTTGCTGAAACATGCTTCTGCTTCATTCAACCTCTGTTGGGAAGGGACAACTGACTCTACCTTCTCTTCATTTTCACCCACACCTTGTTATGTCAGCGTTATTATTCCACCCATCTCATCTTAACCCCATATTAACTATGACAACCTACACAACACCACAGCCTGACAGACAAAACCAAAGCTTACTGGCCAGATCCTCCCATAGATACTCCTAAGGACACACAAAATGGGCTTTTCCTGTTTTCATCCTTTGAATTATATAAGGTCTCAGGGCAGCTTCACGGAAATGATAACACTTTTTTTAATGCCTATTAAACATTAGCATACACCCATTTATTACTGCCAATATAGACTATAATACTCAACACAAGATAGAGATTAGATCAGATTAGACAGATTACAGTTGTCATAAATGAAACATTGTGGTCAATGTGATGAAAAGGTCATAGCACTGGATGGTGCTTTATAGGATAAAGCAAGTTATCTCATGTCTCACCAACATTTTACTGTAAAATTTTAAACATTTTTGTTATTATCCCTAGCATCCCTATTATATGGTGGTACTGTGGTTTGCAGTGTCACCTTACAGCAAAAAGCTCCTGTGTTTGACTCCAGACAGGGGCCTTTATGTATGGAGTCTGCATGCTCTCGTTGTGTCTGAGTGGGCTTCTTCTGGATACTCTAGCTACCTCCCACCATCCAAAGACACGTATGATTGGTTAGCTGACTATTCTAAATTGGTTGTAGGCATGAATGTCTGTCTCTCTCCATTACCCCTGCAACAGACTGGTGACCTGCTCAGGGTGTTCCCACCATGACCTTGAACAGAAGACAAAGAAATTAATGGATTAATTTATATATTATATTATATTATATTATATTATATTATATTATATTATATTATATTATATTATATATATTTTTTCTTTTAACATTCTATGACATTCTAGTTAGATTTTTTAAACTTGTGGAACACCATCTTTTTTCTTCTTAATAAGCCACTTTCTTTTACCATATTTTATTTTAGTGAGTTATTCTATTTTATTTTATCTAATCACAGCAATTTCCCAGTTTAGGGGCAATTAAAATATATTTTATCTTTTAAAATGGAGTTCGTACTTCTTTTATGCATTGGATTAAGTTGTGTTTAACATGAGTCATCCCAGTGAATGATACCCATGTCTTGAGCCTTTGAACAAAGCAACTTTAATGTTGGGGTTATTTTCTTCATTTGGGTTCACGTCACAACTTGTCATCCTAATAAAAAGCAGTCATCCTCTTGTGCGTCAGCTGTGCTGTCTATTTTTTTTAACAGTCACATATCAAATATAATGTCTACATCAGAGTAATATGATAATTGAACCTTTTTGTTTAAGTTATATTTGGTTAACAACCAAACAGTCTCAGTTATTGCAGTAAAAAGAATATAATAGCAAACTTCAGGATTCGCAAACAGATCATGTACGTAAAAGCCAGCGATGAAACCACAGCTTAGCGTTTGTCACACTGGATATTGTGCACATTCTCACAAGTCTCATGTCCAGGCAGGCTTGGTTGGGTGTGGTGTTTACCACATTGTCTGAATTCATTCCCACCACTCGCACAAACCTTTATGCTAAAAATGCGTCATGCGTTGTGTAATATTCATGTTTTCTCCAAATAAACAACCTGTTTTCGTAATATTAACAGCCATACTGATCAGTGTGACTCAAGACTGCACGTCATACATACAGCTATCTTTTGTTATAAGCCAGGACTTCCCAAAGTGTGGGGCCCGCCCCCTGGGGGGGCGCAGAACCATTGCGGGGGTGAAAAGGGAAAAAAAACAACGCTTGGACACTGCTAGCACGGGAAGGCCACACAAACGCAAAGCAGGAGATAAAGCATAGCTGAATATGTTTCCAAACCAACTTCATTCTAAGCCAAAGACTAGAAAATATGGTGAAGCATATCTTCCCTTTGGCTTCACCTGCACAAGTGCCAAGGTAGGTCTCCCCTGCATAATTGGTTTTCCCTTTGTTGGGAGCAGCGCTGGGCTCTTCAAGTCACGGACAAACAGTGTCCGACATTCTTGATTTTTAGTTCACAAACACTTGTTGTAATGACTAATTACTCCTGACATTTTGGAGATGTTAGCTCTTTATACAGTAAAGTTACAGTGGGATACAAATAATATCAGGCTCAGGGACGTGCAGGGGGGGGGGGGGGGGGGGGGCTAGAGGGGCTTGAGTACCCGCCCCTTTCCTGATGAGTGTCCAAAGTGCCCTTTTGTTGAGGCAACTTTTAAATTTTTTTTATTTATTTATTTAATGTGTGTGTGCGTGCGGAGTCCTGTCTGTGCCCCTCAACAATAATATTTAACTATTAATCATAGTTTTGCTAAATAAAAGGATCTGGCTTGCATCAGTCACATGATCACATTTAACCAATGGTCGCCCTCGACGGCAGAACGCGCTGGTTACGAGCCGGGAACGAGCTCACAAAGAGCACGCGCATTTTTTGCGGTCCGGAGCTGTAGGAGAAACACAAGTTAACTCAGAGACACAGACTGATGCGACAAACCCAGTAAGTAGGTGTACAGCGCACACTGTAGTGTGTAGCACACAGGAGTATTAGCTTATTACGTACACGTTGGTAAGCTGTCTTGTTGCAACTGACTAACTGAAACAAACGAGCGTGCTGTGTGTGCAACAGCGCGACAAACATTACCTGTCCTTTTATTAACTGCACAAGTAGTGCTGGTCATAGCTGCTGGCTACCTGTGTAAGGCTGTCATGGGTCTGTAGCTCTGTCACCGTTTCAGGGAACATATTTAGTTTTAAAGTAAGTTTCTGGGCATTTCCTGCCTTTCTGGAGGGATTATATTTCACTAAAAAACGATCTAATATGCATGTCCACATAATAATTATTATAATATATTAAAAAACACACGCTGTATTTTAAAGAACATACATTAAGAAGCAGATTATATTAGATTCATATTTTAAATAAGACAAAAGTTGGATTTTACAGCAGTAAGATTATTGTATCTCTACAGTTTAAAAATGTAATAAGCTTTGCCCCTGCACAGAGTGGATAGTGAAACAAATGGAATCATTATAAATACATTATTTCATATTTATTACTTCCCCCTCCTCATTGCTTTATTATTGTAGCTCTAGTAATAAATAATAATGTAAGGATGCCCATAGTATATACAGTATTCTGAAGAAGGTCTAAAATGTCACTGTGTGTGCATGTGTGTGTTTTATTTAGCTGGATTTAAAAAAATATTACTCATGATATAACATTGTGCAGACATGGCTGGTAAGGACATGAGGAGGAAACAGTAGGAGCTGTATGAGGCTACTAAAGGCAGTGCTATAACATTTTTCTGTCATCATTTTATTATAGATTAAGTGCAAGAGTTTTTAGGTGTGGATAATTAGATTATAGTTTATTGCAATAGCAAGTTGTGCCTTGTTCTCAGATAGACAGCAAGTGGAGAGTGATATATGAAATGATGGGAAGGAAGGAAGAAGAGAAGCAAAGAGTGATTCATAGGCAGAGCCGAGTTTATGTCACAGTTTTTCGTTGCCTTATGGTTCCAAGCGCTGTCACCAATCTTTGCATTTTGTTATTATCTCATGACACTTGTTTAATCAGCTACCATCTCTCCTGTGGACTTTTTAATGTCTACAGTCTCAGATCAACACAGCCCTGCCCTTCCCATATTAGATTCTTGATGAATGTGTGTTGTTGTTATTCAGCATGGTTCAATGTGCCCCTTTTTAACTTTGAGCACCCGCCCCTTTAAACCTCTCTGCACGTCCCTGATCAGGCTGATACTGCCACGATTTGTTCCCTCTGTCTAAATCACAGACAAACAGCATCCCACAGCTGTTTATGTTTTTAAACCCATTTTGCACAGAGAGGCATTTTTTGAATGAGCAATGTTGAATATTATTACACAGGGAAAAAAAACTACATGTAAAATAATCACACCGTGAGGCCTCTGCCTTTGTAAATAGAGGGACATTAACTGCGTGTGTATATGTAAGCATGTAAAACCTGAAGATAGTCAGATTAGCAGTATTTTGTCTCTATCTGCCATTCTGCAATTCATCTCACGTAAACAATAACGTGGCGCACAGCTGACGTGAAAAAAGGCACATAAATTTGACTTTGCATGATTAACTCTGTATTCCTCGTCCACACATAAACCAAAAAAGGAGTTTTAAACAAATCTCCCTTTTCGGTGATTCGAAACGCCGTTTACGGAAGGACGAAACAGCTGCGTTTTCAAAAATACCCGTGTAGGTGTGGACATGGCGTAAAACAGTTATTTCTTACTACCTGTAATTTATTGCAGGTTACTTGTATTTGCGTAATTGTTTACTTAATGTTTGAGGTGTGAAATATACCGCAAAGTTTGGGAACCACTGTTATAAGCTATCTTTTGGTTACTTAAAAAAAAAAAAAAATGATAGTACCAACATGCTTGAATCCATTTGTAGTATGCGCACTAAAGTGAACTACATTTATTTGAATGGTTACCATAGTGTTGTCAGGTCACACACTGGAAAGATTATAATTTTTTTTTGTGTCTGAGTAACAACACAATAATAAAGTTACCTCTGACATGATACCAATATAAAGATGTTAAATAAGAGTAGCATCAAGACTATAGACTGGAAAATTGGTCACCTAATGTTGGTCTAAAGAGCACAGTTCTGAGTGAAAAATCACTGGAATATTATATGTTAAATATTTGCACACATCCATCATACATGTATGTAAATATTTATTCTTTGTGTTGTATTTTTGTATGCAGGAAGTTTTATGCATTTGTGGTCCTGGTAACGCTGAAGTGGTGTCTCAATCCTGCAGCAAGGAAGGTATATAATGTAGCTGCTCTTACTGTGGTGTGTTTGATGAGGATAACTGACATGAGACCACCACCATACTCCAATTTGGTCATTTAAGGTCAAAAGTTACACTGAATATATATTTTTATATGTAATTGTATTTGTAATTTTTCTTCCAGCAAGGCAAAATGTCATGGAAATTAGTACTGTCACATCACAGCAAGGAGGCCCTAGGTTTTAATCTACCTCTCTTGTTTACATTGTCCCTGTATACTCCATCTTTCCCCCACATTATGTAAATGGCCTGTATTTGTATAGCGCTTTACACATCCAGTCATCCACCCATTCACACACTGGTGATAGCAAGCTACGTTGTAGCCACAGCCACCCTGGGGCGCACTGACAGAGGCGTGGCTGCCGAACACTGGCGCCACCGGGCCCTCTGACACAACAGGTGAAGTGTCTTGCCCAAGGAAACGATGACCAAGACTGTCCAAGCCAGGGCTCGAACCGGCAACCTTCTGATTACAAGGCGAATTCCCAACTCTAACCCAACAGGTTACATGTTGGCTTAATTAAAATGTAAGTGGCTGTGCCGTCCAGGGTGTATTCCCCTCCCCCACATATGACAGCTGGACAGCTGGGATAGGCTCCAGCCCCACCATGACCCTGACTTGAATAAGCGCAAGAAAATGGATGGATGTGAAACGCTGACATATGCTAAACGTCCACTTCTCTGCTGTTTATGTTGCAAAACCAACATGTGCTTTAGGACAGCTGACAATTACGGTCTTGAATAAATACTGCAAAAAAGTAAACAGGAGCATAAAGCATGGGGGGGGGGGGGAACCCTTAGTGCTGAAGTTATGTGCAAACACTGTACAATGAGCACCTTTATCTTAGCGTCCTCTCCAGGAAACATGTATGATTAAGAGCAGACAGTGAGGCTTTCTTCTTGACTACTATGGACTCTAGACACCTATCATCAGTTCTAGATGTTCATACTGTCAGGTACTGCACACAGATTGGACAATTTAATTCTTACATTTTTAGCTATTTTACAGTTTTTTCTGAATGCTTAAACCCTAACTGTGATTCCTGTAGCACAATCTCTAAAACTATTCAGACTTATAGCAAAACCACTCACTGAGTTTGCAAAACTAAAAGCACAAAAACTGCTTTGCCCTCAGTTTGCAATTTTGTAACACACACTTTGCAAAACTGTAGGCACAATTCACTGCACAACACTCAATTACCAAATTTCCAACACACTCCTAGCAAAAGTATACACATGACTCTTATAAGTACCTGGGTGTTCACCTCAACAAGAAACTGGACTGGACAACAAATACAGACGTCCTGTATAAGAAGGGCCAGAGTCGACTCCACCTGCTGAGGAGACTGAGGTCCTTCGGAGTCTGCAGGACTCTGCTAAGGACATTCTATGACACTGTGGTAGCATCTGCCCTTTTCTATGCAGTGGCCTGCTGGGGGAGTGGATGCACGGACAGGGACAGGAGCAGGATTGACAAACTGGTGCAGAGGTCTAGCTCCGTGCTGGGATGTCCCCTGGAGTCTGTGGAGGTGGTTGGTGAGGGGAGGATGTTAGTAAAGCTGACATCCATCATGAACAACCCACATCACCCACTGCATGAGTATGTGAGTGGTCTGAGCAGCTCCTTTAGTCAGAGACTGAAACACCCTCGCTGCAGGAAGGAGCGCTTTCGCAGATCATTCATCCCAACAGCAGTTAGACTCTATAACTCCTCAATCACGATGTCATAAGTCACTGGACACTGTGAACATCCACGGTCACCACTTCATGCATAATGGACCTTCCATGACCTTCCAAGCTATATAGTTTATGTCTTCCATATTTCCAACCATATCCATAATCACATACTGTGTATGCTACCATTGTATATAGTGTATTATCTTACTTTTTTTCATTGATTGTACTTAATTGTATTTTTGTATTTCCTTCATATATCTGTACCTGAGCTGAGGTGACGCAAAAATTTCCCCGTTGTGGGATCAATAAAGTCTTATCTTATCTTATCTTATCTTATCTTATCTTATCTTATCTTATCTTATCTTATCTTATCTTATCTTATCTTATCTTATCTTATGTATGGCTATCATTAACACTAATTTTCCAACTGTCTGGCACACTTTCACATGTGAAAACTTCTTTAGATAATTAGTTCACTTTGCAATCAGCCTAAGCACTATAATACAGGTAAGCTGTGTGTGCGGAGTACAATGGAGGGAGCAGAAAGAGTGAGAAGTAGAGGAGGCCGAGGAAGAGGACGTGGAGGTGAAGAAGTAGGATGAAGAGGACGACAAGGAGGAGCAAGAGGAAGACGAGGAGGGGGGAGAGGAAGATGAGGAGGGGGGAGAGGAAGGGTAGGAAGAGTAAGAAATAGAATTGCTGATGACATCAGAGCTACAACCGTGGAATGACCCTGAGGGTAGCTGGCCAACGGGTCCAGCCTAACTCGAGCCGCTACACTGTAGCAAGTACCATAAGGACATCTTGAAATGAGAATCGGTTAGTACAGTCACTTCGCACAAAGATTTGTAGCACTGCCATATGCCAATGAGAAACACACCAATACCATTGATGTAAAAATACTGAAATTGTTACTTTACAGAATTGCTAGATGACCAGATGCTCGGGGCAGAGGAAGCATGTTCACTGCAGACCAAGTAACCCATATAGTCATTATGGCGATTGCAAATAATCCTATACTTGGAAATGAACACTTGTGTTTGTTTTGATGTGTTTGAATAAACACCAGTACTTGAAGTTTGGATCCCTCTATGCTTATGGATCTATGACAGAAGTATGAGCCCAAACTGACATAGCCATAATTTAACAAAGAGATAGATTAATATAGCAGATATTTGCTGCCATCTAGTGGAAAAACAGGACATATTTCACTGACGATGGCTATTACAAAAAGTTGATTCAGTTGGCTATGTTGTGTCCAAATAAACAGAATTAGCTTTTTGGGATTTCCTTCCCTGGGATGATTCAGCATGCATCAAGACTAACAATGGTTGCTTTTCTTTTTTGGTCATCATTTCCTTTATTGCACTATCTTCATAGCTGTATGTGTACAGTACCCGTGGAACCACACACCTTTCTTTTGACAAGGATGTACGAAATAGAGATTTGATCTATTCTGGGAATGTAGAGGCACTACAATGATTTTATAATTATGGTAAATGGACTGATTCTTAGATAGTGCTTTTCTACTCTTCTGAGCACTCAAAGCACTTTACACAACTTGTGCATTCACCCAAGCACATTTTCTTAGTGCTTTCTAACTAACATTCACACACACATTCATACTCCGATGGATGCATTGGAGAGCAATTTGGGGTTAGTATCTTACCCAAGGATATTTGGCATGCAGACTAGGGGAAGCCAGGAATCGAACCACCGATCAATAGATGACCTGCTCTGCCGCCTGAGCTATAGCCACCCACGATTAAATGATGCCTCACAGCAAGAAAGTCGTATGTTCGTATCCACTTGATGGCTGAGGTCTTTCTATGTGGAGTTTTCATGCTTTCTCTGTGCCTGTGCAGGTTCAGGACAGACAAAAGACCAGCTTTTCCATCATTTCCAGTCTTTGTGTTAAGTTAAGCTACTCAGGTGTTGATGGTAGCTTAATATTTACAATACAGACATGAACTTGGTATGGATCACTTCACCTAACAGCCAAGATGGGAAAAAAAACCCCAAAACAAAAAAAGGGTGTCCTTTTACTCATATTGTTTCATGCTTTGAATGTCCATGCAGAAAATCATTTTATCCCTGTCCTACATGTTGAGACAATGTCCCACATTGTGATTCACTTTAACTGAACAATTGTGAACACCTGACTCTCTCTAGAAGCATGTGGTCGAAAACGAGATGTGCTGATTGATAGTGTGGAAGATGATTACCAGAGTTTGATCTGTCAAAGCTCTACATAAAGGGATCAGTGCTAACAGTGGTTAGCACTGTTGCTATCACTGCTGCCTCACAGGAACGAGGTCCTCGGTTCAAATCTGCCATGTGGAAGGGGCCTCTCTGTGTGGAGTTTACAAGTTCTCCCCCTAGCAGCATGGGTTCACTCCAGCCTCCTCCCACAGTCCAAAAACATTCAGTTAGTGGGGCTAAGTTAATTGCTGATTCTAAAACATCTGTCTGTGTGTTAAGCCTGTGGCAGACTGGGCTCCAGGACAGCTGGGATAGGCTTCAGGTCCCTGTGACCCTGAACTGTATAAGTGGAAGATAATGGATGGATGGAATATAGGAGTGTACAAAGACTTGAGACTATACATACTTTAGCTCATATGTGCTTATTGCAATCAGATAAATTACAGCATATTCGTTTTCCCTATACTTAAACTCTAACCTATATAACTTTTGTGAGATTTTAGCCAAACATTTTTCAAAATTTCAGACTACACACACCACTCCATTATGGCACAACCACACTCTTTGACCCTCATCTTGTTTATTGGGCTCTGGCCTCCCTGCTCACATATGGGCTGTGTTTGCCATTACAGTTGCAGCTCATTTCATGAATGCACTCCCAGGCAGTGCACACAACAAAGGAGGCCAGCTCTTCCTCATAAGCCAAAAGATGTGTAGTGTGTAATGCAGAGTATCATTCATCATCGTCTACACGCTTCCCTGCCCCCCTCTCTCTCACACACACAAACACACACACACGCACACACACACACACACAAACATGGCGGCCTCTGTTTCACCGCTACGCTCCTCCTTCAGGATTTGTAGCCCTTTAACGTTACACCATCACTGCTGCCGGGCCAAACTGCGGATGCACAGAAAATGCGAGAGTCAAAAGAGACATCTACACGAGTCGGCGACGAGGTAAAACGCAGCACGTCTAAAACAATGCTGGTTTTTCTTTTATTATACGGCATCACTTTGCGCAGGGCTGAACGACGCTTCAGGTCCGGCGAAGGCGTGCGCAGCGTCACGTGTCGGTGGGTGGTGATTGACAGCCTGTTTCGCCGTTCACGAAACCTGCGAGTGTAGATTACAGTACAAATTGCAACCATATTTAAAGGGACTATTTTTTCAAAAGACATGACAGAGTTACATAACCGGCTCACAGCCTCGCCGGCTGAACACAACGCGCTCTATGTAATGTGGACTGTAGCTGATGGAGAGGGCTGTCACCTATGGTTATACCATATTTAGTATATTTATAGCACATTTAAGAACACATAAAATTGTGGTCCCTAAATCAGACGCCTTAATAAAATCCTCACTGGACACTTGAGAACATCTTGCTATTAGTGAATATGAGCCATCTACTCTAATTCTTCCTGGCACAGATTCAAAAAAGTGTCAAAACAATAAGTAGAGATTTTGCTTCATATTGACCAGAGAGCATCACAGAGTTGCTGCACATCCATGATGCAACACTCCTCATCTCAAAGTTGCATTATTGGACTGAAAGCAGTGACTGTGGAGGCTATCTGGCTATCTGAGCACTGACTCGCTGTCATGTTCAAGAAACCAGTTTGAGATGATTAAAGGGTAGTTACGGATGTACATAGTCAGCAACAATGCTCTGGTTGGCTGTGGTGTTTAAAGAATATTCAGTTGGTGTTAAGAGGGCAAAGTTTGCCAAGGAAATATCCCTCACACCGTTACATCACCGGAAGCATTCTGAACTGTTGAGACGAGGCAGGATGGATGCATGCTTTAGTGTTGTTTATGCCAGGTTCTGACCCTACCATCGACTGTTTTCAGTCTACAGTTGTCCAATTTTGGTGAGCCTGTGTGAATTTCAGCCTCAGTTTCCTCATCTTAGCTACAGGAGAGAAACCGGCTGTGGTCTTATAAGCTTTGTTACTGGAAGTATTCACTCACTTAGCCAAATCACTGAATTCCGGTGTCCCTATCACTTTTGTGGCGACAAGGGTATAAAATGGCAGGTCATGGGTAATAGCTGTCAGTAATACAAATTTAAAACCAAGAATATCCAAAAGTAGATTCTGGTCATCTGGATGTAGCGTTTTCAGTGGGAGAAACATTTCGTCACTCATCCAAGTGAGTTCTTCAGTCTCAGCTGACTGCAGGTCAGCTTGAAAAGTGAATTTGTCACTGTTAAATTCATCTTTCATCTTTCCCGCAGTGTATTAGTGCATTAATTCATGTGTTTTCTCTTTATCTTTCCAGGCATGCCGCTGTGGTGATTTCCGGAACAGAGTTAGCTCGTCAGCTGCACAGAGAAATCCAGCGTGATGTGGAAGAGCTGGTAGCTCAGGGCAACATGAGACCACACCTAGGTGTGGTCTTAGTGGGTGACGACCCAGCCAGTCACACCTACGTTAAGAACAAGACCCGTGCAGCCAGCATCCTGGGTCAGATATGAGCAGCACATGCATTCTTAAACGTGTATTCATAAAGTATTTCATGCATATCTAAAAACAATAAATATAACTAAAGTAGCACATATTTTATGCATACACAGATACATATGTTCAGACGCACTTGCTTAAGCAAAAGTAACATACATTTAAAATAATCAAAAATAAAACAATGTGTATTTAAAATAATCATGCAAAAGTACACAACTACATCTTCATGGTTTAGGTATATGTGTTTATGTGTTCTCCAGGTATTTCCAGTGATACAGTGGTGCGGCCCAGCACAGTGTCTCAGGAGGAGCTGCTGGAGCTGATTGACAAGATGAACCGTGACTGGAGGGTCAGTGGCTTATTGGTGCAGCTCCCACTTCCAGGTGAACAAAGGCACCACTGCTCCAGAGGTGTCCTCCATGACATCATGTTAACTGGTCTTTACAGTTGTGGTGATTCTGCTTCTATAGTCGATGGATATTGTGTGCATAAAATTTTATGCGTACAGAATATGTATTGGAGTGATTTCTGGTGACTGTGGGGCCCACATGACTGCAGTGAACTCATTATCATTTTTAAGAAACCAGTTTGAGATTATTTGAACTTTGTGATGTGACACGTAATCCTGCTGGAAGCAGCAATCAGAAGAGGGGTTCACTGTAGTCATAAAGGGATGGTCAGACTACTCAGGTAGGCTATATAGTGTTTAAACAATGCTCTGCTGATACTAAGGGGCTCATGTCGAGTTCTGACCTTATCATCTGAATGCTGAACAGGTGTACCTAACAAAGTCACTTGTGAGTCTATTATGTTTCAGTTCTTTGTACAGTTCTTCACATGATATACAGTACCTGAGCTTATGTTCTGCTCCCTCTGATTTTAGAGCACATAAATGAGAGAGCAGTATGCAACGCCATCGCTCCAGAGAAGGATGTGGATGGCTTCCATATTGTGAACATCGGTAAGCTGTGCCTGGACCAGAGATCCATGGTGCCAGCCACTCCTGCAGCTGTCTGGGAGATCATCAAAAGAGCAGGTATGCCTCCCAGTATTCTCCAAAGCATTTACTCAACTTAATATCTATAAACGTTTGTCATGGCTATTTTTAGCCTTGCCATTCGCTCTGTTTTTTGAACCTACGATGGCATGATCCCTAAATTTGAACTGAATGTTCAGTTCCAAAGAATGTAAAGTTAACTCTAGAAGCAATAGCAGAAGTAGGTATTATATGTCCATTTCTATGCATCTCAGATCCACTAGGTGGCGCCTAATATCCTTTCTTCCATCTAAATCTAAATTTCATCTGTTCTTTGACTTTCATTAGTTTTAACATGAAATAAAAGTATAATGTTTCAGTTTTCTGAAAAAGTGTGAAAGTTATTTGAAGTAATGTGTGTAAAACTTTATATTTAACAGATGTTGTTATTAAAACATTATTTGAATAAAATAGTAGGACGTTAGTTCTTAAAATAAAACTATTCTTACTGTGATGTGAGAACAGTGTCTAGAATGGCAAGAAACCCCTTGGTTATCATACCAAAGGAGTGGAGGATTGAGGTGCGGCTAAGCCTTGGCTGCCTTTGAGGTTAGTTCAGTTGTCGTAGGAATGCTTAAGGGTTTTATATCATCATGAAATCAGCTTATCGGCTGTGACAGAACTTTTGGAATCCTCCATCCCACATAGTGCTGAAGCAGATATCTCTTTATAGATTACATTGAGAGCTGAAGGATGAAGGGTTTGGCGTAACTCACTTGTCTGTCTGAATGACTGGAATGTTTCAAACTCTAAGTTATGGAAATACACAATTCTGATGAACTTGAACACTATACACTATGTGTATATAATTATTTGAGCTTGGTTTTGGTTTCAAAGGTGAAAATGGTCCGAGAGAAGTGTGACTGAATTCTTTAAGCCTTGTAACAAACCTTTCTGCTGGCTCTATCGACCTAGCTAAGGCAATGCAAGTGAAAACAGATGCAAGTTTTTAATAATTACTGTATTCATAGAAGCTAAAATATTATCCAGTACCCCAAATCACCGGTTTAAAAAGTAATGGCTCCTGTTAAATAGTTATCCATAGAGTCATAAAAAAATAAGGTTTTCACAGGACTCTATGCTGTCATTAAATGTGGCATTGTGCATTTGCCATTATTCCAGAAATCTTGTGGTTTGTTGACAAGTAAGAGGCTTTCTCTTGATAAACATTCCAGACAAGCCAGGTATGTTCACTCTTTTGTTAACTGAAAGGTCATGAACTTTAACATTTAAATAAATGGTAAATGGCCTGCATTTGTATAGCGCTTTTCTAGTCCATAGGACCCCAAAGCGCTTTACACTACATTCAGTCATTCACCCATTCACACACACATTCACACACTGGCGATAGCAAGCTACATTGTAGCCACAGCTGCCCTGGGGCGCACTGACAGGGCAGCACAGTAACTAAAGTCTGTAGAGCCTGAAATGCAGGTCTTGAGTTTTTACAGTTTCTCTGAGCACTGCATGGTCTGACTATGGGGTGAATTTACTGGGATATCCACTCCTGTGAATAATGTGGTATTATACACCTCAATTCTGCTTTTATAGAGGTCATCACACTTGTTGATGAAGTGCATTTGATTAGGTACCTGTTTGCTATTTACCTTCTTAATTCCTATTAAACCAGTGGGGATGCATTTAGTTTATCACAGGACTGCATAGAGTCCTTCAGAAACAAGTCATACAATACCAGAGATGTAAAGCTTGAGTTTTTATATTCTTCTGAAAGGTTTTAGGGATTTCAAGATACATTATCGCAAAATTTGGAGAAGCCTTGAGGTTCCTCTGGAGTTAGTAGTGTTTTTACTTGCCAGCCTTCTGTGCACGTCATTTATGCCCAGTATCTGTTGGATTGTGGAGTTACCAAAAGAGATACTAGATGACACAAAGACCAAGGAAGGAAGGAAGGAAGGAAAAAATCCCATGAATCTTTTTCTTGTAACTTTTTTGACATCATAGGATGATTCATTGTTGTACTCTTTGGGATATTTTGAAACTCTGGAAGGATTTCAAACTTTATAGACTTATCTGGCTTAATATTCTTCTTCCTTATCACTTCTGAAATTTCTGGTCGTTACCACATATTGTGCTGCTGGTAATTCCTTTTAGGCAACTTCACACTTCTGAAAATTGCTTATATGCCATGGTTTCAGGCCTGGGTGTGTCCAGTCCAGCTGCAGCCGGTTATCAGCTTTTTTTTTGACTACAAGGGCAAAAATCTTTTTTTCTCACATATACTTTGTAATATTAAACACTCTTTCTGCTTCGATACTTAGATTTGTTATTTCAAACTATCACTACACAACAAGCATGCTCAGGTTGACTTTTTAAAAATTGGACAGAATTTGGTATGACATAAAAAACAAATAGAAAACAAGAAGGGTTTAGATCAGGTTTAGCAGCATAATTGGTATTTACAGTT
Organism: Copadichromis virginalis; assembly: GCF_057382275.1. Taxonomy (NCBI): domain Eukaryota; kingdom Metazoa; phylum Chordata; class Actinopteri; order Cichliformes; family Cichlidae; genus Copadichromis; species Copadichromis virginalis. The sequence continues at coordinate 30,692,058 of NC_140629.1, forward strand.
TTTTCTGATTGCTTAAGCACATTTTTTGTAACTATTGGCTAATTTTGCAAAACTCTTCACACAAATAAGAAAACCTGTCACCCAATCATCAAAACATTGTAGTTCTCTTGCAAAAGCAAACACAGCTAGATTAACCCTTCACACCTTCGTAAAAATGGTGTTTCCGTATCAAACAGTACACACAAGCCATCATCTACTAAGCACACAATGCGCCAACTGCACATTGATGGTATGAATACAAAACACATCTGGCTTTTGCTTTCTCTGTGCACAAGGTAGGCTATGTCAGTTTGAGCTCATACTTCTGTCATAGATCCATAAGCATAGAGGGATCCAAACTTCAAGTACTGGTGTACTTGAAACACATCAAAACAAACACAAGTGTTCATTTCCAAGTATAAGATTATTTGCAATCGCCATAATGACTATATGGGTTACTTGGTCTGCAGTGAACATGCTTCCTCTGCCCCCAGCATCTGGTCATCTAGCAATTCTGTAAAGTAACAATTTCAGTATTTTTACATCAATGGTATTGGTGTGTTTCTCATTGGCATATGGCAGTGCTACAAATCTTTGTGCGAAGTGACTGTACTAACCGATTCTCATTTCAAGATGTCCTTATGATGCTTGCTACAGTGTAGCGGCTCGAGTTAGGCTGGACCCGTTGGCCAGCTACCCTCAGGGTCATTCCACGGTTGATTACATGGTCCACTATTGTAGCTCTGATGTCATCAGCAATTCTATTTCTTACTCTTCCTACCCTTCCTCTCCCCCCTCCTCATCTTCCTCTCCCCCCTCCTCGTCTTCCTCTTGCTCCTCCTTGTCCTTGTCGTCCTCTTCATCCTACTTCTTCACCTCCACGTCCTCTTCCTCGGCCTCCTCTACTTCTCACTCTTTCTGCTCCCTCCATTGTACTCCGCACACACAGCTTACCTGTATTATAGTGCTTAGGCTGATTGCAAAGTGAACTAATTATCTAAAAAAGTTTTCACATGTGAAAGTGTGCCAGACAGTTGGCAAATTAGTGTTAATGATAGCCATACATGTGTATACTTTTGCTAGGAGTGTGTTGGAAATTTGGTAATTGAGTGTTGTGCAATGAATTGTGCCTACCGTTTTGCAAAGTGTGTGTTACAAAATTGCAAACTGAGGGCGAAGCAGTTTTTGTGCTTTTAGTTTTGCAAACTCAGTGAGTGGTTTTGCTATAAGTCTGAATAGTTTTAGAGATTGTGCTACAGGAATCACAGTTAGGGTTTAAGCATTCAGAAAAAACTGTAATACAAATTTCATCAGCAAATTGTGATATTGGCCTAATTGATGACACCTATGTTAACGTCTTACAGTTTTTTCTGAATGCTTAAACCCTAACTGTGATTCCTGTAGCACAATCTCTAAAACTATTCAGACTTATAGCAAAACCACTCACTGAGTTTGCAAAACTAAAAGCACAAAAACTGCTTTGCACTCAGTTTGCAATTTTGTAACACACACTTTGCAAAACTGTAGGCACAATTCACTGCACAACACTCAATTATCAAATTTCCAACACACTCCTAGCAAAAGTATACACATGTATGGCTATCATTAACACTAATTTGCCAACTGTCTGGCACACTTTCACATGTGAAAACTTTTTTAGATAATTAGTTCACTTTGCAATCAGCCTAAGCACTATTAATACAGGTAAGCTGTGTGTGCGGAGTACAATGGAGGGAGCAGAAAGAGTGAGAAGTAGAGGAGGCCGAGGAAGAGGACGTGGAGGTGAAGAAGTAGGATGAAGAGGACGACAAGGACAAGGAGGAGCAAGAGGAAGACGAGGAGGGGGGAGAGGAAGGGTAGGAAGAGTAAGAAATAGAATTGCTGATGACATCAGAGCTACAATAGTGGACCATGTAATCAACCGTGGAATGACCCTGAGGGAAGCTGGCCAACGGGTCCAGCCTAACTCGAGCCGCTACACTGTAGCAAGTATCATAAGGACATTTTGAGAATCGGTTAGTACAGTCCCTTCGCACAAAGATTTGTAGCACTGCCATATGCCAATGAGAAACACACCAATACCATTGATGTAAAAATACTGAAATTGTTACTTTACAGAATTGCTAGATGACCAGATGCTGGGGGCAGAGGAAGCATGTTCACTGCAGACCAAGTAACCCATATAGTCATTATGGCGATTGCAAATAATCCTATACTTGGAAATGAACACTTGTGTTTGTTTTGATGTGTTTGAATAAACACCAGTACTTGAAGTTTGGATCCCTCTATGCTTATGGATCTATGACAGAAGTATGAGCTCAAACTGACATAGCCTACCTTGTGCACAGAGAAAGCAAAAGCCAGATGTGTTTTGTATTCATACCATCAGTGTGCAGTTGGCGCATTGTGTGCTTAGTAGATGATGGCTTGTGTGTACTGTTTGATACGGAAACACCATTTTTACGAAGGTGTGAAGAGTTAATCTAGCTGTGTTTGCTTTTGCAAGAGAACTACAATGTTTTGATTATTGGGTGACAGGTTTTCTTATTTGTGTGAAGAGTTTTGCAAAATTAGCCAATAGTTACAAAAAATGTGCTTAAGCAATCAGAAAAAACTGTAATAGTTTTTGCTTGACAATTTAGCTTCAGGGAGAGTCAGTTTCTCTCTACTTGAGCAGTACAGTGAATCTAGCATATTTTATCATTTCTCTGTGCAGGTATTGAGACTGTGGGGAAGAATGTCCTTGTTGCTGGTCGCTCCAAAAATGTTGGAATGCCCATTGCAATGTTGCTGCATACTGATCGCCATCATGAGCGTCCTGGAGGTAAGAAAATGCATTTGGATGTCTGTGTGGCTTATCTGCAATCTGAGTCAGCATTGTAATAAGATTGGCGTGCTGCTCTTTGTAGGATTGGTGTTTCACCATTGTGGCTTTCCCTGAGGGATGTTTGATGTTTGAGCTTTTGCCAGGATGTGAGCAATAAATTAAAGCTTTATTGTTTCCTCACCTTTTTAATCAAACAAAAAACTGCTGATGAATGTCCTGCTGAGGAACAGAGAAAAAAATCTGGGAGTGTGAAGGAAAATCACAGGGTGAGACTTTTGGCACTGGAAGACAGATCAGCCCCTTATAAGGGTGCAGGAAGAAGGGATTGGATTTGGAAAGGTATTGCATGTTCAGATGAAGCAACAAGATGTGCTTAACATTTCAAAGTAAAGTGTTATTGCAGGTCAGAACAACACAAATGGGAACATAACTCACTCAAAGCTGCATACCAAAGAAAAATTAGGAGATCAAAACACTGCAGTTGTCCCTAAAGTCATCGCTAAAAGGATAAAACGTTCTTTATTCATCCACATCAAATTAGGTCAGGGGACTGAAATATGCTATACAATTTCTGAAAGTAAATGATTGAGACCCAGTCCATGTTCTTCCAAACTATGTCGTGTGTACATATTGCAAATTGAGAACCATTTTTAAGTTTTTGAAATCAGTAAAAGAACACGCTATTTTGAAATTTGAGTCTTTTAAAAGCTCTTAATGGCTACTACTGACTTTGTAGCTGAAATTGGTTGCACTGTTAAAACATATGAGTTGTAATGAGTTGCTTGGAAACATCTATGCCAGGGTTTTAGTAATGCAGTATGCAAAAACAAACTTAAAGGCAGGTGTTATCTTTTGAAACTGTACATATTTGTTTAACTTTACCTTTTACCTTTAGAATCACTTGGAACTGCACCAATGCTATTTGTTTATTTAGTTAAACATAAGCATAATCCTAATTAATTTCAGGTATGTTGTGCCATCCTTATGTAAAAAATCTTTTAGTTTTACATTATATTATTATTGTAAAGCCCATAACAGAAAACTGTATTGTTTATTCTATTGGTAGCTGCGTCATCTATTACCAAGTTTTGTCAGTTTATTAATCATCAGTGATTCCTGGATGATGGATGGTATAAATAGTTAATGAGAACTTATAATCGTTCTTACAGATACTTGGCAATCTTTAAGATTGAACTTATGAACTGGTGCAGCCAGTTCCAGGTCTTCTGAGCCTTACACCCAGATCAAGATTAACACATATTTGTGAGGCACGTGACATGGACAGAAGAAATAGAAAGTTCTTGGTCATAAGACGATATTAAGGAGAGGAGAGGAGAAGAGAGCAAATATCAATGTATCAATAACTATTCATATGTCATAAACTCCAGCTTCCTCCCATGATTCAAAGACAATTGGTCAGTGGGGTTTGGTTAACTGGTGAATCTAAATTGCTCATAGGTGTGAATGTGAACGGTTGTCTGTCTCTATGAGTTACGCTTGTGTTTCTGTTTGTCAATCCGATCAATGAGTCTGGGTTTTGCGGTTGCGAGGAGAACGGTACTTGTCTGACTGCTTTGTGGTGTGGGATTGTTTTTCAGGAGTTGGGCTTGGCCACTTAGTTTCAGTGAAACGCTTTATCGTTTTGTGGGAACAGTTTCCGGATGGCTCTTTCCTGTTCCAGCATAACTGCGCACCAGTGCACAAATCAAGGCCCAGAAAGACATAGATGAGCGAGTTCGATGTGGAAGAACTTGAATGGCCTTCAGAAAGTCCAGACCTTAACCTGATAGAAGACCTTTGGGCTGAATTAGAGCAGAGACCCCAAAGTTGTCCTTCAAAATCAGTGTCTAGAAGCATAAATGTGCAAAAATGTACATGCACATACCTTCAGGTAACGTCAGGAATTTATAAATCATTTCAAAGAGTCAAAAAGAAGCGTGGAGAGGCTCAGAATCTAAGGTATTTGAGTTCCATTGGAACGTTTGCACAGTGTGGGATGACTTGAGTTTCCCTGTCTTACCTGAAACACAAAGAATCTTTTAAAGCATTGTCACAAGGAGGAAGAGACACATCCGGCGCAAAAAGAAACTGATAGATACCACACGGATGCCTTAAGTTGTGGTAAAACACTCCCAACCAAATATTGAGTGCATAAATGTACAGATTTTTCAGAGGTTGGACATTTTTGTATTGAAAATGTTTTTTTAATGATCTTATTTTAATGTTCTAACTATTCTGATAATGCCAGATACTGGATTTCTGATGTTGAAGAGCTATAAGCCATAGTCAATAAAATTATAACAAAAAAAGATTAATATATTTCACTTTCGAAGTAATGAATATCTGATAAATGAGAAAAAAAAATTTCTGAATCAAATTACAAGACTTCAAAAAGACTAAATCTGGTCAATGATCTACCAGAACTTTTTCTGTAACTTTAAAAATGTATTTCTTACAATTTAAGTCAGATTTCTTTCAGCAGCTTTTTGTTTACCATGTAGAAATACAGTTAAATATGTAATTTCTTTACACTGTCAGAAAGGGGAGTTTCACTGGCCTGAAACACTTAAGATCAAAGTCGGCTATATGTGGCCCGCGATGTAAGATGAGTTTTACGCTCCTCTTGTACTTGTTATTTCAGGTGTATGGATTTTATCAGAACGTGACACTAAGGTGGACTACCTAGTTCTTGAAAACTAAGTTTGCAAAGAATGGCAACTGAATGTGTGCTTTGTAACTGGATATTAAACTGCAAATATACAATAAGGCTAAAAACAAACTTTCCTATTTTAAAAATCTTCAGTCCCCAGTAAGTGTTTTTTTTTTTATTCCAAAGGGAAGTTGAATAACCACATAGTTCATAGGTTTATTTCCCACAACACGAGTTGTACAGCTTCACACACATTTCTTCTGGTATGCGATATGCAGGTTTGCTGTGCTGTGACTTGCCTTTTCTTCCCTCTCGTTCTTATCTTCGCAGAATACCTCCGTGGATTACAGCAACAATACTGGTCCTAATACAGTTATGACTTTGCAAGTTGCTCTGACACACCTAAACGGAGATTAAAGTTACTATCACGCATGCTGCATTTCCTCATTGTGTAATGTCTGACTTAGGGTGTCCTTCCCCCACCACTGTCTCATTTTTTTTGTAAAGCTGTAAGAGAACAACAGGTCTCACAGTAATGAAGCAGAAAGAAGAGAATATTTACACTTTAAATGTATAAAAACACTGCTTAGCAGAATCAATATTCTTCATTCCCACAGGAGAACCTTAATTGAATTAATTAATTGAAGGTTAGGTTTTGGCCACATTAACTGTTTGCTGATTATTAACATTAGCACTAATACCCCCCAAAATGCACCACCTGTCAGTACCTGAAGAATGATAGACTGGGTAATAACTTGAAATATTCATATTGAGTAAAAGAAATCTTGCTTCTGGCACTTTGAGCATGTAGAGACACCAGCTTTAGAACAGTTTAAAGGAACGTCATTGACAGGATAACCTTCACTATCAGCATTTTTAGAAGTATTGAAAGATGTCCTTTCATGGTTCATTTGCCATGTTTTGGCTAAGTAAGTTTTTATACATATTTTTAAAACCCTGATGTGGCATTTTATTCATATACATTGAATGTAGCAGGTGATGTAGGTGATAGATATCTCCGAGACCAAGAAGTGTAAACCAAGAAGTGGTGGATTAACCACAACATGTCCTTTTTCCTCTTAGGTGATGCCACAGTGACCATTACCCACAGATGTACTCCAAAGGAAAGGCTCAAAGAGCTAACCCGCCTGGCTGACATCATTATTGCAGCAGCAGGTAAACGTATCAGGACCACAGTAAAACATATCTGTCAGTTTTTTCCACAACTAAAGAACTACCGAAGTGACATATGTCATACCCAACAAAACGTCTTTCAAATGAATGGAGTGACACATGCAAACTAGTTCAGGCAGGCGGTTTGGGTTGTCCTGCATCTTGCATTCATGACAACCCTCACGTTCGTCACGTAATTCGTCGCCATTTACTTCATTCAATTTAAGCTGAAAAATTTCCAGTGTTACCCTGTGTTGTGTCACTGACACTGCTGCCATGCATCACTGGCTGTTATTTCATCACCAGCGTCTAGCTGTAGGCTCCAATGTAATGTTTATGAGCTGCTGCTGTAATAAATCAACAGTTTCTGGTGTCAGTTGTCATACTAACTGTATTAAGTATTGCAAAACGATTCATAGGATTTAACATCACATCAACTGGCTGTACGGTTACAACCAACCATCACTGTCATAATTTGCTAATCTGCCAAGGCATTTCTCAGTCAGTGTTTTGGTTGAATAATGTCACTGTTTTTGAAAAATTGACATCAGTGATGTCATTTTTGTCCAAACAAGAGTCAAAACTAGGAACTTGGGATCACCTGATTTTCCTCAAACAATTAGTACATTTTCACTCATTATTCAAGTTGTGCTATTCGTTATTTTGCGACCGTGGCTCAGGGGTTGGGAAGCGTATCTGTAACCGGAAGGTCGCCGGTTCGATCCCGGGGCTCTCTGTCCTGGTCGTTGTGTCCTTGGGAAAGACACTTTACCCTACTTGCCTACTGGTGTTGGCCAGAGGGGCCGATGGCGCGATATGGCAGCCTCGCTTCTGTCAGTCTGCCCCAGGGCAGCTGTGGCTACAACCGTAGCTTGCCTCCACCAGTGTGTGAATGTGAGAGTGAATGAATAGTGGCATTGTAAAGCGCTTTGGGTGCCTTGAAAAGCGCTATATAAATCCAATCCATTATTATTATTATTATTAAAAAATGTTCAGCGTGTACTGCAAAGAAATGTATCTACAGTCATGTGAAAATTAAAGATTTATAGGATTTGCAATCCTGTGAGAAACTAAGTATGCCCATAGTGCTTCCACAGGAATTAGTACTAATCACTTGCTCATCATCAAGTGTGATCAGCTCTGTAAAAGCAGAATTGATGGGTGTAATAACAGTGCCTCAATCGTCACAGGAGTCCATGTCCCAGTAAATTCACCCCAAGTTCAGACCATGCACAAAAGAAACTGCAAAACACTACAGAGCTACACCTCAGACTCTGCAGGTCTCAGTTAGCATGTCAAATGTCATTGTTGTACAATTAGAAAAAGACTGAACAAGCATGGTTTGTTTGGAAGGGTTGCCAGTAGGAAGGCTCTTCTCCCTGAAATGAACATGGCTGCACAGCTTAGGTTTGCAAATCTGAATCTGAACAAACCAAAAGGTTTCTGGAACAATGTCCTTTGGACAGATGAGACTAAACTGGAGATGTTTGGACATAATCCACAGCAGAAAATTTAAAGAAAACCTAATTAGCACAACACCTCATATCAGGTAGAGGTCTGATGATTTTGGTTTGTTTTGCAGCAAAATGACCTGGGCACATTATAGTCCTTGAGATGACCGTGAACTTTCTATACCAAAGTATTCTAGGGTGTATGAAACCATCTGGCTGACCGCTAAAGCTTTGCCCAAACTGGGTATTACAATAAGACAGTGATCCCAAGCACAGCAGCATATCTACAACTGACTGAAAATGAAAATAATCAAGGTGTTGTGTGTGAATGGTAGTTAGAAAGCACTTCAAAGCATAGAAGACATTGCCTTTATGAATGGGTGAATGTGGCTTGTCGTAAAGAGTGCTTTGAGTAATCAGGGAGAGTAGAAAAGTGCTATATAAGAATCAGTCCATTTATCAACTAAAGCAATGTTGTACATAAGAGTGGGACAAAATTCTGACACAACAATGTGAGAGACTGAGAGTCATTCAGAAATAATGACTTCAAGTTACTGCTACTGATTGTAGTTCTACGAGCTACTGAATCATGAGGTGTACTCACAGAACTGCAGAGAGTTCTATGAAAACTTTCCTTTTCACATACTGTACGTCGGCTTTTACTTACTTACCTAATCTGTAATAGGCTACTTGTTTGTATGCAGTCATTATTATACTGAACTAGGGTATCATTTGTTTTTGCTTTAGAGAAACTGGATTAACCCATTTTAAAAGAAGAGTTTAAAATATATTGAGAGCAAACATCCATATTTTGTGAATTTTCTTGTTAACCCTAGTTTTTTGGATAGAAAACCCTACATTAAGAAAAGCAGTGCCAGTTATATGGCATTACTAAATAGGTTCTACCCTCCAGTGTGCATTCCTTTCCGTCAGTTTCAGATTACTTTTCCTGTGTTGGAACAGGTGTACGTGGATTTATGTTGGCTGATTATGCAAAAAGGAGGAGATGTTGTGAAAAGTGCTCACCAGCCCTTACTTGAAGCGAGCTTCTTGGAATCAAAATAATAAAAGGCGACATTTCCGCCTGTTACTCTACCTCATCTGTAGGCATTGATTAAAACTTTCTGGAAGAACAGTAGTGCTTTGTTTGTTTTTTGCGTGCTGGAACGTGCAGCCATTAATCAATACAGGGCTGTAATATTAGATGAAAGATTCTTTATTAACGCAATGCAGCGATGGGTGCCATGTCTTACTCTGTTTGTCATAAATGGGCTTTTTCCTGATGAGTCACACCTCAATTTCTTTTCATGCTGCAAATGCTTGGTTTTGATTTTGAAGTACTAACTGCATGTACATCATCTCTTTCAGCTGTCTTTGTGTCTTTTGGGAAACGGCACGTGTTTTGGTTGTGTTAAAAGCGAAACGTATGCTGAGGGATTAACTGGTTGTGTAATCTGTAGTAATTGCAGTTAATAGGCTTGGCATTTAGTTTTGTTATACCCTGTCTTGGAAGTTTTATGCTGGCTTTATATGAGCAGTTCTAGTTTAGCTAGACAAACCTGTTATTTAATTATTTAATTATCCAACTGAATTTGGGGCCCATTATTAATTAACAATAATAAATGTGTGAGGAGATCAAATTGATTGTTATCAAATATGATGTGATGATTATTTGAATATTTGTGTTTTAATTCAGTTTTAATGTCCATGGTCCACCCGACAAAAGAACAATCAACTGTGATTCCAAAGATTTTTTTTAGATTTCATGAATAATTGATCTGTTATTGAGTTCAGTACTTCCCCTAACACAAGAATAGGATTTAAAAAAACATTTTAAAGCATTTAAAGAAAATGTTTCAAAGTAGTTCTCGTTTATCACCATAACCTTGGTTTCTTTACGTAGGTGTTCCTGAGCTGATCACAGCAGATATGGTGAAAGAAGGTGCAGCAGTCATTGATGTGGGTATAAATCGCATCAAGGATCCAAACACAGGAAAACTTCGGCTCATTGGTGATGTGGACTTTGAGGGTAAATGAAAAAGAAGTTAACTGTGTCACAGTTTCTTCTATACTGCTGACATTCTGAAAACAATGTATACCTGTCTGTCGACTTTATTTTTCTTGGGAAACTGTCTCCAAGTCAATTGTTGTGGCATGTTGTAGGAGTGAAGGAGAGAGCAGGTTTCATCACACCTGTCCCCGGAGGGGTGGGTCCAATGACGGTCGCCATGCTGATGAAGAACACTGTGACTGCTGCCAGAAACGCACTGATGCATTAAACACACACACACACACACCTACACCTAGACACACACACACACGTGCACAAACAGTATAAAGATATTTATTTTAACAAGGGCAGACATCATGCAGACATGCAGATATAGATGCATACATTTATATAGGCACCCGCACAGGCAGACCTCCTGCCAAACATCTAACACAGTTTTATTTGAACATCTGTGAACTCAAGACTCAATACCTGCTGGGAAATCTACTTGATATGTATTGCGTTTATAATATTTATTTATTCATTTATTTATTAAGTTATTTATTTCAGCTTTCAATTTTTAAGAATTTATATTAATATTTTTTCTACTGATGTAAGTTTGGTTCATTTTGAGCATAATGAAATAAAAACATTTCAGTTCCAAAGTTTTTTTCTATTTAGTTTTTTCATGATTTCCAAAAGTATTTTGTTGTGTGTTTGTTCTGCTTTTGAGTGTAGTGAGACAGTAAAGCTCAACCATGATTAAGGGTTATGCATCTTAAACATTAGGCTGCTGATTCCTGATCTAACAGACAGCTTTTCATTTCCTTATCGCATCCTCTGCAATGCCTCAAATCCAAAAATAGGGAAGTTCTGAAAAATGAATGTAACCAGTGAAAAGATTCCCCAAAGACATTTCATCTTTTGATCATCATAATAATTAGATAATTAATCTATAGATTTCTGTATGGCTATCCATTTTCCTAATGATGGCACTGCTCCACTGTCTTAAGGCTAGAGGCAGGCCATCTTGGACTACTTGTCAGTTTTGCCCCTTCCTGATTTCTCAGTTTTTTTTCTCTCCATATTTGTCACACTTACATGTATCAGATGTTAACACGAATTTTAATAATAGTCAAAGATAACTCATGTAAATAAAAATTACATTTTAAAATGATAACTTCATTTATTAAATAAGAAAAAAGCTATTTAAAGCTACCCGGCCCTGTGTAAACACATCTTCAGCTAATTCTGGACTCTATGGCGGATAATTTATATTTGAAAATGATATCTCATGCTCCCTGAGTCACTCTTATAATTTGAGCTAGATGAAGCAGCATTGCATCTAGAAATGTGCCTGTACTATAAAAGAAGAAAAGAAAATCTACTGATGGAAAAGCCTGGTGATTGAGTATGTTCAGGCAGCCGCCTGACCTCAATATGTGGGAACGTAATATAGGTAGCTGTGGGACAGTAAAATATAATGGTGGCTCCACACCAGTTTGCAATGCAATCCCCAAAGGATTTGTGTTTTCTCCCAAAAATGAAGCGGTTGTTCGGTTGTCAGGTGAAAGTGTAAACCATATCACTTTGGAGCCACCTCCTTAAGGTGATAGTGAAAAACAAAAAGCAAAAAAACAAACAAAAACAGTAAACACATAATTGAAGAGTTCATCTAGAAATGCTTGGCCCCCTATCAAATTTTTTGATAAAACTTTTAATTACATCTAATTCTAATGTGCTGTAACCTGTCTCTAACTAATTCTCTCTTCACGTGTTAAGAGGCCAAAGAAAAATAAAGCTTCCATTGTGATCACGCCGATGAAAAAAGAGAGGATTTCCCAACATCCGCTGTCAGTGAAGCAACTTTACTGGACTGTGAAACTGATTGAAAGTCACCCAGCCAGTGTTCTTCAGAAGCACTTGCCTCTGGGGATCTCGTGCCTCCCCCATAGGCTTTGTCTCTGCATGCCTATGAAGTAAATGACTTGATTCAAGTCGAGTATCAAAAGGAAATACTTTTCATTTTTCAAAAGAAAAAAAGCCTTCAGTGTTTTGATTGGCTGTGCAAATCTGGATAAATAAGCTCAGCGCAGACCTGTTGGTCACACCTGTGCAGGCAGAAGGAGCTGAACACATCACATCACCAAAGGACAACATGGTCACACAAAGACAGACGTACCTGGAGAAACGTAAGTTTCCAGTTTGTTCTGTGATAGAGCCATGAAGCAAGAAAAAAAAAAAAAAACCTTTTAAAATAAAACTTTCATAAAGCTTGACCTAGGTATTTTTTTTTTATGTATAAATGATAATAGTAAAGGAAGAAACTTGTTAGGAAAACTGAAAAATGCATAGAGTAAAAATAAATCATCTATATATTTAATATTTAATATATTTTCTACATTATTTTCTTTTTTTCTTTTACAGCGTTTCTGCCGGCAGTGACGGTGCTGGTGCTTTTGGCTGCAGCAGGACATTCTGCAGTGGTGAATGATAATCTCCAGACCAAAGCACCGCCTCTGTCAAACTCATCTCTGACCACTCAGTTTAGCAACAGTGAGTGTTTTAAGTTTGAGTTTTGTGACGGTGTAGAAACACATGGCATTACAGTGCTTTATCCCTGACATATATGAAATCTACAGAGCCCCAAATGTCCCCAGTGACGTCACGATATATGCTTGTTAAGTTGTGGGCACAAGGTTTAAGGTCTTATAACTGAAGCTTATCTGAAGACCGGTGTCAAATAATGCCGCCTGTTAATCAAGGAATTAATAATAAGAATGAATAATTAAAGTCATATATTTCTGTTAAATTTTTGTTTATGTTGATTGTTTTATTCTCCCTCTCTGCAGGTAGCATGGAGTTGCCTCAAGTCCTACCTTTACACAAGCCATGTAGAAGCGAACATGCTTCTTATTGTGTAAACGGTGGCAAGTGCATGTATCCGCAAGACAGTGACAAACCTTCTTGCATGTAAGTTCTGCAGTATCAGACAGTATCCACAGTAGATTTAGTTAATAATGATCTGTATGAAATTCTTCTACGTGTTTGTTCATGTTCACTTTTGGAATGCGCTCACATATTTTCTCTGATCTGCAGCTGCGAACCCTCGTACAGCGGGCCACGCTGCATGTTTGTGGAACCAATTCGTGGTGTTACTTTGCTTGATGTAGAGCAAGTCATTGGCATTATTTTCGGGGTGTTCATACTCATCATATTTTTGACGATCGCATTTTACTTCTTTGTCTACAAGAGGTGAGTATCCACAGGTTTTCGCGGTGTAATAAAGTATGCAGGAATAGTGGCAGTTCCATTTCTGATGTTGTTTTTGTGTTTCTGTTTTCAGGTGTACAGAATCGACGGTGCCAATAAAATATGCACCTGCTAAGACCTCGGTGTGAACTCTGCAGCTCACATTTGCTCATGCACCACCATCTTCAACATTTCCCCTTTCAAGAAAAGACAAACCACAGCATTTCATGAGAGTGAATCATTTGCAAGTCTACAAAACAAATAATATAATATATAAAAAGAAAAAAAAATCCCTTTGACAACATTTAAATGGAAACACTTGACTGTTACAAGAGGTTATTAACAAGGAAAGAGCAAGCTCTATCAAATCTAACGTTATTTTTTTAACGATTGTTTTATTTTCATGTAAAGAATAAGAATGAAAAATTGTATATATTTATTGCAAAATTATGTTAAGTAAATTATTATAAATTATTATTTTCTTGTATGTAAAGTTTATTTTTTAATTAATTACAAAAGATATTTGTGTTATTTGAATTTCACTTTTTGCTACAGCCTTTTTACAATAAATATATTTTTGCTTTGATAATTGTGCGTGCCAAATATTTGACAGGAGATACTCCATTACCATTTTGATAAGGTAAAGAAGAATTTTTAAAACTGCGTAATTCCTGTTTGAGTTTCACTTATTGAGCTTTTGAAACGATAATGCTCACTGATCCCCAGACAAACTGTAAATGAGCCATTTATTAAGCCTAAAAAGGCTGCCCAAAGTCTAATTAAACAACAGGTTAACTTGTAACACGATGCTGTGAAAGGCTAAACATGCTTGAACGGCATATTTAGCCATGAAATATGACGATAAACTGGTCCCATTCTTAAACGGAGTAAATAAGTCCAAAGTACAGTAAAGGGTATAAGAAAAGTTCGGTAATTTTAATTAGCAGTGATTAAAGCTGAGATTAATATACGAGAACAGGAAAAAGAACATGAAGAATAAAACTATATTTGGACTGCATAGCTAATAAATGCTCAAACAGGCGACCTGGCCTGGACTTCTGCCAAATCAGTGTACCACCTAACTCCTTTACTCCAGATAATATATCTGCAATATATTTATAATGCAGCCTTCACATATGTATCCAGTTACCTATGCCATGTACGCTATATAATAGCCCTATCCCGGTCATGTTACAGAACAATTTTCCACTCACGCAAATAAGCTTTTATCAGTTTGGACGTTTCATAGGGTGTCTTACTACTTTTCAAATGATATGGGGTTTAAATGGTTTGCTGACAGCTTTTTGTTTAGTTTATATTTTACTGTGTCCACACTTTTGTCGATAATGGTACTTACAAACGCAGCAAGAGCCAGACTGCAGAAGAACAACATATTATAAGTGGGGGTTTTTTTCTGCTTTGATTGGGGCTTTTTTTTTAAATTGTGCTGTTACTAGCTTTAGTCAGTTATCTGAAAATTTCTATTACAATCCGCCTTTTATTATCAACAATAAAAACTCCTGTTTTATGGAAACCGGTGAGGACAGACATTCTCGGGTCTGTCCTTTCATTGAAACCGCTGAGAGGTGAAATTATCTAAATTACATGAGTCTGACACCACACCCAAACCGCAGGAGTAAAAGCCCACTGGTTTCCTATTTTCAAAAGAAACGTCACCTGCACCTTTACCTGACAGTTATTACTCGTCCTGCTCGTCCTACCAGCGAACTATCGACTGAGATGGGGATCAGCAAACTGTCAGTGCTCCTGTCAATTATCGGTAAAGTGTGTGTGCTTTTCTTAATGTTGACGTCTTGAATATTATTTTTATTGTTTTATTATTATTATTATTTGAGTTTGACGCGTTGACAGTGAATGGCAGGTCTGTTCAGGTATGGATTGAATTTAAGTCATCTCAAGGAACCCGGAGCGATGATCCCCTTTAAATAGACGAAAAGCTCTTTCAAAGTTAAACTTAACATCTACTGGAACGGAATGTTGAATTAAAAAAATAACTAAATGCAGTTACTAATGGTTGTAGCCACGGGAACACTGTTTAACAGTGTCAGTGAGTGAATCCATACTGCAAGATTTCATTAAGGCTGATGTGGGCGTGTACCCATTTGCAGTCTGACTTTATCTGTATGTATTTTTAATTTGTAGTAGGCTACAAGTAGAGTACTTGCACTTTAGCTGATGTAGTTTGATATAGAGGGTAGCTAATTTAGTTAAATAAAAATGCAAGTTTGTAAGCTGGTCACCTGTTATGTGCAAATCATGAGTTCTGTTGTTTTTACTTTGAAATTAATTTTAATACATCTGTTAAGTACCATGTACCAGTACAATATGCTGCTATCCTTCTGGGTTTGACTGATTCTGATGGTGTTATAGATGTTAATAGCAGATAGCAGTTGAAAATTGAACAGAGTAAGGTCTATTAAAAGATAATAAGGTGATACGATGTTAAGTTATGTAAAATAACTTTCCATACTGATGATTACTTTCACTATTAAGACTTTAAGTACAAAGTCCACATACTATTTCTACTGCATCTTATTTATCATCTTAGATATGTCTTGGTGTAAGATGCAGTTAATATGAATGATTTCTTTATTCATACTCAAAGCTTGAAAGCATAATCACCGCAATATAACATTAAAATCTAGCATTTAAATAGTTTTAGTGTTGATCTTCAGATTTCCTTTGCTGCTAATATTTTGGCATTCTTACCAAACTGACTTTTAAACTGGTATTTGGCACTTGAGTCAAAAGCTGAGTTAACTCCAATTATAGTGTCTCTAAAACCCTTTTTTGGCACGCCCCAAATCAGCCAAAAATGTTTAAAAATTCAATAAAATTCACGTGATTTCCATTCCACTCAATTTTGGTCAGTTAATATCAGTAAAAAGGGATCCAGTGTGTATATGAAATCGTGGTAACTTAAATAATACGATCAAAACTCTTTTATTTCATTTGATTTACCTCAGTTTTTTTTCCCCTGCATGGCTATGCATGCCACACATGCAGTGGCTTTATGTCCCACTGGTGGGGCCCACAGTTCAAAAACCACTGGACTAAAAGTAATTACAGAAACCATCCAAAGTTTTTCAGACAAATGATACTCTGTGGCATCTGTAGAGCCTAAGGGAGGCTGAATTATTTTATGACAATTATTTTCACCTCAATTAATGTCTTGAGGTAGGCTGGTTGCTAGGAATGTGCAATTAGAGTGAGTCATTGGCTAATGATGTAAATGATCTGATTAATAGTGATTAATTAGTAATACGGGAAAGCTACTTCATCACTTCCACTGTACTTTACACCAGTCAACCATGTCAGAAACACCCAACAACCACCCTGAGCTCTCTAACTGAAAACAGAGAAAAATACCTCTGCAGCCATAACAACAGACAGGAACAGAAACCCAAAAAGGGAGCGATTTTATGGCGAGTATTACCAGATTCATAACCAGTCCTAACTAGACACATCTTGCATTCTGTTTGATGTGTTTTTGCATCCTGTCTGCTGGAATGTGGGCGGCTGCTAGTGCTGTCCATTATAAAGTTGTGCAGGCTAGTACAGGTATTTGATCCAAGTAACACAAGCTATACCTTCTTGTTATCACCTAAAACTGACAGGCATTCTCACAGTTTCTTTTATCCCCCTGCATATTTACAGTTTCTGAATTTTTCTTTAATGCTGGTGCTATGTAAATAAACTCATTCATCCCTTTTCTTAACCGTCTTCCTAAATCAGGTTTCAGGGTTGGAGCCTTTGCCAGCTTTCACTGTGTGAGAGGCTGGGTACACCCTGCAGAGAATGCTAAGCAAAACCAACAAAAACATGAATCATTTTGGGTTGTTGTGGAGTAATTAAAGGAACAGTCGTCCCTACATATAATTTAAAAAAAAAAATAAAATCATAAAACATATTGCTGACTGACTGTACATATCTTCTCTGCAAGTAAAAATAACATTTGCAGCTGTGAACGTCTGTGTTTGCATGCAAAACTATATCATTCCCTGACAAACTGGATTAGGTTAAATATATAAGAACCTGGGCAGCACATTTTTAAAATGTCCATTTTCAAATGACTTTTTTGATTGTTTTACCTTCTCAAGGCCTCGCAAACGCTTAAATAAAAACACCTGAAAGTTGTTACCCTGTACAGGGGGTGGCATGTTCACCTTGAAGGTGCACAAAAGGTTTTTGACCAGCTATTCTTAAGGTTGTTAGAAATTAGAAAATGCTATTGGTCAGCATTCTTTAGGAAAAAACTCTTACAAAAGGGCTTGCGTAGCTCATTGTTCATATCCGACTTATATCCAGTGTGAATAACGAGGATTTGTTTTTATCTGACAGGTGTCATGATGATCTGGCCGTATGTACTCACCGAGAGTGCATCACCCAGAGTGCCGTCTGCAGATGGTGCTTCTTTGCCTGCAGGTATTCAGCTCTACAGCTGCTGTGAAGACATTTTATCAGCCTTTTTATAGCATAGTAAATCAGAAGATTTCAAAATTAAAATGAAACACTGAGCACCTGGAGTTGAAACAAAGTGGGGGCTATGAGGATGAGGTGTTATACAATTAGTCAGCTATTATTTTTTTTTTATTTTTAAATGTTTCCTTAAGTTACAATAAGGTGAATATATCTGCATCATTGACTGGTAGCACAATAAAACCACACAGATAAATGTTACTTTCTTTACACTTCATAGATAAAATGATTGATTAATGGCATTAACTGTCAATATTAACTGACAGATGCAGCCCCAAAATACTACTTATTTCATTTAATGTACAATTATTAATAGAAAGGATATAATGTTAGATATAATAACCTCCAGAAGCCCTTTACATTAAAAATAAGACAATGAAGTAAATTATTTAGATAAAACAAATGGAGGATATTTAAATCTAGTAAACAAATAAGCCACAGCACAGGTAAAAAGTAACATCCACAGTACTTTTTACCTGAATGTACACCGATTCATGCAGGTCTTATTTTTAGGAAACGTTTCCAACGGCTTGTTGTTTGTTTCAGGCCAGGGAGAAAAGCAACAGCATGTGGTTAAGCGGTCGATGCAGAACTGTGAAAGCGCATATGACAACTACTGTTTGAACAACGGCCAGTGCATACTGCTCGTGGACATCAATGAACACCACTGCAAGTACGATCGTGTGTGTGTGTGTGTGTGTATGTGCAAGGGCCATGACAAATAATGGGAGGAATACCACTCAAACCAAAATTTACACACTAAAAAAAGATAGTACTCCATGAGATGTGTCAATCATTGCTATCAGTCAGCATATCAGTAGTTGGATGGATGATTGAATGTTCAGGATGCATACTGTCATGTGGTGTAAAACCTAAAAGAACCAGGCCAAATCCAAACAAACAAATAACATAGTGCTGGATAAATGGAGCGATAAGAAAGAGAGCCCAAGCGCTGAGACAGCCAGTTCTTAAATGCTCCAGGGAGACTGACCAGGTGCTCTCAGTTACACGGATTAACCCCACCTACCAGGAACCTGCACACACACAGGGACAAACAGAAAAAGCAGCAGGCCATGGCAGAGGGCTGTCACATGTGGCTATGTGGGTGGGTAAGTGAATCTGTGCTACTTTGTCATCATGAGTAGTTATGCATGACTCGTCTGTTTGTGTTGCAGGTGTGAGACAGGCTTCATTGGTTCCAGGTGTGAGAAACTGGAACTTGTTTTGGGGCCAGAAGGTGAAAAGCAAATAATTATCATCATTTTCTTCATGATTCTGCTGATTATTGGATTGGCTGGAGCTCTGTACCTTTTCTGCAGATGGTAAGGCTTTGATATTGTCACGGTCTGGCTAGGGCAGACCGTATGTTGCAGGGAAGGACTCAAGCGCAGACCGAAATGAGATATGAATAACAAAACAAGCCGTTTATTAAGGCAAGAAACGAGGGTACAAAATAATAGGGAATCGATGAAAACTAAACAATGACCTAAACTGGGTGAACTAAAACGAAACATACAAAACTCTAAACATAACGAACTGACAGGGATACCTGGAGCGGAGACATAGGAACAACGGAGCAGTACAACGGACGACCTGACAAAGAATGACTGAGAACACACAGACTAAATGGACACAGGAGGATAATGAGGGAAGTGGCAACACATGGGAACCCAGCTGACACATGAACATAATTACGTCACAGGGGGAGAGTAACTGAACATGATGAACACAGACACACCAGACCTCTTCACAATAAAACAGGAAACACAGTGAGATATAGACATGACAACCTGAACTGACAACATAAGCCACAGACATGAAATACATGAAAAGCAGGGGAGACTTAACATAGTGGGAACACGAGGGGTAAAATTAACTGGAAACAACTTGGCATGATAACGATGAACTTAGGAAACCTGAAGGCTACATAAACTAAACACAAAACGCTGGGTCAGCAGACCCAGGATCATGACAGATATGTGAATGTATGTGACTATACGTGTGGTTACTTAGTAGGCCTCAAACTAAAGCAATGAGATTTCTTACAAAAACTGAACGCTGAGAACAAAGAGGAGCCCAGAGCAGAAAAGAAACAGACTTTTGGCTCATGTGGATTATTTTAACATAAGCTGACCTCATTTGAAGCCATGTTGAATATGAGTTTTGACTGTTGCAGCAGTACATATGAAAAAGAAAATAATAACATTTTGTCTCCATGGAATATGTCAAAAGTAGGCTGCACATTAAGCTGCTAAAAGTCTACCACTAAAACTCTGAGGGTATTCGTGACACTACAGCTAAACCTACAGATCTACATTTTACTTTAAATATTGAAGTTCATGAAATAAAATCTTGCCCTCAGCATCCTGCTCCATGCACACGCACTAAACCACAAAGAACGGCTATGACCGAAATCCCATTTCAAGTTCCTCAACCTTCATTGTTGGTTATATTAAAGCATGAAATGGTGAAATGCTACATCACCGAGACAGGATTTGTGTATTTTGAAATAAAATCAATATGTGTTATTTTTGTAGGTATGAGAAGAATAATTTTCGACGTCAGCTGAAGCCGCAGGGTTACAAAGGAGACGAGATGGCTTAGAGCATTTCACGCTCTCTTGCAACATCCACTGCTGGAAAAGACAAATCAAGATTTCTCCCAGTTTTCTAAATGAAAATTTCAACATATCAAGAACATCCTGGCAGTTCAGTGGCTAGCTTAGTAAATTATTCCTGCCTCCTTTACACTGTACGTCACGTGGCTTTATCAAGCAGGCAGATCACCACAAAGAGGTTATAATGGTCAGCTTTGTGTGCGGTGGGATTGTTTTCCAGCTGCACTGGTTCTCAAGTTGCGGCACCTGTTACACTCAGTTTGAAAAGATGAATAGTTAGGCACACAAAAACAGTTTCTGTGGGTGACTCCGCCCACACGATACTGAAAAATTAATGGAAAATAAACAACTGTGAAGCGGTAACTATAGTAACTTGTAATGCAACAAAAAAAAAAAAATGTTGCTCCGAATTTGCTGATAACTAGCAGAATTGATCATAATCAATATAATAATGTAGTTTCCTCACTTTGGGATTTCTGTTTTTTGCTAGAATGCAAGTCTAATTTTAGAATATCAAAGGCTTTTCTGTGGTTCAGTGAGGCTGCGTTATCTTTTGAATCAACCCACTCTCAGATCCTAAAATAGAACTGGTTAAAGATGTTTTGTTTGTCTTCCAGTCCTGTCTACTCTGACTTAACATCCTAAAAAACAGATTAGGACTGTTTACACTGTGGTTTGAACTTTGCCTTTAATTTATGCTTGTGCCTAGCTTTTAGCTTTTATTAGATATCATTTTTTTGTCTTGCACAAAATCAAAATGGCCACTATTACTATTATGATGATGTCACTTTAAATTGGCCAATGAGTGTAAAGTTTTGAGCTTTAACGCTTGAAACTTTGTGTAGTGTGGAGGTTTCCTCATTCTTATAAGTTCAGTTGGCAATGTTTATATACTCTACAACCTCTGTCTGTGTTTGAAGCTACAAAGTATTTATTTTTTTTACTTTTACTTGTTTTTTTTTTATTCTTGTATCTTTCAATGTCTTCACTCATTCTTCAGGTGATAAGGCTGCAGCGGTGAGGCTTCAAATTCTTCTCAAGCCTTCCTGCAGTCTTCACATTTTTCTTACATGTCATCAATATCTCTCTTTAATATATATATATTGATATGTATTGTTTTTTTAAATTTATTTAACTTTTTTTTCCCAATTTTTTTGTCCTTTACATTTTATACACATGTAAGAATACTTCTTGCTGTACAGTTTGCAAAATAATCTTTCTTGGGCAGTGTTATCTGGACTTGTACCAGGGGAAACATTGCTGTGCTGATGGTGATGCTGGCTTTTGCACTGCTGCTTCCTTCTACGGGTTTGCCACAGAAATGCTTTGCAAATGGAAACCAGGTGGTAAGAGCCTTGGTTCTTCTGATAAAACTCTGAGAACGCCATCTCCAAAAAGCTTTCCTTTGAGTTGTTCTTCATTTGAGTCTAATAAAAGACTGACAAATGACTACAAGTTACGTGTACTGTGTGCATCCAAACCATCCCTATTAAACCCAAATAAATATGCATGTCTGTGGTCATCATCTGACCTACCGAGTGCAGTGTCAGATGTCAAGTTAATCAGTAGCTTCATTTTACACTCAACCAGAGCCAATGATCCATTTTAACACCTCGCCTGGATCCGCTTTACATGTTCTGTATACCAATGAACAGCGACGATGACACGTAAACATTAACTCACCTGCAGCTGCTGCTCTGTTAAGACATACTTAAAAACACATTAGCATGCGCTTACACACGCGATGACCCACAAACACACCCACTCTGTGGTGGCCATTTTGTTCTAAACATAAAACCCGTGGATAAAGATATTCGAAATTCAGGAACTGCTGCTCTAATCCCTGCACTGTGCTATTACTTATTATTGCATAAGTAATAGTAGGCTACTCATGCAGTGAGTAATACAGTGGGGGAAGCCCCACTAAGCTGCATCTTCGTGTGTTCTTTAACAAACAAGTCTCATGTCTATCACGTATGTGTTTGTTTTGCTTCTCAAGTCAGGTTTGTGTTTTAGTTTCTGTTATATTTGTATTATTCGCTGTCATTTATTCTCAAAGAGTCGCTTTCTAGATGGAAATACAGACTATTAAGGCTCCAGATTGAAAGTCCACATACATCATTTAAGGGCACTCAGCGGAGAGACATAATTAAGGTGAAATTGATAGTTTTCAGGAAGATGCTGGAGTTGCTTTTCTGCCATTAATACTAGTTGGTAAAGTTGCAAGAATTCATCTTCAAGGCAATAAATTTAAGAAGCCGATCTAAATAAACTGAGAACTGAATCAGCTACAAAAGGCACCATGTAGACAACAGTGTACATATACATTAAAAAACTTTAAGCTAATACTTCACATGGGAAATTATGCTTTTAACGGAAAAGTAGAGATTCAATATCGGCAGCTAGTAACATTGTAACAGTGTTGTGAAGATGCACAAAGACATCTAATTGTATTTTTGTGTTCAAGTTTTCATCCTGCGTGCCTTTAGCTTGACAGCAGTGTGTTTACTGTGGGTGGCTGTTATGAGGTGCTTCTCTCCTGGCTTGTGTCAGACTTTCCACACATCCATATCTCATATCCTCAATGTCATTACACATATCCAAACAATTCCATTGCATGTTTATCCTCAACAAAACGTGCCAGGAGCTCCAAGTCATTGTTACGGAATGAGATGGAGTAGTTCCCTGCATTCCTAGCAGGTTTGTGTTTGATTCCACTAGTGTATGACTGATGGGACAACCTGTATCTGCAGACACAACAACATAAACAACACACCCTTGTGTGCAGCTTCCCCACCCAAGCCTTAAGGTCTCCTCTTAGTTACAGTGTACAGAAATAGTAACACTGAGTATAATTTGATAAAACACACACATAATAATTCAGACAGAACCACAACCCGCCGAACAAAACGAAACAACAATAAAACAGAGAACGCTCATTGTCATAGGCAAATAAATAAAAACAGGTAACAAGTAATACACACTTAAAAAGATTATATTAAAAAAGTATCTTATATCTCAGAAAATAAGACACATTCAGAGGTGTATTTTCTAGAAGCCAGCCACAATTCCCATTTCATGACCTATTTGCCCATATATGTTTATGAAACCACTTACCGAAACAAACACTCATAGATACTCTTTTTATGACCCCTTATTGCTCTCACTGTAATGTAGCATTTTTTTATGTTATTTTTTATCTTTGTACCTTGACTAAAGTGTAGCTATGACTCGATTACAGAAAAAGGTGTGTATAGTTGCTGTCAATTAAGAACCAAGTAACTTTACTTTTGTGGTTTGCTTATGATTTTGTCTATCTAAGATTAGTCAACACTTTGGCCATTCAATAAATGACACATGATGGCCTAGAAAGTTGTTTTCAAGTTAATGTTGAAAAGCTTTATAATATCCTGGTATGTGTCTCTATCACTACAGAAGGTATAACTAAGGCCATGTAAAGGCAGCCCTGCGGAAGTAATAAAAGTTACCAAACAGGTGATAAAAAGCCAAGAGCTTGGTGACCCAGTGTCGCCCACAATTATTATTCCCACCAGAACGTGAGGTGCAAAATGTATTGCCTGGGGCAGATGAATTAGTAGACACACATGAATAAGCCACACACACACAAGCACAATGCGTTTTTTACTCTCTCTCCTGTGCTCTCTCTTTGCTCTCTCTTTGCCTCATGCACACACACTCACAAGTGCACACACACACACCCATCTGTTTCCTTCAAGTTGAGAAGCAGGCGTTGGTCTATAAAAGCTGCACCCAGTGGAGGTGAAGAAAGCAAAGCACACTCTTGATCAGCGGGGGACAAAGACACACTTCGACACCTACTTACACACACGTTAGTGCAGGACTATCATACACAAAACACTTGCTTCCTGGGATATGAACCCTCTCATCCTCACCTGTTTCCTGTGCTTCGGTAAGTCTGAACTTGTACTTAAAAGTGTCTGTGTGTTTGTGTGTGCGGAGATAGTTTAAATGACTGAAATGAAAAGAGAAATGCAAGTGGCATGACAGAAAGGCATGGGTCAGGGGAGAAAACTTGTATCCACAGGCGAGGACTTGTCAGAGAGGAGAGAGGTATTTGAGTTTTTTTTTGTTTTTTTTTGTCAGAGACGCTTCTAGAGACCAAACTATTACCAGACATTGTGCAGGAGACACACCAGACACACAGAAAGGTCATCATATTTTGAATACTTCATTATCCTTTCACTGAATCCTATTCATCACTGGTGCAATACAGTCCTCAATGTGGACTGGTTGTACTGGTTTAAGATTGTTCCCAGCAGAGGAAGGTGAAATAATGAGTCAGAGGTAAAGCTATATGAGCACAATTTCTAAAGAAAGTAACTCACACAAAGTTCATGGTAAGAAAAAAAAGGAAAGAATGAAAAAAAATGACTGCCAAGACTGATTTCTAAAATAGTTTATCAGCAGATCGGCAACTATTCACGTCTTTTTTCTATTTATAGCTCTGAAAGAGTGTTTTTCACAATCCAAGATGTTGATCTGGATCAAAAGAAGTAAACTTTGATTTAATTGTGTATTTCTATGTAGATTTAATGTCTTATTCATTTTTGTTGGCTTTTTTTTGTAGTCTGCAGTGCTCTAAGTGCTCAGGGATCTACAACCACACAGTCAGGTGACCAAGTTGGAGTGACTGTCGACCTGGCCTCAGGGGAAGGCCTCCAGAATTTGCACAGCGATGATGATGAGTTGGAAGAGGACGGGATTTCAGGAGGAGATGATGAAAATGTCAGCTTCCTTGGTACAAGGGAATCTTTTATCTGAGTATATAACTGTGTGATTTGTATATGTTTCTTTTAAGAAAGATGAGTATATAAAATTGTATGAAAGTGAAGTTCTCTTGACTTTAACAGCTTCAATTGATTAAAAAAAATGTTTTCAGCCTTTAAGTCTAGGGAGTTAAAATGGCACCCTAAACAACTGCGGATGCTTCCTTTCCTCCTACAGACTTGCATCCCACCAGAGATGAGAAGAAGAAAAGGAAGGTCAAAGGCAAGAGGAGGAACAAACACAAGGGCAAAAGCACAACTCCTTTCAACCCCGAGCACATGGTCTTCACTAGTGGACACACATCCACTCTCAGGACCAATGAGGATCCCTGCAACACCTCCCACCTGGGCTACTGCATTCATGGATACTGCAAGCACATAGACGGCCTGCATGAACCAGTTTGTATGTAAGTACAGTCCTGACCCCATTGTATTTTTGCATGAGAAAATATGAGCTCTATGGTTGATACAAGCATGTGGCCTTCACTGAATCAGAACTAAATCATGTTTGGGATCATTTGCAATCATCAAAATGAATGATGTAGACACAAAACCCCCAAAACAATTATACTGTTAAAACCACTGCCTCACCTGAATGTGACTAATAGGCAGGTTCAGACAGATTCAAATTATTGGAACAACTTGAAAAAATCATTCAAACACTCATCAATATCTGATATAAAAGCCTCTTCATTGAGTCATCACACTGATTTCTTAACTCTTTTTTTCTGCAGATGTATGAAGGGTTATGATGGAGAGCGCTGTGGGATCCAGACTCTGGGGACAGTGAAAAATGAGCCCACCGACACCAACAATGCTGAGCTGGTGCAGACGGTCTTAGTGGTCATCGCCGTGGTTCTTTCAGTCATCAGTTGTACCGCCATACTGCTTATGACCTGTGCTCAGTGAGTTTGAAACTGTCACACAGCCAAACACACAAAAAGAAACACAACAAGACACACTATTTGGTGGTAAGGCTGTAGCAACCAAAGCATTCGTTTCTGGCTGAAGGATTTTAAAGTAAATGGATAAAATTCCAAACATGAAAAAATTAGTGGTAACATAATACATATATCAGAATATGCCAGTTGTTACATATGTTATATATAACAACATTTTAAAAGAAAAGAAAAGCCTCTAATTTGGCCTTAATTAATGATGCCAAAATTTAAAATTTAGCCCTCATTTAACTTTTGTCTTTTCCTAGATATAGATAGGTCTGGGTTAATCGAGTATTTTATTGTATTAGTATGAGTAACCCATCTTCAATTCACTGATGAACTCTTAATAGTAAACTTAAATCTTTCTTTTGTTCCCAGTTGTAAAAGCAGTCAAAATACAACTTTACAACTTGAAAGAAAATCCTCATAGTGGGATTTTTTTTTACAGCAATAAACCCGCCATTGTTCACTGAGGAGAATGAGGTGCAGAAAAAACAAAATGTAATGTCCCCACAAACTCACCACTATCAGACCCCAGTATACCTGCTATCAGTGTGACCAGCTTCACCAAAGCTGGAACAACATTAAGACAAAGCCTGATTGTGGTGATTTTGTGAAAAAGTAATCTTCTTCTTTTTTACATTTAAAGTATTGTAGAGAATATTATCCAATAAACCATCCACACCCCATGAATCCCAACAGAACAAAGGTTACGCTTCCAAGATCCAGGCCAGAAACACTTCCTGGCATATGACCACACTGACACATCAAAAAGTACATTAACACACCCGAACACACCCAGACTTTAGAGTTATTGCTCACCACTTTGCCAAGATCAACTCAAATGACTTCTACAGCTCTAATGGTCATTCCTGTTCCTACAGCACCATCAACGGCGTCACCTCACTGTTGTTTTATCAGAAAGACTGTAAGGTCTTTTGTATTACTCGTACTTTTTTTGAATCTTGAATTCCTATGACAAGCAATTTATTACATAATCACAGTTTCTTATCAATATGTAATGAAATCAAAGGTATTATTTGAATTGTGGACAGAGTCAATAGTCCATGATGGTGCAAATAAAACAAGCAGACATGCAATTAAAGCTTTACAGCCACGGTTAGTTATAACTACTCAGTTGGAGAAAACGAGAGAAAGTAGGACTTATTTCTGTGAGTCTGAAACTTAAATAGTCATATGCTTTTTATGTGCACAGCCAATAGAAATGACAGTGAAAATGTCACCATAAAATGTATTTATCTCTATCAGACCATTACCATGTAGCTGGCACTGCAGTCCTGGTTTTCAAAATAGCTGATTCTTTCACTTATCTGAGCTGTTTGGGCTTTTGATACTAATGTTAATGTCTTGTGTAGTTACAGGTCACATAAAAACTTCCTGGCTTCCTACCTTGGAACCGTGTCAGAGCAGGAGAAGCTTCAGAAACACCCTGGTGACGTTGTCGTTTGAGGGCGTTAAGTTACAATGAGGTAGGTGCTCCTGAGGTTTTGACCTCCTTATGTGCAAACCAACACATACTCACTGTACTTATTTTTTATACAACTCAGTGTTTATTGCACAATATAAAGCATCAAATTATCAGAAAAAGCAGTGCTACTTCCAAGTACTGCACTGTGTTCAGACCAGCAAGATCATGGAAACGTTTTATTTCAGAGGGAGTTTGTAAACATATCGTTTAGTCATCACCTTACATGAGTGTTTTGAGTCACCCAACCCTGACCTCGAATAACCCATAAAAAATAAGAATAAAGATATAAAACAATACATACCATGAAAATGACAACTACGACCTTTACCAAGCTGGATAATGTGTCAGTGCTGTTGCAGTAATGCCATCAGTGCAGCAACATTGATATAATCTTCTCGTATTTCTGGCGCTGTATGGTTTCGTGATGTATTTTTCACCTATGGTCTTGCTTAACTCCTTAGAGGAGTGTGTCTAGCCACTGATCACATGAGTCTAAGCCAAACAGGAAGGAGTGGGCTCACTGAATGACAGGAGCGCACGTACGACTGTTGTTGTTGTTGAATACATGCATCATGCAGATCAAGAGAGATCCCTACTAGAGGTATTAGTCGGGATTAGTGAGGGGTGTCTCCACTTGTTCCATCAATGAAGTGAATAGCAGCGTAAAGAGAAACCACACGTTCATTTGTACACATTCATCTTTGTGTCCTGAACAATAAGAGTATTGACATACTGACTTTGCACGTGATGACCTATAAAGAGATAATTACTCATTAAATCTTACTGAGCAGCACATGCAAACATGCACAATGACTTTACATGTTTGGAAACAAAACACTTTAGTTTCAAGATTTACACAGTGTGGACATGCTGTATTCTCTTCATAAGCTTTTTATTGTGGCAATTTAGGAATTGCTGAAATACGGGATTTCTGTTACACTGCCACAATGAAGCATGAATGAATGATGACAAAAATGAGTGACTAGAATGAGGGAAAGTAATTAAAAGGGACAGTAATCTGTCCAGATTATTTAACCCTGTTTATTTGCGGTTAAAAAAATATTTTTATTACTCTTTATTTGTCTTTAAAACCCCAAATGACATAAAAATCTACAGAAATTAAAATAAAACATATCTGCACCGTTATATTACTCAGTCATAGCAAAATCACCACAAAGTGCAATATCAGAATTGTAGAGTTTTGCTTTACATAGCTAAAAAAGGATTGTATGTAAGTTTCAAAATGAAACTATTGCATAGATTTCTACTAAAACATTAATTTATGTATTTTTTGACCTTGCATTTTTGTCTTTCCACAGCAATGCTAAACAGTTCAAAGAACTTGGCTCTGACCACCCGAGAGACGAGTGAATAGATGGCTTCAATAGATGCTGTGTAAAAACACTGTCCAGAATTTATTAGAATGTAATTTATTTAGTATGATTATTTATTGTTAACAACTATATACGTATCTCTATGTTGGACTACTATTATAATATCTTTTATCTGTGAATGCTGAGGATGCAGCCTTTTGATGTTCTCTAGTTTTGGTTTTATTTATTGTACTGCTTTTGTTATAGGTCAGAAAACACTCTTCATTTCACTCTGGAAAAGGGATGGAATATGATCACCAATAAAATGTCTCAGTGTTATGTGAAAATGATATTTGTTCGCTCATTTCTGCCTTAGATTTATATTTACATTCCTACCTCTGCAAGCATCCAGAGTCTCAGCAGCTTGTTTACATGAACAAGGGAGTCTTGTGGACAAAGTAGATAAGAATAAGCATGAAAGTACCTTTCCAAAAACTGACATCATCAAGGTAATCAGACACACATGAGGGCAATACAAAAGTAGGAGAGACTGGAGAGTTGCCTTTGGTATGTGTTTGTGCTACAAGCTCAGATTTACCATTTCAGTGGTAAATCTTGTAAGACCAACATATTTTTAATATATAAAACGAAACATATCAAATATAACCTTATTTCACTACACCTACAAGCATATGAAGCATTTCCTTTGCAAAATTTACAACTGTGAGAGAACTTTTGAATGAATGTTGAACGTGCTCGTGCACTGTCTAACTGATAAAAAGAAACAGGGGTGCGTCTAGTCTGAGCTATTTTTAGAGTGCTTGGGTAATTTAAAAGTCTCTCACAACACAAATGTAGGGGAAAAAAAACAAAAAAACCCCATAATTATATGGTTCAGGACAAAGAAGACTAAAGCACATTGCGTAAAGAAAGACCAACTGTTTCACAGGCAGATTTGGCTGCAGTCACAATGCATTCATGTCAAAAGGACAAATGTTACACAAACTTATCTGGATAAGCAGAAAGTCGCTGGAGTTCATGCTTTATACTCAGCTTTAAAAAAAAAGAGAGAGTGTTAGTAATGATGACATTTTCAATTCAATCTCATCACTATAGTGACACCAGGTTACAGTGGTTACATATCATTTTTCCAGAAGCAAGCGAGTCTGATCACTCGCTCACTCGCCATCTAAATTAGACAATGAAATCTCAGGCAAAGGTTCAATGTCGTGAGAGTTTTTATTTAAACCTGAACCAAACAAAAAAAGTTACAAATTATAGTAAGACGAAGTACAAAAGAGAAAAATATTAGACACATTAGTATGTGACAAGTTGCTGTGAGAGTGTGTTGAGTTTGAACGTATGAATCTTGCGTCACTTGATTTGTTAGACAAAAACTATTTGTGGCATTGCTTTTTGAGATCACAATATCTGCAGCCCCATTAGGTTTTCCCCTATCTTAAAACATAGACTTCGTTTAGATTAAAACTACATACCTGTAAAGTTTTAGAACTAGATTTTGTAGTTTTTGTGGAACTTTGTTGACAAAATCTGCCCACAGACTGACAGAACTGATGTAATCACAGACCTAGCCCTGGGTAGCTGTCAGGTTTGAGACAGTGCAGGGTAAAGACTGTGCATTGAGTGGAAGATTTATGTTGTCACATTCAGCTCTGTTGGGTAATGTCTAAAAATGTTCTTGGCCATACAGCATGTATGAAAATGATTATACATTATACAACCTCAGTATGCAAAGCCCTTTTTGTGGGAGTTACCACTACAGTAGGTGTCTCCTGCAGGATGGCATTTTTCTGTGATGACATAAATACACACAAAGGCCGACAAAATGAAAAAGATAACAGGGCCATCATGGCAGGTAAATACTGCTCAAAAACATTAGGAAACAAAGGAATTCCAACTGGGCTCCACCTTGAGTGTCAGTGGCTACAGGGTGTTAGGTGACGGCTGTGTGCAAACAGGAATAGGACCCAAGATGCAGACTCCGGAGACAAACTTAAACCAAAACAGCTTTAATGCTGAACGCAAACATAACATAACTGGGAAAAACTGAAAATAAACTAACACCGGTGGACTGGCAAAACACACAGCAAAATAAACGGTACATCGCGACACAGACACAGAGAAACACAGGGCTTAAATACACAGAGGGAGCAATCAGGGAATGAGTAACAGGAGGGAAACACAGCTGGGACAAATCAGAACTGACGAGACCAAAGAAGCGTAACCTGAACACACTGAGATAAGACAGAGACCTTCAAAGTAAAACAGGAAACACATAACACAGACTCACATGCAGGCACTACAGAGGGAACAGAGACGTGGGACCAGGGCAGACACAAACACTGACTGGATGTGGGGATACAGCAGACAGGGAAGACAGCAACTATGGAACACAGACAGAAAACCAGAACACTAAAACTCTAACCAACCCCACCCAGAGAACCTAAACTAAGAATGATCCTAAAACCCATAAAGCAAAGCTAGAATATAATGAAATAACAAAATCAAAGAACCAAAAACACAAAACACTGGGTCAACGACCCAGGGACCCTAACACAGGGCCCTGTAGAAGACATTAGCCACCTTCATGAAGTCTGTTTTCTGGTTATTTGGTCAGAGAAATTCTTAACAGTGGCCATTGGCATGTATTAATATGCCATCCTGGAGGAGCTGGACTACCTGTGCAACATCTGTAGGGTCCAGGTATTGCCTCATTCTACCAGTAGTGACACTGATCGTAGCCAAAAACAGTGAGAAAAGAGGAAGAGGGAAAAATGTCAGTGGCCTCCACCTGTAAAACTACTCCTGTCTTGGCATTGTCTCATTGTTGCCCCTCTAGTTCACCTGTTGTTAACTGATCACATCAATATCCCAGAAGTTTGAATGACTTAATACTATACTTTGATCAAAAAGCGCTATTTTTTTAATCTGCATATAACTTATTTATGCACCAGATAATAAACCTTGATGAAGGGAGTCATAAAAATATCACAACTTAAACTGAATGAGGAACTGGTGTGTACAGAGGCCAGTGTCCTATTGGCTGACCTACTCTGGTAATCCTTTGCTCCATACTTGTTGGTCAGACCACATCCATCTTTGGAACTTTGCCATTTGAGCTCAATTTTCCATCTGCAAAATTCTTACTGCGCTTGTGTGAAATTAATGATCAGTAAGCAAATATCATATAGACCAGTGGTTCCCAAACTTTGTTTTACAAGAAAAATCTTTGCGCCCCCACCACCACCACCTAACACCCCCCACACAAACACAAACACATCCTCCAACCACAGACACCCATATTTTGTTTTAAAACTCCATTGCGGTTAATTTCACACCTCAAACATTCAGTAAACACAAATAAAAGTAAACTGCAATAAATTACAGGTAGTAATAAAATACACGACTAACTCTTTTACACTATGTCCACACCTACACGGGTATTTTTGAAGATATGCTTCACCATATTTTCTAGTCTTTGGCTTGGAAGGAAGTTGGTTTGGAAACATATTTGGCGATGCTTCATCTCCTGCTTTGCGTTTGTGTGGGAGCCCCGTCAAAACCTGTCCATTATGCTAGCAGTGTCCAAGCGTTCTTTTTTTTTTTCTTTTTTCTCATACCGCGCCCCCACTGCAATGGCTCTGCGCCCCCCTTGGGGGTGGGCCCCACACTTTGGGAACCTCTGATATAGACTATAATATAGACAGTGAGTTTAGTATGTCTGACGTTTGCATTCTAATGTGTTGCTTTCTCATTATAATTCGTTTTACAGATGGAAACTGTCAAGGAATCAGAGGAAGGAAAAAACAGAAAGTCCATGTGGCGGGGTGTCAGTTGCAAACACACAAGAACATGCGATTATAACAAAGTTAGTTTACATTTTGTGTTAGAACATTTTTTCTTTGTCAAAATTTGTAGCTTTTTTATGCCATATTATAGACGGACTTTAAATAACTTTTTACTGTTACTTAATTCTGGTACTTGTCAGCAGCTTCAGTGTTACATTGTGTTACACTTATAAACAGGTGGCAAAAGTACAGGTATTCTGTACCTAAGTAGAACTACAGATTTGTGTTAAAATACTCTGGTAAAAGATAAAATACTGATTCAACTTATTTACTCATGTAAGAGTGAAAAAGTAAAGCCTCTGAAAATGTACTTAAAGCAAGAAAGTGAAACGTAGCTTTTTTGAGGATGTTTCTATCAGCTATTTTTGGCAAAGTGAACTGAAAAACATGCTATATTAAAATAATAACATCATATAAATAATTTTGAAGTTATGTTTGAGTAATTTTTAATTCTAGTTTATTTACCCTGTTATGTAGAACATGAGTTGATACAAATACAGAGAATCAAGAACACCAAAGCCACTGTGCACCACTACATTACTGGTAAATTTACCAAAATATGGAAAAATAACCTGTTTATACTGCACTAAATTTCATGCAACCTTTATATAACGCAAAGTTAGTACGCTTCAGTTTGTTTTGCAATATGTTTCACGATCTGAAAAATCAAACCTTCACATCACGTACAGATCCAATGTCTGATTTAAGAAAAAAATCAAACAAAGCAACAGAACATCCTTTACATCTTTGTAGGAGGGCACAGGTTTTAAAACGGACTTTAGTCATCTTATCTTTGGGCCATTGCGTCAAAGCATATTTGTTTGCACTTTAACTCAGCGATAAAGATGCTGAATCACCTCCTGAGATATACGAGCTTCCAGTTTCAGTTATAAAACAAGGCTTCACTCTATGCCTGCAGTGTTGCGTCACAAGTGAGAAAAGGCAAGGCAAGGCTCCTCCAACTTGGACATGTACCCAACTCTAGGTAAACATTTACTCTGATTTTATGTGTGTGGATGTGTGTGTATGAGACAGAGAGAGACAGTGATAGGGAGGGCTATTTAAACATGACAAAGACTTGCGTAAACACTGACAAGATAAGTTTGTATGGGTGTGGCAAACTTTGATAGTTTCACCCACATCGAGGTGGGCCTGTGAGCTTTTGTGGGTGCCCATGGAAACAGAGTAAACACAAAAGCAGGTGTCTGGTCAGTTTAATTCACTAAGAGCTCAAATAAAAGACATGATGGAATTTGATAGGTGTGGTATGTTTTCCCCCTTCACCTGTAAAGAAACAGGACTGATGCCAAGGTAAGTAGATTTTATCTCTTGTTTTTAATTTCTTACACAGACTTGCGTTTCAGGTAACATTTTAGTCAACTGAAAAAAACAAAAAACCAAACGGATCAAATGAAATAATAATGACTGTGTTTTAACACAATACAGAGATTATATTTTGAACCTTAGTTTTGTGAATGTGTCCACATTCTTTAGCACACCCAGCACAAATAAAAATTGTTGAATGTGTACTGATAAGATATTGTAAACTAACTTAAGCCTAATAAACTAGATAACATGAAATAAAGTAAATAAAAATAATAATTAAAAAATGTGGCCATAGTACTAATCCTTTCCTCTTGGAAAGATTATGCTTAAAATTTGCAGGTAGTTTTAAAATCTATCTATAAGTAATTCCCTGCAAATTTTATGATGCTGCCAAGGGTGTAGATTTGGTTTTGGCATTGGTGGGGACGGATGATTCAACCGCCGAACCCTGCCCTGTTTCTTTTTTTTTTCCTTTTTGTCTTTGCTTCTTGATAAAAAAAGGAGAAATTTACTTGCCTACATATGCTATTCTACATGCTTTTAAACCATTTAAAATTACAATTCATAGTTTTAAATGTGAATTATATAATGTTAAATTACTATTAAACAAATGACTGACTAAAGTATTTTAGGCTTTAGTTTACTTCAGCCATATTCCATATGAATCAGGTTTCATACAAAAATAAAAATAGCTTCAAATACAGTTATGACAATAAAAGAATATGACTTTAAGGACTTAACAACATTTAGTAATAATTACATAATGTTTTTAATACTTTCTTATATCCAGGTTCTTCCTTTTTGCTGCCATCCTCCTCTCCTCCTTGCAGGTCCTTGCAGCGCAGGCTTGCCGCTGCTAAAAGTAAACAGAGCTCCCTGAAAGGCACAGCCAATCACATTGGCCATATTTGTCACATGACGTAGGACTCCAGTAGAGAACGTAATTTAACTCTTTCTGCACCGCTGGGTGAATGAGTTGACAGATCATTTTTCTTTCTGCCAAATCAAGCAAAGAGAACCACCCACTGAAAGTAGCTTTTATCTCTACTCGTGATCCCAGAATACACTCCACTTAGGAGCAAAATACAAGCCACCACAAAGGCGTGCAAAAGTGTCCTTGCGGGTATGAGACAAGGTTTGAACTAAGTTGGCTAAGTGCACACATCAAATGTTTTCTTCTGTGTACATCACTGTGTTGGCAATGTTACTGTTGACAAACATGTCCAGGCCTAGCCTTGGATGACAAAGGAAATTAGAAGTGACACAACTTTCAGACCTGGCAACCAAACCTTTTATAGCACAACTAGAGCCACCCCAAAAATAGCCATCAGAAAGGTATAGTGATCTTTAAAAAGAAGATCAAGGGGCTTTACTTGCCTTGGCAAATATTCAGTTTTATTTCTATAGCACTAAATCACAACAGTAGTTGCCTCAAGGTGCTTTACCTGTTGATGTAAAGACCCTACAGTAATAAAAAGAAAACTTCAACAATCAAAAAAACCTCTTTGAGAAGGCACTTGGCAACAGTGAGAAGGAAAAACTCCCTTTTAACAGGAAGAAGCCTCTGGCAGAACCAGGCTCAGAAAGGCCATCTGCTACGTCTGGTTGTGAGTGAGGGGAGGAAGATGGGATAAGTCTGGCAGGGCAGGCAAAACATCACAAGACCAACAAGTGTTCAGCTGGTGGTGTGCTCACCTATTTGGTAAAGGTGAGAGAGTTAAAGGGCTTCACAGAAAGGAGCTAGCATCCTTGTGATAACTACAGCCACACCTTCACAGTGCTAGAGCATAATGTAAGGTGTGCGGTTAGAGCTGTCACCCTCCTGCATGGAGTGAGAGGATGGGTACTGAAAGAATGTGAAAATCAGCTTACTGAGGCCTTCAAAAAGACATGAAAATCAGAAACTCCTTGGCTGTGCACTGCTGTTTTTGGAGGAACTTTTCAGTTTTTCCTGTCCCAGCAGAGCTGCCAATATCATGAAAGAACGTGCAAACCCAGACACGACCTGTCAAAGCTGCTGCTCTCTGGAAGACAATTCATGCTCATGAACAGATTCAAGAACAGATTCTAACCCCAGCCCATTTTCACTCCTGAGGCATAATATACTGATGATTTGTCACATCCCGCTGCGTCCCTGAGGAACAACAAAGTGTGACCTTCTGCATTCTTATGCTACATGCCAGGTTATGGATAAACCCAGTAGAATGACACTCCCAGAGTAATAGACATTCCAGCCATGTATTCCAGCCCTAACCCTAACCTTTTCCCTAACGTTAACCACGACTTTAATGATGTTAGATAGTGTTTTCCAAAGCGATTTAAGTAAAATGAACGTACATGTGTCGATTCATTCCAAATGGTTGTCATGTGTCCTTATTTTTCTGATCTCCTAATATAGGGACGTGTTGGGTGCCCAGAAGCGTAATATACCACCGATTTGTCACCTAGAATAAAATGTTTCGCTTTGGGAGTGAGAACGTGTTGCTCACCCAGAGCCTTGCGAAAACTGAACAATTCCAAAAGTTTAGTTTGATGGGGTGAGGATGGTCTAAAACTTTTGACCGGTAGTGTAAATGTTCCATATTGTATATGTACAATATATCCAAATGCAGTAACTCAGCTGCTTCATTATACTGTATAGTATTATATTTCATTTTACTTGAATAAAATGCTTAGAAAAGTGTTCCACAGCTCTGAGGTCCCCCTCATTTTATTTGTGATGTTTTTCATACGGTGTTTGTACTACTACATTGAAAAATTCTTGTGGACTGGCATATTTGTTTAAATAGTTATGCAATTGGTTTATGTTTGTATTGAGGCCAGTGTGTATTTGTGATACGTGTTAACAGCCACTGCACTTTTTTTCTTGGTCTTCATGCAAAAACTATTCTGCAGTTTGAAGTGTGTTGTAAGGTGGTTGAAAGATTTATGCCTAATTTATGTTTCCATTTGTAGAGGGATTTGCCTATGGACAGCATACAGAGAGGGGTATTCAACTAATGCAAACATGCCCCTGTGCAGTCCTACAAAATCCGAACATTGCGTTGCTTGTTGTGAATGATCCTGTGCATTGATTGAATGCGGTCTGGATGACTAGTGGCATGCATTAGGGAAGGGCTGGATAGCTGAGCTTACCAGGAATGGGAGAAGAGGGAATCAAACACCATAGATCAAAAAATACATAATGAAAAGTACAAACAGTGACTACCAAGGAAACGTTTTGTTGTTTTTAACACTTGGTTTCACTTCAGCTGTTATAACTTTTCTCTTCTATTCAGCTAGCTGATTGACCAAAAGTAGTCTACAGACCAGTTGTACCACATATTTTTGGCACAGCCCCATCGGAAAACAGACACTCTCTGCAGGTAGAAGTCCATAGCTACCCACCAACTGCCAATATACTGCCAGTGTGCGATTCATATTTTGAACATTAGTTGTGTTGTTTTGCAGGGCATACACAACTCTACATCACTATTTTCATATGAATTCTTCTTAGTCACTTGCACTAAAGCCAGAGTGTATCCAAACAATGCTGATCATCTGTTGCTTTTGTT
The DNA here is from genome assembly GCF_057382275.1 of Copadichromis virginalis. Taxonomy (NCBI): domain Eukaryota; kingdom Metazoa; phylum Chordata; class Actinopteri; order Cichliformes; family Cichlidae; genus Copadichromis; species Copadichromis virginalis. Next base: position 30,729,797 of record NC_140629.1, read on the forward strand.
TGCTTGGCTTTTTGTTGTACATCTGTTTTTTTTTTTACAGACTGTTTTCCTTTTCAGGAAACTGCAGCATACAGGAAACAACTGTGACTGGTGGCTGCAGGCACATGGTAAGGTGCTGATTGAAGGAGCACTTGATTTGCTTTTACTTTGCCCTTTAAGTAGTAGTATCGATCAAATCTTGCTAATTGTGGAAAATCCCAAATACTGACTAAATTTGATTTATTGTGCACTGCAGAAAAGTATTAATGTTGCCACAATAGTCAGTGTTGATCAAAAATAGCATTAATCAGTTTAACCACTTGTTCATATGTTTTTAAATGATTAGTTTTCTAGTTTCGTTTGCTAGGCTGAAGGCACACACTGCTCAAACCATATGGCAGAGAACACCATCTAGTGGTGTAGTATGGAAACTGAGAGCCAGTGTCACAGTGAGTGCAAGTTACCTGCATGTTTCATGTTATGAATCACTGTGATTAAACAGGCCACAAAAATTCAGAGCCCACGTGGTGTGACTGTCTCTGATCAAATTCCACCGCCCTCACTCTCTCCTGCGCTCGCTCTCTCAGTTCAGTTCAGTTCAGTTCAGTTCAGTTCAGTTCATTTTTATTTCAAACATGTGCCTTCACAATCATTACAAAATATCATTCCATTATTTGTTTGAAAAGGAGTAGGCAGAAGTATTTACTTATTTGTCCCTACCCCCTCTCGACTACGCAACTGGGTTAACTGGGAACCCACCTGCATATTGATTGCAGTGTGGCGTCAGTCCGTATAAAGTTAAGCCGGTGTTCTGAGAAACCATCCTACCTACTCTGACAAATCGTCCTACCCGTATTATAATTTGACGGTGACTTGTGACTAAACCTACCCCTACCCCTAACCATAACCTTAAGAAGTATTCCGGATGGGTGAGCGAAAAAGAAGTTAATTCGGCATTGGTGTTGTGCGCATGCGCCGCGTCTGCGCAGAAACATTGGGTAGGATGTTTTTTGAGGTAGGATGGATTCCCAGAACACCGGCTTGTGATCGAGGTCTGGACAGTTGCCACCAGGACGAGTCATAGTTTGACTTGTGGGGTGTAAGCCTTCCAGTTTGGTGTGTGTGTGTGCGTGCGTGCATTTGTGATTTCTTTTATTAAAGCTAATACAGATTGAAGTTTTAGTTTTTATGATATGTAGCAAGCCTAACGCTCAGTGTCATTTTATTCTTTTAACGTGTAGTTCTGTGTTTTATTTCAGTGAACGGAAGACGTGCCAGTGGCCCTGGGACCTCAGGTGGTGGGTCGTTTTCACACTTTCCTTTGTACACCACCGGGTGGACTCTAGTGATTTTCTTTTTGTGTGATTTTCTTTTGGGTCCACGGCTGCTGGTAAGTCCAAGTTCCATGATTGTTTTATTTTAACTTTAGGACACTGTCAACAATGACGCTACATTTTGTTTTCTAATATTTTATTTATTTTAACTAAATAAAACTGTATTAATATTGGAGCCAACCTGCCTCGGTGTGCATCCTTGAATCTGCGGCCTCTTTTATCTATTTTTCTTACATATATATTTCCTGGGGGTGAAATTCCATTAGGTGGTGTTGTCGTGTTTATTAGTTGTTTTTTTTTTATCCAACCCTGCCGACCACTTGGTCACATTAGTTTCACCCTTGTTCCACCTTGCCTTGTCTTTTTTGTTTTTGAACGTCAGCCTGTGTCTGCTGTATATCCCGTGTCTGCTTTTGGGCCCACTGAATAAACACCCCAGCGTTCCCCACCGCGACAGGCTGTGCACATTTATCATTCACGCTGTTTTCATATATTAAATTATTATTCACGGTTTTTACACCTGATTAATAAATGTGGTCAGCCTATACATATGTGGCCAACAAATGCATCTAAAGGAACCTTTTTATTGACCATTGGGCTTTGATCAGTGGTTGTTGATCAAGGGTCATGAGAATTTGCATAATTATGATGAAGGAACTGACCTCTGTTATGGAATAAATATATATTCTTGGTGCTTATTTTCTGATTATATTGTTTTATGTAGTTTAATAATAAAGGCCTCTATAAAGCAAGGCCAGCTGTGAGAGAGAACTAGGTCAGAGGGTGATAGGTCGTCTTAGCAACAGAAGCTTACGTTAGTGGAAGTTTAAAAAACAGGAAGTTTAGTGCAGAGCTGCAGAGGCATATTAATAAAATACAGGAAACCAGACAGAAAGAGCGAAACTAGTAACACAGAAGGAGTTGTTTTTATCAAAACTATGTGTGACGTGGAAAGGACCAAATTAACACCTATATGATACACATTTTGATTTCTAATGCTAGAGATTTTGCAACTGGCTTTTTGGGCTGTGCAGGTCTCTCTCTTCCGGAAGATGATTAAATAAAATTATAAATATTTTGACTGACTGAGTCGTGTTCTCTCTATTCAGTAAAAGAATGACAAGAACCGAATTTAATAGTTGGTGCTGAAAACCTGGGATTCTTTTACGGCTGAGAAGACAAATTCAGCTTAAGGTGAAATTGTAAAATGAAGCGAACGGAGAGCCGGCTTGATAATACAAAGGTAAGCACAGCCTGTTAAATCAAAATGTGCAGACTGGATGAATTCTAAATTATCTGTTCGCTGAGTTGATGATCTTCACTGTTAAATTGGCTCAGTGGTGTTGAAACATTATAACAAGAGATTTTTGCTAAGAACTGCAGGTTGATGTTTAAGTCTGCTGCAAAGTTATTTTAAGTGTCTGTGAAAAGTCGTTTTCACGTGTTGCCGTGGAAGTATAATAAATTTTACAATAGGTCAGCAGACGTTGGACGCCACAGTTACGGTCTTAAAGTTACCAATTTGATCCTAGTAAGAGAGCGCGAAGGTCAACTTTGGCAAGCCACCCATTCCTGGACGCGGGAGTGGACCCGGTTAGACTGGTTGCCCGGTAGGTATCCCGCGGGATTCGGCCCCCGTTAATTACAAGTGGTCTATTGTTTGGCATGCAAAATTGCATGCTTTTTCTTTTCTTTTCTTTTCTTTTAATTTAACACTTGTGGTCAAATGTATCATAATGAGTAAAAACTACGTGTGTTATTCAGGTAAAAAGAGGACCAGTTGAATCAAAATGAAACAGGATTTCTGGAGGTAAGAAATGATAATTGAAAGAGTGTTGGGGCATATACTGAGATTATGAACATAGTGCTGGCATGTCCTCTGAAAATGTGCACACTGAGTAAGTCATAGTCTAAGTCTCTATATAGAGACTTAGCATTTGTCTGTTGTGGTCTGCTCTGAGTGAGAGCTTAATCACATTTTTTTCTTTCTATGTTTTGCAAGTTAATATTCTCTGTGTTGACATTACATTAATTGTCTTATTTGTCTTTTCTTAGTCATTATAGTTATTTAATTTGAACACTAAAACCAAAGGACTGAAATATCAAGCTTTGATGGTAGAAGGTGTCAGAGTAAAAACAAAATGACACTTGGAAAGAGTTACAAACAATGAAAGATTTATTATATAGTAGAATGTTTATAAAAAATATCCTATGAGGGGTTTTAAGCAGGGATAGATGGAATGAAAAATCAACAAAAAAGAGCATGCTCAAAAAAATTCATCAAGCTAACAGAAACTGAAATATCAGAAAATAATGTGAATATGAAATGATAAAATGGCTAATGGTCATGTAAGCAGTCTACATTAAAGGCATGGACATTTATTATCAAAGAAAAGATTTGCTTCTTGCTCAGCTTGTATGGATTGACACCTGTGGGTTCATAAGATTTCTAAAGACTGCATTGTTTTTTTGATCCACTTGAGTTGTTTCTCTGAGAGAAACGAGTAGACTCCAGGTTTTTTAATGATACCACAACCTTCTCCGAAAGAAGTGACTCCAACCAGCACTCCATTGCACACGAGTGGTCCTCCTGAATCCCCCTGGCAAAAGAACAAATATATTAGTCTTTCTTTGACTAACTTACAGGTGTCACAATGTCAAAAGGGTGTTGAGTTGGATGGATATTTACTTCCTTACATACTTTCTATATACTTACTTGACAGGTATCAGCCTTTTTTTTACCATTTGAACCAGCACATATCATGTCACTGGTGATAACTGGGTTGTGGTTGTAATAATCACGAGAGTTGCATGTCCGTCTACCAACCACAGTCACATTGACAGACAGGAGAACATCTGATGTTTTCTTGTTTTCAGTTTTTCCCCATCCAGCAACCAGACACTTGCTTCCAGCTGGAGGGTCCTTGACAGTTTTGGCTAACTTTAGACATTTTACTGTCTTGGTTTGCTTTACTGGTTTCTTCAACTGAAAAAAATATATATATAAAAAGGAAGATTACATATTGATAATGACTACATTACATACAGAGAGCTGGCCTTGAATTTTAGTATTTACTCTATAGGCAGCACGTGCTAAAGTCTTGACACACCACTCATTTATTTGTATTTTGCTTGGAAAATCCAAAACAGGCACAGTGATTTATTGAAATATGTCCATACATGCACAGAAATAAATCATATAAGATTGCAAACAAACTTGTTCACATTATTGCATCTCTCTTTCACTTGCTTTTGGACAATGAATTATCACTTTACCTTGAGCAACATGAGGTCATTGCCCTTGATTGCCTTGTAATAGTTAGGATGAGGAAAACGTTTATCAACCGTTTGGACCTGCTTAGAATCTTTTTCTTTTTTCCTGATTGAGTGTGCTCCCAGGGTCACCTTACTCATACTGTGGAAGAAAAAAAATATTAGTGAAATTTCAATTATATAAAAGGTTAATAGGTCAGATTAACCTTTTTAAATAAAACAATTATCAAAATATCATAGTAAATGTGTGTTATTATATATATTTGGTTTATGGCTATTATAGAGACTGCATGGAGTTTTCCTCCAGCTGAATTTTAACAATATTAATGTTGCAGTTATGAAAATTTCAGAGTGCAATTTCTCTTTCAGTGACAGTGTTTACCACACATTTCTTGTTTGTAACATGATTATTCTGTTTTAAATAAACATTTAATCTTTTTCTCATTTCTTGAATTATGACCAACATCAATATTTGCAGACAATGCAGACAAATCTACTTGTGTCTTACAGGCTTACAGGCCTGTCTATAAAAATCACATACAGTATGTATGATGCCAATTTGATTGCTATATTTCTATCTATGGTAAGAAAATAAAGAATTTGTGATATGTATATATAGAACCATATACTTCTTTGTGTGTGTGTGTGTGTGTGTGTGTGTGTGTAAGTCCTCATGTTCCTACTTGGTGCAGTGTGCAGCTGTCAGGACCCATTGTGGATGGATTAACGTCCCTCCACAGAAAGATTTTTTGCTTTCCACATGGGCCATGAAAGGCAACGAGTGTGGCTTGACTTCTTTCCCTTCAATAATTTTGGACCCATGACCTAGAAAAAAAGGAAATATCCATCACATAAAGTCAGCAGACGATGAAGCTGAAAACAGATTCATGTAAAAAACATCCTTCACCAGCTGCTTTTGTAATGCTGAAAGATATCAATAATGTGACTATGCATTCTGCTTATTTAAATGCATGAGAAAATTATCTAATTATCTAATTAAAGTTCAATACAAATCATTAATCACCTGGCTGGATGATCAAGAGGAGCATGCATGGAATTAAAACACTGAAATTACTCAGGCAGAACATTTTGCATTTTGTCTCTCATAGATGCTGTATGCACTGAAACTGTGACGCTCAGCTTTATATAGAGAGCTGAAAGGATGTGGTCTGACAACTGAAATTAACAAGTCAGCAAAATAAACACCCAAACACTTGTGATTAAATATATCATTAACAAGCTTACCCCATTCACCACCAACAACAATAATAACTACAGCAACACGCACGCACACTTACCCACTTTTTGATCGTGAGAAATTTGACTAGGTGTATTTCTCATTAGTGATGGGTCGGCCGCGAACGAAATGGCTCTTAGAGCCGGGTCTTTGACGTGAATGACGCGAGCCAGCTCCTTATCGCGAGCCGTGGGTTTTTTTTCTTTCTCTCCCCTCTCTCCAGTGTTGCCAACTCCTCAGTAAGGAAAATCGCTATTGGTTGTCCTAAAAGTCGCTAAATGATGTCATCACCTAATTTGCATAATTGGTCATGCTAATCTAATTGTAACCTACGTTGTTGGAGAGAGAAATAACATCGTGGAAGAGACATAAAGTGAGTAAAAAAACGTCCTAAATGCATTTAGAGTTTATTTAGAACTACAAATTAAATTTATTTTAGCAATTATTGTTTTTTTTTAATGTCATAATTCCAACCCTGCTCCTTTACCTGGGCTTGGACCGGCAAAAGTGACCCAAAATAGGCACTCTGGTGGAGTTACTTTGTGTGTGTGTGTTTATAAGTAGTTTTAAACCTTGTGATCCACAAAAGAACATAAGAGTAAAAGAGTAAAAGAAGAACTGACTGCGTTACAGCACCTGCTGCTTGTTGAGAGTAAAAGCGATACGCGCTTTCACGTCAAAAAGTTGTCATAAATAAGTCTCCAAGAACACCAGAAAAAGTCGCCAGATTTGTTGATAGTCGCTTTTTAGAAAAAAAGTCGCTAAGGGGGTCTGAAAACTCGCTAAATATAGCGACAAAGTCGCTAAGTTGGCAACACTGCCTCTCTCTCACACTTTTTTCCGCTTCACTCAGCATGCGAGCCTTGTGCTTTACGCTGGGAAGAGGGGGGAGGGGCGGTAGTTACACTCAGTGTTGCCAACTTAGCGACTTTGTCGCTATATTTAGCGAATTTTCAGACCCCCTTAGCGACTTTTTTTCTAAAAAGCGACTAGCAACAAATCTGGCGACTTTTTCTGGTGTTATTGGAGACTTATTTATGACAACTTTTTGACATGAAAGTGCGTATCGCTTTTACTCTCAACAAGCAGCGGGTGCTGCTGTGGGCACCTCGCCCGTGCCAAAGCGCTCACAGGCGGAGGATAGTCCTCCCCCAGCTGCTATCAGGGCAGGAGATGTTCACCCCTATGCGTCCCAACTGCAAATGAATCGCGCATGAGCAAAGCCGCTGCTCCCGCACTGACTGTAACGCAGTCAGTTCTTCTTTTACTGTTATGTTGTTTTGTGGATCAAGTTTAAAACTACTTATAAACACACACACACACACACACAAAGTAACTCCACCAGAGTGCCTATTTCGGGTCACTTTTGCCGGTCCAAGCCCGAATAAAGGAGCAGGGTTGGAATTGTGACATTACAAAAAACAATAATTGCTAAAATAAATTTAATTTGTAGTTCTAAATAAATTCTAAATGCATTTAGGACGTTTTTTACTCACTTTATGTCTCTTCCACGATGTTATTTCTCTCTCCAACAACGTAGGTTACAATTATATTAGCATGACCAATTATGCAAATTAGGCGATGATGTCATTTAGCGACTTCAAGCGACTTTTAGGACAGCCAATAGCGATTTTTCTTACTGAGGAGTTGGCAACACTGGTTACACTCAGTAGCACAGGAACAGAGCAGGAGGGAGAGACAGAGAAAGAGCCAGGGATAACAACGTCACATTAGAAAGGTATAGTAATCATCCACAACTATTCAGTTGCAGATGCTAAAGGATTCAGAAAGTTTATTCATGCAGGTCCATATGACAGAGAATATGCATCTTCTTTTTGTTTTCATATTATAATTTATATTTAATTGTGTTGTGGTTTGCAGTGTTTTGTGTTGTTTCACTTTAAATTTGTAAAAGGAAAAAGCTGAAAATTTAAATAGCTAAAAGTTGAAATGTGAATAGTTGATTTTTGTATTATATGATTTATTTATTACATTTTATGTTGAGTGAATAAATAAAAGTATATTTACGGTGGCCCCTACAGACAAAGCACATACAAACTTCAAATCACGTAAAAATACGTAAAAACTCCAAAACACGTAAAAACTCAGAAGCACATAAAAAATCAAAACACATACAAAAGACAACAGAAGTGCTCCAGGATGCTAGGCGCAGTGTTGAGCTTTTGTTACCTAGTGGCTACACAAGCCAGCAAGTACCAACGACCAGATTTGGTGTGTGGTAATAACAGGTAAATTAACTTTTTTTTTTAAATTATTTGACTATATATGAATGCTTGTGTATAAAAACACAAACAATACACATATGCTTTCATGCTTTTAATTGTGTCATTTAGGTGATCTAGGTAGCTCTGTTTCGGAAGTTCAGTTCATCCTAGAAATGTGTTTTGGAGTTTGTATGTGCTTTTTGGAGTTTGTACGTGTTTTGTCTCTAGGGGCCACAGCATATATTTATATATAAACATATATAAATAAAACCACTTTTTTTTACATTAGTAATTCCTTTTGTGCATAATTTTATATTATTGTTAATAATAAATTAGTTAAAGCAACAAAACAACCTGAAGAGCCGGTTCGGAGCCAAAAGAGCCGGCTCTTTTTAGTGAGGCGAGCCGAAAGAGCCGGTTCTCTAAAAAGAGCCGGACATCCCATTACTACTAGGCTGCGGGGGTCGGGGGTTCCTGCTGTAATCCATATCACTGCTGAGATTTTGTGGGCCATCATAATCTAACCACCAAAAACCTCTATTTGAATTCTTTATATCAATAAATCATGTCCACTTGCTTCTAATAAGCCCTTCTTATTGAAATTTTTAAATGCAATGAGGATTTCTACAAACAAAAACATGGATGTGCCATGGGCTCCCCAATTTCTCCAAACACAACATCTCAGTGCTCTTCAGACCCAGCCACGCCTTCAGACAAAAATTGGTTCATCGAGGACAAAACTCCCCAACACAACTACTGCAAGGAGTGCTGACCTCTGAAAGAAGAATGTAAGAAGTCATCTATGTCCACTGTGAACAACTGTCTATGAACAGAGGAGGTGGCTTACGACACCATCTGTCTGCCACCTGCAATGCTGTCATGAGATCCCTTCCCAGGTGTCTCAATTCCTACTCACATCATGGGTCAGGTGGCTCAATGGGTCACGTGATAGGGTGAAGTTGTTACACCCCTGAAAACAGGGGGAAAAGAATCACGAGAGTGATTATGACTTGCGTCTCTCATGCAGTAGTTTATTGCAGTGAAAATGAGCAGAAACGTTTCACATTCTGTACTGCTAAATGTCACATGGTGGAAGAAAAACACTAAATAATAAACCGAAATACTAAAGCGCTTACTATACATATACTTGAGCAGGTTTCCTGACAAAATGGCTGACAATCGCGGTGTTTTTAGCTCCTGCCGTTATCTTAATGGCCATTACACAGTACAAAACACAGCTCAAAACCGCCACGTATATGTGCACAAAACTGCAATGTAATGCTTTTAACGCTTACAAAACAATGAAGGATTACCTCTTAAATATCTTAACAGTGTACACATTGGAAATATATCAACTTTTAAACACTTTTACCTGAAAACAGGGGGAAAAGAATCACGAGAGTGATTATGACTTGCGTCTCTCATGCAGTAGTTTATTGCAGTGAGGAGAACGCGCGAAAGCCCCCTAGTGGAGAATAGAGACACTACTAATCGATCCCAGAAAAGGCTTACTAGCCGATCACTGATGTATAGATTGCAGTTCTCTTAAGTAACATGAAAGCCATTAATATAACATGAAAAATAATAAACTCTTAACCATTTTCTTACCATATTTACATTATTTTCGTCCTTATATCAACTGATATGAATTAGTATTAACTGAACAGTTTTATATGCAATAGTCATTCAACCTGTCACAAAGTAAGGTGGCTTCAACACATTGTAATGGAAAAACTATCTTACACATAGTTGTTCATCCATAATCGATAATGGTGGGTGTGGTCCACTCAGGTTCCTCAAATTTTGGTATGCTTTCTGAGATCTGACCTTCCTGCTCTAATATCTGGCACTGCTTTATCTCATCCTCTGACAGTAAATCTAACCTTACTTCTACAGTTCTCTGTAAAATTCATTCTCTCTGACTCACATATGGCACTTAGTAGTTAAAAACAGAATGATAGTTTTGTTTTGAAAGTGTTCCAATTACTGTACGTTTCTTAAATCCTATGAAATTGAAGATAATAATTTAATATGGAAAAAACAATTAGATTTGTAGGAATAATACATAATATCTGCAAAAAAAGAACCTGGAACCTGCATTGCCTTTCATTTTAAAAAGAACATCCATGTTGTCTGACAGCACCGTGGAAACAAATCATAATAGTAATAATTGTAGCATTTGTATGCCAGTATGTTCCATGCTCCTCGTTTCCTAGTGTTTAATTCTGTGTTTCCCTGTTCGGGGTTTTGGTTTGTTTTTTGAAAGTTTGTTTTATGAAGTATCTTTTTTTTCAACAAATAAAGCTGCTGCTTGAAGTTTACGACTCCTACTCTGTGCTCGTGATCTGTGACAGGTAAGCAGTCCAACAATTCAATTCAATTCAATTCAATTCAATTCAATTCAATTTTATTTATATAGCGCCAAATCACAACATAAGTCGCCTCAAGGCGCTTCATAGATACAGAGGAAAAAAAACCCAACAATCATATGACCCCCTATGAGCAAGCACTTTGGCAACAGTGGGAAGGAAAAACTCCCTTTTAACAGGAAGAAACCTCCGGCAGAACCAGGCTCAGGGAGGGTTGGGGTGAGAGAAGGAAGACAGGATAAAAGACATGCTGTGGAAGAGAGACAGAGGTTAATAACAGATATGATTCAATGCAGAGAGGTCTGTTAATACATAGTGAGTGAGAAAGGTGACTGGAAAGGAAAAACTCAATGCATCATGGGAATCCCCCGGCAGCCTATGTCTATTGCAGCATAACTAAGGGAGGATTCAGGGTCACCTGGTCCAGCCCTAACTATATGCTTTAGCAAAAAGGAAAGTTTTAAGCCTAATCTTAAAAGTAGAGATAGTGTCTGTCTCCTGAATCCAAACTGGAAGCTGGTTCCACAGAAGAGGGGCCTGAAAACTGAAGGCTCTCCCTCCCATTCTACTTTTAAATACTCTAGGAACAACAAGTAGGCCTGCAGAGCAAGAGCGAAGTGCTCTAATTGGGTGATATGGTACTACAAGGTCATTGAGATAAGATGGGGCCTGATTATTTAAGACCTTGTATGTGAGGAGCAGGATTTTGAATTCAATTCTGGATTTAACAGGAAGTCAATGAAGGGAAGCCAAAACAGGAGAAATATGCTCTCTCTTTCTAGTCCCTGTCAGTACTCTTGCTGCAGCATTTTGGATTAGCTGAAGGCTTTTCAGCGAGTTGTTTGGACATCCTGATAATAATGAATTACAGTAGTCCAGCCTGGAAGTAATAAATGCATGAACTAGTTTTTCAGCGTCACTCTGAGACAGGATATTTCTAATTTTAGAGATGTTGCGCAAATGGAAGAACGCAGTCTTACATATTTGTTTAATATGTGCATTGAAGGACATGTCCTGGTCAAAAATGACTCCAAGGTTCCTCACAGCGTTACTGGAGGCCAAGGTAATGCCATCCAGAGTAAGAATCTGGTTAGATACCATATTTCTAGGCTTTTCAGGGCCGAGTACAATAACCTCAGTTTTATCTGAATTAAGAAGCAGAAAGTTAGCGGCCATCCAGGTCTTTATGTCTTTAAGACATTCCTGCAGTTTAACTAATTGGTGTGTGTTATCTGGCTTCATGGACAGATAGAGCTGGGTGTCATCAGCATAGCAGTGAAAATGTATGCTATGTCTTCTAATGATACTGCCTAAGGGAAGCATGTAAAATGTAAACAGAATTGGTCCTAGCACTGAACCCTGTGGAACTCCATAATTAACCTCAGTGTGTGAAGAGGACTCTCCATTTACATGAACAAACTGGAGTCTATTAGATAGATATGATACAAACCACTGCAGTGCAGTCCTGTAATACCTACAGCATGTTCTAATCGCTCTAATAGGATATTATGGTCGACAGTATCGAATGCTGCACTAAGGTCTAGCAGGACAAGCACAGAGATGAGTCCACTGTCAGAGGCCATAAGAAGATCATTTGTGACCTTCACTAAAGCTGTTTCTGTGCTGTGATGAGCTCTGAAACCTGACTGAAACTCTTCAAACAAAACACACAATTCCACAATTGTTCCACTCCAAAACCTGGATAAACCACAAAACAGGCAGATCAGTGGGGTACTCATGAGGAAATAACGTAACTGCTTAGAGCTGGGGCTTCACTAACTTTTCTCCAGGCGATCCAGGAGAGAAGGACGACTGCTGCCTAAGTGAACACCTATAGATCCTTAATGTGTCAGGAGTATTGGAACAGTTGAGACACAGTTTTTCTAAACACTGCGTCTCTGTTTCTTTTAAATCCCAAAACACGCTGCACCAAAAATTGGTTCACCCAAAGGATCGGGTCCCTCGACACAATCAGAGTAATGTAGTGTACGCTGTTAAAAACCAAACAACCGAAGCGGATGGCAGAACACAGAAGAGCTAACTCATCACCTCAGGTCTCCGTAGTCTATTCACACCTACAGGCTAGTGGCCACCCTTTCAACGATGAGGACATACATATCCTGGACAGGCAGGAATTCAACTCTCTATGAATGGTACTAATGGCCATTGATCACTGATCTTTGATTAGTGTGCTTGGATCAATGTTCATGACAATTTGCCTATTAATGATCAAGGAACTGAAATCCCAGCGCATTGCTCATTCAGTGGTGCTAGTTTCAGTCATTATGGAAAGGTAGTGTTTATAAGGTTGGGGAAACCTGCAGTAAACTGAGACCGAAGAAGTCACTTGGATGAGTGATGAAACGTTTCTCTCATTGAAAACACTTATGTGTTTTTTTGTTTGTTTGTTGTTGTTTTTCTTTACTGTTCCCAGTGTTGTTACTTGTTCTGCTTGAAAAAGCAGAACAAAACATGACAAACCAAAGACAAGAAGGAGACTAACAAAAACTAAACTGGGAAAGCTAAACACAAAACACTACATGAAATACAAACCTGGAAAGAGAAGCAGATGAACTGGCAACAGACAGAGGAAGATGGAGGACTAAATACATAGAGGGGTAACTAGGGAATGAGGACCAGGAGGGAAACACAGCTGGGATTAATCACACACATGAGGCAGGGAGGAAGCAAAACAGCAAACTCTAACACAGGAACAACACCATAGAAACCAGAATGACTAGACATAACACAAGGAACACAGGTGAGGCACAGTAACAAAACCTAAAGACTAGAAATCACCAAAATACTAAAGAATAACCAAGGGAGCTAGAAATACAAAAGACTAAATCACAGAATATTAATATTCAAAAACATAAACACTGGAACACTAGACCCAGGACCATGACAGTGTTTAGTGCAACATACTTTGGTATACTCTCATATTCTTGTTGGCATTACTGTAATTTTCTTTTGAAGGAAACAATCCTTCCATTCTCTTCCACTTATCCAACTTTAAGGCTTGCATAAGACAAGAGGAGGGGTACACCCTAGACAGGTCACCAGCCTGTTGCAGAGCTAACTTAGAGAGTCAGACAACCATTTACACACATTCACAAGAGAACATGTGCATAATAACATGATTTGAAACTAGTGTAAAGTACTTTTTTCAGAAAAGCAGTGTCAGATGTTTTAGAAAGGAGAGAAATAAAATATATATTATAAAATATTATTATCTGTATATTGTAAAATCATGCATGGATGTGCTGCACATGTAAAAAAGTGTCTACATGGGCCACAGTCACTGACTGAAAGGGGAAAGCCTTCAACATGTGCAACTAAATGTTTTAAGATTTTGTATCAACTAGTTGTGCAAGTAAGTGTTGTTTGATTGTTTTGTGTTTTTTCAGTGAATATTCTCTTTCTATACTTTACTGTAAATGTGTTTTGAAGAAAACTTGGAAGAAAAGCAGAGAAAAAGTATCATTTTTCTTAGGCCTCAAAGTCAGACTGTAATTATCACTTTCCTGCTATTATTTATTGCATTTATATTTATGTACAACCACAAATATTCAACACAGTGATTGTTGTCTAAAAGGGGTTTACTAACTATGAACTTTTGTTTTTGTCCTAGCTCAGGAACCAAATTTAATAAGTGATAGGTCTGTCTAGCTGTCAGAGGATTTTTGCTTTTAAAGGTTTTATTATTCATATAATAATCAGCTAAGAGTGTTTATATTTCTGTCTTGTACTCAAACAGCTGCATATTTTAACTGCTGGCTCTCTACTCTATAACGGAAACTGTTTGCCTTCTTATTAAATGTCAGCAGCAGGAAACCGCCACCCAAGAGTAAGAAACGACCTTGTGGAGGATACAAAGTTTTTGAGAAATCACACCTGCTTGCTTGACAAGATAAGCATGATATTTCCTTTTTTGTATGCTTCCTACTGTGTATAAATAAAGGCAGCGAGCTGCTCCACGGGTGTGAATCTCTGTTGAGGTTTCACCCGTGCACGTTAAACTGCTGAAGTGTCTGAGTGTTATTTCATTACATCTGAGTGCTTGATAAAAGAATCTCTTACACTAGCACAAACCTATTGCTAGAACAATCAGAGACAATTCTACTGCAGCTAGCAAAGTATGGGACACCAGGCAGAACTCTTTGTGTGATCTTGTGAACAAAGGAGATGACCGAGACGAGCGCTGTTCCTGCCACTCGAACCCCGGTCACTCTCAGTCAGCTCCCCCGTAGCACTTTATTGCTTTTTATTGTGGTTACATGAATATGCGTAGTTTCATTAACATACGCCATCTAACACAAGCATACATGTGAACAAAGCGTACCGTCTGTGTGTACGTGTAGGTACGTTTGTGTGTGTGTGCCAAGATATGGCCCTGTGAACGGCTCCTTAAAAAGCCGGTGCCAGGAGTCTAGCGGTCCACCTAAACAAAGGACCCTTATACTTAGACAGATACAGAGTATGTGTACTCCCATAGTATAAATCAGAGAGAAGGTACAACCTCTATCATGACCTTAAGATGTGTGTGTATGCCAGAGTGCTCTGGAATGCACACAGTCTTTACAGACTACTAAGGATCAGAGATCCTATCAATAAGCAATCGATTATATAACTCTAAGCATATATAAGTATATGTTTCTAAGCATAAATGACAATCCAACAATAAGATCAGAGAATAATCACATCATGCATCTGCTGGTTAGCTTTCTGAAAATACAATTACAAAAATGTTTCTTTAAAAGAAATTAAAAGTTATTAAATTTGAATACTAAAAATAAAAGACTAAACTATTAGCTCTGGGTCACAAACATTTTTAAAGATTTAAGAGTTAGTGTAAAAACACAATTTTGAAAGAATTGCAGTACAAACAACAAAAGAGAGAAAGAAAGAAATCTTTTTTGTTCATGCTGTTAGCTTTATT
This sequence comes from Copadichromis virginalis, assembly GCF_057382275.1. Classification (NCBI taxonomy): domain Eukaryota; kingdom Metazoa; phylum Chordata; class Actinopteri; order Cichliformes; family Cichlidae; genus Copadichromis; species Copadichromis virginalis. Next base: position 30,745,153 of record NC_140629.1, read on the forward strand.
AGAAAGTAGAAAATGTAAAAGGTATATAAAATGTTTCTTGGGGGTTTTCATAAACAAATCTTTTTAACTCAGTTTTCTAGTTAACAGTATTAAGTATTATCTTTTTACAAGTAAGACAATAAAAGATGGGTAAAGGTCATTTTTCACTGCAAGAAGAAATTATTTTAGGAACTGTTCTTGTAGAAATTCTTTCAGAAATAACCACATTTATGTAGACTCTACAGCAACAGCAGCCAAAACGCAATTCTGGAAAATTTAATAATCCACAAACCTTTACAATGATTGTCCAAGAGAAAGGCTGCAAAGAAGATCTGGTTTTATGTTTCTGCAGTGGACAGTACTAACCATGACGGGGCTGATATCATATATGTGTATCCTCTATGGTGAAAGCAGTGACAGATTAAGCATAAAATATTTTTGTCTTGCTTAGCTCATATGTATTGATGCCTGTGGATTCATGGCATTTCATATGACTTCATTGTTTCTTTGATCCAGCTGAGTTGTTTGTTTGAGACAAATGCGTAGACTCCCGGTACGTTCTCTTTACTCTCACACGTCCTTCCAAAAGAAGTAGCTCCAACCAGCACCCCATCGCACAACAGTGGCCCTCCTGAATCCCCCTGCAGGAAAAACAAATACATGGTAGTCATTCTTTGACTACTTGTGGATGTGAAAAAGCCAAGAGTGTTGAGCTGAATGCCTGTTTAATTCAGAGAACTAATAAAAATACACACACACTCAATATACTTACTCGACAAACATCAACCTTTTTTTTGCCAGTTGAACCAGCACATATCATGTCACTGGTGATAACAGTATAATAATAAGAGTTGCATGTCTCTCTGTCGATCACAGTCACATTGGCAGACATGAGGACATCAGATGGTTGGTTGCTTTCAGTTCGTCCCCATCCAGCCACCATACATTTGCTGCCAGCTGGAGGCTCCTTGACGGTGTTGCCCAACTGGAGACACTTCACTGTCTTGGTGAGCTTCACTGTTTTTTTAAGCTGAACAATAATTAAATGGACATGTTACATACTCATTATGACTGTTTATATTTGACCTTTACAGAGCAGGTCATAACGTAAGTATTCATGCAGCACTGTGCTAAAGTCTTGAACCCCCACTCATTTATTTATATGCTGTATTTTGTTTTGTAAAAGGAAAATAGGTGTTGTAACTTATTAAAAAGTCTAATTATACGTACACAAAAATACATTAAAGAGAATAAGTCTGCTTTTACCTTTTTTCCTCCTAGTAATACCCAGCAATTAATTTTTGTCCTCTGTCAAGGACATGAGTCTGAGACACACAAAACTTATTCATTTTCCTTTGTAGTGAACAGCAGGACTTACATCACATTTTCAACCAATCTCCATACTTCAAGAAGTCAGACATTAGGGAGAAAAGCAAAAAGAAACTACGGAAGGGGAGTCAGTCTTCCTACTGTCAGGGGTTGAGGTGAAGGGAGAACACACATCAGAGCAGGAAGGTGAAAGCTCAGAGGACATATCAGCTTTTGAGGAGCCTGAAAAATTTTTTCTCTTCACAGGCTTGTCTCCTGTATGGTGGTTGATAAACCAAATTCCAGAACTTCAGAGCCCTAGCTCATACAATACTTCTTATCCACAATGGACACTATCTGTCATCATTTTGCCCCTTCTCAGGGTCCTCAAAAGCTGGTATGTCCTCCTTCTGAATTTTCACCTTGTTGCTCTAATGCAGGGGTGTCCAACTCCAATCCTCGAGAGCTACTGGCTTGCAGCTTTTAGATGCATCTCTACTCCAACACAGCTGAATAAAATCATTGGATTACCTCTTCAGCATGCCATCAAGTTTGGCAAAGGCCTGAACACAAACCATTCATTTGATTCAGGTGTGTCGGAACAAGGATGCATCCAAAAGCTGCAGGACAGTAGCTCTCGAAGACTGGACTTGGACACCCCTGCTCTAATGCCAGGCCCTCCTCCACTTCATCCCCTGACACGTCTTAATGTCCTACTATGAGCAATCACTTCCCACTGTCGCCAAAGGGGGTCATTTGATTGTTGGACTTTTCTCTGCATGGATTATTGTAGGGTCTACTTTACAATACAAAGCGCCTTGAGGCGACTGTTGTTGTGATTTTGCGCTATACAAATAAAACTGAATTGAATTGAATTACTCTTCTTCATCATGTCATTTTGTGATCCAACAAGACTTTATGTCCACTTCAAGGGACAGAAGATAAATAAATAACAATAAAAAAGATACAACATGTTTGAAACAAAATATTTAAATTATCTGAAGATAAAATCTAATTATCACAGTATTTTTCTTCTGGGTTCTTCTGGGTTTTGCTTCACTTGGTATTGATCAGTGAATTATCAACTTACCTTGAGCAACATGAGGTCATTGCCCTTGAATGGACTGTAATAGCCAGGATGAGGAAATCGTTTCTCAACCTCTCTGACCTGCCGAGAATCAACTTCCACATTCCTGAGGGAGTGTGCTCCCAGTATCACTATAGTCATACTGTAAACAAAAACAGTTCACGCATATAAAATGGTTACAGGTCAGGAGTGTGTAAAACAATCATAAATTAATCATAGTTGCCTCATTATATTTGGAAAATTTCACCCGCGCTGTTATTGAGCCTTAAATGAATTTCATGATATTTTCCCACAGCTGAATGAAATTTCAACATTATAAAAATGTTTTAGATTATAAAATCTATTGCATATTTCATGTGTATGTAGCTGTGATGTCTGTTATTCTTTAACTGAGTGCAATTTTGTCTCTCTGTAACATGCAATAAAATGGACAAACTATAAATAAAAAATGAACAATAACTTATTTCCCAGTGTTGTAAAGGTTATATATTCATCCTCTCCAATCATTAAGCAGTTTTACATTAATAATTATAATAAAGCATTTTATATGATGCTTGAAAAGATTCTGGACAAAATAAACTGACACATATTAGTGTCTATTTTCTTGTTCCAATTCTGAAGCAAGGGTAACATAAAATACCTTTAAAGAGGATTATTTGTATGTTTGTTATTTAAAAGGCACCTTTTATACATATTTATGAATATTTTGAAGGCTGGATTAGAATTGTTTTCTGTCATTTCTTGGAGTGTAATCAACTTCTGTTTTCATTAATCTGCCAAGCTGTCAGATCAAGTCATGTCTTACAGACCTTTTCCTTGTGATCTCCTGTTAAATCTCTTTATGTATTATTTTTCACACAGTCAGTTAAACATAAATATTGCAATATTTTGATTTGAAAGTTTAAGAAAAGTAAGTGTTCCTACTCTTTGCAGTGGGCGGCTGTCAGGACCCATTGTGGATCGATTAATATCCCGCCACACACAGATCGTTCACTACTCACATGAGCCATGAAAGGCAGTGAGTGTGGCTCGACTTCTTTCCCTCCAATAATCTCAGAACCATGACCTAAAGTAAGAAAAAATATACAGTCACATAACAAAATCAGCAGATGATGCAGTCAAAAACAGCATGCATGAAAGGAAAACACAGAAATTACTCGGGCAAAACATTTTGCCTTTTGTCTCTCATAGATGTTGAATGCACTGACACTGTGACGCTCAGCTTTATATATTAATCTGAAAGGATGTGGTCTGACAACTGAAATTAACAAGTCAGCAAAATGGGCTCCTAAACGCTTCTAAGGTTGTGATCAAATATATCATTAACAACCTTACCCCATTCACCACTACCGCCAAAAACAATAACAGCAACACACACATATACTTGCACACTTTTTAATCATGAGAAATTTTACTAGGTATATTTCTCATGGATGAATTCTTCATTGTACTTGCACGACTGTTAAACTAAACTGAGATTATTGTAATTTTCATTCTGTGCTTTAAAGACATCTGTATTTCATGAAATATTGTCATTCAAATTCATGGGACAATTGAGAGGAATGTGTAAACAACATCTGAGTGAAACGAACTACTTTATAATACATATGTAGGGTGTGTTTTACATGTCATATGGTGTATGATATGTAATACAGCAATATATGTTTCACACATTACCGATGTATTATATTTTAATCGATTCCAAGATGGACAAAATGTTTTATTTTAAAATTAAAAGTAAAATGAAATAGAAGACATTACTTACCTGGTTGGATGATGAAGAGAAACATGCATGAGAAGAAAACATTGAAATTCCTCAGGCAGGACATTTCTTCAAAATTGTTTGATCAGATGTTGAATGTTGAAACTGACTGTGATGCCCCGCTTTATATTTTGAACTGCAAGGATGTGGTATGACCACAGAATTAATGAGTCAGCAAAATTAACATACTGTGGTGAGCTCAGACAAGGAGGAGACAGAGGTATCGTTTGGTCTTGCTTTCTGCAGTGTTAGCCAGGGAGCACAGACGTTTATTTGCATTCAACAGGAGAACACTGCCGCTAGCCCAACTGGTCGGCGCAGCACTAGCATAACAACAACAACAACAAAAAAAGGCACTCCCTCTCCCAGAAAACACACAGTCGCCGAGAGAGCGCGCCACATGGTAACCATGGCAACATAACGCTGCCGCCTGGACAACAGAATATAGCTGTCAAAACAAAACCCTAAACAGCCCCCACCTAAGGGGTCAGCCGTCCCCGACAACCCCATTACCCAACACAAAGTCCTGCAAACGTCGATGTGTCTTCTTTCGGTACACCGACCACCGATCTCGACCGGCGGGGGAAAAGTCACTCGGATTAAAACATGGGGTGCCACCAGCATCCCCTGCTCCGGCGGCTGCTGGAGCGAGCGGTCAGTACGGTGAGCGTCTGTCCTGGTGCAACACCACCATGCGCCCCAGCCAGGCATGCGGACCCGGTACACCACTTCTGTTAGCCGCTCCGCGACCTCCGCCGGCCCTTGCCAGTGGCTGCAGAGCTTGGGGGGCACTCCTCTCTTGCAAACCGGGCAGTACACCCAAACCTTGTCGCCAGGCACAAAAGCTCCCCCTCGGCACCTGGTGTCGCAGGCTCCTTTCAGTCGAACTCAGTAGTCATGAGCCACCCGCGGTCACTCCCTCCACCTCCTGTAGCAGTCCATGGCCTCCAACACGTGCCAGTTCCCTGCCTCAGTGGACAAGGCAGGTGCTCGAGCCGTGGACAAGCTCGAGCACCTGCGACTGCAGCACCAACAGCTGCAGGGGACTCTTGCCCTGACCGGGGGCCCGCCATCACCGGTATCTTTCTCTCTCTCATTTGCTCTACCACTCTCGCTCTTCGCTCTCTGTGCTCCCTCTTCATCGTTACGTGACTGCATTAATTGAGAACCCACCTGTACATTGATTGCAGGGCGGCGCCGGTCAGGGTAAGCCAGTCTCCCTCTGATTCATTCCTCCCGTGCTTCTGGTGAAAAGCAGAAGTAAATGCTTGCACAACGCTATGGATTAATCCAGCGAGTTGATCGAGTCGCATGACAGCTAGAGGTAGGCTCTCGCTTCTCCTCTGATTTCCTCGCGGCATTCGATTTTATAGTTATATTTTTGCGGCCCCGTTTGTAGTGTGGCCATTTTTATTCTTTTCTACTCCAGCCGTCGTAGAGAGAGGTGTATGCTCCGATTATTATCAGCAGCACAGTATAGCGTCTCCGGTCCTGGGGTAAGCCGCGTTAAATTGTATTTACAATTACTCCCAAATAAACGAGGCTAAGGCTACATTTATCTTTTGTTTTCTTAGGATTTCATTGCTGCCGTAACCTCTCGTGGCGATCAGTTTGACCTTAATTGGAGGATCGAAACGCCTGTCCAGCCGCTGTTTCAGGGCTCTTCCTCGGTGGAGCTGCTGTCTTGTCTTGTAGTATTTGTTTTATCCCGCTGTGTCATTGTTTTTTTTTTCATTTTGCAGGACTGTTTTTAATTGGGCTTACTGTAATAGATTGAATTGTTGCCCCCCCAGTGGTAAAATAGGTCATTTCAAAGGCTGAGAAAAGTGATCGGGTATCCTCTATTGTTACTGTACCGAAAGCAGACAAAACAATTAGGATATGTGGTGACTACAAAGTCAGTGTCAACCAGTGTGTTGAACAGGAAAGATATCCACTTCCTAATAGTGAAGATTTGGTTGCTAATTTAGCTGGAGGAACATCCTTCAGTAAACTTGACCTTTCTCGTGCCTATCAGCAGCTACAGTTAGACGAAGAATCAGGGAGGTATCTGGTCATCAACACACACAAAGGTCTCTATAAGTACAATCGCCTCAGCTATGGTGTTTCCAGTGCTCCGGCTCTTTTCCAGTCTGTGATGGATCAAATCCTTCAGGGGAAGGATCATGTGACCTGTTTTTTGGATGACATCCTCATCACTGCTTCGTCTGAAAGGGAGCATTCGAAGAGGTTGGAGGAAGCACTCACATGTCTGGAGAAGCATGGCGTCAGAGTGAAGTGCCAAGTTTCTTCAGAGCAGTGTGGAGTACCTGGGATCATTTAAGCCTTACTTTACACGCAGACAAGAGCTGTCAGCAGAACAAGGATGTGTTCTTTGGGGACAACGAGTTATCATTCCACCAGTTTACTGACAGAAAGTGCCAGACTGTACAGAAGTCACCAGCTGTTGCACCACTCCATCCATGGAAGTGGCCCGAGAAAGTCTGGCAACGGATTCACATTGATTTTGCTGAAAAAGACAAGCTGTACTTTTTAGTTGTCACTGACAGTTATTCAGAATGGTTGGAAGTGTTCCCTATGTCATCCATTTCCTCACACAATACCATTGAGGTTTTGATATGGACTTGATATGGACTTCCAGAAGAGCTTGTTTCAGACAATGGACGTCAACTTGTGTCAAAGGTATTCAGTCAGCTTTTGGAGTTAAATGGGATCAGACACACAATTGTACCTGCCTATCATCCTGCATCAAACGGGGCAGCAGAGAGATCAGTACAAATCCTGAAATGATCCCTGATGAAGAATGTGCTGGAAGCAGATAGTAAGGCCACATTGCCACTCAGTCATTGCAAACTTCCTTATCATGTATCGCAGAACACCGCACTCTGTGACGGGTCATACACCAGCAGAGTTGTTCTTGAAATGTCAGATCCGTACTCGTTTCAGCCTGCTCAAGCCTGAACTAACCAGACACACTGAACAGAAACGGTCTGAGCAGAAGCAACACCATGATCACAGAACCCAACCTGTTCGTGTTTTTTTGGAGGGAGACGTTGTGCATATCAGAGTGAATTGTTGTCGCCCCCAATGGTAAAAATACAGAAGTGCCTGTTACAGGGCTAGTTCTTCGTTGGCTGACATATAACAAAAAGGTAGCTTATACACCGCTAAGAAAAAACAAGTGTTTTGAGTGGTTATGTCCTGCTGTTCAATAAAGCACATATCCACGTCCTTCTATCCTGATCCTTTCAAAGAGTCTAACCCAGAATATCACACTTACCTTTTCATGGTTCGCCTGGTTTTAATTAGTTCATTCTGCCCTGTTGCTTGCACTCACACCCTCGTGGTCAGGCTAGAGCGATCCTCTGCCCGAGTGTCATGCTGATGCTGGGAATCCTCTTCTTTGGCGGAAATGCAAGGCCTCTCACATCTTCCAAAGCTGCTGTTTCTTCAATGTCCATGTCTGTGTCAATTTTGGGCTCCTGAGAGGGTTAATCATCCACTTCCTGCTCCACAAAGGCTTGGTGTGGATCTTGACGCTTTACTCTACCATCCTGTCTGACAACCTCTGCTTTTCGTATTTGTTTTGCCGAACAGATCCGCATGTTCCCTTCAATGAAACAAAGATGAGTTGCAATGCATTTATCTATCCTTAAAGGGAGATTTTCATGCTTGGACAGACCATGTTTAATGTTCTTGAGCGCTGGCTGACCTGACCTCTGAGGACCTCTAGAAACTTCCATTAATATCTTTAAAATGATAGCAGCACAAACTAAAATTTTTGCAGCACAAACGTTTGATACCACTTTTGTTGGATTTGAAAAAGGTGGAGGGGGCAACTTCACTCACATTTGGCCCTGGGACCATAGATGGTGGGTCATTTCCACACACTCCTTTGTGTACTGGGTGTATAGGCTGTGGTGATTTTTCCCATATGATTTTCATTTGGTCCATGGCTGCTGGTAAGTCCCAGTTCCATGAATGTTTTGTTTTATTTCAGGACACTGTCAAAGACAACACCACATTCAATGTTTTCTATTGGGTTTTTTTCTTGTTTATTCTTCTGACTATAAATAAAATTGTATTAATATTGAGTCAACCTGTCCAGTGTGCATCCTTGAACTTGTGCAAGCCATCTTTTATTCGTTTTTATCTCTTAAATATATTTCCTGGGGGTGAAATTCCCCTAGGTGGCATTGTCATTTTTTTTTTAAATAGTTTTTATTTAATCCCTCTGACCACTTGGTCACAAAGGCATAGAAAAGGGGATAGCCTAACATATGAAACAGGAAATGACTGCCGTGTATTTGTCAGGTTTCTGTATTTGCAACTGGTTGAGGTGTGGCATCTGCATATTGAGTCTGTATGCATAATTTTGAACTCATGTGGATGTCGCGTGAAGACTGTGCAGGCAGAAGTGGAGGAATGATGGACCCAAAAGTGCAGACTCTCTGAGGCAAATGTAAACTCCAAAACTCAGCTTTATTGTTGGATAGCAGAAAGGAACAGAAAACTAATTAAACTGGAAAACATAACCTAAGCATAAACAGGCAGCCAAGCAGAACACACAGCATAGTAGATTGCAACAGAGACAAAGAAAAGCACAGGGGTTAAATACACAGAGGGAGCAATGAAGGAATGAGAGACAGGAGGGAAACACAGCTGGGGCAAATCAGGGCTAACGAGACAGGGGAAGCAAAACCAGACACATTAATATAGGACATGGACTTTCAAAGTAAAACAGGAAACATAACATAGAGAGTAGAAATAATAATTAATGGCAAATATTATCAGTTCAATAATATTTTAAATTAAAAACTCTGGGTTTACAACCCAGGTCTTCTAACAGTGGATTAGAGAAACTTGGAAATAAATTTAACCTTGTGAACCCAACTCATTGCAGATACAGTGGGGCAAAAAAGTATTTAGTCAGCCACCGATTGTGCAAGTTCCCCCACTTAAAATGATGACAGAGGTCAGTAATTTGCACCAGAGATACACTTCAACTGTGAGAGACAGAATGTGAAAAAAAAATCCATGAATTCACATGGTAGGATTTGTAAAGAAGTTATTCGTAAATTAGGGTGGAAAATAAGTATTTGGTCACCTCAAACAAGGAAAATCTCTGGCTCTCACAGACCTGTAACGTCTTCTGTAAGAAGCTTTTCTGTCCCCCACTCGTTACCTGTATGAATGGCACCTGTTTGAACTCATCATCTGTATAAAAGACACCTGTCCACAGCCTCAAACAGTCAGACTCCAAACTCCGCCATGGCCAAGATCAAAGAGCTTTCGAAGGACACCAGGAAAAGTATTGTAGACCTGCACCAGACTGGGAAGAGTGAATCTACAATAGGCAAGCAGCTTGGTGTGAAAAAATCAACTGTGGGAGCAATCATCAGAAAATGGAAGACATACAAGACCACTGATAATCTCCCTCGATCTGGGGCTCCACGCAAGATCTCATCCCGTGGGGTCAAAATGATCATGAGAACGGTGAGCAAAGATCCCAGAACCACACGGGGGGACCTGGTGAATGACCTGCAGAGAGCTGGGACCAAAGTAACAAAGGTCACCATCAGTAACACACTACAACGGCAGGGAATCAAATCCCGCAGTGCCAGACGTGTTCCGCTGCTGAAGCCAGTGCATGTCCAGGCCCGTCTGAAGTTTGCCAGAGAGCACATGGATGATACAGCAGAGGATTGGGAGAATGTCATGTGGTCAGATGAAACCAAAGTAGAACTTTTTGATATAAACTCAACTCGTCGTGTTTGGAGGAAGACGAATACTGAGTTGCATCCCAAGAACACCATACCTACTGTGAAGCATGGGGGTGGAAACATCATGCTATGGGGTTGTTTTTCTGCCAAGGGGACAGGACGACTGATCCGTGTTAAGGACAGAATGAATGGGGCCATGTATCGTGAGATTTTGAGCCAAAACCTCCTTCCATCAGTGAGAACTTTGAAGATGAAACGAGGCTGGGTCTGCCAACATGACAATGATCCAAAACACACCGCCGGGGCAACAAAGGAGTGGCTCCGTAAGAAGCATTTGAAAGTCCTGGAGTGGCCTAGCCAGTCTCCAGACCTCAACCCCATAGAAAATCTGTGGCGGGAGTTGAAAGTCTGTGTTGCTCGGCGACAGCCCCAAAACATCACTGCTCTCGAGAAGATCTGCATGGAGGAATGGGCCAAAATACCAGCTACTGTGTGTGCAAACCTGGTAAAGACCTATAGTAAACGTTTGACCTCTGTTATTGCCAACAAAGGTTATGTTACAAAGTATTGAGTTGTATTTTTGTTATTGACCAAATACTTATTTTCCACCCTGATTTACGAATAAATTCTTTACAAATCCTACCATGTGGATTCATGGATTTTTTTTTCACATTCTGTCTCTCACAGTTGAAGTGTACCTCTGGTGCAAATTACTGACCTCTGTCAGTAATTTGCTGCATGCTGCATGGTGATTCTCTGATGGAAAAACAACAATTCAGAGAAATCATTAATGCATCCAAATTTCTCAGACAGAACATTTCTTCTTATCTCTCGTTCATGAGGAGTTGAATGCACTGAAACTCAGTATTGGGTTTTTATGAGCCACTTCTAGTTGATTTTGTTCATGTTTGAACTTTGAACAGAGTTGTCAAATTTAGTAGATTGCTTGGCTCTGGATCACCAAAGTTCATCAGCTTTGCTGCCTCTGATGCTCGCCACACATGGGGCTGCAGTCTGCCTTCAGAAAGTTCTTTTGTGACTTGTGCCCGCAGACTTCTGGACATGGCTCTCTTAGAATAGCCAGTGTGCATTGATTTTTCTGTGTTTGCCATTCAGCACTATTGGACAATGAATTTCAGGTTCCTTTTCACATGTAATATACAGTTGGCCACTACACTCTTTACAGAAGCCTCTGATTTTTATGAAACAAGACACAGTTGTGGGGTACACCTTGGCTCGTTTAAAAGTAATGGTGCATGTACTTTTAACATCTTTCCAGATTCCCTGATTTACATGAGTCCATGTACCTGGTTTCAAAATGGTGTATTCCCTTTTTTTGAAAGTATTCTTTTTATATGTGACCTTATCTAGAATCATATGCATCAACTGTTCAAATGGGGGCTCCACATTCAGAGAATCTTGCAGTCTTTGTGTTGAAAAGGAGAGCTGCTTGGTTCAATTATAATTGTCACTACTGTCTGTGTCAGTCACTTTCTTTTCATCACTGTACCCCAGAGCAGCCCATACATTGTGTCGGTTTAATTTAACAAAATCTTTTCACCAAGTTGTTTGCATAGATTTTGCCAAATGTCATCACTTGGAGTTGAAATGTTTCAATTTTTATGACTGCTTCTTTTGAAGCACAATGGACTTCAAGTACTGCGATTTTGTCCGCCACTGATTTCTTTGGCATCTTTCAAGCAAAAATTAAAAAATGCGATTTAGTATTGCTAAAATTGGGTTAAAGCTATAATTCAACATCTTTAAGTGCACATAAAATTACTTTGATACACTGCTTTGAAGTAGTGAGTTGAAGTGTTGATTGCTGTTGCTAATGGAATCTACCTTAAAAATGCAGTTTACATGGCTAGCACTTGTTTTCTTCAACTCTTATTCTACTTCTGAGAAAAAAAATGTATGATAGCACCCCCTGGTGATCACAAACCAAAGACGGGTTGCAATTAGGGCTGTTTGATATGAGCAAAATCTCATATCCCGATATAAAAATTCTATTGTCCCGATAACGGTATAAATCACAAAAATGTAACATTTTCTGTAAATTCTGTGAATCTCGGGCAGCTCGTCTTGCATGAAGTGTTTCCAGCTGCGCGGCATGTACCTGGAGTCGAGTGTTTTAACCGATACATGAAACTATACATTTTTAGACATAAGTTGTAAAGGCCACCGTTTTCTTTGTGAGTATTTATTACACGGCGTGCTGCGGGGAAAAGCCTGTTCTAACGTTTGAGTCTAAGGTTTATTTTTTAGCACCTGGCGGCTCGTTTTTACTTCTCATCCGTAAATAATCTGCTCTTTCACGTGATTCAGTTTATTTTGAAAAGTCTCAACAGGATCTTGAACTTTATTGTGAAAGGTTTATGTGGAACATAAACAAGCGGACACGCGATGCTGTTACCGTCATTGTTGCTAACAACAACGCATAAAAATAGGCGCTTGTCCGTATGTAGTGTGGTTATATAAAATATAAGAGAAAGAGAGAACTTTAAGAAATTAATATAGCCACTACAGTGACCATCAAAACCATGAAAAAATATTGCTGTAAACAGTTTATTTTGCGACACCATGAAACAAACAATAGCGTAAAATGAAACGATAGACGTTTTTATATCGTCATCCGATATATATCGTTATGTCGAACAGCCCTAGTTGCAATGTTTGTTTTTGGCAGAGTTGTACCACCTTATCCTAAACAAGATCTAGTTCAAAATTCATTTGGTCCATGTGAAAATGAATTTAGTCAATGTTCACAGCACAACATCAAAATATTTGTAGATAAATCCAGGCTATGTGGAAATAAATCTGTGTCTGTGTCAATCTCACGTGTCAGTCTATTAATAGGCCTATATGACCATGGCTACAGAAGTGTGACTCTTGCAATCAGTACAGCTTGGCCCTTTCAGGTAACATTGACAGTGTTTTAACACTATTTAGCATTTTAGGTTATACCCTGTGTATAAGCTCAGTTTCACCCCAGTTCTTTTATTCCTCAGGCCTCCAGAGAAGACACTGGAACTCAGTAGTTATTTCACAAAACCTTTATTCATCTTCAGGCACTCATGCACCTTCTAGAAGGGGAGATATACAGGGCCCGGCAATTCCTCTGTAGATCTCAACTCCTTCGTCTGTTACAACCAGTTTTATAGAAACGACCCCCCCATTGTAAAACCCACATGGAGTGTTGTAAACCCAAAACACTGTGTTTGTGTATGTATGTGCGAGCACGTGAGTGCCTGCGTGTGCGCGTACCTGTGTGTGAGTGTGTGTGTCGTAACAGTTAAAGCACTTTGTGTGTGTCTCTGTATATGTGACTTCCTGCCGGTCATAAAAGTCCATCTCCTCTCACCCAAGCTACACCAAACTCCTCTACAAAACATGGTTATCAAGCCACAAGCACTGAGACTCCCACTCTACTTCCATTTGTCAGTTTCCACTGGGCCATTGGCCTCTTGTTATCTTACCTTTACAGCTAAGCATGTGGAGGGTCTCCTGCAAACCTACTTCTAAATTTTGACAGTAATGAGCCTTTCTTACATTCAGGGATATGGGTAACAGACTTCTCCTCTCTTTCCTATCTGTTCCATACAGTCCTAACATCCCCCAACTGTGACTTCCTATTTCCTTTTATGAGAATTTACGCCAGTGTCCTGTTATATTTTAGATAGCAAGGAGCAGACGGCTGAGTTTATTAAACTCCACCGAGACAGCGGTGACGCTAATCAGAAGGCTAGACCGTCCAATTTCACGGCCGTTTACTTCCGGCCTACCCGACCTTCTGAGGACCCGGCCCACGTAGACCGCGAAGGCCGGGTCCTCAGGAGGATGCAGCCCATGAATTTGGACACGACCAATTGGTTCATCCTGCCACTCCAATAAACACCCTTAATCCTCACCACGAGTCCAGCGTTTGGGTCCTCTCTTCTCCACATCCACACAGTAACTCCTGACAGTATTCTGTTTATTCGAACAAAGTAACTTTATTCTAATTACCACCTATTTAAACAGTAACTGTAACAGAACACACACACACACACACGCGTGGCTACAAAAAGCATCTGGTTGGTGTGTGGCATCTGCATATTGAGTCTGTGTGTATAATTTTGAACTCATGTGGATTAGAAAAACTTGGAAATAAATTTAACCTTGTGAACCCAACTCTTTACAGATATATGATGCATGGGGATTCTCTGATGGAAAAACAACAATTCAGAGAAATCATTAATGCATCCAAATTTCTCAGACAGAACATTTCTTCTTATCTCTCGTTCATGAGGAGTTGAATGCACTGAAACCCAATGTCGTGCAAAGCTTTTATGTTGAGCTCAAAAGATGTGGTCAGCAAACTACTTAAATGGAAACTGATGCATTCTGATACGCTTGTGGTGAAATTTAACATGATTAATAAGTGGCTGTGTGATGGGGGTTCACCACATTGTGTGACATGTCAGCCCAATCTCACGCTCGAGGCGCAATATGCTGACAATTTGTCAATTCCTGAGGAACGCAGAAGGTCACCTTTCGCGTTCTTATGCTACGTGCAAGGTTATGGATGAAATCCAGTAGAATGACACTCCCGCGGTAATAACCCTAACCTTATCCCAAACCATAACCTTATCCTTAACCTTAACCAGCACTTTATTGACGTTAGATAGTGTTTTCCAAAGCGATGTAAGTAAAATGTATGTACATAAGTAGATTCATTCCAAACGGTTCTCATGTTTCCTCATTTTTCCGATCTCGTAATATAGGGACATGTTGGGTGCCTGGAAGTGTAATATATTCACTATTTTTCACATAGCGTAAAATGTTACACTTTGGGAGTGCGAACGTGTTGGACATGTAGGTATGTCACTGATGTCACAGACATAGGTGGAAATGCAAACTTCACAAAGAAAGGCCCTTGCAAAATAAACAGTAAATAGAACATCTATAAACAAAATATCCCTTCCAGCAAGTTTGGAACTAAGAGTATTACATTTCTTCAAGGGAAGAGAGAGATAAAAAGGAGTAAAACCCTAAGTCATGATAATAAGTATTGCACAATACTTGTGTCTGAAGCTGTGGGAAGGGAAATGTGCTGTGGAACCTGTCCCAGCTGTCTTAGGATGAGACAGCCAGCTTGCCTGGCTGGATGATGAAGAGAAACATCCATCAAATGAAAACACTGAAATTCCTCAGGCAGGCCATTTCTTCTTAGCTTTTTGACCAGATGTTGAATGTTGTTGTGTTTAAATGAAGTCTTTCAGTTCTGCCAAGAAAACAGGACACCTATTGAGACAAAATAATGTCAGAAACTTGCTGATGACTACCAAAGCCATCCTGTCGAGATGGGGCATGTACATATATTTAAGTTTGTATGTATATTTTTGACCTCATGTGGATTAGAGAAACTTGGAAATAAGTTTAACCTTGTGAACCAATCTCATTACAGATATATGCTGTATGGCGTTTCTGTGATGGAAACACAACAATTCAGAGAAATCATTAACTGAGAGCCATGCTAGGCTCAGGGAGACTCTGCTGACTGTCTGTCCCGCGGTCGTGCAAGGACTTCATCAAGCTTGGTTGTCTGTTCTTTGTGTGTTTTGATTAAAGAATGTTAGCTACCGCTCACCGCTCGTCTGCAGGCTTTATTTAAATGGAAAACTTCCACAACAAGCGGACAGCATCGCTAAAAAAAAAGATTTAGAGCAGAAGTTTTTGGCACTGCATTTTGAAATGAAAACATATTGCATTTATTTACAATTAAAGACACAGAGCAGAAAGTGTGTTACTGTTTTACATCCACAGACACACAAGAAAAGAAGCAGGCAACATGAGGTCAAGTTATGGCAATTTTATTTGTGTATTTCAGTACATGTATTTAGATTAGAGTTTTTTAAAAAACAAACAAACGTCCCAAGAAGAAGGATGGGGTGAAAGAAAGGTGGAGAGAGGGGGAAGGAGGAAGAAACTATTGATCTCCTCCAACTTGATGCTGCTGGGTCAGTTCTTTCTCAGCAGTCTGCTCCAGAATCCCCTCCTGTCCTCGGCTTTCTTTTCTTTTTCTTTTGCCTTCAGTTCTTTTAAGGTTTTGTTGAGCTGCTCCTCGGCATCTTTAAATTTTTCTTTCAGCTGCTGTTTGGCCAGTTTCCCTCTCTGTTTGAGGAGCTCTTTAGCTTCCTTTTTGTGCTTTCGTATTTCTTTAAGTGCGTCTTTGCAGTCTTTCTTGGTCACCGCAGAGCCGGTCATTTCTTTCTTGAACACCTTCACCTCAATTTTCTCTTCTGCAAGTTCTTCTTGCACTTCCATCAGTTCCTTCTTCATGTTTTGAGTGTAACTCTTTGTATCTTCCATTTCTTTCTTTACTTCCTGTATTTTAATTTTCTCTTCCTCCAACACTTTTTGAGCTTCCAACAATTCTTTCTTCATATTTTCAATCTCATTTTCTGCCTCATGTTTATGTTTTTTCTCCTCTTCAAGTTGTTGCTTTACATGCAGGAATTCCTTCCTTAGTTTTTCACCTTCAGCCATTACATTTGCAGCTTCTTGTATTGCCAACTGCATTTTCCTTTTTTCCTCTTCAAAAGCTTCCTGCACCTCCTGTAATTCCTGAATCACATTTCCTGCCTCCTTCTTTGCAGTTTGATATTTATTTTTGGCTTCTTGTGCTGTGGTTTTCTCTTCCTCCAATGGTTTTTGAGCTTCCAACAGTTCTTTCTTCATGTTTTCATTCTCGTTTTCTGCCTGTTGTTTTCCCATTTTCTCTCCTTTAAGTTTGAGACCCACATGCAGTAATTCCTGCAATACTACTTCAGTTTCAAACTTTGAATTTGTAGCTTCTCCTCTTGATTTTTCTGCCTCTTCTTATAATTTGACATTTTCAGCCTGTATCATTTGAAATTCTTCTTGCAGGTTAATCAGCTGTACTGTATTGTATGGTGAAGCACTCGCCGATCCTCTTCTCGTTCTCCCTCGATTCATTTTGGCCTTTTAAACAAAGGAACCAACGTATTGTAGAGGAGTGAAGTGAAGTTTTTGATGTTTTCTTCGTCAACTGTCGTTTGTCCTGCACAGAGATGCTGCTGTAGATGTGTCTCTAACTGTGTCTGGATACAATGAAAAATGTAACTAAGTGCTTGTGTTGTACAGTTCTACTAAACAAATAACAATTATGACTCTGATGTGTTTCATGTGTAGCAGGATGACCTCTATACAGCAGTCGCTGCAAGCATCAACATCGCCACACTTACTTTTCTTTAAGCAGGCGTGCTGGGGTCCTCCTAAGGAAAGTTTGAAACTTAATTTCCTTCATGCTGGTGAACTTTTTACCAAATATTTTCATCAAAGCTTCTCCATCACTGACAGGGATTGTTTGGATCTTCACACTCATCTCCACGAACCCTAAAAAATGAGTCTCTGCTCATATAATGCCAGGAGTGTCTCCATATTTCACAAAAGTCTATGCAAACATGTAACAGTATCCCATATTCATAAAAATATTACTGATATTATAACAAAAGCTGTCACCAACACAACTGTCCCAAGTGCTTTTTTTATTAGTTATTGCAAATGCTTGATTGCAGTTCTTGCTAGATGACAAAACCACTTATTAGGTTTAGAAGGAAATGACTTTTTCTACATGAGGTAAAGTTGGAGAGCTGTTTCCCCAAACTAAATGAAATCATCATTTAAAAAACTACAATCTGTATTTACTCTGAACATCTGTGTTAACATTTGAAATTGGAAACATGTAAGTTTAACAAACATGTTAAAACATAAGAAATCAGGAAGGGGCATGTATAGGAATTTCTTTTACTTATGTATTAATCACATTATTTTATTGTATGATACCTTGGTGCCACTGGATTTTAACATGTCTCACACTCATACAGTAAGACAAATGGTGGGGGTCTAGTAAGGAAGTTGGGGGAAGCAGACAACTCCACAGGAAGAGTCTTTTGTCTCTTTGAGGACTCTGGTAGGTAGCAAGGGAGTGTGAACCTTAAGGTGTGAAACAGCTGTGTACTGCCTTTTGTTCATGGAGAAGGTATTTAAGGCATCAAAATTTCTCGGACAGAACATTTTTTTTCTTATCTCTCGTTTATCAGGTGTTGAATTCACTGAAACCCAAAAGATGTGGTTTCACCATGAGTCAGCAAACTAGAGAAATGGAAACTGATGCATTCTAATAAGCTGTATTGAGTGTGCCGTGACACTCGCACTGATGAAATATACACCCAGTTGTTGGTGCCACAAAGCCATCAGGATTTCCAGGCGGCTCATTGCAACCCCATGGCAGGGCATATGGGATGAGATAATACTCTGGAGAGAATAATGGCCCGATTTTATTGGCTGGGCATCTGGGCATGCCCGGAGTGTCAGCTGGTTAACCAGCCAGCTGTTCCAAAAGTGCCATTGTACCCGTTACTATTAATGGAGATCCCATTTGAGCGCATTGGTATGGACCTCATCGGGCCATTTCACCAGAGTGCACGCAGCTATTAGTTCTGGTGGATTATGCAACGCAATACCCGGAAGCAGTGCCGCTGTGCACCATCTCTTTAAAGAGTGTGGCTCAGATATTGTTTGAGGATGTCTCCCAAGTCGGGATTCTGAAAGAAATACTGACTGACCAGGGCACTTTGTTCCTGTTTCGCACACTAAAAGAGCTGTATGAATTACTGGGGATTAAATCTGTTTGGACCAACATCTACTACCCGCGGACTGATGGGCTGGTGGAGCAGCTGAATAAGACTTTAGAGTCCATGATTTGTAAGTTCATTCACGAGGATGAACACAATTGGGACCGCTGGTTAGACCCTCCTTTGTTTGCAGTGCAGGAGGTGCCCCAGGCCCCCGCAGTATTTTCTCCCTTTGAATTACTGTATGCCAGTAAGTCGAGGGGTATGCTTGACCTTATTAAAGAAAACTGGGAGGTTCGAGCCTTGAAAAAAAATGAAATTCAGTACATGCTGAACCTGAGAGCAAAGCTACACACTTTGGGGAGGTTGTCACACGGGTGGCCGGTGTTTGGTTGAATGTGGCCCCGGCTTCAGGTGGGGATGTGTGGCAGGGGTGTGGTCTCTGCGGATGTTGCTTGGGATGCAAACATCGCTCGCCTCATGTGCCTTTGGAGGCGTGTTTCTGAAGCCTTGGATGTACAGGCTAAGTTGGTGGAAATAAGCGCTATTCTTTGCAGCAGTCCAGAGTTGGCAATCTTCTTGACTTGGGGGCTGCTCAGCTGTCTGGACCAGGCCAAGGAGGCACTCCAAGCTTGGGAGTTGCTGGAGTTCTCCGGGATGCTGCAGCCGGGGCAGCTAAGTCTCCACCAGCAGTCCCTGCGCCTGCTGGTTTTGCTTCGTCTCTGTTTGAGGTTGTCACGCCTGCTGGGCCTGCTATGCTGTTGCCCACAGTTCCATCAGTCACGATGGGGAGTCGTGACTGATGGAATAGATGGATAGTTAGAACGTAATCTAACTAACGACACAGGGGAAGAACAACTGAACTTGGAACACAAAGGACAAGAGACTGTCAAACTAAAACAGGAAGTATGAGAAACACACACTGGGACACAGACAGAAGAAAACCCAGGGAACAGAGGGAGGAGAGCAAGGGACAGAGAGCGAGGGTGAGAGAGAGGGCGAGCGACAGAGTGAGGAAAAAGAGAGGGAGAGGGACAAGAGAGGCTGGCAAGGGTGAAATAGCAAGGGACAAGAGAGGATGAGGGGCGAGAGTGATGTCACAATCAGTTTGACATTATGGGAAAGTGGAAGTGATGTGAAGTTTTGATTTAGCTAGCAACACCTGGAAGCAGACAGATGTGACACCATAGATCTTCTTTATTGAACTTACGCATAAGCTTCATGCGGTGTTAAGGCCTAACAGTGTACAAATCTGATCAGGGGTAAAGTTGGTCCTCTTTTCTAAGGAGCTGTAGTTGTTTTCTCACAGTCTGCACTGCCTCGGTTTTAGGGATACAAGTTAAAAGGGAGAGCCCATCAAAGGACAATTTGATTTTACCTGGATCCAGTGTAGGTTTTTTGACCTTGTTGGTGAAGTCAGTAGAGGTTTTGATGTGATGGGCTGTGTTCCCCACAAGGGGAGCTAGAATGGTGCCGCGGTGCTTGGAATTGTTGTAAGTGGCTGAGTTTATACTGCTAACGATGGATGTGAGTGGGACTTCTTTGTGGATATTCGAAAGTCCGTACATACAGGTTATAGCATTCCCTGGGCACACACGGTGGAATGTAGGGCGGTCAATGGCTGTACTAGGCAACTGATGACTTTCTTTTTGTAATTGTGTTACGTTCCCCTAAAAAATGTATAGGGGATTAGGGAAAGTAACAAAAGCTGTCCAGATTGAAAAAAGGAGGCCGGGAGGCAGAATCGTTAAATTAAAGAGTATTATTAATGTTTCTATTAATAACTAATAACTAAAGGAGACAGACAAGCCACTATCACTTTTTGAAGCAACAAAACAAAACTCAGGTGTTGGTCAATAAACTGAAAAGTAAGTAACATGCGGGCACGTGCACACACGCACACATACACACTCCTCTCCACAGAGCAGGAGCAATCAATCACCAAACACACAGCTCACTAGCTGCAATCCAACAAGTCTCTCTAACACTAGAGCTCACCTTTCTCTGGCCCTAAGTACTTCCAATTGCTGATGGGAGTCAGCGGAACAGCCTCCTCTATTGCCGTTGGCAGGCTCCCGGGGGTCACCATGAGGTCTTCCAGCTCTTGGTACCTCAACAGTTGTGGTCCAGGGTCCTCCAGCTGGTCCATTGTGCGGCGGGGGCAAGACACTTTGGGGTTACCAAGACTCTGTGGCGACTTCGGTCTCGGTTCTACTGGCCCGGGTGTCGCCAGGACGTAGAGCTCCATGTCCATTGGTGCGGTGCTTGCACGGCTCTGAAAGGGCCTTCCCAACGCTTTCATGCCCCCTTGCAACAGTATCAGGTGGGGGCTCCCATGGAGCGGGTTGGAGTGGACATCCTGGGGAACCGCTACGTCCTGGTTGCCATGGACTACTTCACTAAGTGGCCTGAGGCCTATGCAGTCCCTGACCAGAGTGCTGTTACCACCGCTGAGCGAGATGTTTTGTCGGTTTGGAGGAACTGCACAGCGACCAGGGCCGGAATTTTGAGGCTGTGGTATTCAAGGAGGTCTGTCAGCGGCTGGGTATCAGGAAGACCCAGACCAGTGATTTATTAACCTACCTTGAGCAACATGAGGTCATTGCCATTGAATGCATGTCATAGTCAGGATGAGGAAATTGTTTCTCAATTTCTCTGACCTGCCGAGAATCACATTCCCCATTCCTGCAGGAGTGTGATCCCAGGATCACTTGAGTCATACTGTAAACAAAAACAGTTCATGTATATAAAATGGTAATGGATCAGGAGTGTGTAAAACAAACATAAAATAATTACATTTTCTTCATCATATTTGGAAAATTTCACCTGCACTGTTACTGAGCCTTAAATGAATTTCAAGATATTTTCCCACAGCTAAATGAAAATTTCAATATTATAAAATGTTTTAGATTATGAAATCTATTACATATTTCACGTGTATGTAGCTGTGATGTATTGAATAGATATTGTAGCTTTAAATATGTCGGAGATGAGCAGACTGAGATGGCAGCAGCATGTCTCCTTGTTGAATGTCTGCTTTGAATTTGTTTTTGTTGTTGCTGTTTTTTGTTTTGTTTTGTTTACTATTTCTAATGCATTTTCATTTTTTCCAACAAGGTTTTTAAGGGTATTTTAAATTATCCTGTAAATTTTTGGAAAGGGGCCTATTTTGGGGGGCCTCTGCTACTACTAGAAGTTGTCTGTACCACACCAGGGCCTCTGCTGCGAGCAGAAACCATCTGAGCCTCACCAGGGCCTGTGCTGCGCGCTGAGGCCATCTCAACACGTTCTCATCTACACCAGCGGTCCCCAAACCCCGATGCACGGACCGGTACTTGTCAGTGAGTCGTTTGGTACCGAGCTGTGAGAGTTGAGGCTCGGGTGTGAAATTGATGGTCTTCAGGGTTTTTATCAGTTTTTATCATTATGTTTTTTTAAATTGTTTTTATCGTTAGCTCGGTTTCCCTGGGTCTTTTCCCGTGTTATGAATAAATCTTCTCTTTTTTTTTTTTGGTACCAGTACTGGTTTTATTTTGTTGTAATTATCTATCTTCATCACCCTAAAGACCAACCCATGAAAATATTGTTGGACATAAACCTGTCCGTGGCACAAACAATGTTGGGGACCGCTGATCTACACCACACCGAGGCCTTTGCTGCTTGCTGGACCCATTTGTATCACACCAGGGCAAGTGCTGCTAGATGAGGCAATCTGCACCACACCAAGACGTGTGCCACTAGTTGGAACCAGCTACTTTACTCCAAGGCGTTTACTGTTAGCAGAAGCTCATCTGCATCACATCGGGCCCTGTGCTGTTGACTCAAGCCCTCTACACCACATCGGTGCATGTGTTGCTAGCAGAAGCCATCTGCTTTGCACCAGCACTTGAGCTTCTGGCTGGAGCCTTACTTGCCAATCTAGGTTTGTACAGCCTTAGATGGTCCACAGTCTACATGCATCATTGCTGTTGTACATCCTCCAATGTATTTGTAACAGGACATGAAGCTTTTCATTCCTAACAGAAAGCCTTTTTTACTGTCCAGCACTCATTACTTCAGCTTAAACTTGTTCTCAATTTAGGCAAAACACAGCTCATGTTGTTTTCTAAATCAAGGAAATGGGCCCAAACGATTTCTTCAAGTAACCACTCTTGAGGGTAATAAAATAGAGTTGGTTCACACGTATAAATATCTGGGTATCTTGATTGATGACTCGCTCACCTTCAAACCACATATAGAGAATCTCATGAAAAAACTGAAGTTTAAACTGAGTTTTTATTTTCAAAAGTAAGTTGTGTTTCATTTAATGCATATTGCTGCAACATTTTTACCTGTGCTGGATTATGGAGATGTTCTATATATGAATGATTCTGCTCAATGTCTTCAAATGGTTGGTACTGTGTATCACGCTTCTTCCTGTGTATGTTCCCTGCTTGCAATGAAAGCTGCTGGGTGTTATTCTCTTCATCCGCAAGGTTACTTGTTGTTTTCTGTTCCATTTGCCCAAACTGAAGTTGGCAAAAGAGCTTTTTTCCATTTAGCACCCTTGGTTTGGAACGAACTGCGTGACCACTGGAAAATGACTGAATTCATTTCATTTAGTGCTTTTAAATCAAAACTAAGAATCGTTGAGGCCAAGTCCATAACATGCAAGTGTTTTAATTAGATTGTTTGTAATTTTTATTTTATTTTATTTGAATTTTATTTTTATTTATTTTTGCATGTGTGTTTAATTATGTAATTTTTGTAACTGTGAGACACTTGCTGCTGCCTATCTTGGCCAAGTCTCCCTTGAAAAAGAGGCTTTTAATCTCAATGGGATCTTCCTGGTTAAATAAAGGTTAAATAGAAAAATAATAATAAAGTTTTACATTAATAATTATAATAAAGCATTTTATATGATGCTTGAAAAGATTCTGGGCAAAATAAACTGACATAGTTTAGTATCTACTTTCTTATTCCAGTTCTGAACCAAATGTAAAATAAAATACCTTTAAAGAAGATTATTTTGTGTTT
This sequence comes from Copadichromis virginalis, assembly GCF_057382275.1. Taxonomy (NCBI): domain Eukaryota; kingdom Metazoa; phylum Chordata; class Actinopteri; order Cichliformes; family Cichlidae; genus Copadichromis; species Copadichromis virginalis. The sequence continues at coordinate 30,768,670 of NC_140629.1, forward strand.
GCTATTTTCATTAATCTGCCAAGCTGTCAGATCAAATCATGTCTTACAGACTTTTTCCTTGTGATCTCTTGTTAAATCTCTTTATGTATCATCTTTCACACAGTCAGTTAAAGATAAATATTGCAATATTTTGAAATTTTAAGAAAGTAAACATTCCTACTCTCCACATTGGGGAGCTGTCAGGACCCATTGTGGATGGATTAATATCCCGCCACACATAAATCGAGCACTTCTCACACGAGCCATGAAAGGCAGTGAGTGTGGCTCGACTTCGTTCCCTCCAACAATCTCAGAACCATGACCTAAAGCAAGAAAAAAATATCCAGTCACATAACAAAATGATCACATGATGAATTCAAGAACAGATGACTGAAATGAACACCCTGTGACAACTGTTTCACATTACATGTGGAGTACGTGTTTTACACATCACATGTAATACATTTAATACATGTAATACAATAGTATATGTTTCATACATTACTGATGTATTACATTCAAATTGGAAAAAATATTTTTTTAATCAAATGTAAAATAAAATTCAGGTGAAAACATGACAACTTTGTTTCATTCCAACATGATTCAGTCTAATAAACTGAACATCCTTAAAGTATAACAAAATATACAGGAATTTAAGAATATATATATGCACTAACAAACTGATAATTGCCCCTGTAAACAAAGGTGTCACCGCCTGCTGGCCATCAGAAAAAATGCAGGTTTGAAGCACTTTTGGATTGGCTTTCAAGTCTGGAAGCTATGTGCGTCCACTTTTATGCAGTTACTGCAGTAACAACAGCAAAAATGCCAAACAATGATGTGTCAACAATTACAGTGACTGTGTCTGAGGCTAAAATGGTTTTTAAGGGATCACTCCTCTTAATGTTTGTGCCATCTGATACCTGAAGTGGAAAGGACTAACATGTACAGAGTTTATAAATAGATAAATAAAAAATGTGAACAAAAACTAAAATATCATAAAATATATGCTATAAAATAATTTTATACTAGAAAAAGACAAATTCAAAGAAATGATAATAAGTTCAAAAAATAGGTTGCCACTTTAGCAAGATAAACAGTGCCTGTTTGCCAAAAGATTGATACAGAAGACTGGATTCAAATCTGATCTGAGAACAATTACTACATGTCTTCAACTGGTCTTTTTTAACAGCACCTTATTCCTTAAAAGCCCCTAATATAAATATATTTTATTTAAAAAGCCCCAAATTACTTTGAGATTATTGCCCACAATCATTTTGCGTAGACATCTGACCACAACTCTGTCGCTATCACCAACAGACTCTAACTGGACAGCTGGACAGTTCACATACTTGAAGCAAAGGTGGACTGTGCTTTCACTCTAATAGCTAAAAGACTGGGGCATAAACATCCTCTTACTGTTAGGTGAGCACAGTCAGTTACACATATATGGAAAACAATCAAATCAAATTTTAAAAATCCACCTGTAGAGATTGGCTTTTGTAGAATATTTCTCATCTCAAAATTTCTTCCCTGCTTTCTTCATCTTTTTTTGTATTTGCTTTTTTTGTTTGTGTATTTTCTTGTGTTATGAATTTTAATTTTCTTCATAATGTTTTTAATTCAGTTTTTGGTAAATTAAGTGAAGCACCTTCTAACTTTGGTTTAGAAAGGTCCTGTCAAAATTGATTTTATTATGAATAAAATTATCATTGTGCTGCTCTCTACTGCAGTCAACTTGTCCTGCTCCTCTGCAAATGTATCAATACTTATATTCATGGGTCCACAAAACACATCACTTTTTGATTAGTAGCTATGTATCACATGGTGTTGCACCACACATGAAACAATAAAACCTTGAATATTAATTTAACACCTGTGGTCAAATGTATCATAATGAATAATAACTACATTGTGTTATTTGGGAAAAAAAAAAGAGGCCTTGAAATGATAATTGAAAGAGTGTTGGGGCATATATGATATATATAGATCATGAACGTAGTACTGGCATGTCCTCTGAAAATGTGCACGCTGAGTAAGTCCTAGTCCTAGTCATAGTCTAGTGGGCTTTGGGGAAATTGTGCACTCTTCCTGTATAGAAACCTAGCATTTGTCTGCTGTGGTGTATGTATAGGAGTAAAAAGACGACAGAGTTACAAACAATGAAAGAAAGAGAGAATGCCTCCAGCTATATTATGAAGTAGAAGGTTAATAAAAATATCTTATTGTCATGGTCCTTGGTGTTTCCCAGTGTTCTCTTGATGTTATTTGCTGTTCTGGTTTCTAGTTTAAGTCACTGTCTTCCTTGTGTTCCATGTGTCATATTCTTTCAGTCTGTCTCTCAGTGTCAAGTCCTCGTCTTTTTAATTGTCTCGTTTCCTGTTTTATTTTGATAGTCCCCGTCCTACATGCAGTGAGTGTAGTTTTGCTTCCCCTTTCTCGTTATGTATAATTTACCCCAGCTGTGTCTCCCTCCTGTTTCTCATTCCCTGATCGCTCCTGTCTGTATATAAACCCTGTGTTTTATCCTGCTTGTTACTGGTCTGTCTGTGTTCCTCCATGCTGTCTTACTGCCCTGCTTCATTCTGTGTTTCTCTCCCCATGTTCTCCTGCAAATTTAGGTTTGAGTTTTGTTTTATTAGTTTTCTCGGTTGAGAGTCTTTCTTACTTCTGTTTTTTTGCACCCTCACTTTTGGTTGTATGTCACCCTCCTGCAACAAAGTTCACTCACATCTCAGCCTTGCCTGCATTCTGGGTCCTTATGTCTCCTCCACAAGGCTTTCCCCGCAAACTTATGGGGTTTTTTAAGCAAAGATAGATGGAATAAAAAATCAACATAAAAGAGCATGCTCAAAATTTTTTTTTCATAGATGAAAGAGAATTTCATCAAGCTAACAGAAAATGAAATATCAGAAAATAGAATATGAAATGATAAAATGGATAATGGTCAAGTAAGCAATCTACATTAAAAGCATGGACATTTAATATCAAAGAAAAGATTTGCTTCTTGCTCAGCTTGTATGGATTGACACCTGTGGGTTTATAACATTTCTGAGGATTGCATTGTTTTTTTGATCCACTTGAGCCGTTTCTCTGAGAGAAACGAGTATACTCCAGGTTTTTTAATGCTACCACAACCTCTTCCAAAAGAAGTGACGCCAACCAGCACGCCATCGCACACAAAAGGTCCTCCTGAATCGCCCTGACAAAAGAACAAAAAGGTGTTGAGTTGGATGGATATTTTAATATAGATATTTACTTCCTTACATACTTTCTATATACTTACTTGACAGGTATCAGCCTGTTTTTCACTATTTGAACCAGCACATATCATGTCACTGGTGATAACTGGGTTGTGGTTGTAATAATCACGAGAGTTGCATGTCTGTCTACTGACCACAGTCACATTGACAGACAGGAGAACATCTGATGTTTTCTTGTTTTCAGTTTTTCCCCATCCAGCAACCAGACACTTGCTTCCAGCTGGAGGGTCCTTGACAACTCTGGCTAACTGGAGCCATTGTACTGTCTTGGTTTGCTTTACTGGTTTCTTCAACTGAAACAAAATTAAAAAGAAAGATATTGATAATGACTATATTAACTTTAGAGAGCTGGCCTTAAATTTTGTATATATACAGCACTGTGCTACAGTCTTGAAACACCACTCATTTATTTTGTCATGGTCGGCCCCGCAAGGCTACATGTGTTTTGGTTTTGCTCTCTCACTGCTCTGCCTGGGTGGAGCTCACTCCAAGCTTCTGCTTTTGGACCACGCACCTGCTCCTAATCTCGGGCCACTTCTTAAGGCAGTGGCTCTGAGCTCATCATCGCTGGACTATTGAGTTTGATACGTTAGTGTAAATCCAGCTCGGTGAATTCTAGTGTGCTTGTGTATGAACCTATTTGTGACTTTCGTCTCTCTGTGCTTAGACTTCCTGAACCGTGGAAACTTAAACGTGGATATTGGCAGTTTGGAGTTGCGTGCATGTGGAAGTCTCAAACAGAGCGAACGAGTGAGAAGGATCTGATTCTCTCCCCTAAACCTACCCGGTAGACCACTGGAACCCCTGGCTTTCCTTCCATCTGTATATATATTCTGCACCTGGTGTTTTGTGTAAATAAAAGAACTGCTAACTTGTGATTCCAGTCTGAGCCTGAGTCGGATCCATTTGCCGTGACATATTTGTACATTTTGCTTGGAAAATGTATAAATAGGCACAGTGATTTATTGATTTATCCATACACACACACAGAAATACATCATATAAGATTAAAAACAAACGTATTCACATAAATGCATCTTTTTTAAACTTGGTTTCAGACAATGAATGATCACTTTACCTTGAGCAACATGAGGTCATTCTCCCTGGATCCCTGGTAATAGTCAGGATGAGGAAAACGTTTATCAACCTTTTGGGCCTGCTTAGAAGCTTTTTCTTTTTTCTTGATCGAGTGTGCTCCCAGCGTCACTTTACTCATACTGTAGAAGAAAAAAAAATGTATTAGTGAAAGTTCACTTATAAAAAAGATTAATAGGTCAGATTAACCCTTTTAAATAAAACAATTATAACATTATCATAGCTGCACAGTTATTTCATTATATGTGTATTATTGTATATAGTTGGGTTATGGTTATTTTAGAGACATAGATAAAGCTGCATGGTGTCTTCCTCCAGGTGAATAAAGAATTTCAACGATATAACAATTTGCAGTTATGAAATTTCTGAGTGCAGTCTCTAAACAGTGATTACCACACTGTTTAGATAAACATTTAATCTTTTTTTTCTCATTTGGATTATGGCCAACATCAATATTTATGTGCAATGCAGACAAATCTACTTGTGTTTTACAGGCTTTTCTATAAAAACAACAGACAATATGTTTGATGCCAATTTGATTTGTATCTATGATAAGGAAATGAAGAAATTCTAAAAAATGTAAAAAAAAAAAAAAAATGACAATGACTAGTGCAAAATTCTCTGTGAAGATATTAATTACTACAAGAATATGGACAATCTATAAATAAAAAAATAACAAAAATTTTTACATTAATAATTATAATAAAGACTTTTTCCTTCTGATCTCTTGTGAAATCTCTTTATGTATTATCTTTCACACCGTCAGTTAAACGTAAATATTACAATATTGTGAAGCATTCCTACTCTTTGCAGTGGGCAGCTGTCAGGACCCATTGTGGATGGATTAACGTCCCTCCACAGAAAGATTTTTTGCTTTCCACATAGGCCATGAAAGGCAACGAGTGTGGCTCGACTTCTTTCCCTCCAATAATCTCAGACCCACCACCTAAAACAAAAAGAAAATATCCATCACATAACAAATTCAGCAGATGATGCAGTCAAAAACAGATGAGTGAAACAAATACCCTTCACCAACTGCTTTTGTAATGCCGAGTATGCATTCTGCTTATTTAAATGAATGAGAAAATTGTCTACAGGTAAATTAAAGTACCACATAAAATATTAATCACCTGGCTGGATGATCACGAGGAGCATGCATGAAACGAAAACACTGAAATAACTCTGGCAGAACATTTTGCCCTTTGTCTCTCATAGATGTTGAATGCACTGAAACCGTGACGCTCAGCTTTATACAGAGAGCTGAAAGGATGTGGTCTGACAACTGAAATTAACAAGTCAGCAAAGTGGGCTCCTAAACGATTCTAAGGTTGTGATCAAATATATCATTACCAACCTCACCCCATTCACCATCACCACCAATAACAACAACAACAACAAGAACACACACATATACTTACCCACTTTTTGACCGTGAGAAATTTGACTTGGTGTATTTCCCATGGATGAATACTTCATTGTCCTTGGCTTGACTGTTAAACTAAACTTAGATTGTTGTAATTTTCATTCTGTGCTTTAAAAACTTCCATATTTCATGACATAGTATCTGTGGTGAGGCATGGTCAGTGGTGCCGTGCGGACCCACCTGCACGGCATCCGCAATCACGCCTGCCGTGTTAAAAACACGGGGAAGCAGGGGTTGTTGTGAGTTGTGGTGTGATGAATGTGCGGCTGACAGCTGAGAGGTGCAGCCGAGTGTGCAATAACGATGGCTTTGCCTAACACTCTCTGGACCTGCCGTGTCTCTATCACACACCACTCATTCAAACTTATGGGACAATTGAGAGAAATGTGTAGGCTGAGACTTAATTTTTTAAAGTTACTATTCAAAAACCATGTTTGGACAATGTGTAAAGCAAACTAAAAAATAATTTGTTTATGTTTGTACTGTTTACTAATAATTGATCAACACTGTATTGCCAGCAGTATTTGTTTGTCTACCTTCACACACATATGAACTTGAGTGACAGTAAAACAGTAAAAATATGATGTCATTCAGTGGTGCATTTGGGTAATCTCAGTCTCTCACTGAATGTGCTCCTGTGATTAGCTAGCACGTTATGGAGTGGGTGCAAGGTATTGTCCAGCGTTGTCCTTATGTTGGAAAGCGTCCGCCTCTCTGACACCACAGTAAGAAAGTCCAGCTCCATCCCCACATCATTTCTGGCTTTGCCAATCAGTTTATTGAGTCTGTTGAACACAATAAATATGTCACAGTGGGGTACGCCGGTGTGTTTTGAATATAGACCCAAATGCAGACACTGAGCGAGGAAACAAAAGCGAGCCTTCATTAGGGCTGACGACGAAAAGTGCAAACAACATGAACAGTGACGAGAACTAAACTAACACCTAAACTGGAAAGAACTAATACTAACTATGAAAACAGTGAAAACTATAAAACCACAATGAAGACTATGAATACTAAGATGAGACGTGGATGGTAAACAGACAACCTGACAATCAGCAAAGGAAGACAGGGGACTAACATACACACAGGAGGTGATCAGAAGAAGTGGAAACACAGGGGAAACAGCTGACTAGAACGAACATAATGACGCCACAGAGGAAGTGAAACAAAAAACAATGACAAAGACACACAAAACTCTTTCAAAATAAACCAGGAAACACTGTGAAAATAACAATAATCAAAGAATAAAACGAAAACACACAAAACACTGGATCGCAAACCCAGTTCCGTGACAAAATAGACCGAGTGGGTCCGGGGTTCCTCCAGGTGAACCACAATGCCAGGCCTCATGTAGCAAGAGATCCAAGAGGATGAAGAAACTGATACTGGCCCCCAACGCCCGACTGACCTAAATTCAAAAGAACAGCTATGGGAAATTTTGTTTAGGTACATCTGACACCACCAGGTTACGCTGCAGACTGTCCATGAAACCAGTTATGCCCTGGTCACCTCTTGTAGGAGACCCCCCCAGGACACCCTCTGTCATCTCATTGGGAGCGTGCCCTAGCATACATAAAAGCACATGAGAGCAGGGCTCTAGACTAACTTTTTGTCACGGTTGCACTGGTGTGCCTAAAAGTTAGGCCCCCAAATTTTTCAAGCGCATCGCTTTACACCGCAGTTGTCAAGCAGGCCCTCTGACCACTGGTGGCGGTCAGAGGGCCCAGTGGCGCCAGTGTCCGGCAGCCTCGCCTTTGTCAGTGCGCCCCAGGGCAGCTGTGGCTACAATGTAGCTTGCCATCGCCAGTGTGTGAATGTGTGTGTGAATGGGTGAATGACTGAATGTAGTGTGAAGCGCTTTGGAGTCCTTAGGGACTAGAAAAGCGCTATACAAATGCAGGCCATTTACCATTTACATTTTACATGTGCACTTTTTGGGCCGTCCATACAGACAATATTGTCTGTAAATGATTAAATAACAATCTTGTCAACAAGTTACTGAAAAAGTGCTTGTGTTTAAAGTGCTTTGGGACTCTTTGGTAATATTGCAGACAATGTTAAACTTAATCATCACATCGACCTCCTCTGATGACCCATTTGCGATGGGAAACTGTTCTTAAAGTACACTGCGAGAGAGAGAGCTGTGCATGAAGTATGATTTTAACGTGGTGGAAGCAAAACAGCAAAAGTAAGAGAGAATTAATGACGACATTTATCAAATGTGAAGCGTAGTTTGAATCTTCTTTTGCTGCTGGTTCAGGGAATTTTTGTTAAAGAGAGACAAGACCTAGCGCAAAAAGGATGTAAACACAAAGCGCGCATCCGCGCTCTGTGTTTACGTTGCTGAAATCGTTTTGTGGGCTTTAATCTGAGATTCTGGCATTTCTGGCAAAATACATTTATATTTAAAAGTCGATTCAGGATTTAATTAATTGATTTCTCTTTATTCAAGCTACTCACCTCTATCTATCTGCCTGCACTTTCAAACGTACACACAAAGGACTACAGGAATATCTGGACTGCGGCTAATTAGAGAGGTCCCACCCCTGACTATCTCTGACTGGTTTAGACCATGATAGGGGCATAATATATGTCAGTTGTTGACCAGTGTTGGTCAAGTTACTTGAAAAAAGTAATCAGTAACTAATTACTGATTACTTCCCCAAAAAAGTAATCCCGTTACTTTACTGATTACTTATTTTCTAAAGTAATTAGTTACTTAGTTACTTTTTAAAAACATGATTTACAACCTGAATAGGTGATAAAGCGATAGATCTTTCAGCCCAATTCTACTTTTTCTACATAATCCATCATACAAAATGTAATCAAATGGAAAAGTCTTTTTTTTTAAACTTGTTTTATCAGTTTTAATCTTTTAACTTTATGCATCAAGCAAAAATTCAATTATATGCAACATTCTCTGACTGGAAGAAATTAGTTTAACATTTAAACTTATTTTCTGCACATTCCAGCACATAAAATAAAATATTTTTTGTGTTTACACTCACTCTTTCAAATAGATGCAAGTAAAACACAGCAGAAAATAAATAAAGTCAAAGACTCAGCGGTCCTGTTGCTCTATTTTCACCTGTAAAGCAGGACTGAGGTAGGCGGAGGTTTACCCTGGTGCAGGTGTGCCGCGGTCAGTTGAAGAATCCGCGAGTTTCTCTGTGAGTTTCCCATTATGTCGTTGTGCACTCGGTGCTTGCTTGGAAGTTTAGGGGGTTTTTTCGCTGTAAAAAGAAGTTTTCTTCCCACGCACGATGGACGCTAATGTTTTTGTCACTTTTTATGGAATCAAACTCAAAGTAAGGTCAGTACTTCCACGCTTTAAACGCTGCACGCTCATACTCTCTCCCACAATCGATATGTGATCCATTGTTGATCTGCACACAGCTGTTGTCACTAACGGCGCACTCGCTTACGTCACTGTCGTGAGACATTCTTGCAAAAAATCACGGTTTTAGTAACACAGTAACGCAGCGTTACTACGGGAAAGTAACAGTAATCTAATTACCGTTTTTGCAATAGTAATCCCTTACTTTACTCGTTACTTGAAAAAAGTAATCAGATTACAGTAACGCATTACAAGTAACGCGTTACTGCCCATCTCTGTTGTTGACCACATGGAGACTTTCAGAGTTGCAGCGGCTTTTCTTTCTTTTTTCGACACTGCAAAGAACTCTAACTAATGGTATAGTAAGAAACTGAGCGTCAGTGTCACATGAAGCTCATGGTCTTACAAGTAAAGATATTATTTATAATATTTTCGGACTGTTCATGTTACAGTAATGCTGAGATGTATTTAGAGGGCTAAGTAGATTGGTTACTTTCCCTTTAGGATCAATAAAGTTATTCTTATTCTTTAACTATTCTCAACTCGCAGTGCCGCTAATGGGTTGTCATCAGCAGACAGCAATGAAAGAACAGCATCATTTAAGGTAAAACGTCTAACTAACAAATTGAGACTGCCCCTTGTCATGGATGACACTTGTGGTATGTCGTGACATTTTGCACTCTTCCTGTGCAGGGTCTTAGCATTATTTTTTGTGGTTTGCTCTTAGTCAGAGGCTCATTATGCTTGTTCTTCTAGAAGTGAATGCCTCTTGTGTTGACATTACTACAGCTCTCTTTTGCAGGAAAGATTATTACAACCTAACCTACCTCAGGGGGGGAAAGAAGAAAGAAGAAAATAAATTACAAGATATCATCTTTACTGTGTAAGTGATTTAATTCCACAGCCATTCACTGGTATCTGGTTACAGTGACTCCAGAAATGCTTGCAAAAGTACGGGACAAGTTTGCCAATCATATGGACATATGTCACATGTCTGGAGAGAGACATATTAAGTTCAAGTACTGTATTTATAACTTTTATTAACTATGTATCTTAAAATGTAAGGTGGGCTCTATGTCCATTACTTTGAAGAATGTAGCATTCTAAAATCAGATACGTTTTTTATATGACATATAATGTGTTTGAGAAATTGGAAATTTGAAAGAGCTATAGTAAAAACAATGAAATAAACAGTGATTCCTTTTAAAATTTTGCTTTATTAGAAAGTAGAAAAAGAAGAAAGTGTAGTCAAAAAGCAATACAGAAAGTAAAGTAGAAACAATGCAGATTTAAGGCACTTTTACATTTGCTTATCTTTTCAGGTGTGAAAGCTATGTACCCATGTTTATGTATGGTGTGCAATGACAATTGCTAAAATACTGGACAGTCAATCTTTTCCTACACAATACTAAAAAGACTGGTTATAGATATCTCACCCAAGTTCCTGCAAGGGAAAGGGTGATGAACCCACTTCCAGTTATATGATGTTTAAACAAACGCCTGTTCATGTAATAGATGTGCTGATGCTTTTAATAGTCTGTAAAGATTATAGCAAGCAAGGAACCTACTCTATAAAAGATGAAACAGAAGCCATTAAATGAAAAATAATAGATCAAGTGGACCCAGCAGTGGCATGTTTAACAGCATCAAAGATTCATATTTGGCTGTTAGGTCATATCTGCATTGATGTCGGTATCACATTTCAGGGGCACCCATTGTGTTCTTGATCCACTTGACTTGTTTTTCTGAGAGAAAAGAATAGACTCCAGGTTTTTTTATGTTACCACACTCTTTAGGTCCAAAAGAAGTGACTCCAACTAGCACTCCATTGCACAACAGTGGCCCTCCTGAATCCCCCTGCAGAAAGAGCAATCGCTTTTGAATTATTTACAACTTTCAAGGTGGCAGCGGGTCTTCAAGCACAAAAAATATGCATGATCCTTACCTTACAGGTATCAGTCTTTTTTTTACCCTTTGAACCAGCACATATCATGTCACTGGTGATAACAGGGTTGCGGTTGTAATAGTCACGAGAGTTGCACGTTACTCTATCGATCACAGTCACATTAACAGACATAAGGACATCTGATGGTTTGTTTTTTTTAGTTAGTCCCCATCCAGCCACCAGACAGTTGCTGTCAGCTGCAGGGTCTTTGACATGTTTATGTAGCTGGAGACAATTCACCGTTTTGGTTTCCTGCACTGGTTCATTAAGCTGAAATAAGATTAAAAAGAAACATAACATAGGATATAAATTGTGTATACGTATCTTTACAAAGATTTTTCTTAATAAAAGAACTATATGCAGTAATTCAAAAACCGAAGCCTCCTTTTCTACAATTTGCTTCAAGGAGTCAACGTGATCTTTTAAGCTTTATCAAAAAGGAAATCTTTAAGACTAACCTTAAAAGTAAAGAGGGGGTTAATTGTGAATTTAGTGACATGAATTTAACCAGCCAGAGTCAGTGAAAAATGTTAAGTGTTTCCATTTTTTGACCTTAAGGGGCTTGAGTATGACTGGATGCTTTCAGGTAACCACTTGAAAAGCATGCAGTCTATGCAATGGCCAGATTAAGAATTCAATACCCTGTTTACTTTTCTGAGTAGCATCAAAGTGTCTACAATAGCATGAGGGCTTTGAAGGTTGAAGATCAACAAAACTGCTATTTTTTAGTCACAGCAGAAAGGAAGGATGTTTGAATGAATATGGGCTTTTTATAAAATTTGTCTGATACTCAGAATCAGTCACAGAACAGATTAGAATAAATTACAGTGTTTGCAATGAACCTTAATTACAGCTACTAAAAGTGTTGATATTGTTAAAACAACATAGGGACATGCGAGAGCCTTGGAAGAGTATAACAGGCACACAAAGTGTTTGATTAACAGCATTTTGAATAAACAGCAACTGAAAATAGAAGAAAAGAGACTTTGATTTTGTTTGATTTAGACCATTTCTTATCTGAAGCTTCAGATATGTTATTTTAGATTCCTTTTTAATTCACATTGCTGAATCTTTGCTCTGCTCACTGTTGGACATTCAATTATCACCTTACCTTCAGCAACATGAGGTCATTGACTTTTTTTTCTTCAGAATAGCTGGGATGACGAACACATTTCTGAACCTTTCGGACCTGCCTTAAACGTGTCTCTTTCTTTTTCTTTTTCTCGATGGAATGCACTCCCAGGATCACCGTACTTATACTGGAAGAGAAAAAAAACATCAACAACACTTTGTGGTGATGATAGTTTGTTTATAGAACAGGTTAATAAAAATTTATAGATCATTGTTTGGTTGTTAGTGCTTTATAAATAAAATTCCTTACAGCATCTCTGTGAAAGATCTATCTTTGTAAAATGTGTAAAATGAGATTGTTTAATACTATGCTGTTGATAAAAATAAACATCAACGTATGCACATTAGCTCTACAGTTTCTATATCTTTCATCTATAATACTGTAGACACACTGGTCACATAAGCCAAACAGAGTAAATATGATGTCATCAGAAAATCTGTCATAATTCTGTAACTCAGTGTGTGTCTGCATGTGTATGTGTATGTGCATGTGTGTCTTTTTAAAAAGGTCTGATAGTTCAGTAAGAGATCAACTGTTTATTTAAAAGGTAGATATACTGAATGTGTGTGTGTGTTTCCATAATGAAAGCCAGATGCGGCAAAAATTGTATCTTTTGTAAATAAAGTCCATAAGCATCAGAATAATAAATATACTGTTGACTGGCATATACACAAAACAATTGTATTAAATTGCATTTTAACATTTTAAAGCTTGAAAATTGTAATAAAAGTACGATTTAATTTCCTACTTCTGACAGTGAGCAGCAGTCAGGACCCATGTTGGATCAATTAATATTCCTCCACACATTGTTCCATCACCCTCCAGCAGAGCCATAAAAGGCAGCGAGTGTGGCTTGACTTCTTTCCCTCCAATGATCTCAGAACCATGACCTAAAACAAAATAAAAATGTCCAGTCACTGGATGTTGAAGTCAAGAACAGATGAGCAAAAGAAAGAAGCACACTGCATCTCAACAAACTGCTTTGTAAGACTGAAAGACCTCAGGAATGTGAGTTTGCATTGTGCATGTTTACATAATGGAGCAAAAAGCAAATTCAAGAGAAAACACTGCTCACCAGACTGGATGATGAAGAGAATCACACATGTGATGAAAAGACTGAAATCTCTCGGGCAGAACATTTCTGCTTACCTCTCCTTATCAGATGCTGAATGCACTGAAACCTTGATCATAGCTGTAATGCACAACTTATGTTGAGCTGAAAGGATGTGGTCTGGCTGCAAAAGGTTCAAGCTTACATCATTTCAAGAACTCTGGTTGAATTTACCACGAATAATGACCATTTTGTTTATTTACTGTGCGATGGTGGGTTTCTTTACGTGATTCCGAGAACGTTGTCACTGGGTGCAGATATGTCAGTAAGTCACTGACACTTTCACATTTGCTTTCTAAAATGTCATCTTATTAACCAGAAGAAAAAATGATTTGCAGAATAAACAATGAAAAAAGACACACTGTTCACAGACATGTTGAAATCATAAAACCATGAATGGACTCAAACATAGTGAATAATTGCAAACAATGCTCTGGAACTGTGTAAAACAAAAACTCAGTAAAACATTTGAGGTTGTCTTTTTGTGAAGTTTACGTTAAGTCTTTTAAAAAATTCATTATCACAGAAAAAATAATCATATCATTGGTAATATTTGTATTTTAATATTATTTTACAAAAACAAGACAAGGACAGAATAGGATAGAACATAATGGATGTATTCAACTCTCTTCTGTGGTAAAGCTGGTATTTAAAAAAGAGGGAGAACAGGAGGAGAAAATAAATAAATAATTATTGTCACAGTTGGGGAAGTGGGGAATGAGGACCCAAGTGCCGGCCTCCTTATGCTGAACAGTGCGTTTATTTATAGTGCAGTAAATAATCCACAGAATAAATCCCCATGCACTCCCCTGACTCCCGTGTCGTGTCTTCTCCCAAAACATCCGTGTTCTGTGCTCTCCACTCCCGTGTCTCTGCATTCCCCATGCCTGCTGCTATCTGACGTTCCACGCTCCTCCTGAGACACAATAGAAACAGCCATCAAGACACCACATAACTAGTCTTCAACACTGACTTGAAGACTGACTTGGAGTCTCACGCAATAATCCCACGCCAGAGGGAGCTCCATCATACTCTTAAATAGCTCCCCCTACGAGCCTCATCATCAGCAGGTGCATGGCATGGTCTTCAGGTGTGGTCAGCCCCCTACCAGGGCCACACCCACCAGGCCTGCAGGTGCCTGTCACCCAGCCTACAGGAAACAGTGCCAACCGCAGACAAACAAACATCCCAACACACACCTGCCTATTCCTACAACTTGGGACACAGCCGGCAGCTCAGTGCAGCTAAAACACACAATAATAATAATAATAATGATAATGAGTCCACACTGCTCAAGAACCCTGGATCCATCAAACCCAGATCCCTGACAATTATAAAGAGTGCATATACACATACAAGCAATTGTAGTAAAGAGCCTTCAATATCAATATCAGTATCTTGTGGATTTTGTGGGGTCCAGAAGAGAGATTTTGGATGCCTCCGTCTGCATTTTGGACCCTTCCATGGTCAGAGAATACCACCACAGCTACCCAAACAAGCCCGGGAGGCTCACCGAAGGACTCACCTTCACTAGAGTCCTTCGGGTGCTTTAGACCATCGAACTATCAAAAAAGACCACATCTGGTCTAATGAAACAAAGACTGGGCTGAAACTGGGCTGAATGCCAAGCATCAGGGTTGGAAGAAAACAGGTACTGCTCATCACCTGGCCAATACCATTCCTACAGCAAAGCACGGCAGTGTCAGCACCATGCAGTGGGGATATTTTTCTGTAAAAGGAAAAAAAGTGGGAGACTAGTTAGGATCAAGGCAAAGATAAAATCAGCAATATAGAAAGACATCCTTGATGATAACCTGCTCCATAGCACTGTACTTTGGACTTGGGGAGAGTTCATATTCCAACAGGACAACGAACCAAAGCACACAGCCAGGATAACAGAGGATTGGCTTAGGGACCACTCTGTGAATGTCTTTAGTGGCCCAGCCAGAGCCCAGACTTGAGCCTGATTTAATATCTCTGAAGAAAACAGAAAATGGCTGTGGACCAACACTCCCCATCCAGCCTGATGGAGTCTGACAGGTTCTGCATACAAAAATGTGAGAAACTGCCCAATAACAAGTATGCCAAGCTTGCAGCATCTTACTCAAAATTACTTCAGGATATATTTCCTGCCAAAGGTGCTTCAACAAAGTATCGAGCAACGGCTCTGAATACTTAAATGCATGATATATTTTTGTTTTTTATTTTAATACATTTGCAAGAATTTCAAGCAAAGTTTGTCCCCTTTTTCATGATGGAGTACTGTGTGTAGAATTCTGGGAAAAAATGAATTTGATCCATTTTGGAATAAGGCTCTAACATGACAAAGGCTACGTTCACACTGCAGGCGAAAGAGCATCAAATCTGACTTTTTTGGTATGACAGTTTGAACAGCACAAATCCGATATTTTCAAATCCGACCTAGGTCACTTCGGTACGTGGTACTGAATCCGATAAATATCTGATGTTTTAGAACGCGACTGCTGTTTGAATGGTCATATCACATTAAATCGGTCTTTTACGTCACTGACACAAGACAGACGCCAATTATCAGCACTGGAGAAGACAAACAAGAAAGCATGGCGGCCATTGTTAAAGCACGGGCTCTCTTTTTTCTCAGTGTCCTTCTTTCTCTAATTAATTTGTCAAAATTCTGTCGGTTACGACTGTGCAGAAATTGATAGACTGCTGCAACAACACCTACTAGCTCTGTAGCCGCCATTTTTACTTTCGTAAACAGAGCGTGTTGTGTGTGACGTCTTCTTTTGTGCATGCGGGCCGCTTTGAGGGCCGTGAACGTTCACACTAGAGTGCGTTTGCTGTCACATTTTATTTGTAGTGTGAACAACCAGACAAAAAGATCGGATTTGATCAAAAAATCGGAATTGAGCATTAAGACCTGCAGTGTGAACGTAGCCAAAATGTGGAACAAGTGAAGCACTGTGAATGCTTTTCGGATACACTGTAGCTGGTTACTATTGTTTTGTGGAGCATGATGTACCAAGTCCTTCTTCTTCTACATGACGTTATCACACACACTGTCCAGCAAATTATCCCTGTGGATGAATTACAATATGGTAAATGGTCTGTATTTGTATAGCGCTTTTCTAGTCCCTAAGGACCCCAAAACGCTTTTACGCACACATTCACACACTGGTGATGGCAAGCTACATTGTAGCCACAGCTGCCCTGGGGCGCACTGACAGAGGCGAGGCTGCCGGACACTGGCTCCACGGGCCCTCTGAGGCAACCAGTAGGCAACGGGTGAAGTGTCTTGCCCAAGGACACAACCGAGACTGTCCAAGCCGGGGCTCGAACCGGCAACCTTCCGATTACAAGACGAACTCCCAACTCTTGAGCCACGATCGCCCCTCAATACAATAGAGCTCAAATAAAAGGCATGGAATTTCATAGATATGGTTGCCTTTTCCCTTCAACATTACAAGGTCCATCCATCCATCCATTCTCTTCCACTTATCCGTGTCAGGGTTGCGGGGTGGCTGGAGCCTATCCCAGCTACTTTACAAGGTTACTCAATTTTTTAGTTTTGTTTTAGCTTATCAAGCAGTTTTATATAACCATATAACCACAGCTCTGTAACAGGAGGAGTGGCCCAGGACTGAATTATCTAAAAGTAAAATAAAAAAGTAACGTGTGGAAAAAGATTGGTCAGTGGTTTCTGAGCACAAGTAATCAGGATGAAAAATGAACAAATAAGAAAGCATGCTCAGTAATTTATCTACATCAAAACAAAATCAGTTCACAAGCCTCAGTTTCAGTTTCAGTATATAAAGCAGGAGCTGGTGAATCTTTCTCACTGGCAGGCTGAATAATTTCACTTTGTTGTTTTACTTTCATGAGTTTTGTATGTACATTAAAAAAACAAAACAAAAAAAAAACCTTTGTATGCTTTTATTGCAGAGGTAGCCTTCAAATGCAGCAAACAGGAGTACTCATATTCTTGGGGTTACTTGGGGATTGAAAAACAAAGAAAAGGAAAAGTTTGTGCAATGATAAGGACTAACAATAATAAGGATCTGTCATATATGTGCAGAGATCAAAAATAAAAATGTAAAAGAATGAAATGATAATATTAATAATGCTCAAGTCAGTGGTCTACAGGAACAGCAGTAACAGATTTAACAAGGAAGATTACAAAGATGCTCGTGTTCATTAAATTATGTGGACTGATTCCTGTGGATTCCTTAAAATTCAGATGACTTAGTTGTTTTTTTGATCCACTTGAGTTGTTTTTTGGAGAGAAATGAGAAGACTGCAGGCTCATTTATCTCGCCACACACTACAGCTCCAAAAGAAGTGACTCCAACCAGCTCTTTATTGCACAGAAGTGGCCCTCCTGAATCCCCCTGCAGCAAGAACAAATGTTTGACATTTTTGGGGGGTGTTTTAACTATTCTGGAGATTTAAAAAAGCCAAAAAGGTCTTGCGCTTTATTGCAATTTACAATTTCATATTACAAAGCAACTTACTAATATATACTTACATTACATGTACTAGCCTTAGCGTTTCCATTTGAACCAGCACATATCATGTCACTAGTAATAACAGGGTTGCGGTTGTAATAACCACGAGAGTTGCACTTCTTTCTGTCAATCACAGTCACATTGACAGACAACAAGACATCCGACCTATTCTTCTTTTCAGTTTTTCCCCATCCAGCCACCAGACAGTTGCTGCCAGCTGCAGGGTCTTTGAGAGTTTTGCCCAGCTTGAGAAATGTCACTGTTTTGGTTTCCATCACTGGATTGTTAAGCTGAAAAAAAGAAGATTTGCATATTGATAATGATTATCTATGTATTATGTTTATATAAATGGTATTTATATAGCCCTTTACTAGTCCCTAAGGACCCCAAAGCGCTTTACATATCCAGTCATCCACCCATTCATTCACACACTGGTGATGGCAAGCTACATTGTAGCCACAGCCACCCTGGGGCGCACTGACAGAGGCGAGGCTGCCGGACACTGGCGCCACCGGGCCCTCTGACCACCACCAGTAGGCAACGGGTGAAGTGTCTTGCCCAAGGACACAACGACCGAGACTGTCCAAGCCGGGGCTCGAACCGGCAACCTTCCGATTACAAGGCGAACGCCCAACTCTTGAGCCACGATCGCCCCTTTATATAGTTATAAAGTAAGTAAATAAGACAGAACATAACAGCAGGGTGCATACATGAAACGCCCTAACTAAGCCGCTGGCTTAATATACAGGAATATTTGTGCTGAGTATGGCCTGGATGTCCCAAGGTCAAAATGGAATACACCCTCTAGGGTGGTTAAGAATGACCAAGCTAAGACCCTGTGGAACTAAGTAAAGAAAGAAGGCTGTAGTAATAGATGTAGCTATATCAAGTGATAGCAACATCAGGAAGAAGGAACATGGGAAGCTTGGGAAATACCAAGGGCCGAGAGAGGAACTACAGAAGATGTGGAGGTTGATTCAAAAGTTGTCCATGAGGTAATTGGAGCACTTGGAGCAGCTCACCCCCAAACTAGGTTAAGCTTCCTACAAGTGTCATTATTACTAAAACTAGTAGTGTGGCACACTAAGCAGGAAAGTGCCAGAGGAACAGGGGATAAAGCATGATGCTATAGCAACATGGCTGAGAGCTAAGATAGAAAATCCCTAAAGATAAAATTAATCAATACTTTAAATATAATTAGCTGGTAATTTCAACAGTGAGTGTAGTGTCGTGATACTGGACTGCAGCGAGCCAACACCAAATGAGAGTCAGTTAATAAACAGATTGCTAATTTTTAACAGTCAGTTATTACTCATTGGTCAGTACTAGCTTACAATGTTTTGACTTTAAAAACATGTTTCAACTATGTAAGAAGAGTAAGTAAAGAAAAGAAGAAAAGTAAATGTTAGGTCCTGAGCTGCCTAACATTTCATATTATTCATATTGTTACATATTTCAATTGTCTTTTCACAAATAGAAATGTTTTATGTAACATAAAAAACATGTAATACTAAATCAAATCTCATGTGATTAAAAGCTCTAAAAAAATTGTGCACTTTAATTTACTGCCCCATTTTAAACAAATTCCTCTAAGTGGGTTTTCTTGAAAAAGCGTTTAAATTACAGGGTTGCGTCTTTGCTTCATTTAGTATTGTGAATTGTACAGTGAATATTGACCTTACCTTGAGCAACATGAGGTCATTGCCCTTTAATATATTACAAAAGTCAGGATGAGGAAATTGTTTCTTAACCTCTCGGAATTGTTTCGAATCTTTTTCCTCTTTCTTGATGGAGTGTGCTCCCAGGATCACCTCACTAATACTGTAAAAGAAAAAAATACAGAGTAAAGTTAACATATATAAAAGCTTCATAGGGGAGGACTACGATAAGATAAATTAACTCTATATTTTGTTATATGCATATTATTAGAGGTGGTTGCGTTATGGGTTTTACTGAAAAATTACTTTCATGGGTGTAGGGTGATGAGGGTTAGAATATGAACAGATTTTGTCTATTGTCATTTTTTGGAACGTTATCAACCTCTATTTTCATTAATGTGCAAAGCAGTCAAACATACTCGTGTCTTACAGGCTTTTTTCCTGAGAGCTGAGGCTTGTCCTTAAAAACGGCAGAAAAATCTGAGGGATTTTTAAAAGCAATGCTGTAGTGGGGCGAGGTGGACGCACCTGAGCGTCATCAGCGATCACGCTGCGCCTGCTTTAACCCTTTAAGACCTACCATAGAACCAAGTTCGCCAGAGCTTATATTATATTTTTACATGCTGTGGAGCCATTTTTGGGAGCATTTCAAGTTGCTATACATCAATACAACCATTATAGCCCAAACTTTAATAATATGTCTGCATTAGGTGCATAGTAATTACATAAATTGCAAAAAAGTGCAATAAACTACAAAAAAATTGAAAATCGTTTTTGTTTTTTTAACATATATTTCTAGTTAGAGAAATTTAAGAGGCTTATCCCTCAAAACTGTAAATACAAAAAAGTTACACAAACTAGTTTCCCACCACAGGAAATTTATTTTGAGTGTCTTCATAGTTTTATTTTTGAAATACACCAATTTCTATACACTGCAGGAAAAACGAAAATAAATATTATAGTGCAAATTTGCAAAATAACAGCATATGCATCAAAATAAACTATTTCCAGCAGTGCAATATGAGTCTTAAGCATCCCAGAAACGACACAGAAAGTCATAAAGTCAAACATAACTTTTTAAAACACATAACAAGTAAAACACAAGCTCATAAGGCCCCGATCGTAAAAAACTACATTTCCGCAAAATGACGTCACTTCCGGTTTCGGGCAGGTCATGCGGTCATGTGATAGTTCGCGCTGATGGACGTAGGAAGTGTTACAAACAGCTGATGGATCGGCGAAGCGTGTTTCTGGAATATCATGTTTTTGTTGCTGCAAGTGATTTTTATGCAGTTTTTGCAAAGCTATATGTGGAAGGAAACTGTGACCTAGGACAAGCTGATGGCATAAGATGTAAGTACAACTCCTCCGGTTTCATATGCAAAAAAAATTATTGCGCTAGCTTACTTGGTTGCAGAGCTACCGGGATTTAAAAATAGTTACGCAAAACAGAGCGTGCCCGCTCCGATCGGCTGTAAAGGGTTAAAAGGGTGAACTAGGTCCTTTCTTAGTTGTTGTAGGGGAAGTGAGCAACTGCGAGGTGAAAAACTGAAGCAGGGTGTGAAAAGTGACAGCAACCGAGAGTAATAAAAGCAACACTGAAATGTGGTCGCTTCCGCCATGAGTTTATTCAAATACATTTTTAAGGAGATGCTGATTTGATTGTGCCTACTATTAACATGATAAGTAATTATGTAAATTATTTACACTGAAGATGTGAAGTTTTAGCATATTTGTACTCACAGTATCAGTGAAAGGATTACTGACAGTATTTTATATGTAGACATATGTTATATGTATATATTATTTTATATTATTATGTATATATTATAAAAATGTATTAAAAAACACACAATGTGTTATTTTTCACAGTCTGTTAAAAATATTAAGATATTTTGATTTGATGTCAGAAGAGTAAGTCTGTACTTAGTGCAGTGGGCAGCAGTCAGGACCCATTGTGGATGGATTAATATCCCCCCACAGAAAGACTTTTTACTTTTCAAGTAAGCCATGAAACTCAGGGAGTGTGGCCTGACTTCCTTCCCTCCAATAATCTCAGAACCATGACCTAAAATTAAAAGAAAATATTCACTTAAATATCTAAATCACAAGATAATCAAGTCAAGAACTTAAAAATGAAAGAAGGAGCAGATGAGTAAAACACAAGAAATGCCAGCGGCTTTGTAATACTGAAAGTAATGCCCTTGCATTCTGTGTACTGAATGAATGTGCAATAGAAAATATTACTCACTTGACTGGATGATGAAGAAAATCAAACATGAGATTAAAAGACTGAAATTCTTCAGGCAGAACATTTTGTCTTACCCCTCTTTGATTAGATGCCGAATGCCATGAAATTTACTTTGATGCATAGCTTTATACGCTGAGTTCGAAGGATGTGGTTTGATCATGGAAAATAATGAGTCAGCAAAACTGACACATGCCAGCTGATGAACTGGTGATATTGTTTCAAAGCAAGTGGTCAGATTTATCACAAATAATAACAATTTTCTGTAGTTTCTATATGAGAGAGGGGATTAAATTGAACTTCCATTGTAGTTTTAAGGTTTTTATTAAAAGTCAAGAATGGATTAACTGAATTCAATTTAATTTTATTTATATAGCTCCAAGTTAAAAAGGCACTTATATTGGTGCCAAAGTATAATTCAGTTTAATGCAGTAACCTGAATTGTCAATCAAAGCGACCAATCACATTAGGACCCCATTTTGTTTATGCTCTACCCCCCAAACAGTCAATAGTCAGTTGATTTCAGTTTCAAGGAAATCTTCTGCAGCGCTTCCAAAGCACACACTCTGGTGTGCGCAATGGCTTCTTTGTGGCCGTGGCTGCTGAACTCTTCACATATGGATTTTTGAATTTCTGCACAAGGAATTGTGTAAAGTATCAATGAATACTAGTGTTTGTAAAAACTAAATAATTTGCTTGTTATTTTGATTTTTTTCATACAGAACTTTTAACATAAATATAAATATCTGAACTCTTGTGGGGAGCATCTGGTCGTGGTTGATGTGAAATTATGTTGTTTCATTTCCACTTCCAGATTATGGCCCCAGCAGTGCTCACTGAAACCTTCAGTAGTTCAGACGTTCTACTGTAACCAGTGTCATCAGTATGTTTTGCAACAATAAGTTTGCAAAGGCCACTGATTTTATCCATCATGACATGTTTCTTCTGTGACACCTTGCTAATGAGCCTCCTTTTGTACAGGCCATCAGTTGGGACTTACCCAGCTGAATTTGCCCTTTCTTTACATGCTCAATACTTTTTTTACCCTGTAATAATAAAATAATGGATTGCATTTATATAGCGCTTTTCGGGGGCCTCAAAGTGCTTTACAATGCCACTATTCATTCACTCTCACATTCACACACTGGTGGAGGCAAGCTACAGTTGTAGCCACAGCTTCCCTGGGGCAGACTGACATTCTGTGTCCTGTGTCCATTCTCATTATTACATACAACATATGGACTTCTATGGTTTGATTTATTTGCATGTGTGGACTGGATGGATTTTTACTGATATCTGGCGAGAATTTCATATTCATATGCGCCTTTTTTTAGGAAATTGGGGAGATATTCAGTACTTATTTTACTCACTGTATATTCGTACATTTGACAGTTGAAATGAGCACTAAATCTGTTCACAATGCACAGGTTTATTAAAATTTACTGTTGAAATGCTACATCTCTTCAATCCATGCACATTCTGCACTTGGTAATCTGTTTACATTAACCCTATAAAGCCCTTTGTATCATATTTGATACCTGAGTTTCTGAGACTTCTATCTCATCAATATGATCAATACTTGTCATAATTTCAAAATGTTATGGACAAAATATTAACATTGTTGTTAACAAAACGTTGAAAAAAAAAGCCCAATGTATCAAATGCGACACAAAAAAAAAATATTATAAATATATAATAAAAATATGTCATGAACAACATGATATAGCAAAAAAAAAAAGTGTATTTTGTTATAAGGGTTAATAAACATCTAAGTTCCCCCCAAAAATGGGTTGGGGTTGAATGGGATGAGTCTTACAGGGTTAATGGTCAACACAAAACTTTCATCTTCCTGGTGAAACTGAACAAATGCTAATTTTGGATCGTGTTATCAGAATTACTCAAGTAATACAACGAATTATAGTAAAGAGAGGTACTTGGTAAGGGTCACAAATTTAACAAATATTTGTGTCTATCATAAACTCAACGGGTGCAATGACACAAAATGAACCCTCTATGGTGGATCCAGTGGTCAAGGTTTTTCAGGCAGCAGTGTTTTAATTGTTTACTAAAGTTTAATTTTATATGTTAATATATACCAAGACTGACAATCATATTTGACACATCACTTGCAAATTTGGCAACAATATGACAAATATGGCCGGTCACCGGTCATATACATGCTGGACTTATGCACAGTTCGTTTATTCTTGTTTTCTAAACAGGCAAGTGCACATAGACTATTTGAATTTGTGTTTGATGGTCTAGAAAAAAAAATTAACTCCAGTTACACTTGCTCGCCTAGATGGCTAAATGGTGAAGAGGACGAGACTGTAATTCTACTGACACTTTCCAAGATGACAGTGAATAAAGTGCGGGACCATGTGGTGACATATCACCATTCATATAAATGCGTGCAAACGTCACTTTTTTGAAGCTGAGGTGCGGTCACAGCACAAACCGTCATGGTGGGTGATCCTGACCACTATCATTAGACCCCCATTTATTGGACAGGCACTCGAGGATAGAAAGAGGAAATCTTTCATATCACATGACATACCTTTGTCTTCAAAACATGCACATCTAGCAAAGAATCATGCACTTCTCATTTTCAGCAGCTTTATTTGAGTTCATTTCAATCCCATTTCTTTCTTTTACTATTTTTTAAAAACGTTTAGACCACTAGTTTTTGGCAGATATTCAAAAAATGCTGAATATTATAGCAAAAATACAGCTTTCCAGTCATACTGATTCAACTTAATTTCACCCGATATTTTCCCGTTGTGCCCCATCAGTGGGGCCTGCTCCACTGTTTGAGAACACTCATGTCCAGTAAGACTCTTAGAGAAATCTTATCTGCTTTAACAAAATCCTTTAAACCTCAAAATATAGACTCATATAAATGCAGACCATTGGTGACAAAAATTTGTATTTAAATTTATGCAACAAAAACAAATGTTTAACAGATAGTAAAGGTTTAAGAAGGAAAAAGACTCAGAGAGAGATCTAATTTTGAGTCATAGTTTTTTTGATCCACTGGAGTTGTTTATCTGAGAGAAAAGCATACACTCCAGGGTGTGTTTTGTTACCACACTCCTTAGCTCCAAAGGAAGTGATTCCTGTCAACACACCACTGCACAACAGCGGTCCTCCTGAATCTCCCTGTAGAGAAAATTATAATATGATGGTCACTGAGTGTTTCTTCATTCACTGTGTGTTTATACATCACTCTGCATTTAATTATAAAATATTAATAATCTCTGCCCATAATAATCTCGTCAACAGCATGTCTTTTTCCTGTCCTCCTCCCTCTACCTCCCATTGGTCGAGGCAAATGGCTGCCCCTCCTGAACCTGGCTGTGCTGGAGGTTTCTTCCTGTTAAAAGGCAGCTTTTCCTTCCCACTGTCTCCAAAGTACTTGTTCAAAGGGGGTCTTCTGATTGTTGGTGTTTTCTCTGTATTATTGTACAGTCTTTACCTTACAATGCTTTAAGACAACTGTTGTTGTGATATAAATGTAGCCAAGTGAACTAATACTACGCATGGAAAGGGTTTAAAAAGAGGGAATTGTGTTTTTGACTGGTTGCCTGTCTACCGGAGGTCTGTTGTAGGGTTGTCATGGGGATGACTAGACCTCGTGTTTTGGGGGTATACTGTCCCTTTAAGAGCCGCCGTAAGCCAGAGCACGCATGCACTCAAGTTTGTGTCACACTGAGCGCTGTGAGCGGGAGCACTGGAGAGTTAGAGACTGCAAAAGATTCTGTGGCTAGCTACACACGAGGTAAATGTGCTAAAAAGTGTAGCATACTGCAAAATATTGTCACCAGTGTTGTAGTAGACTGTAATTAGCTAAGTTTCTTTAGCAATGACTCCATGTTTGTGACCATTTCTGTACAGTTCTTAACGCGCGACGGGTGCATGTTTAATGGTCACGTGCTGTGAAAGGGACTGAAGAGCGGGTTGGCGTGAGTAGTTACAGTGTCCTAACAGATTTCAAAGTTGTTAAGTTTATACTTTTACTCACTTTGCATAACTCTGTATGTTTCTGTTTGATTCAGAGGGGAGATCACTTGCTGTGTGATTCCTGCGTGTGTACTTGTCCTAGCACAGTAGCTGTGTGGAGAAACCGAAGTGAGTTCATGATGTTCTCCCATAGAAATGTATGTTTAAAAGAGAGTTTACAGTGCACTTTATTGCCAGTTGACCTGCGAAGTTGTGGGATGTAAACAATGTGTTTATTTGTTTTGTTTTCTCTTTTTTTGTTGTATTTGTTTCTTGACAGGTCACTACTGTTGTCTATACTGTTTGGATTTAACATGTACATATGATAGTTACTGTTGTCTCAGACCCTGAAAGGCAGTTTAGGCTGAGCCAGTGGAATAGTTAAATTTTGCCGTTTCACTCAAAACTACAGAATTAAAACTGTGCTCCTCCGAGTACAGTCGGAGAATAAAAAAGCCCACAAAAGAGTATTTCCTGTGTCCTGTCTCATTCCCCATGACCGGGCCACATAAATAGAATGAAATAGACTTGAATTTATTTAGTAGTTTATTTTTTCTGATCATTAACAGTTAAAGTGGTAAAAATGACTATCAAGCATACATACCTGACAGGTATCTGCTGTCTCTGATCCAGCACATATCATGCTGCTGGTGATAACAGGGTCGAGGTTGTAATAGGCACCTGAGTTGCACTTCACTCTGTTAATCACTGTCACATTGACAGACCTCAGGACATCTGACATTTGCTCGGCTTTGCTTTTAGTTGCTCCCCATCCAGCCACCACACAGATGCTTCCAGCTGCAGGATCTTTGACAGCGTTGCCCAACTTGAGCCAATTAACCGTCTCGGTTTTCTTCACTTTTTTGTTAAGCTAAAATTTAAGATATAATTACTTAAGCATAATGAATTCATCATTGCCTTAATAGAATTTTTACAATAAATAAATAAGATAAAATAAAAACAATTAAAAAAAAACACATTTATTTTAAATGAAACTACTTAAGCCGACTCAACATGAAGTCAGTCTTTAATCACAATCAAAATTGAGAGACTAAAGTCGTAATTCTATTTTGAACAAAAAATTCAAAATACCAGAAGTTTTCAGGATTGTGCAGCTTACACTTACTGTTATATCCTATACAAAATCCACTCTTCCAAGAGGGCATGACAAATGTGGCAATGTGTCTTGACACAACAACTGTAATCTCCACTTTCCCACTCTTTTCTTGAAAAACAGTTTCAAGATTTAAAGATTATCTTGAAGTTTCCACTTTATTCTCAAAATGATTAGTAATACTTTTGTTCTTAATGCGGCCCTGATGCTCTGTCGTACAAACATTAAATGAAAAAAGAAAAATTATCTAAATTTTGCAGAAAAGCATCTTTCTCTTTCTGGTCTCAGGTGGAATTTGAGCTGTTGAATTTTGAACAGATGGGAAGATGAGAAAGACCTTATTTTACATCTGAAGTTAAATAATCATAAGTGACAGCCTGGCTTTGCAGTTGTGTTTATCTTGAATAAACATTTGCTTTTCTTGCTTAACATGTATTATGTAATGTCAGCAAACATAACTTTTATAGAAATCGCTAAGGATCGTTTTTCCATTCTGTTATAGTCATCTTACCTTGAGTAACATGAGGTCATTGACCCTGTCTTTTGCATCAAAACAGGGATGAGGAAAACTTTTTTTCACCTTTTGGATCTGCTTTTTTTTTATCTCTCCTGATGGAGTGCACTCCCAGCAACACGTTCTTAATTCTAAAAGAGCCAAAACAATGCAGTGTTAAATTAAAGTTCAATTATGGCATAGGTTTACTGGCCAAGAAAGTGTCAAATAGAGAAGAAATGAAGATTTGCTTTCTCTCTGATTACTGAGTGGTTACATGATAAATTTTTTTTTACTAAGGTCACGATGTGGCATGTAGCTGATTGGAGTATCATGAAGCTTAAACATGTTGACTTGTATGATATTTTCAATACCCATGATGACATGGATTTTTTTGTGATCCAGTAAAAACATAAACAAATGCTTCAGATTCCTACTTATCACAGTGAGCAGCAGTCAGGACCCATGCTTCATCAATTAGTATCCCTCCACAATTGCCCTTGTTACCCTCAAGCAGAGCCATGAAAGGCAGTGAGTGTGGCTTGACTTCATTGCCTCCAATAATCTCAGAACCATCACCTAAAATGACAAATATTCAAAGAGATCACTAAGACAAATGAGTCGACAAGCGCTTAAACCAAAGACAGAAAACTCTCTGCACAACTTACTTTGTAAGCCTATAAGACATCTATGTGACACAGATCACAGAATCTATACACAAAATACCGGAAGCACATCCAAATACAAATTCTAACATTTATGAAACCTTTAAAATCCATGTAGGAGTGATCAGGAAAAGTGAAATTACACTCCAACTAAGAAACCATAACAAATTTGCTGAAAAACATTACTATGACTTAGACATATGTACATTAATTAACCACTAAATAAATCAAAAGCAGAAGAAATGACTCACTTGACTGAACAATGAGAAGAACGACACATGAGATCAAGACACTGAAAAATCCGAAGCAGTACATTTCTTCTTATTTGGCTTTGACTAAAACACACACTGGTGCGCACTCGTCTTTATGTATCAAGCCTAAAGGAAGTGGTCTGAAAATTCAGCATAATGGGCTCAAGCAAGGCGTGGGAATGCATTTGTTTCAAAGATAGTGGTAGCATTTACAAGTATTCATTCAGTAACCATGTCTTTTTTCTATGTCGTTGCTGAGGTTTGTTCTGTCTGGTGTACAATGAGTCATCCTTGAGTGTACGTTCCATAAATCTACTTGTATGAAAAAAGCTAGAAGAGTGTATTGATGTTAAAAGAAAAAGCACTTTATAATAACTTTACAGTTGGTGTAGAGATTATTTCCTTATCAGACATGTAGCTTTGAAGCAGCTTCACCTGTCAACTAGTGCCAGTAAGAGACAATGAGGCATGTCTGTCAGCAGACAGTCCACAGATACATCCTGAAGGAAACATCTCAAAGGTAGTGCCCAAAAGAAGAAGGAACTGATTATTTTCAAATTATTAATAATTAATTACTTAATTGAATGTATAGTCATAAAGTGGATGTTTTCTATGTTGACATTACTGTAATTAATACTACTCAGAATGAGAAGACAGTATGTGCAAGAAAAAGTTGTTCACAGCCTTCTCTTTTTTAAGGCTTGTAATACGGAAAGTGGTGAATCTTTCTGGCTGACAGGTTGAATAATCTCACTTTGTTGTTTTACTTTCATGGGGTTTGTGTGTCCACAAAAAATGTGTTTTATCTCATGTGTTTCCAGCAAATGTGATTGACCGAAGCAAACAGGAGCACTTATATTTCTCTTGGCATTTTATGTAATTTGCAAAAAGAGAAAATATTTTTTTTAAATTAACAAACATCTTTGTTCACAAAAAAGAAAAAATGAGGGGAAAAGGAGTAAATATGTCATTTTCCACTGCAGGAACTAGGTGATTGTTTGTTTGTTTTTTCCAAAGGAGTAATTCTCTGTTGGCCAATAGAAAGAATATAGGTCTGGCTTTTCATGTCTCAAAGCTAACATGTCAACCTATATGTGCAATCTGCAGTGACAGCATCTAAAATATTAAATTGTAATCCATCACCTATCACAGTGGCTGTGTCCATTTTTGGTAAACAGAACGGCCACAAAGGCAAATATTTGACTCATCTGACTTCAATTCCTGCAGTGGAAATGGCTAGCCACAGCAGAACTAGGATCACATGTGTGTACAAGAAGGAACGCGAGAAGCTTGAGAAGTATCAAGGGCTCAGAGGAGAGCTGCAGAAGATGTGGAGGGAGAGAGTAACAGTGGTCCCAGTATTAATCAGAGCACTAGGTGCGGTGACTCTTAAGCTAGGCGAGTGGCTCCAGCAGATCCCAGGAACAACATCGGAGATCTCTGTCCAGAAGAGCGCAGTCCTAGGAACAGCTTTGATACAGCGTAGGACCCTCAAGCTCCCAGGCCTCTGATAGAGGACCCGACAGAGACCGCAATGACAACAAGACGTCAAAGATTTCCATCTTGTTTATCATGTTGATGCCTCTGGAGTCATGAAATTTCAGTTTGCTTAATTTATTCATGATTCAGTTGAGTTGTTTTTCTGACAAAAAAGAGTAGACACTAACTGAAGTGGTTGTTCTGTGTCTTCTTAAATTAATATATATATATTTAACCGCTGACAGACAAGAAGTATAATAAAAAAAAGTTAACATATATTTACTGTTAACTTTTTCAATTCGTGATTGTGGAATATTCATCATTTTCAGCTTCATTTCAACTTTTGATTTAGTGGTTTGTTTGTTTTTTACTGTGTATTAAGTTGTAGTAGCTCAAAATAGCTGCAAACTTAGGTCAGGTCACTAAACAAATTATAATGCATCATGGATAATCCTAACCACCATCATTCAATTCAATTCAATTTATTTATATAGCACTCTTCACAGGGTAAAAACCACATAGTGCTTCACAGTAATATAAAAACAGAAATACATTTAACCATAAAGTACATAAACAGGACATAACTTTGTCTTTGCAAGACATTTATCTAGACACTCTTATCTCAATATGGCATCTGATTCTTGGTGTGCTTGCTTTTTCTACATTTAGTAACCCAGACCATTGGTTACTAATGCAAAACAAAAGTACATTACAGAAAAGTACACTTCTATCAGTCAACTGAATTTCACACCATATTTCTACAGGTTGACAACCACTGATTTACAACAAACGTTCAGTAACACTCTGCTTTAACATCATCCCTAAAATCATAAATATAGACAGATATAAATGTAGACTCGTGGTGGCAAAATAACACAACTGAACTTAGTATCCCTCTTTAATTTAAAGATGGAAGCAGGAATGATTCAGAGAACTCATTCTATTTTAGATCCCTTCATTGTATTTTTGATCCACTTGAGTTGTTTTTCTGACAGAAAAGAGTAAACTCCGGGTTTTTTAATGAGACCGCACATCCGTCCAAAGGAAGTGATTCCAGCTAGCACACCATTGCACATGAGAGGTCCTCCTGAATCCCCCTGCAAAGAGAGCAATAATATGAGGTTCATTTTTTCATTTATTTTTCGACTCGTTTACGGTTCAAGTAGCGAAGTGGACGGTGAGGCGTACATACCTGACAGGTATCAGCTGTGTTTCTACCATTCGAACCAGCACATATCATGCTGCTGGTGATAACAGGATTGAGGCTGTAATAATCAGCTGAGTTGCACTTCACTCTGTCAATCACTGTAACATTGACAGACCTCAGGACATCTGACATTCGATTGACATTGTTTTTAGTAGTTCCCCATCCAGCCACCACACAGACGCTGCCAGCTTTCGGCTCCTTACTGGTTTTGGGCAGCGTGAGCCAGTTTACAGCTTTGGTTTTTTTCACTTTCTTGTCCAGCTGAAATTTAAATAATACTTATTTAACCATAATGGGTTCATCATTGCTTTTAGTAAAAACAAACAACAAAACACACACATTTATCATATTTGAGAGAGTGCATGTATATATTTGAGCTTATATGTATAATTTTGACTTTGAGAAAATTCAACAAAAACAAATTTTCTATAAATTCCTCTAAATATAATTATCAGCAATCTTGGATCACTTTTCCATTCTTTTGTAGTCACATTACCTTGAGTAACATGAGGTCATTGACCTTGTCCGTGCCATCATAGCAGGGATGAGGCAAACTTTTTTTCACCTTTCGGACTTGTCGGAAATCTTTTTCATCTGCTTTGATGGAGTGCACCCCCAGCAACACCTTCTTAATGCTGTAAGAGCAAAAACGGTGCAGTGTTAAATTACAGTTCAGTTATGGAATAGGTTTATTGATTAAGAAAGTGACAAATATGGTAACAGTGATGCAGAGCAGCACTTGTTCCTTGTAAAGAAGTGTTCAAACCCCTGAGCTCTTGTGGTTTCTTTAGTCACTATCTGCCAGATTATAGCTGCTATAATGAATGCTGAGTGGAGCATCATAAAGAGGAAATGTTACTGACTAGCATGGCATTTTGAATAATCATAGTGCAACATCTTTGCAAGAGCCAACAAGAATTAAGATTGCAATTTTCAAATGTTAATGGGAAAGATTCCTACCTAGGACAGTGTGCAGCAGTCAGGACCCATGCTTGATCAATTAGTACCCCTCCACATATCGGTTTGTCACTCTCCAGCAGAGCCATGTAAGGCAGTGAGTGTGGCTGCACTTCATTACCTCCAATGATCTCAGAACCACGACCTAAAGTGACAAATATTCAAAGAGGTCATTGAGATGAACAGATAAATTCTCTTCACACCTTCCTTTGTAAAACTAAAAGACATTTAGATCACACAATCTACATGCACAACACTAAACAAAGCATAAGAAACAAGCAGAAACATTACCATGATTTAGGCATATTTACATCAATTAATTCATTAGTATTAAATAAACAAATGCACAACAGATGAAATAACTCACTTGACTGAACAATGAGAAGGATAACACATGAGAGGAAAACACTGAAACCCCTGAGGCAGAGCATTTCTTCTTGTTTCGCTTTGATCTAAATAGACTGAAACACACTATGGTGCACAAAGTCGCCTTTATGTGAGCTCAGAGGAAGTGGTCTGACAAATGGAAATTCATGTGTCATGAAAAGCGGTCGCAAGCATGAGGTGAGGATGCATTCATTTCAAAGCCAGTGATCCGATTTACAAGTAAATCTCATGATCTGTGTGGCACAGTGCAAGTCATCAGTGGGTGCAGGTGTCAATACATGGACTAGTGTGAAACAGTTGGAGGAAGACATTATTCATGTTGAAAGAACAAGTCCTTTACAAGAACTACACTACCAGTCAAAAGTTTGGACACACCGTCTCATTTAATGATTTTTCTTTCTTTTCATAGCTATTTACATTGTAGACTCATATGGCATTCTGTAGTAAACAAATAACTCAAAACATATTTATATTTTAGATTCTTCAAAATAGCTACTCTTTTATTTGATTACTGCTTTGTACACTCTTGGCATTCTCTCGATGAGCTTCAATGAGTCAGCTGAAATGGTTTTCCAACAGTTTTGTAGGAGTTCCCAGAGATGCCGAATATTTGTTGGCCCTTTTGCCTTCACTCTGTGGTTCATCAGATCCCAAACCATCTCGATTGGGTTTAGGTCAGGTAACTGTGGAGGCCAAGTCATCTGGTGCAGATCTCCATCACTCTCCTTCTTGGTCAAATACCCCTTAGACAGCCCGGAGGTGTGTTTGGGGTCATTGCCTGTTGAAAAATAAATGACGGTCGAACTGAAGGCAAACCAGATGGGATGTCGTGTCGCTGCAGGATGCTGTGGTAGCCATGCTGGTTCAGTGTGCCTTCAATTTTTAATAAATCCCCAACAGTGTCACCATCAAAGCACCCCATCACACCTCCTCCTCCATGCTTCATGGTGGGAATCATGCATGTTTCTGCGTCGTACAAAAACACGGTGGCTGGAACCACAGATTTCAAATTTAGACTAATCAGACCAAAGCACAGATTTTCTCCACTCTAACGTCCAATCCTCATGTTTCTTGTCCCAAACAAATCTATTCTGCTTGTTGCTTTTCCTTAGTAGCAGCTTCCTAGTATCTATTTGAGCAAATCCACAAAGGAACCCTGACAAAGCCCATCTGTCATGGTCCGTGTGAGCAGCTGGGTGTGGCTGGTGTGGATCCCGGCTTCCTGTAACACTAGCGTTCCCCCTCCTCGACTCAGAGATGGTCTTTCCCTTTTTCCTTTACAGAGGTTACATCTTTCACCATCTTACAATGCTGTGATTGCAGCCATTTACCAACTCTCTGTGAATGGTACTCATGGTCTTTGATCAGTGGGCTTTGGTCAGTGGTTGTTGATCAATGGTCATGAGAATTAGAATTATTAAGATTAAGGAACTGACCTCCCAGCCTATTGTTTATAAGGTTGGGGAAACCTGCAGTCAGCTGAGACTGAAGAAGTCACTTGGATGAGTGATGAAACGTTTCTCCCACAAAACGCTACATCCAGATGAACAGAATCAACTTTTGGAGATTTACTTACCTGGATTATTGAGCATGCATCAAGATATTTAGTTACATATATGTGCTTCATAATTCCATATATTTTTATTCATATATTTGATGGCTTCAGTGAGAATCTGCAATGCAAATTGTCTTGAAAATAAAGAAAACCATCAAATAAGAAGGTGCGTCCAAACCTTTGACTGGTAGTGGTCACTATGGTCACTTTTTTTTCTCTGTAAAGGTTCTTTTCTGTTTTTCTTATCAGACATGTGACTTTGGAGCAGCTTCATCTGGCAGCTAGTGTCACTGAGAGTCAGTGAAGCATGTATGTTAGCTGGGACTCCACAGATATACCCCGAAGGAATCTTCTCTAAAAAATAAGTATGGAGCTTAGTATTTAGTCTGTAGGCTTTTCAGTTATTTGGAGTCTGAAGTTAGAGTGAACAAGGTTGGAAACATCGTCCTCTAGCCAGGTATCCTTTGTGATGTGGCAAAATACCATTCATGTTTAGAGTACCCAAATGGTTAGTGTGGGATAGCAACTAGCTATACAAGTAATTTATAGCATTGACTAGCTAGCGTAGTCAATGCTATAAAGAGAGCACCTTCTTTCTGTATTTGCATCTGTTGCTCCAGCCCCAGACACATCTGACCAATAAGCAGACTAAATGTTCTCATGTGGTTTGTAGTGACATGTTTTGGTTCACTTTGAGTTTTTTTTCTGTGTGAATTGAGACAAAACCACAGGAAAACCTACCCGCCACCCCCCCCCCCCCTCCCCCTCTCCCCTCAGTCTAGCCCAGTCATAGACTGGAAGTTGAGCAAAATTAATGACTGAGTCGGTAAGTTGGTGGAACATAGTCATAGCACTGCGTAGCATTTATTCCACTGAACACTATGCAGTGGTTTCAAAAAGTAAGTATAGGTCTTGATTTAACACCTTGTGGAACCACCTTGGGCAGCAATAAGTTAAAGCTCTCATATTCTGTATTACTTTAACACTTTTTGTGGCAGAATGTTGGTCAACTGTTCTTCTCTAAACTTTGACTAGATGACCGTAGCAGCTTGATTCCTTTTTTTTTTCAGCCATTCTGCTGTTGTTGGTATGCCTGACATCTTTCTCTTGTTGCAGGGCCCAGTTTCAGCCAAGCTTCAGCTGTCAGACAGATGGCCTCACATTAACTTTGCATTAACTTTGTATATAGATGAGTTCATTGTCAAATCAATGACTGCAAGGTCCCCAGATCCTGTGACTGCAAAACAAACTCAGGTCAACAAAGCTCCACTACTATTTAATGTTTGACAGTCGGTATGAGGTGTTTGTGCTGATATACTGAGTTTGGTTTTCTCCAAATGTGGCACTGTGCGTTAGAGAACACTGTTCCAGAAATCTGGCTCACATTCTACTTTCATAATCGTACAATTATGAACTTTAACATTTAATATGCTAACTGAGGCCTGTAGAGTCTGAGATGTAGCTCTGGGGTTTTTGCAATGTCTCTTAGCACTTCATGGTTTGACCTTAGGGTGAATTTGCTTTGACATACACTCCAGGGGAGAGTATGCCTTTCTATAACACTGACACCTGAGTGCTCCAGACCAGCAAACTGCCAAAACCTGTGCTTTTATATAGGTGGTCACACATGCTGATGATCAGTTAATCAAGTGCATTAGCAGCACATGGCTGCTACATACCTTTTTACTTTCCTGTAGAAACAGGAATAGAAAAGAACAGAATGGAATAGAATAGTCCTTTATTGTCATTGTACATGTACAATGAAATTACAGGTGCTCCATACCAACAAATATAAATAGTAGACAACAGGATTAAAAAACAAACAAGATTAATATAAAAAATTATAGAAATTATAGAAAGAACAAGTTGGTACAATCCCAAAGTCTTTTTTCTTTGTTTTTCATTAAATGTGTGCAAATAATCAATAAACCAACAACTTTATTGAATATTTGTATCTATGCCACTCTTTGTAAATAAGCTTGTCAGCAGAGTATAGTAAGTAATCAACTGTTTATACTGCTATTCAGTTACTGTTAACTTGTTTCCTGATACGCTACATAAATCCTAAAGGCAGCTTAAAAAATACACCTAAAGGCCTGAGAACCATGAGATCAGCAAGGTCTTTATGTAAAACACATTGCTTGTTTGTGTAATCACTACTTTTTTGACCTATGTTTGATTCAAGAAAAATATCTCACTCTCAATCAAGAATACTGGTAATGTTATTTTCCATCTTTGAAATGCTAATGTTTCATTTGGGTCATGACATTCAATTAAATGCACTGCCACTATCTGAAACTATTGAGAAGACCCTAAAAGTTATGTTTGTCTAATTCTAATTTAAAGCAACAAGTACATTTTGAAAGAAGCTTTATAATATTTCGTCCAATATCAATGGGCCCTGTAATAAAAAAAATATTGTAATAAACAAACAAATGAACAAAAAACACTAAAAAATATAAAAGAAAAAAGAAATCCTAAAAGTGAAGAATAACAACAATAAACATTTTTTAAATTTTACAGTTTAAATTTTTCTTTTTGTTCCTCTTAATAGTTTATATTTTTATGACTTATAACTTCTAGCAGCACTGGATGAAATATATTGTTCTTCGCTCATTTTTCACATTTACTGACTTTCTTGCTTTTTAAAATAAACTAAAGGTGAGTACATCAAGAAAAAGTGGAAAAACAAAACAACATAATACATAATATGTGATTTCTTCCTACTGCTCATTAAAATCAAATGACGGTTTCATCTTGAGGTAAAAAGTGATACTACAGTGGTCCATCTGACACTTCACTGCATTGACTTGTGCTAATACTTCATAACTCAGACTGTGATGAGTTACAGCATGACACATTTTGTGGGAAATGACTAACAGGTAGTTTTAGTTAAAAAAAAAAAAAAAAAGAAGCATAAAATGCTTTTAACAAATACTCCAGGGACTACTTTTTTAAATTTTGAGGGTCACATATTTTCACATGTGCTCACTAATCTGAATGACCAATGGTACAACCATACAATACAAAACAACAGTGTAGATGTCTGTTTATAAAGATGAAGCCAATGTGAAAGTGCCTTAAACCTGCATCCTATGTGAAGGGCCGCTACAATGCAATATCTGTGGCTGCGTAAAGGCTTTCGGTACTATGAGTCTGTGGGTAAACGGCAACGGAAAACACAATCCTGTTGAGTTCGTGGTCTTAGTCACTCATTTAGGATCAAATTTAATAAAAATCGAAAGGTATTTTAGAAAAGTTGGTCATACCATGTTTCAAAAAAGAAGGTTTAACTGTAGTATTTTCTACACACTGGTTAACGATTCATTTGTAAATGAGAAGCAGTTTATTTAAAAAATGAATCTGTCTCCATGTATTCTATATTCATTGTGTTGGCATTTTTCATTTGAAGAGATTTTTCTACAAATGTCTAGACTATGTTTTTTCCGTGTCTTAACCAATGCCTGGAGTTTTCTGAGGGACCAGATCAACAATTGTGTCTTCAGTTGAGAGCAACACTGGAGAGATGTAATGATTTGATTCTTCAAAACGACCTGCTGTTTAAAAAATAAAAATAAAAATTATGTTATATGTTATGGAGATTTTTTTTAAATATATAGATTTTTTACTGGAGAAAGAAGACCTACCTTTTTTAAGGATATGATAAAGAATCCACAGTGGAGGAGCAAGCAACATCAGTTTAATGACCATCAAAACAGCAAAGATGATATCGTGATCTACCGAAGTAGAGAGGATACAGAGACACAGATACAAAAGAGGGAGGCAAGCACCAGTTTACAATGATGAGTAAATGGGCTGAATATAATAGAATATTTTAATTTAAGTTGTTGTCAGTTATTGTACACAGTATCTAGGAAGCAAGCCATGACACAAAAATAAACAAGAACTTCCTCACCTGTTTTAACGTCTACTGTTGTAGGGTTACTCTGCAGGATGATGTTTCCACCAGTAACACTGTCAGGCCGAACAACAAAGGCAGAGATATGTAGGAAATACTTTGTGCCTGATGTTAAGTTGGAGATGCTGATGCTCATCGCTGCAGAACCATTGGTGCAGGAGTAAAAGACTGTCTCACATCTGCTGTCACATATGGTCACATTGTAACTGTGTGGTGTCGTCTGCATAAAGGCAGAGATATTCCAACTAAGATTCACATGTTCCGCACCCACTGAGTCCACTGTCACCGACTGAGGGGAATGTGGACCTGTGGGAAGAAAAACAGTCAGAGTCAAGTAAGAGCTCAGGTATGGATCATAAAAAATAACATGTTATCAGATAGGTTTGATGAAAAATGATGGAGAAAACAGAGATTTAAATACCAGGTGATGGGTTATTATATGAGGAGAGCTAGATAGGTCAGTGAGGGGGCCAGCAGCAGAAGCAGTATCTGCTCTTTTGTGGGGAGGAACAGGAGAATCCTGGTAAAATACTAAAAAATGAACTCCAGCATGAACTACGGTGGACTAGTTCATCTATCTAAATTGGTTGGAGGTACTGTTTCATGTTACTGTGCTTTTGAGCAGGGATCTCCAACTTCAGAGAGCTGCGGGCCACTGCTGGCACTGTCATCTCATTGTATTATTTCAAATATTGTATAAATATTGTATAACAACAATTTTTTTTCTCACTCTTAACTAACTGAAGCTTTTCATTGAACTACCAAATAAATAAATTGGTACACTCTTTCTGGCCAGACACATTGCAGCACTTTTGCAATCATTATGTTCATATTTAACAAAATAAAAATGCAGACATAAGTGTACACATTCGTTTTTTACTGCCAGTGAAAAATGTTTTCTTTACAAATAACTTTCTCACTGAACTAACGCAGCCAACATGTTTGTACTGTCTGCTCATATTGCCTTCATATTAAATATTTTTTTGCTTTTTAATGAACTTTTTAAGGAACAACAGGAAAGAAATCCTCCCTAACAAAAAGAGTAATTTCAAGGGCCAAATTGCATTATATTTCTTCACCTCAACATATGGGCCGCAAGTAGGGGTGACACGGGCTGCAAGTGTCCCCAGGCTGTGAGTTTTAGAGCCCTGCTTTAGAGGTTTAAACCAGCAAAACTATTTTAATAATGATTTTTTTCAACTGCTACCTAACTAATCTGTTATAAATAATAACAGGCAGGTGGATGCAGGATATAAACAAAGCACCATAACATAACCAGTAGAGTATGGGATCATTTTCTTGTGGCAACACACTCACCTTAGACAGGTAGAACAGGTTTTTAGTCACTGCATCGTGTTTCAGTGAATCTGACTGTTTGCATTTTTTAGTTGTGTGCCTCATCTTTATTGAGTATCATATTTAGACTTTGTAGTTACTATATTTGTCAGTTTCTAACTCCAAAAAGAGCAAAAAATGCATTACTGACTTTGTAGTTACTATATTTGTCAGTTTCTAACTCCAAAAAGAGCAAAAAATGCATTACTTACCCTGACAGACAACCATGTGTGGTTCCTTACAGTAGCGAGCCAACAGGTTCTTGTCTTTTTCCAGCATGGCCTCTAAACTTGCACAGCAGCCTTCATTGTTTCTCCTGTACCAGTGTTCATAGCCCAGTTGTTCCCCATTCACCCACTGCCAGTCACTGGAGACACTCTGGCGTTTCAGACCAAGCCAAAAGCTGACTTTTGTGGCAGGAGTAGCATTCAGGACACTGAAGTACTGCTCCTCTGTGGTCAGGACAGCAAGGTCCACATAGTACTTCTGACAGAACTCCTGGGCTTTGACCCATGGCATAGGTCTTTGGACTAGGAAGTAATAAGAAGAGATCTGACCCACTGCTAAGCCATGACATACCACTGCGTAAGGAAAAAAAACATAGATGAAGGCAGAGTAGTTAACAATAGCTATGTTTGGTTGTTTGATTGTGTTATAATCTATTAGACATGTTTTCATTATATACATTTAAATAGTGTGTTGCAGTATTTAGTAGAATAACTGTGTACAAGTGTTAAATAAATACTGAAGTATAGCCACCATTTTTCAATCTACAGAAATGCCCAAGTTGTAAAGACAGACATTAACCTTAAAGACGAAAATGCAACTGAGAGATTTGAGACTACATTTGTATGTCATTGTAGAAGAGCATGAAACAGGGGGCCAAGGGTCTTCTCCCTCTAATAATCTGTCCTCGTGAGCAGCTAAGTCACATTTTAGCTAACATTAACAGCAGCTAGAGTATGTCTGTGAAGGTTCTCAGTCATCCAGGTCATCGTAGTCAAAGGAGCTTGCAAAGAAAAGCGTCTGGACTTCTTTAAGTTACTTGAAGACGTTTCACCTCTCATCCAAGAAGCTTCTTCAGTTCTAAGGTCAAATGGTGGAGAGTCCCAGATATAAACCTAGTGGGAGTATCCCCCCACAGAGGGACAAAAGGACCCCCTGATGATCCTCTAATCCCCTGAGCCAAGGTGTGAAACTGGGTGTGGGTCCCACTCAAAACGTGCGGCTATCCTAAATGGGCGTTCTTAAAGTCAGCAAAGAGACACAGAAAAGAAGATCAGACACCAGCGAGGGAGGATAAGAAAGACAGACGCAACAACATTGTCATCCCCTATGTAGCCGGTGTATCAGAAAAACTCAGGAGAGTTTTCTCCAAGCACGATATCCCAGTGTATTTCAGACCCAGCAACACGCTCAGACAAAAACTGGTTCACCCGAAAGACAAAACGCCAAAACACAAACTTAACAATGTGGTGTATGCTGTACAGTGCAGTGAGGAATGCCCAGACCTCTACATTGGAGAGACCAAACAGCCACTTCACAAGCGCATGGCACAACACAGAAGAGCCACCTCCACAGGACAAGACTCAGCAGTCCATCTGCATCTTAAGGATAAAGGACACTCTTTCGAGGATGCCAATGTTCACATTTTGGACAGAGAGGACAGATGGTTTGAAAGAGGAGTGAAAGAAGCCATCTATGTCCACTGTGAGCGACCATCTTTGAACAGAGGCGGTGGTTTACGACACCAACTCTCTGCCATCTATAATCCAGTTTTGAGATCCCTTCCCAGATGCCTTAACGCCCACTCACATCCTGGGCCATCTGATCTCAGGAATTCGCATGATAAGGTGGGGCCAGGTTTCACAATGAACTCACCCGAAACTCTGGCTGATTGGGACCCACACCCAGTTTCACACCTTGGCTCAGGGGATTAGAGGATCATCAGGGGGTCCTTTTGTTCCTCTGTGGGGGGATACTCCCACTAGGTTTATATCTGGGACTCTCCACCATTTGACCTTAGAACTGAAGAAGCTTCTCGGATGAGAGGTGAAACGTCTTCAAGTAACTTAAAGAAGTCCAGACGCTTTTCTTTGCAAGCTCCTTTGACCAGCTAGAGTATGCAGTCAGAACATAAGTACTAATAAAAAGCTTATTGCATCAGATGCTAGACTCATTTTGACATTTACGGACAATGAAACATGGAATGATAACATGCTTGACTCATGTTAAAGAAGTTTTGCAAAATGTTACCTAAAATCGCCAGCTGATGCAGAATTGCCGTCTCATTGCCAGACATAAAGTAGAATCCGTGTAGTTTTCTGGGAGGTGATATATATGTTTTTATTTCATTCCCATCAGACAGCTGACCATGAGCTGTCTGGTGTTTCTCAAGTGCTCCCTATAGTCATCCCATACTCTCTCCTTCTCATTTGCCCCGGACTCTGTTCGTGTGTAAATTTATAAAGCCAGCTAAAGCCTCAGGGTGATGCAAGAGGTGAAAAAATGGGAGTGTCTAAAGCTCAGTGCTTACCTGTATGAGGACGTTTTCAGGAATTAGTTACACAAGATATTAAAATCTAAATGCATTTGCTTTACATTGTTTGTTTTCCTAAACCTTTCCAGTATCAAATATCCTAAACATTACAATCTGCTTACTAACTGCTATTTGAATTTTTTTTATCTCTACTGGAAAACAGAAGATTGTGCTTGTTGGCAGACAAAAGCGCCTGGAAAAGCTCAACAATGCCACTGTAACTGAAGACTGGGAGAAAGCTGCCTAGCTTTTATAAGGGGGTTAAAAATACGGCGTAACTAGCTCCACCCTGCAGTCTATTTTTAGAACAGCCTGGTTGATAATTTGTTAGTTAGTGTACTTTTTGACTTTCAAATATGAGCCCGATTAAATATTTGCAGAACAGCAAACAACATTATTCAGGTTTCAGACTCTCTTGTCTGTCAGGTCTCTGTATTACCCATATGGAAAATTATGCAAAAAATTAAGAATGACGTAAGGTTGAAGTATACATTCACTACTGTAGTCAATGGGAATTTGTTAAAAAAAATGTTTTCTATTTTTCCCCCCATATGTTTGCACTTCATCACAGACATAGTAGTTTTTGTAACATAAAGCAAACACTAGAATTGTAAACAGTCCCCCTAAGTCACATCTAGATTCACACACTTGCCGAGTGGTGGATACTGTAGTGAGTATCCTGAGCTATAGATACAGTGGCTTGCAAAAGTATTCGGCCCCCTTGAACTTTTCCACATTTTGTCACATTACAGCGACAAACATGAATCAATTTTACTGGAATTCCACATGAAAGACCAATACAAAGTGGTGCACACGTGAGAAGTGGAACGAAAATCATACATGATTCCAAACGTTTTTTTACAAATAAATAACTGAAAAGTGGGGTGTGCGTAATTATTCAGCCCCCTTAGTCAATACTTTGTAGAACCACCTTTTGCTGCAATTAAAGCTGCCAGTCTTTTAGGGAATGTCTCTACCAGCTTTGCACATCTAGAGACTGAAATCTTTGCCCATTCTTCTTTGCAAAACAGCTCCAGCTCAGTCAGATTAGATGGACAGCGTTTGTGAACAGCAGTTTTCAGATCTTGCCACAGATTCTCGATTGGATTTAGATCTGGACGTTGACTGGGCCATTCTAACACATGGATATGTTTTGTTTTAAACCATTCCATCGTTGCCCGGGCTTTATGTTTAGGGTCGTTGTCCTGCTGGAAGGTGAACCTCCGCCCCAGTCT
The DNA here is from genome assembly GCF_057382275.1 of Copadichromis virginalis. Lineage (NCBI taxonomy): Eukaryota > Metazoa > Chordata > Actinopteri > Cichliformes > Cichlidae > Copadichromis > Copadichromis virginalis. The sequence continues at coordinate 30,811,483 of NC_140629.1, forward strand.
CAAGTCTTTTGCAGACTCCAAGAGGTTTTCTTCCAAGATTGCCCTGTATTTGGCTCCATCCATCTTCCCATCAACTCTGACCAGCTTCCCTGTCCCTGCTGAAGAGAAGCACCCCCAGAGCCTGATGCTGCCACCACCATATTTGACAGTGGGGATGGTGTGTTCAGAGTGATGTGCAGTGTTAGTTTTCCACCACACATAGCGTTTTGCATTTTGGCCAAAAAGTTCCATTTTGGTCTCAACTGACCAGAGCACCTTCTTCCACATGTTTGCTGTGTCCCCCACATGGCTTGTGGCAAACTGCAAACGGGACTTATGGTTTTCTGTTAACAATGGCTTTCTTCTTGCCACTCTTCCATAAAGGCCAACTTTGTGCAGTGCACAACTAATAGTTGTCCTATGGACCCCCTGACATCATCAGGGGGTCCTTTTGTCCCTCTGTGGGGGGTCACTCCCACTAGGCTTAAATCTGGGACTCTCCACCATTTGACCTTAGAACTGAGGAAGCTTCTCGGATGAGAGGTGAAACGTCTTCAAGCAACTTAAAAAAGTCCAGACGCTTTTCTTTGCAAGCTCCTTTGACTACGATGACCTGGATGACTGAGAACCTTCACAGACATATGTCCTATGGACAGATTCCCCCACCTGAACTGTAGATCTCTGCAGCTCGTGCAAAGTCACCATGGGCCTCTTGGCTGCATTTCTGATCAGCGCTCTCCTTGTTCGGCCTGTGAGTTTAGGTGGACGGCCTTGTCTTGGTAGGTTTACAGTTGTGCCATACTCCTTCCATTTCTGAATGATCGCTTGAACAGTGCTCCGTGGGATGTTCAAGGCTTGGGAAATCTTCTTGTAGCCTAAGCCTGCTTAAAATTTCTCAGTAACTTTATCCCTGACCTGTCTGGTGTTTTCTTTGGACTTCATGGTGTTGTTGCTCCCAATATTCTCTCACACAACCTCTGAGGCCGTCACAGAGCAGCTGTATTTGTACTGACATTAGATTACACACAGGTGCACTCTCTTTAGTCATTAGCACTCATCAGGCAATGTCTATGGGCAACTGACTGCACTCAGACCAAAGGGGGCTGAATAATTACGCACACCCCACTTTTCAGTTATTTATGTGTAAAAAATGTTTGGAATCATGTATGATTTTCGTTCCACTTCTCACGTGTACACCACTTTGTGTTGGTCTTTCACGTGGAATTCCAGTAAAATTGATTCATGTTTGTGGCTGTAATGTGACAAAATGTGGAAAAGTTCAAGGGGGCCGAATACTTTTGCAAGCCACTGTATGTCAATTAGGAATTACTTCCTTTCAGTGTACAACATTTTACATAAGGGACGCAGAATATGTTGACCCTTTTTGTGCCGCCAGTTTCAGCTGAGTGGAGCCATCATGACTTTGACCTTGCATTAAAGGCCAGCATATTTGTAAAGCAGTAAGCTCACAGAGAAACACAACTTATGCAGATTTCTTCTCAGTTCTTTTTTTAAAATTTCAGTTTCTTTGCTGACTGGGCTTCATTTCAGACTGCACTTGAGGCATGTTGCTGCTTTCAGTTGAGTGTTGACATTATTCATCTTGACCCTTATCTTAGTCAAAAGTGGAACAGCGTAGGCTAGACTTTGCAGACATCTGAGGTTACAGGGACTATATAAACCAACCTCAGTCATTGCACGTTTGCTCCGACATCTCAGTGTGACTGTGAACATATAACCTATAAGAAATAACTCATGTAGAGGGGGGGTCTTGCTCTGTTTTTATAAAGGAAGTCTTCACCACAGTGCTTTTGCACAAACTGTTCTCTTAAATCTTCTCTGGTCACACTCTTGCAAGTCAAATTTTGCAGCGCATATGCTCACACACAAAGTCTTTTCAAGCAGAAATCTATTCTGCTTCATTTTACATTTAACTTAAGTCTAAGTGATTTAACTACTAAACACATAACTTTTAAAACAAACCACAAAGCTTTCACTCTATTTCTAGGTAAAATAGGTAGTAGGGATGTTTCATATCATTGGGGCAAGAATAAAAGCTACCTTAGGCTACAGAGTGTATTCTACTATTAGGTTCCTAAATTTGATTTCATTGTGCAAAATATAATTAAAAAAAATTTCAGGAAGTCAAAATTTACAATGAAGACATATCAAAATGTAATATAAATAAAAACACAACAAACTCAAAGTGAACTCACATACAGAACAAATAAATGCTGATGAGCCTTAAGTCAGCAGCAGCAGATTTCAACTGTTGGTGCTGAGCTATTTCATATATGTGTACACTAAAACATGTCCCATGTCTGTCTTTTGTTACCTTTCATATGATAGTAGTCAGTATGGCATATCTGTCATATCATAACTATACAAAAGATTCATGTCGTCTAGCCATTAAAACAGGAAACCTGTGCTACCGGCATGCACGATGCATGACAAAAGGTGTGAGCTGGTGGTAAACTGGCTTCGAATTGTGGTTGACATCATGGGAGGGAAATGTGTGGTCTCTATGACACAATTGCCAAGAAAGCAGCAATGTGCACTTATGTGGTAATCAATTGTATACCTATTTCTAACCAGATGCTAAAGAACTTTATTATCAATATGAATGTCACGGTTCCATGACGCTGGTTACTACAAATCCCAGATGTGAAAGCGCTGGTCCGCACCGGTGGAGAAAATCTGAGAATTGTCAGGGTTTAAGGCCAAGTGAAGGACTCGATCAGAGTGACCTGGTTAAAAAAAGAAAAAGAAAAAAAATTATTATTTAAAAGAACTGAAAATCAGTTCTTGTTGTTGCTATAAGTAGTAAGAAAATGCCACATTAACAGGGAATTAATATTGAATTGTACTACCTTGATTATAATGCCTTTTTACATTTTTATGTTTTTTGATGGAATCACACATCAAAAACCAGGATTAGAAAGAAAAGTTGACAGACATCTTGGATTCAGGAGATAATGAAATAAAAGCAACGTGAAGTTAAATGGAAAAAATAGATAATACCAAAAACTAAACAATATAAGCACTCTGTTCCAAACCTCACTTCGCACATATTTGTCTGTGATTCAAACAAGCATCTCATTCAGTAACAACTTCTCCTTGTTTGCCAGTACAACTGAGTCAATCAGAGCCTTATTGGCAAAAATGAGAAGGGGGACTTTATGACTGTGGTTAACCAAGAAAATGGTGACTAAAAATCTGCCTACAGAATAACGGCCTGCATTGGTGCAACTCAATGGGAGCTACACTATTTTGTTTTTGTTTGTTTTTTTCCATTATGAAAACAAGTCAATTTCCCTATCTTATCATAACCAGTATTCCTATGGGAATAGGACTTTACCACAAGGGTTGATATCAGTAATTACACTTCTGAAAAATAGCGCAGAATGACCGTCAAGTTTTCATTTAAAATATAAAAGTACAAAAAAACTTAAATTAAAAAAAGTAAATTTTGAAAATTACTTGATCATTTTTTTTATTAAGTAAAATTATTCAATATTACATATTAGTGGGTTTTCAGTAAAAGTGTCTTTTGCATTCAATGCTTGGTTTGAGCCCCCCTGACCAGAAAAAACAGGAATTTAGCATTTCTGTTAGCGGTTTATTTCTCATTTTTTCCCCCCTTAAGCCGTAAGTATTGGTTTTCTAACACCAGCTCACAATACTACAGGACAGTGAGACAGCTCATATTAAAACTAGCAACCTTAGTTTCATATTCACTAGAGGGAAGCCCAGAACACGAATCACTCAGCACACGATGGCCATTAAAGACATTAGTGGTAGGTGACAGAGCTGCTGCACTGACAACAACTGCTTCTGTGAGAATATTACTCACTGTGTTATTGACGCAACAACGTTTGTTCCTATGAGTGTGTTGTCAATGTGTTGAGACTAAGTTGAGATAGTATCAGACAGCAGTGCTGATACAATTTAACGTTGCATTAAACAGAATTATTTACTTTATTAATAAAAAGGTTATAGTAATGTAGAACAGCCTTGTGTGTTTTTTGGTTTTCTAACCTGTGAACTGGTAAATGGGGCTGAGAGAGTGAAACTCCCACACCCAAGATGTGACTTTGTGATGAGGTAGGCCATGACCTGTAACCAGATATCTCTTCTTTTCAGCCCATTGTAGAGAACAGATCTGCAAATGAGGGTAAATAGTAATAGTTTATCCAGCATTTTTAAATACAGCAAAACAAAAATATCCACAATACTGTAATTCTCAAGCACCTGTGAATTTGTTTGCACAGAAGTAACACAAGATGCTGATTGTGTGTCCCAGATTCTCAGCTCACCATCTTTCCATCCCCCTCCTGTAGCAATAATGTTTCCCTGCCATGGGCACCACCCCATTGCCTAACAAAATAACACACACAAAGGTGGATACATTAACAGCATTTTTAAATCTCTGTTTACTAACCCAAAATCCTTACACATTAAAACCATTAGCCTCTTATTCACATTTAACTGCTTTGACGTCTGCTCAAACTCTGTAACTCTGGCTGTGTCAGCCTTTAAAAATGCCAAACAGTTTACTTTTAGCCTCCAAATCCAAGTACACAGACCTTCACAGCACTGGGCTGCTTCACTGTCATTATTGGCTGACTTGACATTTTTTTTCCCATGATGTCATCATCCCAGATATGGAGAAGGCCTTCTGTGGAGCCGCTGGCCAGCCATTTGCCTCCTGGTGACCACTGCAGACTGCAGACCCCCTCCCTCTGGGTGGTTGCACCTACCAGAGGTGTGAAAGCCCGTGGGTCAAGGTGACAGATATGTCCAAGAACAGATCCACTGTCAGAAAAAACACTGCTTTTATGGACACTTTTATTGATTAAGTGTCTCCTACCCTGTCCGTGACTAATTCATCTACATTTCTTCTATTAAAGAGATAAAGCTGTATGCCTTTAGCTCTTATCCTAAGCCTATCTATCCTATTTATTGATTCATTTATTTAGCATAATTTCCAAATTGGTCAATCTTTTCCATTTCATTATTAAGCAGCACCTTCTTTAAATACCAGAACAAACCAAATGGGTACCTGCTAAGTAACTGCTGTTTCCAAGAAAGCGCTCTCACCACAGCCAGGTGTGACAGCAGAAACCTCATGTTCTGCTTGTGTTCGACATCCCACAACTAAAGAGTCAAAGAGAGACAAAGACACCACAAACAGTCATCCTGCTGATTCAGTAAATATGACACTTCCCTTCTCACAGAGCCCACCATACCACATTTGGTTTGAATAAGTTTCCAACCTCTATGAGTTCATTTACCTGTATCTCCCCTCGTCTAGTCGCGATACTGAGGGCTCTTCCATCTGTGCTCCAGCACAGAGACGAGACCGACTGACGATATCGGCATCCTGATTGTGGACTCAGGTCCAGATGTCCAACCAGACCACGAGTTTCTGAATTCCAAATGTAAACTGAAGAGCCGAGTCCTAATGCAACCATGCCACTACAGCTGCAGTCGAGAAGGTTAGTGTCTGAAATGACAAAGTTGCAAAAACAAAGGACTACAGAGGACTATATCGTAGGCATAAATTATTGATGAACAGGATGAGCCTTAATTATAAACATTTTTTTTTTTTGTTAAATCTGTTATATCCACCAAAGTGTTTTCAGTAAGTATTTTTCAGAAAAAAAACCAAGTAGCAGATGTTCCAGGTTGTATTTTTGTTGCCCATATGGCTATGCTATTTAAAATAATGAAATTTCACCAGCACACCCCAACACAACTACCATCATTCGTCAAACATGATGGAAATGTTATAGCACGTAGATGTACAACTTCTTAATGGCCCAATACTGATAGAAGAAGACGTGTCACCTGATCCTAATCCAGAACAGCATGCTTATCAGTTTTAAATGCAAATAAGCCCACAAATAAACACCAACCAACAGTGGTGAAGTAAAGGCCCAGCAGAGCATCTCAAGGGAGGAAGCACCACCTTTAATCATGTCCATGCATTCTAGACTTCAGGCAGAATTAATGCAATGCAAAGGATTATTAGTTTGTTCAATTACTTCTGACCCTTTAAAAATTAGATTATTTATAACAGTGACTATAATTCCTAAACAGCTAATGCAAAGCATTATTAACCCCAATGAATTTAAGCTGAAAACTACATTTCAGCCACATTTGGATTGTTTTACAGTCTACTGTGGTGTCTGTGAAGGTTCTCAGTCACCCAGGTCATTGTAGTCTAAGGAGCTTGGAAAGAAACATCTACTGTGGTGGTGTACAGAAGCAAAAAAACAGTATTTGTAAAAGTCATTTAGGGCTTCATTTTCTCTTACAGTAATCATTCAGCAGTGATGGTGCACCCAACTTAACCACTGACTTCCCGTGCAGGCTCAGAGTGGCTTTGTTCAGAGTGGCAAATGGCTGAAGATCATATTTTCTTTCATCATAACCTTCAATGATAAAAATATAATTTAAAAGATATTGTTACAAAACATACATTGTACATCTGCTGTTAATCCATTAATTTTCAAACACTTTCTTTGTTGTGTCGTGTTTTTGACATGAATCAATAGTTGCAGCAAGCATCCACATTGATGTGCATTAAGCACTCGTTGCATTAAACTAGAACGTGTTGAAACTAGTGATGACTGCTAAAGTGCCTAAATGTGAATAAAGTGTCAAGAGAATTTAACACGTGATTTCTTTCAAACTTTTCTTCCTTATTGCTATTCCAGATGTTATCTTTGTTGTCTTTGTACGCTACCAACTTTCTCCAGACTTCAAAAACTGGTGTGCAGTCTGATAAAGTAAACCTATAATTACATCATCCAGCATTCAAAAAACAAAGCGGAAAAAAAACTGCAGCGTGATCAAAGTATGTATTTGGGTTCCCCAGTATGACATCATGTAGTATCAGTCCAGAGATCATTCACACAATCATTCATACACAGCAAAATCTCCAGTGTTAATTTAACACTGGAGATTTTGCTGTGTAGAAACATGATCTACCTGAGCGATTGAGATTTTCAGGTTCTTGAACTGCAGGTCTCCATACCCATCGCTGTAAAACAAAACCAAAAAAGGGAAAAGAATTATTACTATTCAGGTTTCAAAAATATCTAAAATTAGCATATCATTGAAAGTTAGCATTAGCAATATATGCAGATTTACTTTTTTATATGCTTTATACATCGATCTGTTGCAGGGCCATAACACAAGACAAGAAAAAGTATTCACAGTTAAAATCAATTCAGAATAACCAATCACCCACTGCATGTCTTTGGACTTCACAGAGAAAGGCCCCAGACTCTACATAAACCCAGGACCTTCATCCTGTGAGGCAGATGAGCTAGCCACCACACCACCATCTCTGATAGGATAATAACATTTTATTATTCTTATATCAAACTGATTGTGTTCTTTTATTTTATTTCACTTCGAGCAACTTTTGGAAACCACACACATACAAAACTCTCTGACTTTTTTCACTTTTAAATGAAAACTTCTATGTTCGTGTATGAGACGATGACTTGCAGAAGTCAGTTTAGCATCCCCCTCAAACTACTGCATCACAACCACACACAGACACAAACGAGGAAGTGCAGCTTCCTTAAACAAACCTCTTGTGGGGCATTTTCTGCAGCAGGCCGTGTCTTTGCAGCGATCGTGCACTCTGTGTTCACCAACTTAACAGACTCAGAGTGAGACGAGCCTCCCACCAGTGCTGCCTCTGGTGAAATCAAATGACATCATAGAAAACGTCCAACAGCTCTCAGGTAAAAATGTACTGTGTCAGTATGATGATACACCTGGTGAAGATTAAAAAGAATGAATGTTGTTTCTAGATATGGGCCTAGGGGAGTGCATGCCCGTGCATTTTAAAATCAGCAGTGTCATATAAGAACAGTGTTACCCAGCTGAATCATAAATATGCTGTTCAAGTGCAACACCAACAGCTTGGGTACAGTCCCCAGTGGTGACTAGGGTCTTCATGTGGCAGGATAAAGTTGGTTGGAGTTTTTTAAACCAAAATATTTATCCAAATTACACAAACATTGTTGCATTTTTATGACATACACATTATGCTTTAAATCCTGAATCAGTCGTTTTTCCCCTCTTCTAAAAATCAGTCGTTTAAAACCTGACTTCGGGTAATTTTTGAGTTTAATCACACTTTTAATGACCTAACTTATGTGAATATGCCTGGCATCAGTATTGCATTATTATTATTACTGAACTTCTGTGTGTTGTTTAATACCTTGGATTTTTCCTGGTAGGACTCCCTGTCCCGGTTCATGCTTTCTCGGTGGAGAATCGAGCTCCAGCCTCTGACAGATGGTATCAAACTCGAAGCTTGGCTCACACTGCCGCCCAGGGGCCAGTGGGGTACTTGCAACAGGGCTTTCTCTGCAGCGCCTCTGGATGATCCGCCTCCTGAAGCATTTGTATGTGACTTCATGGGCCTCGTATTGTCCCTGAGCAGACAAATAACAATTGTTTTTTTTAATACCATCTCAAAATAAGGTTATTTAAAATGTACTAAACAGTAACTTTATATCATTAGAAACTAATCTATTAAGAGCCTAACTTCCTCTTAATTTTTTGAAACCTTTCATAGCAGATGAAGATTCTGTAGTTATTTAAATGCTTTACAGTGATTACTGAGGAAACCACTGTAAAGTTTGGTTAAGTGTTTGCTGAGGTTCCTCTAGTGCTAATAATCTGCACTGAGCATTCAGGCATGTTTATTATTGTTATGATTATGATGATGATGATGATGATGATGATGATATTATTATTATTATTATTATTATTAATAATAATAATAATAATAATAATAATAATAATAATAAGTTCCCGATTTCTGTTTTTAATGTTTTCCAACATTAAAAACAAGTGATATAGACATCAGTCTCAATATTAATTCCGTCTTATGCTTTTTATATTGAACACACCTAACAAAACTAAAACATAAGGCATTGTTTGTTTTGTTTTGTTTTTAAAAAAAAATATTTTCAGCTGACCCTGTAGTCGGCCTATATAGGATTCTGTAGTGTAGCTGAAAGTCGAGTATTTACATGTAAAGTTCACTTATTATTAGTTTTATTTTGCTGCTGAGTTTCCGGTATAGTCGCTTTCACCGTTTCTCCGTCCAGCTTAACGCGACTATTTCCTCTGATCCGCCCCAGAACTTCTGGAAGGAGAGCCCCAGTTCAAGCTACGGTTTGCTCTTTCCCCTCCAAGATGGAGGCTTTGGGAGGTTATCCTACCAGGTCCTCCAACCCAAAAGCGAAAAAGTTAACTGTGCTGTTGAGCATGACGGTGGGTGTGGGGTGTTTATTTCTTCTGCAGACCCAGCTGGTGAAACCCAGAAAACCGAAGGATTTTTATTCTTTCGAGGTGAAGGACGCGAAGGGCAGGACGATTTCTCTGGAGAAGTACCGAGGAAAAGTATGTCCACATCATCAGCCGTCGTTTCAGACTGAGAATAAACCCGTTTAACTGTTTAACTTTCCCCGTGTCAGTTTAGACTTGATTTATTTGCAGAGTGCGTATTTTTAAGAGCTTTTTAAAATAACTGTGCACTGCTCCTAATCCCCTCTTTTGCAGGCGTCCTTAGTTGTAAACGTGGCGAGTTACTGCCAGCAGACGGAGGCGAACTACAAGTCTCTACAGGAGCTCCACCGGGAGCTGGGCACCTCTCACTTCAACGTCCTGGCCTTTCCCTGCGGACAGTTCGGGGATACGGAGACCGGAACCAGCCGGGACATCGAGGCTTTCGCCAAGTCAGCCTACGGTGTTACCTTTCCTTTCTTCAGCAAGATCAAAATAATGGGATCAGAGGCTGACCCTGCTTTCAAATTCCTCACAGGTTGGGAGAAAGACTTTTAACGAATATCATGACTGTGGGATCACTGAGTGAGATCACAGAAACGCTGATTACATATTTATACCTGCTCCAAGTGCAGGATGTATTTAATGATGGAAGGAAGTAAAATTTGGAGCTGTCGCCAAACCTCAAATACTTAACAATTGGTCTCACCTGTATTCCAGGTACAAGTGTTGATAGTCTAAAACCAAACAAGATTAGGCAAAGCCTACTTTTACTTCATCTGAGAGGAAAATAATCTGTTACTGTTGTAAAATGTGGAGCTGAACGTAAAGTTTTGTATTTTTCAATCACCCCAGGGTAATTTAATGAGTTTTTATGAACATGATGCACCTGAAAGAAGACCTGCAGAACAAGTCTATGAACTCCAGAGGTAACTGGAATATAAAGTATGGTTCTGATCTATTCTGTGATTACAAGACTTGATGGTATAAAATTTAATCAATTCAGTGTCATATCTGCTAAGTAGCAACTTCATTTATGTTTGTAAAGCAGCAGAACTGACATTCTGCTCCATGCATTAGAATCTGGTTTTATTAATTAGCTGTATTTTTACAGTTACAGTTAATATTATTAATATACAGTAACACAACAGTCGTGGTGAGCTATAATGATTAGCAGTAGCCAAGGGGAATTTATCATTTGAATTAATGCTATTAGTATGCACATTTGAGTTTTTTAGTATTAGGTTTTCACTTGATTTTCAGTTACAACACATACATTTTTCACTGCACTATCAAATTATATAATATTGAAATGATACTATAGGCTTGTGTAGGTATTTTCTTTTATTCTTATTTTATTTATTTAATATAATTTTTTTATGCATGTATTATTTTGATTTGATAGTGTCCACTTCTGTTAGGAAGTAACTTTTTCTGTCGTCGTGGTACTCTGCTATTAAGTTATTAAATTAAGGCATTTGGTATTTTAGCATCCTGTAATCTACCTAACTGTCAGTGTTTTTAAGCATATTTTAGACCCTGATGTGTCTGTCTCTGTTTTATCCTGGTTTTACCTTTGAGGAACATTTTTTTGTCTTCAGTGTGTAATAGTTTGTTTCACTATATGGAAACTGAATTACTTGTTGCTGCCCATCTTGGGCAAACAACTTTAAAGATTGCTTAAAAATAAGATAAATTAAAAAGAAAGAAATGTAGCATTAACGACTGTTCTGCGACATCTTGTTTGTTTTTCAGATTCTGTGAAGAAAATTCCAAAGTGGAACTTCTGGAAGTTTCTGGTGAACCCAGAAGGGAAGGTGGTTCGATTCTGGCGAACAGACGAGCCCATGGAAAGCATCAGAGAAGAGGTCACAGCGATGGTGCGGGAAATCATCCTAAAGAAACGAGTGGAGCTATGATGGCCCCTAGTGATCGGTACTGGACATAGCACTGCTTTATGTCTGTGTTTCCTGAGCTGTGGCAGCCAGGAAGGACTGAACTGTTGACAGCGAGTGTTGCTTGGAGAGGGTTGTCATTCCAGAAAGATGCAAGATGAAAATATCAGGCAATCACCGTGATGCAATGCAAGTCAGAGTGTGTGTGCGTGTGTGTAAATGAGTGTATGTGGGGGTGTTTATCCTGTGGTCAGTGATGAGCATTTCTTAAAATGACCACTGCTGCAGCTGCAGTGGTTATTTAGCTTTTCAGTTGTTGGCATTTTGAAATGTTCAGCTTTCCTTCTTTTCATCTCTCCAGTGTTTACATTAAAATCTTTTTTAAGAGGAAGCAAATTAATTGAGCCTGATTTGACTGATTTGAGCCCAGCAAACTGTGCAGCATCTATCAAACAATAAAAAGCTCTCATAAGTATTTGTTTTAACTAATGACTTTAAGATTTTTCATTTAGATGTCCTGTGTTGTGGGTATTAAGCGTCTTTCTTAACTGAATAATTAAATCACATTACAAATTACCTGCTAATGTTAATGCATTGATATTAAGGCCATCTCCTTAAATATGGTGCTGTAGTTGATTTTTCTGAATATTTATGGCTATGAGAAAATAATATAAAATAGACAATAGAATCAATGAATCGCATCTTAGTACTGATTGCAGTGAAGGGTGACTACAGACATCACTGTTGGTGTGGATTAAATGGACAGTTGGAGGGCAGCAGCAGGTGAGCTGGCACAGGAAGAAACTACCAGCTAACAAGACACTGCCTTCCAGCCACCCACAATTCAACTTCACTTTCTGTCCTTATAATAAAAAAAATGATATTTTCTTTGCAGAGTTTGCAAACATTTAAAAGTCATATTGAATGGCTTTTGAGCCATTAGTGTGACCCACAGTGAAATGTAACTGTTAAAGTAGCAGAGCAGTGTGAGCTGGCTGAAGAAACGTCAGCTAACATTACACTGCCACCCAACCAGTCACAACACATCTGTCCATGTAAATGCAAATGCGTGGATTTGACTGCTGTACCGACGTCCAGCTGCTCATTTATCAGTATGCAAAATGTAGAATTGTCTCCCAGCTTTACTCTCGGCTGACTTCTTATTATATACTATAATATAATAAGAAGCGGGTTACGTGGCAGTGTCGGCAAACATGTTTCAGGTGAGTTGACAGTAGCAGTGAGGAGTGCAGCTGACAGCTGTCAGTCAAATAGCACAGCCAGCAGCAGTACACTGCCGCACTGACACTGCAAGATCAGCAGAAAGAGGAAGGAGGCACCCAACAAATGAAGCGGGAACATTTCTGATTATTTTAATGCCAGTTTCACTTTAGTTCCCCCTCTTACCTTGAAGGGAAAGTGCCGCTTTCCTGTAAAATCTCGCAACATCCTCCTCCTGATCATAAAAACAAAAACACCACAAGCTCAGCTCATCATCACGTGAAACTAGTTTCTAACATCTTAGTCTGTGCTTTCAAAGAGTTATTCACCAAGGTGAGGACTATTTCAAGTATGCTGCAATTAATATAAGTGACTGTGTGTTTTGGGTTTTTGTTTGTTTTTTCTACACCACTATACGTAGCACATGCTGTGGTTAGAAGAACCCAAATAGGAAGAGTCCCTGTGTTTAGTGTTTGAGTTGCCTGGTAGCAGCAACAGCAACCGATCCTAAGTAACATATAACATGTCTTGACTGCTCTACTGAGGCTATTTTAATTGCCCGCAACTATGTTATAACTTACTTACCCATCTGCGTGAATCTTCACTCCAGCGTTTCAGGCGCATCTTCCATTTCCTTCATTTAAGCATGCCCCAGTCCCCACTATCTCAGTCCTCCCTATCTCAGCCCAAGTGAGGACACTGACCGGTCATGCCTGGTGCACCTGTTGTCTCCTCTCCTATATACTCTCACTGGGCGGACGCCGGAGCGGGAAGCAAAGTCCTCTGCTGTGCTATTGGCAGTTAGGTCCATTTCCCCCCTGTTTTTAATTAAGCGGCCTATAGACTCGCTCCTATTCAGGGATTCCCTTCGCGTCCTGGTTTCTAATGGAAACAAACAGACAAAGAAAGAAAAAGAAAAGAACAACGCGGTAATGTTATAAAGGTGGAGGTGGCTGCGTGTTATCAGTTGATGTCCTAACTTAGACAAGGACAAACTACTTCACCTTTATTTCTTTAGGGTGGTGTCAGTTTGCACACTTAATCACATGGTTTACAGATGCAGGCTTATATTCAGCTTGTTATGTCGCTGAAGAAAGCATAATTTTAAATATAAAGGCTAATGATGATTATCGGCTAGTTACATTAGGAAAGAGGTAGGATCGTGCAGATTGGCACCTTTAAAGCACACGAAAATTTATTGTAAGTAAATCATAAATTACAAATCCTGAAAACATGCCAAAACGAGAACTGAGACCGAATAGCCTTAAATATTTAGCATGTTAAGAAATACAATTATTATTATTTATATATTTATTTATTGCTAAATTGTAGGCCTAATAAGTTGTTTTAGATGTTTGGAAGTGAATTCAAACATCAGCAAATTTTGACAACACATACTAATAAACACTCCGCAAACTGCAGATTTTACTGATTGGATTTAATGCGTTGTCATAAACCTGTAACAGCTCCTCTGGTGGGCAATCAGTGGCCGTGTTTTGCGGGTAAAGGCCCTGTATCCGCGGGCCACACCGTTTAATGAGGAGCTGCTCTGGCGCTAAGTGGGCCGAACGGCGCGAGAGCACGCACGTTCTTGCCACCTGCCACTTCCATATGCGCTCGCACCTCGAGTGCGAGCCCGGGACAGTGCGCCAGGTGCTCCATCGGGCTGTCATAGAGTCCAAATGATAGACATAAAAGGTTAAGCTCTCAAGATAACCCACAGTAACCTTTAATTTATCATCACGCCCAACAGAAACAACAACAACAACAACAACAACAACAACAAACGGCTCAGTGTTTGTTATTTTTACTTTTAACCTGGAAAATTCACAAATCTGTGGCAGAGCAAACAAAATTACCACATAGCACTATAATCTAAATCCATCCAGTTCTCATTCATAAAATAAAAATGGTTAAACTAGTTTGGTTTTGTTTTTTTCATCAGTATAAAATGTATCAAATTTAAACAGCCGGCATTTTCATGTAATATTTTATTTAGCCAGTTCATTTAAGTTTTTTAAATGAGTTAAATGTGAATTAGCTTTCATTTGCCCAGAACCTTACACGTCTGTATCCCACCACAGGAACAATACGTATTTTTCCCGCTGGACTCCGTCGGGCTTGCAGCCTCTCTCCAGGTTTGAGTTTAGTCACCTTAGAAACGCATTGTGTCTGTATTTTCCTTTCTCCTCCCGCATTGTTCCCCGCAGTTTGGCGGTAGCTTAACAGGTCAAAAGTGTCACAGCCAGCTTATACAATGCTTTGCCCTGTGCCATGCTCTCACCAGCGGTGCTGATCAGATACAAAAGCATTTGTTTGCTGTAAAAGTGGCTCAAGGCCCGGCTGGATGTCGAGCTCAGCACACGTGCAGATGTTTTCTATAATAAAGTGGCTGAAATTTGACATTAAGCATCAGATTGTGGCCAAGGTTGGCCAGAATGTAACAAGGGAAGTAGGATGGTTTAACTAGATAATTATTATTGGGCTATCTGCATCTATTTAGAAGCAGCTGGACAGGTCAGATGTAAGAATCTGCCACACCTCACTCTCCTCATCATTAAGTTTCTTCTTGAAAGTTAAACACCACATTTCTTTTGCAATGACTAAATTGATTTAAAAAGTTTCTCTGTAATGCAAAGCCAGTATAAAGCTGGATTTAAAAAAAACATCAGTCAAGTGGTCTTTAAGTATAAATTTGCTATGAGTTATTTATCGGTTAAATGCACCTCAACTTCCCTTGGTGGTGTAACTTTCCATGGTCTTTAAATAAATAGTCAGGCCTGTGTTAATCAGTTCTCCATCTCGCTATCAGGTTTTTCTTATCTGCACTCGCTGTGTTAAATGCGGTGTTCATGACAGCAGGAGTGTCAGTACTGTAAACTGTCCCCAGTCAAGGGTCTGCACTGTTGCCTTCACTGCTGTAAAACAAACAGGCCCTGGTTGTGGAAGTTTAGACAGGTGCCTGACCTGAGATTGTCCAAATGTCTTGTGTACCAGCCAGGTTCTTACAGCTAAAGATTTCAACAGTGAGGTGGAAGAAAGGTAACATCCTCTTTAGATAAGTTAATCTCTTCTTCTTGGTTTAATTTCCTTTTTGTTTTGTTTTTGCCTGGTTTATGGTGGTTTGGGTTTGTTTTTTGTGTGTTAAATCCGATTTTCTGTTTGTTTGCTTTTTTAGATAGATGACACAGCTAAAGTCTTTCCCTCAGGGTATACTGTTTATACAACTATTGTGTTAGCAGTCAGGTTCATAAGAGTGATAAGTCAGGAAATACAGCCCCCAAAAAAG
Organism: Copadichromis virginalis; assembly: GCF_057382275.1. NCBI lineage: Eukaryota > Metazoa > Chordata > Actinopteri > Cichliformes > Cichlidae > Copadichromis > Copadichromis virginalis. The sequence goes on from NC_140629.1 coordinate 30,827,188, forward strand.
AGAGAATCTGTTTACATTTCCAAAAAGGATATAAACAAGGATGTTGGCTGCACTACATCAATGCTCTGTCCACTCTTTCAGGCCACACAGTCACTCAGACAGAGACAAAGCCCCTGCTTCTTAAAGCAGGTCATAGGGTTACATTTGTTTCACTGCTCAAACAAGGAAAGTTCACAGTTTATTTCCATTTGCCTAATTATCACCTAAGCTCCCTTATCATCTTAAAAAAAAAAAAACTTGAGTCAGCTACATGAAAATGTACACATTGTTTTACAGTTTTAAAAACATTTTTATTTCCAAATATGTAAAATCACTGGCATTTTCCAGGACAACAAATATATAGCGAGATGCAAACATAAACAAATATTAAACTATGTAAACCAAAACGCAATGTAAACAACAGCTTGGGCAGTTTAATTTCCTTTGTTAAGCACCTCTTCTCTGAATGATTAGCTTTCAAGCTACCTGAGGAAGACATCACTGAATCACTTACAGATATCACTATAGATTATAAGTTAAGCATTAACAGTTGCAGCCCACACATACACTTCTGTCCACCCAACAGAATTAGGGCATCTGCATATGACTAATCAGAGCCACATAACAACTCCAGCTTTATTTGCTGATCTCTCATTTCAGCTTTGTTTGGGAACCCAGCGAAAGCGGTATCCTCCTTGCTGAGTCCTTGAGGTAAAGGCATGTCCGTGAGGAAAGACCTGAGTTCTTATAGTGCTGTGTTCTCTGACAGAGGTCCTAAAAGATGAGACACTCTCTCCAGCTTCTGCTGCATCCACAGTCATGTTGCTGTCTTTAGCTATGGATGTCTGCAGGCCTGAGAATGCACCATACATGGATATTGTCTTTGATTCCTGTTGCAGCCTTGTTTCTGTAGAGCTGCTGTGAAGTACAGCATTGCAGCGTGTGCTAATATCCCTCAACATGTCCTCCACTGAGTCAGAGGATTCAGTTTCATATCCTTCATCCAGTCGCTGGCGCTTACAAGGACTCAGTGAGGTTTTGTCACCACCATAAGGCATTACTGGTTCTTTTACATTTGAGTCTCTGACTGTCATCAATTTCTGAAAGAAAATGATCCAAATTAAAGACTAAAAAGTTTAAAGATTAAAAAGTTTGAAACACAATTTATGACAATACAACCAAGAGGTTACATCATATACATGATAAATACTGATTTGACTTCTCACAGTTCTGAACTTACTTCAAGCACAGAGGCTAGGTGCTTTGCTCGATTAGCCAGCTGCCTGAGGTGAACGTTTCTTTCTTCAAGAGAATCAATCTCATCTTGTTGACTTTGGAGGGACTCATGGAGCTGCAAGCACACAAAGCAAAATATTTTCTGTGATGTGTTCATCTTTAATAATTATTTTATTTTTTAATGTTGGCATAACTAAGTTTGTGTTTAGATGTGGACAAACAGTTATTTCAAATGCACGTGTAATTTACCTATACGTGTAGGTTTTCCACAAAATCTCCATTGTATACCTTTTAAACCAAACGGGGTTCTGATCAGGATAAGGTCTTGGATGTTATAGCAGGTAAATAGGTTTATATAACTAAATAATTAATATAATTATAATTTTTAACAATTATAATTTCACAATTTAGATCCATTATAGTCCAAATTACATCAAACTTCGTATCACCATTTACGGTACATCATTTACATTGTGCAGTAATGCTCCATAAGACCTTACCTGTTTGTTGACTGCTATGCTATGTCCCAGTGCCTTTCCATGACACTCTGCTATCCCTTTCCAGGAATCTCCATCCTGGGCAGGTGGGTTGCCTGTTTCTGCAGATGAGTTAACCAGACTGTCTTCTGGTGAGAGGTTGTGCTGAGGGGTGAGGGGAGGTATAACATATCCTTGATAAGGTACCAGCTCAGCTGAAGACAAACTGCTCTCCAGGGTTGTAGGCGAAGCTGACAGAGAAGACAAGAACCCAAGGACTTAGCCAACGTGATTTTGGAGGTGCACGATTTTAACTGTATTCATGTCAATATAAAAGTAACAATAGCGATGAGCAGCACCCCAGCGGTGTGGAAGGTTTAGTTTTCTCACCTGCCATGAAATCCAGCCCATATTCTCCAAAATCCTGGTCATTTGCATCCAATTCCTGTGTGGAAATAAAAATGACGATCAGCATTTATCAGTATTTCATATAAACAATTCGATTTAAAATAACGAAAAAGAAAAACGAAAAGGTGCATAGCAGTTTTACCTGGAAATCCCACCAGGAAAAATCAGGGCAATACGATGTTAAAGCAGAAAATGTATTAGTTGACATTTCAGTCAATATGTTTTCGTGTTGTCGCGTTATGAGCTTACGCTTGTCTGTGTCAGCTCGTGGAAAAAGACTGGACCATTTTCTAGCGTGTGTGTCATGAGTTAAGTACAATGACATTCGTGTAGGATTCCAGCACATCGTGTCAAACATTAACAGAGTGATCCAGACCTGCAGCTCTGTTCACCATCCTACATCTCCATCCGTCGGAAAGGGGTTGATTTACATGGCTACGTTTAAGATATGCCATTTACGTGGAGATGTGACAAAAACTGATGTCCATTTTTTAAAAGAACATTGGTCTTCGGTGTTTTTTTCTCACCTGACAGCCGAAGGAGTCTCTCTCCTGTCTCATAGAGGGCACACCCTCTTCCAAATCATCCCATGCAATTGTTGAGAAAGCTGCGACAGAAGAAAACAGTGGGACCCCTGAATGCATTTATGAGCTCAAAGTGACTTAAAGGCACTAATCCTGAAATTCACCCATTGTGTCAGGTTGAGCTTACCTTGTTCGATGATACATGGAAACTCAACATACACAGTGACGGGACTGCTGCTTCTTGGCACAAACACTTTATCCTGTGGGTAGAAAACACTATAAAAGTCTTTCCCACTGCACAAAGAAGCTCTGTGTTTTGTGAAAAGACAAATATTTCAAACCGTTTTGTTTGTGACAGCGTTCGTCCATTTTTGCCTCACTTGGTTGGGACAAATACCATCAAACGTTTTTCCGTCTCTTTGCATCTCGATGAGCTAAGCTCCGTCTGCAGAACTAGGAGGGCATGATTTGATTTAGAGCTGATATACTCGACGTTCTCCCGGTCTGCGTTTCTTCATGCCGCGGTTTCACACTTTCGACCCAATCAAATGCACCTATTTGGTCTCCAGGGAGTAACAGCGTCCTCGGAGATTAAACGGGTGCAGACTAACGGTTTTCTGAAGTGTAACAGTGGTGCCGCGCGTAACGGCGCCATTAGGCTACAGCAGGTGTTCCTTGCCTCAGACCTGCTTTCCTTGAGCATTCAGCTAGTCCCTGTGCCAGATGCTGGCTATGGTTTCTTTTGGACATACTGAAATGTTTAGAAAAATGCCTTAGGCTCATGTATTGTATGGCGTACATAAACAACAGATGTTGTGCAAGCTGAGCGTCACAAAATAAAGTCGCCAAAATATCTTATTTTATAATTATATATCGTAATAATTATTACATATTTTATGTATTTATTAATAAATCCTCATCAATTTATTTAATAGCATGTTTGCGACCATAACAGTCAGTGCGTAATTTCCATCTTACTGTGCGTAAAATATCTAATTAGCTTAGGTACAATCCTTCTGCTACAGTTAAAGAGCAGGGGAAAAGGAAAAGGGCAATTACAGCCGACAGCTCAGTAAACAGTCGTGACAAATGCCTCTATTAGTAAACAAACAAGAGTACCCTTAACGCTGAATACACCTGTGTGGTTGACACTGTGTCAGCAGGTCGAGCTGCCACGCGTAATGGATTATCAGATAAAGCCCCTCGATTGACCAAACTGGGATGGCACAATTTGGTTTCACATAATATAGCCAAGGGTAAACAAAAAACGAGGGTAAACGGACTTCCAGACAAACAAGCACAATAGCCCGTGTTGGAGAGCCACAAGAGTCAGTACATTGAAGAAAGTAATGTTACACACAAGGTCTTATCCTCACATTTACAGCACTTTCATGGTCGTGTGTGTTTCTGTGTGTGTGTGTGTGTGTGTGTGTGTGTGTGTGTGTGTGTGTGTAGGGTGGGGGGTATTGGATTTATACTTGTAAAAAACGTGCTTTCTGGGGTGACATTTTGTCATCAGTCATTTAATACTGCAGTGCTGTGAAAACTGAGACTCCACTTCCACGTCTATTAAAATACAAAGAATTTGCAAACAGACATTCAACTGCTTTTTCTCAGGTGTCATGATTACCTATGCATGTAATCAAGGCAGATTTTTATGTTTTTGACTCACATGTATTCTTTAAGTTGTCATTTTAATTAATTTTATTCTGTTTCATATGATAGTCAAAATTATTTTAGCTGCATTCTTTGTGGTAGCTCACACTTCGTGTGGCACATCTTGCTTATAGCTGATTTATTTCAACAGTAAACATAAGTTGCAATGAATCACAATAAGTTTAGAAACCGGGACAAATGCGTTTGAAGATGATTTTAATTAACTGTAGCAATCAATTCATTACAACACATTTTTCTTCATTAAAGATGTTCCAAAACTAACAAAACTCATAAACCCACAACAAATAAACTGGCATACAGAGGATTCTGACTTTTTGTTAAAAATAATGAAAAATAAAAATTATATTTCAATATACTTCATAATTATATAGTAAATTATCTTAAATAAATAAAAAGCAATGCTAAATCATAAGCATCCTGTAGCTGTAAACGGTTGACTGTCTATGAGGTATGTATAAGTAAAAGTAGGTCTGCATAAACACAAGAATTCTGAGCACCAAAACCCCCCAAATAGATATCTTATCCTCACTTCTTTGTTTAAGATATAACACTATAACCCACAATTAAAGGGGAATTTAAATTGCTGTTATCAAAATAGTCACACTCATGTAGTCACATAGTAGACATCACATCCAATGTCTCCAGGTTTAATGACACCAGCAGCTTCAGGTTGTCTTTGCATTCCTGCACTAGACTCTGTTTGTAGCTGTCATCTTTCACTGCTAGTGAGTCTCCCTCATAATGCTGAGAATTGCCTGTTGGCTGAAAAGAAACTGACTGTGTGCATAGTTCATCCACAAAACTGTCCCACTGAACTTCGTGTGAATGGATGGTTTCATGCTCAGGAAGACCTTGTTTACTTTTCAGTAACTCACTAGCTACTCTCAGTGCACAGCTGGCAGTCAGTGATGGAGGGTATTTGTTGAAAGCATAGTCTGCAAGAGTCAGCTCACAAACATTTTGTGCAAGGTTGCTGCACTGCCTGGGCATTTTTGGGTCAGGATTCATCCTTGAAATCCTGTCATCACCTTTGTTCCTAGTCACTAGCTGTGAAGCCTCGATGCAGTTGGTGTAATAGTCTAGAAAAAAGGCCAGGGTGGGTGCAGAGAGGCGGAAGTTAAGACGAAGCAGGATGAGACACTCCAGGTTGCAGAGCTGCTCTTTGGTGAACACATCACAGCACAATGACAAGAGATGGCTGATTCGTGGTGAGCAGACCTCCACCTGCAGAGGACAAAGAAAAGGATAGTAGAATGATATCCAAAAACACAAACCGTCTGCTCCACGAGCATACCACACAAACCTGTTTACTGGCTAGGAGAAGTGCGGTGACACCAATGAGCTGGAAGCAGTCAGCAGCAACAGGTGTGGAGGCCAGGAACCTGTCCATGATGTTCACAGCCAAGCAGCAACACTCGAAAGACAGACGGAAATGTTTGTGCACAGGGATGAGCCAGCTGACCAGTTTACAGCGGGCCTCTGCGGTCAACTGTATGTAAAACACACACTCATCAAAATAAAAACTTTTAGTGACCTTGGTTCTTAAATGTGCAAGTGCTCTTAATGTACAACAAGGTATATATTTTCTGGCATTTCACAGTACAGTACCCTACATATTATCAGTAAATGGTCCTAAAATCGTCATGTATTCTGCATCTCAGGTGTTTCTTTAGTTGAACAATAGAACTAATTAATATCTGGAAGTCACTCTCACTGGAACATTTAACTATCTGCCTTTAAACAAAAGGAGTGAATTACCAGTTCAATTTATATGACAACAAATATATTTTAATTTTTTTAAGTAGTCAAAAAAGTATAAATATACGTCTAACACGGTTCATTTAGTTACAAGCTGTAAGTGTCTTACTTGCGGTTGGCGTGCCAGGCTTTTGCAGGGATGAAACTGCGCCTCTTTCTCCCTTTGGATCATAAACCCGATGTCTCCGTACTGAAGGTACCAGCTGCAGAGTTGCCCTGCAACAGGTTTTTGTGACATGAGCAGGGAAATCTCATTCTTAGCTGGGGATGAAATCGGGGAGCATGCCAAATCTTCTTCAAAACCAGAGTCTCTTAATTTGGACACGAGTTTCTGTTTTCTATTCCGAGCAGTTTGGCGCTGTTGAGCCAGCGTGAGAGTTTCTGGAGAAGGAGAGGCGACGTTCATTCGGCTCCTTTTGAAAACACTGTCGAAACCACCTTCACAGTTCTCAAAAGACACCATCTCCAGTGTCTGACTAGAGCCGGTTTGCACACACGCTGTTAGGCCAGCGACTGCGTATTTAGGCTACTGAGAGCAGTGAGTCCACAGCAGCAGTCTCCTGGATGCTGGTTTCTGGATTTAGTGGGGAGTTCTCTCTGATGACGTCAGTTTTCGCGGGGTCTTCCCCGCTCAGGCAGCTCACGGCTCTCCTGTGACCCCGGGCAACCAAAGCTAAACAATCACTGGCACCATCTGTGTTATACTCTTAAGTCACGAGAGAGAGAGATTAAAAGACAATAGATGCCTTGCCCTTTAACTTTTTGCAGAAAAAACATCAAATTACTTGGGCTTATTATTTTATAGAAAGCCTACATATGAAATGTTCACATGTGAAATGTATATGAAATAGTTTAGATTTGATACATGTATTTTTCTTCTTCTTGTTCTTCCTATAATCATGCTAACATCAGAAAATTATTAACAACAATAACAACATTATAATTTCAAGTATACTACAAAAATGTGAGCAGTGTATAAAGTTCTTAATATTCACGATGTTTTTATAAGTATTAAAAATTTAATTTCTGTGCAATATATCAGTTTCTTTTTCTTTTTTGCGGTGGGCGGAACACGGCCGCTGACGACTAGAAAATAAACGGCTCCTATGTCACCTTTCAAACTCTAGTGCAAGACAAGAGAGCGTGCCAAGTCAGAACTGAACAAGGCTTCAACTATGTCCTCTGTGCACTAGCGGGAGGTATTTTGATTTATTTAATAATACACGTGTATAGTACAAGCTAGCGTGTAATTAATGGCTGCCTTTATCTCAGCTGTAGGCTGGGCAGCTCGACAAAAAATTGCAAGAAACAGGGACGAAAGCCGCTGCTAGCTGTTACCCTTAAGTGCCTGTGCTAGCAAGCTAAGTATGTGTAGCTAGCGTTAGCATTGCTGTAACTGTGTTGCAGCAGGAGCTAACAAGTGCGGTTACTAGCACTTATTTGTTGACGAGTTGTAAGGCACTGAGGTGGCAAAGTTATAAACCACCAGCTCGAGGAAGTAGAAGAAGTAACAGTAGAGTCAAATAATAACGCTGCTGAAGCTAGGTAAGCTAGCTAACGTCTTCACCATGTCATAATCTCACAATCCTGTAGTTTGGGTTAGGCTTTACGTGTGTGCGCAAACTATTTCAGCTAACTAAGCGGCTGTGTTATACTAAAAATAGTGACGTAAAAATGTTGACATTTAAAACAAGCTTTTGTTTTTTAATTTTTATTTTAGGAATGTCAGCGTTCATGTCCATTGAAAAAGGGTTAACTGTTAACCCGAGTTTGCAGAAGTCAGCCAGTGTTTTAGAGAGGTTAATATTACCGTTTTTATCACCCGCTACCTATTGGCTCAGCATTTTCGAGTAGGTGCTGAGCTGAAAAATAAAAATGCGGCATCGCCTATATAAATTGTGCAACAGTCTGGTATGGATTACATGGCAAGTTGTGAAAATTGTGAGCAGTTACAACCAATATACGTTTTTCTACATGCCAAAATAAAATGAACTGAAATGGGACACTGCTTCTTCAAACAAGGGACTTCTGCCAAACGCAGACGTTTGGCAGGTCTCTTGTAACACAGTTTGTGTTAGTGCTGTTTTGATTACATAAGGACTATTACCACATTAACTGGACATTTTATCTTGCAGTTTTATCACAGCAGTGTATCATGGAAAACTCTGGCAGGCCTTACCGGGCTAAGCAAGGCGGCAGGGAGAGGGGGGCGGCAGCAGCAGCGGCAGAGAAGGGAGAAAGCTGGTGGATGCAGGACCAGGTGCGAGGACAGAACTTCAGATCAGATGGAGGCCAGCAGGCCAAGAAAAATCAAGGTGGGCCTTACAGGGCCAGCCCTAAGAAGGGAGGACTGGGGCCCCTAAGCCACTCTCCTGGTGGATTAAGAGGAGGCCACAGCCCCTCACAGAGAGATGATGTCCGGTGGTTCTCAGGTCCTCAGGAAGATAACTGGAGAGAGCGCCCACAGCAGAGCTGGAGGAGGGGTATGCAAGGAGAAAGTCCAAAGGAGGACAGGGAACAGGGAAGGAGAGAAGCCACGGATGATGGTTTTCAAAAATCAGGTAAATGTCTGGAAGTCAGTCTCTGCAGAAGGAATGAAACACTTTCAGCTTTATCACAAAGTCTATGTTGAAAACAAACTAGAAATTCATACTTCCCCCTGCATTTCTCATTTTCAAAGGTAAAAGACGGCGTAACAGAAACAAGAAGAAAGCTTTTGCTGAAGAGAACAGGGGCTTTGTGATTGAAGAGTCCACACTCTCAAACAAAGAGCTGCGCAACCTACGGCAAGCAGAGAGGCGGCTTAACAGGGACGAGATCTACAGCCTAAAGAAGGTACAGACCCTAAAAGCCGTAAGAGGTGATGTAATGTTTGAGTTGGTTGGTGTAGGTGATTTACAGATATTTCTAACGGTGTAATTTTTTTTTTTTTTTTTTTTTTTTTTGTGTGTGTTGTACAATTGTTTTAGAGGTCCCACAGCAACCCTGCTGCTCTTTACAACTGTGCCCTGTGTGATGTTCTCCTAGAGTCTGTGTCTGAAGCTTACAAGCATATTCGGGACAAACGGCACAAGAGAAGGGCCAAGGTTATTTTACATTTACCGTATATAGATTGTATTACTGTGTTGCTATTGTGGAGTAGTAGTTTTTATGTATTAAAGGCTGTGATCAAGACCCCTTTCCTGTATTTGCATGTTGACTTATAGGAGCGACAAGAGCAGCTGATGCTGACTGAGATCCTGCCTCCTAGTCCAGAGCAGATCAGTGCTATAAGTGCAGTACTAGATGCTGTTGTCCAGGAACATGGTCTGAACGACCTGGACGTTGAGAAGAGACGGTGTGTTGTCTCCACCATGCAAGATCTCCTCCTGTCTGTTCTGCCTGGTAAGACACATAAAGAGGAAAGTTCACAATATACAACAACTGTGCTCTTTCAGTGTTATTAAAATCGTAGCAATATTTACCTGCTTTCTCTCATCTATAGAGGTCCGACTCAGGCTTTATGGATCATCTTGCACTAAATTTGGATTCAAGGATTCTGATGTCAACATTGACATTCAGTATCCAACTCACGTGAGTAACACAGTGTGAGTTCATGATGTGTGATACAATTTTATTGTATTTTATGTTAATTTTATAATGATATTAATGTTAAAAATTAAAACTGGAGGCCTGTCAGGAGAATAATAGCTAGGGGAAGAAGTCTTTCATCTGCATGTATATGTTACAAGTTACGTGGGTTTAGGGTGACATTATTTAAGGGAACAAATACAAGAGATGACAGCAAAAATATTAGTATATGGCAAAGGTAAGATGTGGTGGTGTGGGTGGCGGGAAAAATATAATTTCACTTGATTTTAGATTTCACAAGTTGTGTTGCGTATGCTGTGCTTGTAGCATGCACCATAATTATGTTCTTTTTAATATTATATTTATGCTGTATAAAGGCTTTGAAATGGAATGTATTCACAGATGCATCAGCCAGATGTCTTGATGTTGGTTAAGGAGTGCCTCTCTGTGAGCTGTGAGTTTTGTTTTCATTTTAGACTCAAGAGTCTTGAAGAAATCTTTCAGACATGGTAAACTCAGTCATGTGCTTGAGTGTCATGGAAAGTTTAAATTGTTTGTGTTGTGCTATTCTCAGCTCTGTTTGTTGAGATGGAGGCGGACTTTCATGCCAGGGTGCCTGTGGTCATCTGTAAAGAGAGAAGTAGGTCTGTATCATTTGCAGTTACATGGGTTTTTCTTGCATGTGACAAGAGAATATTAACAGTGCTCATACCACAAGAGCATAAAACTCCAAATTAAAATTAACTTATTTTTTTGTTCCCCCTTCCTCCTCAACAGTGGTCTAATCTGCAAAGTTAGTGCAGGGAATGAAAACGTGTTCCAAACCACCACATATCTTTCTGCCCTGGCGACTCAGGAGCCTCTCCTCATGCCACTGGTTTTGGGCTTCAGACGCTGGGCCCGGGTATGTTTCTAGTAGACAAAGACTTGTTCCTCACATTAGCAAAGGCATCAAAACTATTCACTCATTTCTTTTTTTCAAAGTTGCATTTGTTCTTAACATCATTTTTGGCTTTCTGTTAAGATCTGTGAAATTGATCGCGCAGAAGAGGGGAGTCTACCACCATATGTCTTTGCCCTTTTGGTTATCTTCTACTTACAGAAGCGCAAAGAACCTCTCTTGCCTACCTATTTCAACCAAGATGTAAGTCTTTATTTTCATTTCCATCCTTAAAAAAAACAAAAAAAAACCATATTAGTTTTGCTTTTCATTATTGACTCTTTTTAGGATTATTTTGGAATAAACTGATGCAAACTGATGCAAACATCTGCCCATCTTTAGATCAAAGTGTTTTCTCTCAGCCGGCTGTCAGACTTCAACCTTACTCATACAGAGGATGGGTATTTACACTGGGCCTACACCCCTTCCTCCAAGGAGTCATCTCAACCAGCAGAAGGCAACTCCATAAAGGGGAAGGTAATCATGAAGATGGACACACATAAATAAACTGAAAGACTTCCAAAGAACAGAAAATATAATTTTGACTTGTATTTGGAGACAGGTTTTGTTTTGTTTTGTGTTTTGTGTTTTTTTTTTCTTTTTCTTTTTTTTTTAAAAGGCTGTTAAATAAATTGAAAACTTGAGTGATAATTTTTCAGACTCTTAGTAATATCAGGCTGTCTTGCAGGTTCCGCTGGTGTTTCAAAGTCCTCATCCACCAGTGGAAGTTGGACTTCTCTGGGTCGAAATGCTTCGCTTCTATTCCCTGGAGTTCATCATGGCTGACAATATAATCAGTGTGCGGACTGGTGCTGTCCTCTCCAGAGAGATGAAAGACTGGCCTAAAAAGCGGATCGCTGTAGAGGGTCAGAAGCTTTGTTATGTTTGAATCATTTTCATGTCTTGATACTTCTGTAAGGAGAAGTGGTCACACAGAATCTGTTTTAATGTTGCTTATTTCTCTGTTGATTCTGTCCAAACCTAGATTTTTATTTCTGTTTGATTCATGGATTAAAGCAGTGGTTCTCATACTTTTTCTTGCATACCCCGTTTCAGACGTTGGAAAAGTTAACAACCCACAGTTTTGTTTTTTTTATCAGTCATTAACTATTAATTGTAGTTTTACTTGTAATACTTTATTTTAAAGTGTAATTTTGCTTAAAGCTCAGTGCAAAATAATCAACAAACTATTGTATACCCCTTATCCCACCCTTTTCGAAGTTATTAATTCAATTTAACCCCCCACCTCCCCCTCCCCAAACCTGGTTGTTTGTGTCCAGTTGCAGTGGCTAAGGTGCGTTTATAAACCACTGTGATGAAGAGACTTCTTTTATGTGTTCTAATGTTTACAAATGGTTCTGTTTCAGACCCGTTTGCCGTGAAGAGAAATGTGGCCCGCACAGTGAACAGCCAGCAAATGTACGAGTACATCCTCCACTGCCTCAAAACCACATACAAGTACTTTGCACAGTCACTCAATACACCAGCTGCTAATCACAAAAGAGGACTGAAGGGAGGATATGTTCAAGGGGCCAATGCTAAGGCTTTGAATGACGAGAGTGTGTGCTTGTCAGATTTCAGTAATCTCAGCATTCATTCAAAATATACGAGCCAATCTAAATCTGTAGAAAATGGCCCTGAGGACTCTGATTGCATTATTGAGGAAGAGGAGGAAATTGAAGAATTCAGTGACTCAGATGAAGAGCGGGAAAAAGAAAAATTGGACTTGGGCAAAAGCAGCCTTTCGGAGGATGAGGATGATGAAGACGAGCAGGATGATGACATAAATATTGATGTCGACATGCATAACAGAGACCACCTGGACAGCTTCACCATAGAGGATGAAGAGATTTTCCTAGTGGACGAGATCTCAGGGGAGGAGCTTTTGTCCGATGAGGAGGGTCCAGATTTGGACACACCTGGTTCAATGGATGAGGAAGAGGAGGAGGAAGTGGATTTGGCACCTGTCAGTGTTTCTCAAATTAAAGATGAAACACCAGAAAATAAAAATGAAAAACAAAGCAGACCATCTTATGAGTTCACCAAGCAAGCTTTCACCAGAGGAAAGGTAAGTTTGCCTTCACTTGTCATCAGTTACTGGCAGCATTTGCAATTGTGTAATTTGATTAAACAAAGAACACATAAAATTTTAAAGTTGTATGGTAAAGATTTAGGTTGTAAGTGAGGAAAACTATATGTGTAACTCCTTTCAATATCACATAGTCCCACATGGTCGTGTGCAGCTTGTGCAAACGTGATGGACATTTGAAGAAAGATTGTCCAGAAGATTTCAAGAAAGTGCAGCTTGACCCCTTGCCCCCAGTAACACCAGAGTTTCTCAGTGTCCTCAACAAAGTCTGTGAGCAGTGTTACAGTGAGTATTATGGGACATGTAACCCTTACCTGCATTGTGATGTCATATTTCTACTCTTGCAAATTTTAGTAATACATACAATGACAAAAATATACAAATGTATTTCAAATGGTTGAGAAATAAATTGTTTTTGTCGATGGTATGAACAAGTTTTAAAAATGAGGCTCATGCAAACATTTTCATACTGTTGGACTCAACAAACTCTTAATTATTGCAAGTTCCTCATTTCAACTTAATGAAGTCCACCTGTTCATGTTTTTTTGAGTTCTAATCATTAGCACTTAAGCAAAATTTTATGTAAGATTTAAAAAGTGCTTTGGAAGAAAACACAGCTGTATCCGTGGTTTTAGGCTTATCTGGTAAAATTTGTGTGAGTTTATGGTTTAACATGTGGGATGAGAATATGTTAAACTTTAAAGTGTTAAAATGTACACAACTCTAAAAAGAGCTTAATGCAGGTGCATGAAAAGTGTAGTATACCATCCACTGGACCTCAGCTTATGTGACTGTTTCACAAAATTTTGTATAAATAAATAATTTTATTTATATAGCACCTTTCTAGACAGTCAAAGTGCTGCACATAAGATAACAAATGATAAAAAGGTAAAACGGACAATATAAAACAGGCAAAAATGAGCCAAAAACAGTTTTGAGTTTGTTTGTTTTTTTTAAAGTTGTTTCAAGTTGTTGTTTTGATATTAATCAACAACTTGATTGTTAATTGTAGTTAGTTATCATAATATGTCTAATTGGCATGTTCATATAACGTTATTTCCTGAGTCCTGTTGTAAAGCCAGTTATTTAAGACCACTTTTGGTGGAATAGTGCTTGTGTCCAGTAAATTACTTGGTCACTAAATATCATTCATTCATTTTTAAGGTGATTTCGCCCCAGATGAACTGGAAGTGGGTGTAAGAGAGCACATCCTTCAAGACCTTGAGATTTTTGTGAGAAGACAGTTTCCTGGTGAAGTTGATCTTTTAACTTTTTTTTTTTTTTTTTTTTTTTAAATTGAATTGGCGTGATGATGCATCTGAATGATTTGGTTAACAAATCATGTGTTGATTATTTATTTTAAATCACAGGTGCTCAGTTACAACTGTTTGGCTCATCCAAAAATGGCTTTGGATTTAGACAGAGTGACCTGGACATCTGCATGGTGTTGGAAGGACAAGAAACCATAGATGTGAGTTATCAATAATTCTTTACCATGTAGTTTTGGTTCTGTTCATCAGGGAACCAGCTGCAGTTGATCTTTAACTTACACCAACTTGATTTATCAAGCTTCTAATGACGACTTGAAGTTGATGCGTATTTGATCTGCCAATATGCTTGAAGAATACATTGGTAATATTATTTTACTTGGAGGCAAGTTGCCCTTGTTCCTTTTCATTGTTATGGTTGAATTACTTATTATCTAGCAGGAGCTTATATTAAATCATTTTTGCCTTCATTCCATCATAGGATATTAACTGCATCAACATCATTGAAAGCTTGGCAAGATCGCTAAAGAAACACCCAGGTAAGACATAGTAGCTGTGGTACGAAACTGACATTCATGCACTTTATTTTGTCTGCAACCAGCAACTGTCAGTTTTGATCAAATGACAAACTGTTCTGGTTTTAAGAGATTCTAAAGTTCTAATATAATCTTTAAAATAATTCACCTTAAACAAAATGTTACCTACCCATTTACATTAATGAGAAATGCATTAAGCTGAAATAAATTATGATTGAATAAAGTTCTTAATCTTCCCCATAAGTGCCTGTAATGTCATTATGTATCCACATCAGGTCTGAGGAACATCCTTCCCATCACTACAGCAAAAGTACCCATTGTGAAGTTCTACCATGTTCGCACTGGCTTGGAGGGAGATATAAGCCTCTACAACACACTGGTGGGGCTCTTTTTGTCTTTGTATGTATTTGAAAATAAGAAAATGTGCACCTTTTGAAATTTGCAGTTTCTGTTTGTTTTTTTTCTCAGGCCTTGCACAACACTCACCTACTAGCTACGTATGCTGCAATTGACAGAAGAGTGAAGATCCTCTGTTACGTCATGAAGGTTTTTGCCAAGGTGAACATGCTTTACAGACTTGTGACTAAGACATCTTTAAGTGTTCTTGCTATTGTATTGTTCAATGTTAAAATGTTGTTTCCACTTCCATTACAGATGTGTGACATTGGAGATGCTTCACGTGGTAGCCTCTCGTCATATGCCTACACCCTCATGGTGCTGTTCTTCCTTCAGCAGAGAGACCCACCAGTTATCCCTGTGCTGCAAGAGGTACAGATGTCTGTTTGAAAGAAGAGCCAATTGTATTCTCTTTACAAGTTGCACATAGATGTGTTGATTTGTCTATGTGAGTGTTGTCTCAAATACATTTATCCCCTTAAATTAAACAACAAACTTATACCTCCATTTGGATGAATTTGTCAACAAGTCTCTTTGTAGTAGTTATTTAAAGTATTTCACAATATCGTGTGTCAAGCTTGACTGCTTGGTTTCTTGCAGATCCATGATGGGAAGAAGCCTGAAGTACTAGTAGATGGTTGGAATGTGTACTTCTTTGATGATTTTAAAGCACTAGTAAGTGTTTTGTATTTGATTTGTGCCTAAACAATATGGTTAATATAAATGTAAGACTGTGTCTTAGTAGCTCATCAATATCGTCTTTTTCCACCTTCAGCCCAGTCACTGGCCACACTATGGGAAGAACACCGAGACTGTGGGGGAGCTGTGGCTCGGCCTACTCCGCTTTTACACTGAGGACTTTGACTTCAGAGAGCATGTTGTCTGTATCCGACAGCATGCCCGCCTCACCACCTTCAACAAGCAGTGGACATCCAAATACATAGTCATTGAAGGTAGCCTTGTGTGAGACTATTGCTGCAGTGTATTGTAACTAATTTATCCACAATCAAATGTGTAATTTTTATTTGCTGAATCAAAGTAATTGTATATGTCTGCTTTTGAAGATTTTTCAAGTTCATTTTCTTTGTCACAGATCCATTTGATCTCAATCATAATTTGGGTGCTGGTCTCTCGAGGAAAAGTAAGATGGATATAGATTTTTATTT
This sequence comes from Copadichromis virginalis, assembly GCF_057382275.1. NCBI lineage: Eukaryota > Metazoa > Chordata > Actinopteri > Cichliformes > Cichlidae > Copadichromis > Copadichromis virginalis. The sequence goes on from NC_140629.1 coordinate 30,843,211, forward strand.
TTATTTTTTTTTTCCCCATTTCTAACATCTCAATGATTTTTCTTGCACTTTTCACTACTTAAAATGTGCATGTTTTTATTTTGGTCATCAAAACAGTGACAAATTTCATCATGAAGGCTTTTATCAATGGCAGAAGAGTGTTTGGCACACCCATCAGATACTTTCCTCCTGTGTATCCCAGTCAGATGGTCTGTATTTGTTGTCTGAACATTACTTTTTTTTTTTTATTGTGGTGATATTATCCAATCAGCACTAAAACTGTGTTTTACCTGCATCTTTCCCAGGAGTATTTCTTTGATCCTGAAGTACTTACTGAAGGAGAAGTGGCTCCCAATGATCGCTGCTGTCGCATCTGTGGAAAGATTGGCCACTTCATGAAAGACTGCCCCCTGCGTAAGAAGTGGGTGCAATCTCAAGTATTTTGTCATAATATTTACTTAAGTCTGTTAGCACCTTGTGTGCCTGCCTTAATGTTGATGTTACATCGTCAATGATTTTGGACCAGGTCTAAACATAGAAGGGACTCTGAGAGAAGGCCAGAGTACCCACAAGACAAAATGGATACAGCAGAGGAATCGAAGGATCAGGTCAGACACAAAAGTGAACACTGGCGGAAAAGGGATGGAGTGGATATTCGTTGCTGCTACCTATGTGGATCAACTGCCCACATCAAGAAGGACTGCCAGCTGTACAGAAGCCCTGCTGGTAAGTACCTGCAAGGTCACTTTACATTCTTTGAAGTATGAAAAAAGTCACTTACTTTCAATATTCACTTGTCATTTGGCAGGTAATGTGAAAATGGAGAATTATTCTTCTTCACCCCACTTTAGGAATTTGCGAGAAACAGAGAAACAGGTATGTTGTATGTTTTCAGTCAACCTAAATTATAATTAATTCTGCTTTGTACAGTTGTAGAAGTGTACATCTTTTGAGCTGTCTTTTATTTTAGGGCATACCTATACAAGAAGATAAGAAGAAGAGAAAGCAGCAAAATGTGATATTAAGTCCACAAGCAGGTAATTTAATTTCCCATACTTTTTATGCATGGAATCAGATGTCTCAAACCTATACTATTAGCACTATGTAGCTAATTTTAACATGTATTTGATTTATTTTGTTTGTAAATTGAAAGTAATTTAAACTATTTGGGCCCAACTAGTCCAAAATAATCATAGCAACTACAGATAAGCATACGGCTATTTATTATGTTACGTCTTCATTAAGTTTAGTTACACTGCATTTGTACTTAATTGTGGATTGTTAGCCAGCATAGTCATGTATAGTAACACTATAGTGAGCCTTTGATTAGATGTACAATTAGCACCCAATTTAAAAGTGATGCTTTCCCAACATGTGGGATGGCTGTAGCTCAGGTGGCAGAGCAGGTCAGCCACTAATCAGAAGGTCGGTGGTTCGATCCCAGGCTGCCTCCTGGCTGCATGCCAAATATCCTTGGGCAAGATACTAACCCCGTGTTTGCCTACTGGTGGTGGTCAGAGGGCCCGGTGGCGCCAGTGTCCGGCAGCCTCGCCTCTGTCAGTGCGCCCCAGGGCAGCTGTGGCTACAATGTAGCTTGCTATCGCCAGTGTGTGAATGGGTGAATGACTGAATGTAGTGTAAAGCACTTTGGGGTCCTATGGACTAGAAAAGCGCTATACAAATGCAGGCCATTTACCATGTATTTCCATCCCTAAAGCACACATTTTGCCAACTTTATTTTTTTTTTTTTATTTAAACGAGAATTATCTGTAATTTATGGAGACAAAGTGCAATTTCAATTTTCAGAGAAATTAGACTTGGTTGACAGTGTATTTTTGCATTGGGTCAATTGTCTAGGGCTCATAAAGAGAGACGACATGATTTCTATGCAGCAGGCTCAGATTCATCCATCTTTTTCTGGACTCTGGCGCAAACACTTTCTGATCTTTTTCCTCAAATGTAGCATTCTGGTCCTTATTTTATCTGTTGTTTTCCATGTGGTCTTAGAACACATTCTCTGAGTTATTGTACCTGGTATTGTTGCCTGAATGCGTTTTTGTTTTTTTTTGGTCAATAAAGCAATGTTCAGTTTGTGTGGATCAAGCAGTCTGCTTAGTTTTGTCACCTTCTTAATATTGGGGGGGTGTTAATGCTGCTGTTGAGTTAGAAAATTGTGTTTGTAATAAATGTTGATGACTGCTTTCTGGTTTGTTTCAGGTAGTTTAACCTGCCGAAATTCGGGTCGCTCTGGTCAGAGGAAGAGCCCAGTGGAATGAGAAGTGAATAAAAAGAAAAAAAAAGAAAAAAAAAACTACCAGATTCTACTTTTGTCCAGGCAGACAGCAACCCAAAGTCCAGAAACCCTTAAATCTGAATGGTACTGTTGGGCCAATAGTAGCCCGTTCAAAGCCAAAGCCAGGACATCTTGACTTGAAGCCAAATAGGGCCTTTTTATTGTTGTGGGTTTTGTTTTTGGGTTGTTTTTTTTTTTTCTCCCCCCAAAACGCTCCTCCTGAGAGGGGTGTTTTTTTTTTTTTTTTAAAGCTTTCATTTAAAGAAAATAAGCAAGTAAGCATGCATGTGATGTCTTAAAATACTTTGCCAGTCAAGAGGTTTTCCCTTGTTTTGTTTTTTTTGTTTGGTTTTTTGTATATATAAAATTTTTACATTTAAAGCAATATTACTGCAAATTTGGTGTAAAATCTCTTAAAATTGGAATGTAAATAACTGTCTCCTAGACGACTAATAGCTTAGATCCCAGTAGGGTATCTTTTGACATCATACTGTATCTTTAATGCTAAATTTTATTTTTAATTGTTTTGGTGGACACTTGAAGGTTCAACCGTCCTTTAATTTGGTAGACCAGCGTTTATAAACACTGTTACCGCTGTGAGTCAGATTGAAATGATAAACTGATTATGATATTAGTCTGCTACTCAACATCAAAACGTCAAGGCTATTTCACATTAAACCAAAAAGGTTTCAATTCATATGCGTTCTTTTTTTTTTTTTCTTTCTTTTTTTTTTTCCCTTAAGTGTTGTTTTAGAGATTTGGGGAAAAGATGTTTCTTAATGGCAGTATACCTTTTTAATGGCCTGGATCTGTATTTTTTATTTTATTTTTAATTATAAAATCATGTGTTTGTCCTCTGCACTGATGACCATCTGTCCATGTCTCTGGTGTTCTTGAAGACAGAACTACCTGCAAGGTGTCTCCATGTTTGTGTGCCTTTTTGTTAGAGAAACCACCATGTAGATATGTTTCTCAGGATCACAGTTTTATTCCTAGACTGCTGGTCCACTCAAGCTTCATGGATACATACTGCTCTAAAACTGCCTGCAGATGTTAGTAGAGGGAAGGTAAAAGCTCATTACCTCTCAATTTTCTATATGTCTTCACACTGCTAGGATGTGTTGTAACGATGGTAGAGGATCACATGCTTGAGGGAAGTTGGGTAAAAAAAAACTTCCTGTGCAGACTCTTAAAATTGATATTTTAAAAAGGAAGAAGGGGAAAAAAATGAAAAGCTGTTCTGGCTGGCTGCACACACTGCGCTCCAACTAGAGGTAATCTCAGTTAGTTCATTGGAGAGCGAAATGTATTTATTTGCCACAAAGGCTTCATTTCATTGTAATGTTGCCACAGATTGGTAGCTGCACTGTGGGGTGGGTGGGTGTCCAGCCCCTTGGATTATGTTGCTGCTAATGTCTCAAAGGCCTGCTTATAATTCAACTTATGTAGGGTGTCTGGCTTTATTATATCTTACTCTTACTGATTTTTATAATAAAAATAAATGTTGGTATTGTAATCATATTTCTTATTTTAAAGGATGTGTGCTTTAATTGCTTTAATACCAGCTGTATTTTTATTTTTACTAGGATTAAATGGAGGATTTAATTTGGTGTCAGGGACCCCTGATTGTGTTAGGAAAGGTTTGCTCATTGTCCAGTTTGTCTCAAAGAATTAAACTGAAGTCAAATTCCAGTGTGCTTTTTTTAAAATGTTTTTTTTTTTTTATTTATCCCCCCCTCCCCTTTCCTCCTCAAAATATTTAAAGTATATGAAGCAGTAATGCCAGGAGTCTTCAAAATGTGTTAGATCATATACTGCAAATCCTGCAGGTGTCACCAAAGCTGAAATAGTTTAAAACGATGAAAGAATTTCCCTTTTTTCCCTTTTTGTGTAGTACCACCCCCCCCACAACTTAAGTTCTAGAAAATCTAGTAAGCCTGGAAAACCAAGCTGTTTGACGGTACAAATAACTATTTAATAACAATGGGTGTAAATAATAAGGTGAAAATTGTCCACGCATGAGCACCGCCGCAGAAGTACGTATTACCTATGGATTTTACACAAGGCTCGTGTCTGTAAGAGAAGGTTGCATAACGGTGACATCCTGTCATTTTAACCCCTAAGCCTGTTTGCAGCCACAACTGTCCGTCGCAATAGTAGCCAATCAGATGGACGGATATTTCTTTGGGGGCGTTTGCTAAGTTTTTATACGCTTGCGCAATCCTATGTTGTGATTTCTACAGTTGCGAGCAACATGGCTGCATCCGTGGTGCGAGCGACCGTTCGAGCGGTCAGCAAAAGAAAGATACTGGCCACAAAAGCGGCGTTGACACTGGTATGTTAATAATTTTTTGGTTATACATGCATGTGAAGCTCTTTATGTGCTGTGAGTACATAGTGCTCGAATAAGGCTGGGGTTAACGGCTGCGTCCGGTATGATGTTAGTTGTGTAAGTTGGCTAAGCTAGCTAATCATCTGTTACACGCAGATCAACTTAATATCAACTTTTCTTGACCCTTATTGTAACGCTGCACTTTTTCATGTTGCGTTGACATTCACAATATTTAGAGTAAACACTGTGGCGGTTCTGCAAGCACGACGTTGGGCTCAGCTAGATGCTAACGCTGATAAGTGGCTAGTCAAGACGCCTTTTGTTAGTGTGCTGCTGAAGTTTCTGTACCTTGACAGCAAACCGGACGTTCGTAATATCAAGCAGAGTCACCATTTCAAGTCATACGGTATAAAGTTAAGCTTCTTTTGGGATTTAGAAAAAAAAGTGTCTGGCCTTATTATGTTGTGGATTATGGAGTAAAAGTTGTAACAGGTTTGATTGCAGCCTCAGGTTTGATTATTGAGGCTCGCAAAGAGTTGGCAGCATCGCCAGTGAATAAAAACCACCCCGAATCATATCCCGTATCAGTCCTAAAGAACAGTGGACACATTTCCCATAAGCCAAATGGTAACACTGGTTCGTTTGCTGTGTAAACTCTACATGCTCAGAAAATAGATGGGTCGAGTCTGGTTTCACTGTTTTTGGCCAATAAACTTTAAGTAGTTAACAAATTTTATATTACTTGTAAAATTATTATTTTGAAGTAGTTTTCAAAATAATTGCAATTTTATAGCTATTTAGCTCATGTTCTGGTTTTTGCTTGCATTATATACTGTAACCAAAATCCCCCCAAAGCGGAGGGTGGGTTCCCAGACTAGGTAATTGTACATAAATGTATGACAAATTTAAAGTACCTAGTGTGATATTTAATGTTAATGTAAATAAAATTCTGAGAGTGCACTTGGCGTGTAGTAAGCTCTCAGTACAGGCCAGAGTCATTACTTGTTTTCGTGGGTGGGATGAATATGCTCAGCTATTGGTGTTTCAGCTGATGAGCTCTAGTAACAGTGCTGTTGCAAGATAATGTACTTGCATGGTGGTTTCTGCTGATAACATTAGTGTACTGAAGTGTACTTAAAATAGTGGGACATCCTTCAGTAATGCAATTGCAAATGGTGCCTTACATAAGGGGACTGCCGTTACCCACAAAACCCACTGATAAAGACTGACAAGGAAGTCTGATGTAAGGGAACCTTTGAGATGTGGGCATCCTTGAGTTACTACCACTGCTCTTTACTGTATACATTACTATGGCACGATGAGTTATTTTTAACCTTGTGCTGGTGTGGTAATAAATACACCAGCACAATAAATACACCTATAAGTACATAACTTTGTATTTTAAAAGAACTCTGGGTTGTGACACAGCAACACATGCAGATGATCACAATTTAATGGCGTACAGAAATTGGTATTTTGTGTCACAAATGCCTCCACATTAGAACTCACACACTGGCATTGATACTTTCAGCAACTACTGCTACAGCTGAGGTTGCAGAAGTTCTGGTTATTTTATGACACTGCTGTCCTTTTGGGGGGGGGGTAAAGAGTGGATTTTATTTCAACAGCAGCTAAACATTATTTTTCTCTGTTGTTTTTAGAAACAATCCTTTGCCAAATGAATTGTTTGCATCTGAATGCAGTGTAAATTGTAGCTGATGCCAGTAACATTTTAACCTTCTATTGCCTCCTTTTAGACTCCAGCAGCAGTGAGCAAGATCAGATTGTTGTTGCAGGACAGACCAGAATATGTAAGTAATGAATATGGCCAATAAAACATCATCCAATTAAGAAGACAAAGCTTCTTTATACATTGATTAAAAGTGTTCCTTTATTATAGCACCAAATAAAATAAAATTCTGTCATATTGATCTAGTCAGTTAGGTAGCGGACAGGGTTGTTAATCAGTTACAGCTGCTTTGGTGTTAATGAAATTAACAGCAGGTGCACTAGAAGAGCAACAATGAGGCGACTTCCAAATCAGGAATAGTTTTATAGGTGGAGTCCACTGACATTTTTTTCCCCCTCCCGTGTTTTCTGACAATTTTTCACTACTTTTGCATTTGACTAGGGTTAGTGTCACTAGTGGGGAGGTGATGAGGATATACCTGGACCCTCCAGAGGTTGCACAGGTAGTTAAACTCCTCCAGGATGGCACATTAATGTATGCCATTGCAGTGTCTCCCAGCACAGTCTCAAGAGGATTGATAAGATTCTAGGAGAGCTGGACGGGGCCTTAAAAAGTTCTTAACTCATTAGCAATGTGGGTATCTGCTCCTTTGTGCAAGGAGGAACAGATTGAGCATGGCCACAACCCTACAAAATGAGGCCACTGATGTCAATGTCTCTGATCAAACCATCAGAAACAGACTTCATGAGGGTGGACCCAACATCGTCTGTTGGGCGCTGTGCACACTGATTGGCATTTGCAACAGAATAGGAATGCATACCCAATTCCACCCGTGCTTTTCAGTATGTTCATTGAACATATGTACTGATGTAAAAGGGTTTGAGGAAACCATGGAGAGCATTATGCTGCTTTTTTAGCATGTCCGGTTTGGCAGTCAGTTAGTGATTGTCTGGGGAGGCACATCCATCCTAGACTGTCCAGGAGCTCAGTGATGCCCTGTCCAGATCTGGGATAAGATCCCCGGGAGCCTGGCGCGACGTTGTCAAGCATGCATACAAGCTTGCGGGGGCAATACAAACTACTGAGCAGCATTTTGAGTTGCTGCAATGAAATTTCAGCCAAATGGGCTACCCTGCCGCATAACTTTTACACTTTGATATTCAGGGTGTCTTTGAATTCAGTCTTCTGTAGGTTGCTAATTTTCATATCCATCATGTTGTGTGAAATTCTTTTCTTCCTAACACCGCACACAATCCATATCAGTATAGATACACCCCCATCACTAAATGAGCTTTGTCTGTATGGATTAAACAGCAACATGTTCACCTTATTTTTTCATTTGCTAAAGTTTCCTTCTTTTTTTTATGAATCATTTGACTTGAAATTAAATTTAAAAATGTTATAAGGAATATCTGTGGGGAGTAGACTACTAATGTCAGCAAATTGGTTTTTGAATTACAGCTCAAACTGTCAGTTATTTAATTAAAACAGGGACATTCAAGCATTCAGAGTGAGCTTTGCCTCTGTAGAAAGTATTATTGCTACCATTAAATTCACAGGAACAAAAGAAGCATTTTGAGATATGAGTAGTGTCAAGACGGTTTACTAATTAAACTGCAACATTTTACTGAGAAGTATAATAATGTTTAAAAATAAAACTATGAAGATGTATTTTTTTTCTTGTATCATTCATCCTTCCTTTAGTGCATATATTACAAAAAAATAGGGGGGGGAAGTCTGTTAACATATATCTGGTTCTCCATCAGATTGGTTTGAAGGTTGGGGTGAGAACACGTGGGTGTAATGGGCTGACTTACACACTGGACTACACCAAGGAGAAAGAAAAGTCTGACGAGGAAGTAGTACAGGATGGTAAGCTTTGTTTTATAATGAATCCAAGCTGAGAAAGGACTTTGTTGTAAGACTGATTGTGTTTGCCACACTAGGTTCTTGGGTAAGGTAATTGATTGAAAAAGTTTAAGGATTTTATGTGTTTCCAGGTTCAGCAAGTGCAATTTTTAAAATGTTCCAGGATTAAAAATAAGATTAAAAAAAAAACCCAAAACTAAATTTAGATGATCTCACATTGAGCTCCCATTTATCTTCTTGGACCCCTCTCGACTCCTTTCAGCATAGTTTGGTTTGTAAGTCTCTCAATGAAAGTCCCATTTTGACCACTTGTACTGTGCACACTCCAATTTCACCACGTACAACTTCTGTTTCAAACCAATCCAAATTTGGTGTGAATAATCATCACACAGACTGTGGTGCATGGCAGCAACTCAGTCATTTACAAAGGATTTATTTTTTCTTTTAGCCATATTAACCTGGGTTAATCTGGTTAACATCAACTCCACAGCTTTCCTTCTTGAGATGCAGGGAAATCTACATTAGGTTAAGTTGAGCATTTTCAGAAGACCATTTCTGTAACATTATCACAGATTGTACTATTTGTGTTTCACTGCCTGTAAACAATCCAACCCTAAACTTCTTAGATAGGGGCCGACCATAAGGCTGTAACCTGATAGTAGTGATGACATTGTTCTGACCTTTTTTCAGGTGTAAGAGTGTTTATAGCGAAGAAGGCCCAGCTGACCCTTCTGGGAACTGAGATGGACTTTGTGGAGTCAAAGCTGTCTAGTGAATTTGTCTTCAACAACCCTAACATCAAAGGCACATGTGGTTGTGGAGAAAGCTTCAACATATGAGCACTATGGAGCCTCAGTCCCCCTTCCCTGCTCCAGACCCTGTCTCACTGATAAAGACTGACAAGGAAGTCTGATGTAAGGGAACCTTTGAGATGTGGGCATCCTTGAGTTACTACCACTGCTCTCCTGCAAACCACTCGTGCATATGTAGTCATGAAATCCATGTATGCATATTGATGCTTAGAAGATTGTAATGCAATTGATGTAGTCAGAACCATCTTGACAAAAACGATTTTTAGGTTCAGATACCTCTGATGTAGACAACTGTTTATACTCGGCTCTGCAACTTTAAAAAAAAAATCTCTTAGGACCTCAAAAGAAATGACTTTTTAGGTTAAAGCTATGTTATTTCATAAATTCAGTCAGGTCCTGCCATGGCTTGTGTGAGGAGAAAATGATACATGTCCTGAGAACATGTTCACTAAAGCTGAGATCAGATGGGATTTACACTGTTAAACAAAAGGATGAAGCATGATGTTTCAACGTTTGAATCTGTCCTCCAAAACTTGCAGAAAGCCAACAATCAGCTGTTTGACAAACACGCCTTTAAGGTGTGCTATTATCCAGGGTCATGTACCAGTAGTATGCAGAAGTGGAAGAGCTTGAGTGTCTTGAAACTGTTTTATCAGTTTGTAAAAGCTTTTTGAAAAGTATGTATTTATCTCTGTGTGTAAATAACTAAGATTTTAAATCCCTTGAACAACAACAATATACGCACAAAAAAACCCGCACAAAATATGCATCCCTCAAGTGAAACATGAGGTTTCTGTTTTTTCTTTTTGCTTGATGAAAGCCAGGATTTTGTTTGTATAGATGCTCTTAAGATTTGTAACCTGTGCAATATGTCAGTGTATATATGAAAGAAGATTAAATGGATCACACCGCAGCCTGTGCTTCATGTTCTGTTTGCATGTAGGACTCTGACCACCTGTTACTGTCAGAATCATCACAGTTGTCATGGAGATGTGATTCTGTGTCACTGCTGTGCCACAGAGTCCAGTTACTTGAGCCTGCTGCCCACCTGCCTTTGGCCTTTTTTTGCCTACATTTTGTAGCCAGGCTGGAGACAGAGAGGGAGGTACTGTCATTGTGAAAGATTCAACTCTATTTTAGAGCTTTAACAGTGAAATGATGCAATTTCAGTTCACTTTGTTGTTGCTTATATTGTAGGTGTTCTACAGTCATGGACAGTCAAAACAAGGATGGCAGCAGAGAGTCTTATGAGCTCAAGGTATTAAAAATCAGTATGTGTAGAAAGATTGCCTTTTTATCTAGTTCTAGTTTCCCCTGATTTCTCTGAGGTGTTTCCCAAACACCAGCATCAGTCCATGATTTTTCATTAACCATTGCCAAATCTAAATGGTCCTAGTCTTAAGTGTTACTTAAAATAACATGAACACTGAAAGAATTTCTGAAACTCATCAGGAAACAACTGCTCTTTGTCAGAAAGACTCAAGAACAGCTCCCAGTAAAGTTCTACATCACAAATGAATTGGAACAGTAGCTGGGCTAGGCTCTAGCTATGGGTCATGAATGATGGCTGAAATATTTTATTGCCTTGTGCATTTTTTTTTTTTGTGAAACCCCTCATGTACCAGTGTCTTTTGTGTGTCTTAGATTTCAGAGTTATTAAAGGGTTTAGCTGAGAGGAAAACATCACCCAATGAGAGCATTCATGCTAACATCAGCCTCTCCATCACAGAGCCAGGAACTTCTTACAACCATGGGAACTTCAGATCTAGAGCTGTCCTCCCTAAAAAACTCTGTCAGCTGTCCACGTGTCAGTATGAGAGGCAAGATCATCTGAGAGAAAGCTTCAGTGCTCCGGTACTCGTTCTTGCCTGCATCCCTGCATCTCAGGCGGGACAAAAGCAACCCACGTTATCGTTCCCAGATCCAGTCCTCTTTGCACACCTGGTGGAAAAATCAGAGATCTTTGCCTCTGACTCAGAACAGCTTGAAAAGCAAGAGATATATCCGTACATCCTAGGAGTGCAGGCTTGGAGGAAACGGGAGCAACGTGAACCACAATGTCTGTTGCCTAAACAGTTTCCCCAAACTGGTCAGTAAACAGTTGTAGCTGCAACTGTCACATGTAGGTTAGGGTGAACTAGGCTGAACAAGTTCACTGCTCTTAACTGCTCTAAGGTTGAATAGTAGCCATGGCTATTATGCAGTTACAGCTTAGTTAAGTGTGTTATATATCAGTATTAGTTGGGTGGACATCTAGATTTTGAGTATTCCATTTTTTAATGAAAAACTGCAGGAGAGAAGTTTTTATAACTTTCCATACACTGACATACATTTGGTTAGCCACAAACCTAGGCAAAGATGCATACTTTATTGAAACTGACAAAAGAATATCTAAGATCTGAAAACTAGTTTCTCATGGATTTTTCATGAGCAAATATTTGTTGAAAATCATAATAAATAATAATAAATGTGAGATGTTAAAATGTTTGTAAATTCCCAGTGAGATTAAGAATGGGAGATGATTCACATGATGGAACTCCAGACTTATCAAAAAATTGGAAAATTTTTGATACATATAATTACTAGATCAGCGATAGATCCTTCACTGACTGTTGCTTCATCCTGGTTCAGGGACAACCAACAAATGGTTCTTCAAGGATTTACTGGACCTCCAGAGGAAGCTGTTTTTGGGTGCCTCAAAGAAATCTGGAGCCCTGAGGAAATCTCAGACACCTTGGAAAACTTCACACCACCAGTCAGAATGTTCTTCTTTAATGCTTAGGAAAGTTCAAGACTGACAGAAGAAATAAACTGCAAATGAAACTAGCACTAACACTCAGTGGCAGACTGGTCATTGAGGCAAGAAATGTATAATTACGTGTCAGAATGGTACCATGTTCCATAAAGCATTCTGAGACTTGAAAAGCATAGTCCTAATAATATGAAATATCCACTAAAATCATTATTAGATATGCAGGGAATAAAGTTAGATATTTTTTTCACCCAAAAAGTAAAAATAAAATATGCAGATTTATAAAGACATCTCAGCACAAACATGTTTCTTATTGTTTCATGCAAAAATAATTTTTAAGTGTTTAGTGGCCAGGTTAATATGTCAAACAACAAAAACAGACATGGATTATATACTCAAATGCATCTTTTTCTGTGTATGACATTGTGAAACTGGCAAGGTTTACTTGTTACTTTTCAGCCAAGGCTTCAAAGGTTCTAATGAGAGCTCCAATAACAGTTAATTGTACCGGAGGTGGCGAGAGATCAAGCTGTGCAGATCTTGTGTAAAGTGGCGTACCTCAGCATTGTCTCCCTGTTTACCTTCCTCAAGAGTGGCTTCTTAATACTCACCTGTCACCTGAGAACGTTTCTGGGTCTTTTTGTTTTTTTGTTGTTTTTTTAGCCCTGCTTCTTTTTGTCCTCCATTTGTCCGTTATTTTAAGCACAGTACACACCACACCAATATATGCCACATTTTTAGCTAATAGTTCTTCAGGAATCAACTTTTTGGTGAATAAGTAATATTACACTGACTATCAATCTGTATTATCGTTTATGTTTTTGCAGATTTAACTAATGAATTGGAAACAAGTTATGTACTTTTACAGTAGTAATATAACATAATATAGCCACCTTTCTTTGCAAGGACACTCAAAAGCCTGCCATCCATGGATTCTGTCTGTGTTTTGATCTGTTCACCATCAACATTGCGTGCAGCAGCAACCACAGCAACCAACAGTACACCTCTCTGTTCAGAGAGGTGTACTGTTTTCCCTCCTTGTAAATCTCACATTTGATGATGGACCACAGGTTCTCAATGGGGTTCAGATCAGGTGAACAAGGTGGCCATGTCATTAGTTTTTCTTCTTTTATACCCTTTCTTGCCAGCCACGCTGTGGAGTACTTGGACGTGAGTGATGGAGCATTGTCCTGCATGAAAATCATGTTTTTCTTGAAGGATGCAGACTTCTTCCTGTACCACCTTCTTCAAGGTGTCTTCCAGAAACTGGCAGTAGGACTGGGAGTTGAGCTTGACTCCATCCTCAACCCGAAAAGGCCCCACAAGCTCATCTTTGATGATACCAGCCCAAACCAGTACTCCACCTCCACCTTGCTGGCGTCTGAGTCGGACTGGAGCTCTCTGCCCTTTACCAATCCAGCTACGGGCCCATCCATCTGGCCCATCAAGACTCACTCTCATTTCATCAGTCCATAAAACCTTAGAAAAATCAGTCTTGACGTTTCAGCTTGTGTGTCTTGTTCAGTGGTGGTCGTCTTTCAGCCTTTCTTACCTTGGCCATGTCTCTGAGTATTGCACACCGTGTGCTTTTGGGCATTCCAGTGATGTTGCAGCTCTGAAATATGGCCAAACTGGTGGCAAGTGGCATCTTGGCAGCTGCACGATTGACTTTTCTCAGTTCATGGGCAGTTATTTTGCGCCTTGGTTTTTCCACACGCTTCTTGCGACGCTGTTGACTATTTTGAATGAAACGCTTGATTGTTCGATGAAGCTTTGCAAGTTTGAGACTGCTGCATCCCTCTGCAAGATATCTCACTATTTTTGACTTTTCTGAGCCTGTCAAGTCCTTCTTTTGACCCATTTTGCCAAAGGAAAGGACGTTGCCTAATAATTATGCACACCTGATATAGGCTGTTGATGTCATTAGACCACACCCCTTCTCATTACAGAGATGCACATCACCTAATATGCTTAATTGGTAGTAGGCTTTCAAGCCTATACAGCTTGGAGTAAGACAACATGCATGAAGAGGATGATGTGGACAAAATACTCATTTGCCTAATAATTCTGCACTCCCTGTATGAACACAAATACTCAAAATTCCCAACACATTAATTGCATATATTTCTCGTAGTTTCACTTTCTACAAGATATAACACAATAAAATACACCAGACACCACAGATTTAAAAATGTTTTGTTGCACAGTGATAGTAACACCAAATCCACACTTTTAAGCTTAAACTTCAAAACTTACATTTTAACTACTGATTTTATCTATTGTTCTGATTTTATCTGTTTTGATTTTTTTTTTACATACTGTTTTGTTTGTTTGTTATTTAGTTAGTTTGTTTGTTTGCTTGTTTTAATCAATTTTAAATCATACTTTTTATTTGTTCTTGTTTCTAATGTCTCTGTAAAGCACTTTGAACCACCTTGTTGTTGAATTGTGCTATACAAATAAACTTGCCTTGCCTTGCCTAGTAACAGACATACCTTGTGTTCCTGGTTTTCAGGTGACTGCACAGGCGACATGTGTCACTCTGTCAGCAATGAGTGTCGACTGCTGCTACGTGACTTTGTACCCTCTGCAATCTCTGAGACATCGGACACCTCGGAGGGCTCTGGCCATCTCCCTGTCTATCTGAATAGGTATCATACAAACATACCATGCACACATGTGCACCCACATCACAAATAGGACTCTAGTTATTTAATCCATGAATTTAATGGACAATTAATTATCCAATAATTGATGTGTGCTTGTTTTTCTGTCTATAAACACCATTCTCAAAAAGTTTTTAATTAATTCTGATAAAACTTTGTCAAAAAGTTTTATAATTTAGGACCCCAAAACATCTTATAGGATAGAAAAGAATGAAAATATACTACGGGAAAGAGATGACCTATTATCCATTATCTTCTCCTATATAAGGTTTGTGTAATCAAAACAAACATCTGCTACACTTATAGGATTTTACTTGGATTACAAACATCTTAAAGTACATTTCAAAGAACAAATACAACAAAATGAATATACACAAAATGCAGTACTGTTCCCTCAAAGGTAAATCCTGTCCAGAGAGTGAGCTGCCTTCGCGAAGGTTTGCACTTCTCTGAGTGATTCTTGTTATTTTTTATTTGCCACAGTATAAGAAGGAAAACTACATGCCATGTCCCCTCTTCTGTCCATCCCTGTCGCTGGAGGTGGGATACTGCTGGTTCGGTCCTCAGACATACTGCAATGATGTTTTTCCCTCTGCCCATCTCCAGAGAGCTTTCACCATCTACAGCTTTCTAGCTGTCTACCTCTTACCCCTGCTTACCATCACTGTGTGTTATGCCATCATGCTCAAGCGGATGGGCCAGCCCAGCATGAATCCCATTGGCAGTGGCTACCAAGTAGGAAATTATTTATTTTTCACATATTAAATCCACAGAGAATTTCAAATATTCCTTTTAATTACAAAGACTTGGCAATGCCTCCTTTAATCCAGTTAAATCGTGCAGTAGCAGTATGGGCGCGAGTCTCTCGCATGGTGGTGGTGATGGTGTCTCTATTCCTCGTCTGTCGGGGGCCGATCCAGGTTTGCATCCTCCTGCAAGCTTTTGGCCTCCAGAGTTACATCCTATATAAGGTGATCTCTTTTATTACTGATTAGATGGTCATCGTTTCATTTTTGTTTTATATGTAACACCAGCTCAATACAATAAATGCAAAATCAATATCCTACAGTATTAAAAAGAAAACCCAAACAACCAGCTGTCAAGCAGGGTGATGGGGAGGAAGAGCTCCCTTTTAACAGGAAGACTGCAATTTTTTTTTATTGTTGTCAAGGTTTTGGGAAAACTACAACTACAAAACTATTACTCAGATGTTTGGTTATCCCATTGAAGTTTGTTGTTGTGAAAATATCTAGCAAGAAATGACAAGAAGATCCAGATGTAGGGAAGTTTGCAAAACCCCTAACAGGTGTCATCGCTGGTGCAGCTAACCCTTGGCTCCTCGCTAGAACCTCAGAACAAAGTCAAATACACCCAGAATTTACTTTTTTTTTCTCAGGATCTATGTCTATCAAATGCCAGGGGTGGGGAGTGCTAGGGAGTGTCATTTTCAGGGTGTCACTAGGTGAGTATACAGTCTTAGTGTAGCTCTTAAAGGTGTGACAGTGAACAAAAGTACTGTGATGACAGAAACCGATGCTGTCGCTTTAAAAACAGCGACAGCGTTCGATTATTTTCATCTGCCACAGGTTTCTTCCTGTTAAGACGGAGTTTTTCCTTCCAACAGTCCAACATTATTGTAGGTTCTTTACAATATTAAGCACCTTGAGCTGACTGGTGTTGTGATTTGAATTGAAAAACTTGAAAATCGAGTGCGCCTTAATTTTGCATTCACAGCTGAAGATTTGGGGTCACTGCATGTCTTGCTCCAACTCCTCTGTAAACCCGTTTGTGTATGCTTTCACGGGCAACAACTTTAGAAAGGCTTTCAAGTATGCCTTCCCTGCCCTTTTGCTGTGGCGCTCAAGAGGGAGAGTCAGAGTGGGAAACACAGACGCAGAGGAAGGAGTAGAGACGGATCATCAGGCACCCAAAGGAGAAGCAGAGATGCACTTTCTTTCATCTGGCCCCTAAAGGCCATGCTGAGCATTTGGACACGGTGCACTCATTGTTTATTTATACTTTCTCCTGAGATGAGAGCAGTCTGATCACTGTAGTGTATGTTTGCTTGGACATGCACACACCCACACACACACACTGAAACATTGTATAATTCCATGTGATCTCTAAAAAGGGACAAACCGGTCAAGCGAGTCTCGTGTGTTTCACGAGCTGCTGAAATACAATTATCTCTGTCACGCTTTTCTAAGTTACGGTTAAATTAATGCTGTCAGCCTGACTGCTAGAGCTTCTGGTTTTACCTTTGTTACAACTTCGTAGAAAAAAAACCAAACTGTGCCAACAGCAACTGCAATGGACTATTTCCATTTGATAGAAAATTGTCTTGCTGAATCTTTGGTAACACAACTCTGTGCAATACTGTGCAGTAAACACTCAAACTGACTCAATTTAGTCTGTTGTGCTTACATTTTCAAACGTTTGTTTACTTTCATCTCATCTTTTTTAAAAATGCTCATGTTCACACTTCCACCTTTGACTGTGGGAAATGTTGTTATTTTGAGGACAAATATATAACAAATACATATCAGTCTGCGTTTGAGTTTGGTTAGGATTAAGAAGAGATCAAAGTTTAGATTCAAATAGTGAAA
Organism: Copadichromis virginalis; assembly: GCF_057382275.1. Taxonomy (NCBI): domain Eukaryota; kingdom Metazoa; phylum Chordata; class Actinopteri; order Cichliformes; family Cichlidae; genus Copadichromis; species Copadichromis virginalis. Next base: position 30,860,210 of record NC_140629.1, read on the forward strand.
ACCGTGTCTTTTTTGTCAATTGTGTGTGACAAGGTGGTACAGTGTGCAGCTACTGGTGAGAGTGACTTCAGACGAAGGGCATTTACGTCTTTACGTCCATCCTTACAGAGAGCAGATGTGTAAAAGACACTGTGGGATGTTCATTTTCTCTATCATTGCAGATATTAGACAGAATCAAATCTGAAGGAAAACACAATATGTTGCGTTTGTTTGCTCGGATATATTATATTTTGTTTTTTTTCCACGATGCTACCCTATGTAGTCTCTTTTGATGTTGACTTTTTGAGGAAGCAGCTGTGAGCGCATGCGACTTGTCTCCATTAAACCCCGTTAATATTCTGCTCTTCAGATGTTTTGCTGTTGTGGGGGGAAATAATCTGTTCAGTGGTATTTATAAGTGGAAAGTGTGTTTTTCTCCTTCTATAGTGTGCAGTTAGACACAATACCTCAAAATAGGAAAAAAATAGAACGCTGAAACATAGTTCTATGAAAAGTAATCAGAAGCTATCAGGATAATAAGGAAACATTTGATCAAAATGTGTCTAAATGTTGAAACTCCTTCTTTCTTATCCAGGCACAGACACAATATGAGAGGTTCCATATAAGCTCTATGGGATGTTGTTATTCCTCCTCTTCTCAATGCCATAACTTTGCAGAATCAATTCATGCTGGCAAGCAATATTCCAAATTCCTGCAGCATTGATTAATTGATCATTGAATAAACAGGATACTGCGAAAGAGCAACCAGTGCTCTTCCTGCTATACGTGTAAAGTGCTTTCAAATTACTTGAGACTTGAAGTTTTGCTCGCTCACATTTTCGGTGGCGTGACGGTGCACTCAGCCAGTCACGTGACAACGGGTCCTAGTTTGGGTCCTGGTGGTGCCTTCAAGTGCTGCCAAGTAAGTAAGTAACTTCGTTGGCGTGAACTGGTCAAAAAAAAAAAAAGGCAAGTGTAAGATCAATGTATAGTTTATTATATATGTGAAATAATTGAAATGAGGAAAAAAATAATTTGATCTCAGTTAAGAAGTTTCTGCATGATCTAATTTAATAAATAATTTAAGTTAAATATTTTACAATGTTGTAAATCTTTTAAAATCAAGTTGTTACGGTACTTAAGATCAAAGGGAAAACAGTCTGGGAAAATTTCACAGTAGTTATTTCACAATAGTTTAAATATAATAACACTAACCCAGAGTACTCTTACTCTAATATTGACTTAGGGGAACATTTGAGTACAAGGTGCTTTGAGAACAATGTTTAATTATGCTTTCAATTTAAAACAGGAGCCACAGAGGGTTTTTTTTATATATAAAATAATTGTTTAATATTTGAATTGGAGCTTATCCACTCGGACAGCCTAAAAGGTTAATCCGCCTGTTTGAACGATTGACAATAACTACTAAAAAATAATTATAATCAGTAATTACTGGAGTTAACGTTTTCCAAAAACGCTGCGTCCATATGATCAGAATCAACTTTTTGAGGATTTGAGGATGCATCATGCATTAATACTCCCTTACTTGGTCAACTATGCATTGTAACCTAGATCGCATGACTCTATTTTGTCAATTGAGGCTACAAATTTACGTGGCGTTCCCAAACGCAACATGCTATATACATAACTGGCACCCAAGCCAACCAGTGCTCGAGGAGGAGAGCAAAGACACGGCCGAAGCTGAGGCTTTCACAGCGCTGAATCTGGTAGAGACAGCAGGCAGGGACAGAATCCACCAGCCGGAGTTTCGAGCTCGCTTTACACCATGGAACACAAACAAACCATCAACTTTGGAGCCGGACCTGCAAAACTTCCCCCCTCTGTAAGTTGGTATCCCTCTCTTGCTTGTGTAACGTTAATAATGTGCAGAAAAAAAGCGAGCTAATTGCAAACTGCTTTAAAGCAAATTGCCACTTTATAATTTGTTTAACCGCAGGCGGGTCGCGGACGCGATGGCCTAATTTTCCTTTCATTTTCGTAAAGAGAGACACTGTATGATGAAAAGGACTTTGGTTTAATGCCATTGTCAGCTTGGCATTTGTCAACAGTGTGTTGAGTTGCATCAGCCTCATTCATTCATGTGGAAACCTGCTCCTTTGTGGTTCACTGGCAGCGGCAGAGAGAACCTCTAGATGGCAGAAGAAACACGCTTAGATGAGAACAAATCACAGCTCCCAGATAACACTGACGCCTCCCGCGAGGTCTTTTTGGTTGACTGCAGACTTAATGTACTCTGAGTGGTTTGTACTGCTGCCTGCGGGGCTTTGTAGAGCCCAATAAACCCAATGAACTGTAAGGATTTAGTCATGAGGCGTTTAAATGGTCAAAACAAAATAAAAAATTGTGAAACGGAAAGAGACTGACAAGTAAACTCACCGGTGTACAGTCGCAATGCTGATTATCGACTGTTTTAGTGCTTAGGCAAGTTTGTTTTTTGCTATTTTGCAGCCCACCAAGATTTTGGCTTTCCAACATTTTTTCAAAATGTGGTTTAATTTACTCATGCTTAAAAACACTGGAGTTTATCAAATGGCCAGAAACAGCATATATACAAAACACATGTACAAACTTCTCTTAGCAGTGACTCTGCATTAGTCATTTACTAAAAGCCCTTTTTCTAGACTAGAAAAACCTTAATGTGATAGCAAAGTTTACGTTTAGGAGCATCAGTTGGTCATTGTATGATTTTTATTTTTTAGGTCAAATAAGATTTGTGGAGCTAAAATGTGTATTCATTAGTTATTAATAGCAGTCCTATTTATAAGATAGTGATCAGAGGTGCAACACATTTTTAATTTTAATTTACAAACCAACATGTTGGTTAGTAACAAAGACCAAAAACATCTATGTGGTTTCATTAACAGCTGTTTTCTTGTTGCAGTCCAAACTTTATTTTTAGTGCAATGAAAAAAAAACGTGTTCAGCTACCATCATAGTTTCTGAAGAGATATCCAAAAGTTGATTCTGTTCATCTGGACGTAGCGTTTTGTGGGAGAAACGTTTCGTCACTCATCCAAGCGACTTCTTCAGTCTTAGCTGACTGCAGGTTTCCCCAAATCTTATAAAGATTATGCTTTATAAGATTTATACTAAGATCTTACTAAGATCTTAGTAAGATTATACTAAGATTAAGGAACTGACCTCCCAGCCCATTGTTCCTCAGTGGGCTGGTTTCAGTCATTATGCAAATGTACTGTTTGGGGAAGTTTGGGGAGAATGAAGAAGTCATTTGGATGAGTGACGAAACGTTTCTCCCACAAAACGCTACGTCCAGATGAACAGTATCAACTTTTGGAGATCTACTTTCCTGGATGATTGAGAATGCATCAAGACGTTTTGAAGAGATACTTACACGATGTGTTGCAGGTGCTGCTTCAAGCTCAGAATGAGCTCCTAAACTACAGCGGCACTGGCATCAGTGTCCTCGGTGAGTAGAAAAACAGATCAGTACACAAACATGTTAATGTATTGTCTCTAGATTTTTCAGTAAAGGATGACTCTGTTGAGATGGATCCTTTGTGACCTCTTGTTAATTGTGGCCTGTAGCTGACATTTCATACAGAGTGTGTGTTTACTGTACTGTGTCCAGATTAATAAACCTTGAGAGATTTCCATACGTCCAGATATTTCATAGCTGATCACTGCTTCCTCAGTCTCTGGAATCTGTGAAATATTAAACATCACAAATATCACATTTTCATCAAAGGTGTGTGTACGTCATATACAGTGAAATAAAATCCCCCAAAATGTTCTTTTTGTACTAGAGATGAGTCACCGATCATCAGACTTCAATAAAATTATCAACAAAACAGAGAGCCTCCTGCGAGAGCTGTTGTAAGTAACTTTTGTTGCTCTGTTGTGTTTCTTCAGATATGCTGCACTATAATCACGTCTCCTAACAAAGGTGTTCATTTTTTTTCTTGTAGTTTCAGCTGACAGTACATAACGTGTTGTAATCATAGTCAGACTTCTTTTAATGCATAAACACTCGTACCCTTTTTTCCTCTTTTGTACAACAGCGCTAATGACAGGCAAACCGGTCAAACGAGATGGTTGTGCACCTTTTCTTCGAAGTTATTCTTAGACAGTCACATTGCTGTCAATCCGATGGAGGCAGAGATGTACAAGAGATAGCTGCATATTTTACCTATCACATTTAAACCACACTAGTGTCTCAGCTGAGTAAAGAGATGCTTTTTGCTTTCAAACTGTACCTTTGCTTGGTTTAAGAATCAGACTTCCTGTAAGTTTACATCTGCACGTGATTATGTCTGGATTGCCTTTAACACACACTGGTATTTTTTTTTTCTCAGAAATATTCCAGACAACTACAAGGTGCTGTTCCTGCAGGGTGGTGGGTCTGGACAGTTCAGCAGTGTTCCTCTCAACCTGATTGGTCTTAAGGAAGATAGGTGTGCCGATTACCTGGTGACGGGCACGTGGTCGGCCAAAGCAGCAAAGGAAGCGGAAAAATATGGCAAAGTGAATGTTGTTCACCCAAAACTGGATAGTTACACGAGTAAGTGTGCAGACTGGCAAGTTTTTTCTTTTATTTATTTTTTCCTGCCATGACATTAAAACAGGAAAAAAAGGAAAAACTAGTATAAGCTGAAATAGTCAGTAATTGTTATTCTGACTGCATCAGGACAGTGAGTCTACAAAATCTGGCTGTGTACCCGGGCGGTTGCATAATAAACAATAGAGCCAAGCACCAGTGAAAGACTCTGGTATGCAAGTGGTCATTTCCACATGGTTGGGCGTAATATTTAGAATCAACGCTACGGTGCTTTGAATTACTGTGCAAAAGTCTTAAGCCACCCTTCATTTCTTTATATTTTGTGCCAGGAAAACAGACTTTCTTCTAATTTTTTGCAGCGGTTTTGAGAAGTAGTTTTTCAGGCTTTCTGAAGGTCTTTCAAAGGTTTTTTTTTTTTAAATTGGCGACTTTTTCACTTATTTTCAATTCAGTTACTCCACCTGACCATTTTTAGAGGCGTTAATCATTCAAACTTTAAAAAAGCCATGTAACTCCAGGGATTAACCAGTGTTGCGTCTACACAAAGTAGTAAAAGCTGACAAAGAACAATTTTAATTGAATTATATTTAGACTCTATCTGCATATTGCAAACATACATTTTCTCCCGTTTCTTTAATTGAATCTATGGGAAAAAACAAAGATAACATGACCTTCTTGGGGACACTCCCATATGGCTTAAAATCTGGGACTCTCCACCAATTGCTGTCAGAGCTGAAGAAGCTTCTCCGATGAGAGGTGAAACATCTTCAAGGAAACTTAAATAAGTCCAGAAGCTTTTCTTTCCGAACTCCTTAGACTACGATGACCTGGATGAGTGAGAATCTTCACAGACAAAGATAACACTGTTTGACAGATGTAAAATTGTATTTTTGCACCAGTAAGCTGATTCCCAAAGTGCTATTATATTGTTATGTCTCGCTACCAATATAGATATTGGCATATCTCGGTATGGTGTGCAGTGTGTCCTTTAAAAAATTTGAGGAAACTGGAAAAATCTAGGAAAAGAAGTAAGAGGCCTAAAAATTATCTACAGCAGCAAAATAGTATCTGAAAGTCATGACCTCAATAAATGGCAGAAAATCAAACAAAAACCTGAAACGAGGTTCAAGAGATACATCTGGCCCTTCAGCTGATCACTGTTCACCAAAGCATCATCAGAAATGGATACAGTGGAAAGGTAGTTTTCATTTTTCAGCATGGCAGTATTCCCAAACACACATTATTGAAGCAGTGTGGAATCACCTTGAAAGTGAGCAAAATAAAAGGCAGCCAACATCCAAAAAAGAGTTTTGGATGTCCTTCAGGAAACCTGGAGAACTATACCTGAAGACTACTTGAAAAAATTACAAGAAAGCTTGCCTAAGAGCCTTCTTACCTGATACGACTTTCTTCACATTATGCTATCGCCATGAAGTTTTATTTTAAGTTTTTGATTGCTCTCACTGTGCCGCTAGCATGGCTATAGATGCTTTGTTAAGTCTTGTTTTGATTTTATTATGCTGGGTTTTGTGTGTGTAGAAATCCCTGACCCCAGCAGCTGGACCCTGAACCCCTCAGCCTCCTACGTGTACTACTGCTCCAATGAGACAGTCCATGGTGTTGAATATAACTTTACCCCAGAAACAAATGGGGTGGTCTTGGTGAGCGACATGTCCTCCAACTTCCTGTCCCGACCTGTGGACGTCTCTAAGGTGAGCTGGAAAAATGCGACTGAAAAATGTATATATTTAACTCTTGTGCCTCTGGGACCCTGTTCTTAAATATGTATTTAAGTTCTGTATTGCCATATTGGCTACCGGGGAATTTTGAGTGGGGAACATGTCCAAAAGTTCTTAGCTTCTTTTTGAACTTATAATTTCCCTCTCGCCAAATCAAAGGCATTTTTTTTGTCTCAAAGTAGACCCGTAGTTGTAGGCAAGGCTGTATTTATTGTGCTCTCCTGCAATCTGCAGTTTGGGCTCATTTTCGCTGGGGCTCAGAAGAATGTGGGCTGTGCCGGTGTAACCGTGGTCATTGTGCGGGAGGACTTGTTAGGTCACGCTCTGAAAGAGTGTCCCATTGTCCTGGACTACAAGGTCCAGGCTGAGATGAACTCCCTGTACAACACACCCCCATGTTTCAGGTAAAAACTCACCAGTGTAAGAAGTTAATCTTTATCCTCCAGACTGAAGATGATCAATATGTCAATTTGTCACAAACTTTAATCTTTTTCGTCACTGGGTTCAGCATCTACATCATGAGCCTGGTTCTGGAGTGGATAAAGAACAATGGCGGCAGTGCTGCCATGGAGATGCTCAACAAGCAGAAGTCCTCCATGATTTATGACATCATCAATGCTTCTAATGGTTTCTATGTGTAAGTATCACATCGGCATTTAAATACGAGAATTCAGAGGAAAAAGCAAAATGATAATGAACAAATGGGTCAGGAAGTAAAACTCTACCAAACCTACATATTAGGAGTGCAATAAGGAGTTCAACCCAGAGCTGTGTGCTGTGTTGTTACGCCCCGAGTCTAGGCATGTAGAGACGCACATAAGATTTGAGGAGAGAGAAGCAAGTACCCACCCTGGGTCCCAAACCTAACATCTGAAACCGGCTATGAGTAAAAAAAAGGTGATTTTCTTTAATGTCAGGAAGCATAGCTCCAGGGTCAACCCAGGCCAAAATAATAAACAAAACCAACTAAGTCCTGCCAGAGGAAACTAACTAAACCCTAAGAACGAAACAAAACAAACAAATGACAATACTATCCCTCGCTTCCTAGTCCAGAAACAGGAGAAAACTGTTCAAAAGAAAAGGCGGCTCACCCCTTCAGCTTCAGCCTATGCACGCATAAGCACTGAGTTTACCCACAAGCATGCTTACACAGATACAAAGTAACCCAAAAAGTTGGAAACCAGGGCCAGGTCCATGTCTGCAGTCAAAAACTGCTCGCTCGCTTCTCTCTCTCCCGGCAGCTGTCAGAGCGGCTTTTTGAACGCAGTCACGTGCTCCATGGTCCAATCAGCAGCTCACTACTCTTCATTAGGGGAAGGATCTGCAGAGAGTCTTAAGACACAGTAAAGAGACAGAAACACAGCAGCTCACACAGACTTCTTATGGCCATGAGCTGTAACATGTGTCCACCTGCTCAGGTGTCCTGTAGACACAGCCTGTCGGAGCCGGATGAATGTACCATTTCGTGTGGGGAAGAAAGAGGGAGATGAAGCCTTGGAAAAGGAGTTTCTGGATGGTGCTTCCAAACGTGGAATGATCTCACTGAAAGGACACAGGTTCGTTTGACAAACATTTTGTGTGTATAGTGTTGCTCAATTAAATCTGATTTTTAGATGTAGATTTTGCAACCTAGTAGAATTAATTTCCCTTTTAAGGTTATAGAAACAGGGTGGCACATTGGTTAGTGCTGGTGCTTGGGACCTGGACTAACTGACAATTCAAAATTGGTGGTTGGTGTGAATATGATTTGAATGGTTCTCTGTATTGGCCCTGTAATAGACTGGTGATCTGTCCACGGTAAAACCTGACTCTTACCTCATAACTACTAGGATGGATCAAGCAGACCCCATGGATGGAAGTGGAAACAATAACTTTAGCCAGGAGCACAGATGTTGGATTTGCTTTGTAATTTTGTAAAGACAGAGAAGGCAGAGTACGAAACACACTTTTTTTTTTTTTTTCTCACCCTGCAGGTCAGTTGGAGGAATTCGCGCATCACTTTACAACGCTGTAACACTGGAGGACACTAAAGCACTCGCTGACTACATGAAGGAGTTCCTCAAAGATCACCAATGAAGCCTCTCCTACTGAATGCTGCCTGATCCCAGAGGGGCAGTTTCATTATGTTAATACAGTTTTTCAAAGAGGGAAAAAAACAACAACTTGTAACTCTTCTTTTAATCTCGTTGAGATCCACGTTGGAAAGTTGCACCTTTTTACATGCCTTTTATAACAACCTGGCATTGTTCCTAATAAGCTACTGCCTTTGCTAGTTATATATGTATGTAACATAGCCAGTAAACGAATTAAAAATAGTAATTCTAACAGGACTTATATGTGTAAATGTTCTAGGTGAATCTTGTTATTTGTAAAACCTGTACTTACATTCCAGTAAAAATTAACTTGACATTACTTTCATTTTGCAGTTGTTGTTTATTTTTTTTAAGCTACTTTTTTTTAAACTGCTTTGCATTGCTGATGTTTTTTCTGTTTGATGAATGTTCAGGGGAGAAAGCAGAAACAGAAAATTTGGGTACATAAAGCAAATTAACCTTTTGCATATCTAAAAAGTTTTAACCAGGGGCAGCCTATATCTTTTTACACTTCATCAGTGAGAGATTAAGGACAAAAAATGATATCATAAACACACATAAGCTATATTAGCCAGGAAAGAATCAGCTGTGAATCACCCCTGCAGTGAAATGAGGTGTGCTCTGGTGCAACAGACTTAACATTTTCAGTCAAACAGTGCAGTAAAAGTTTAACCTTGCAACAATTTACTCTTAAGTAACAATGTGCAGTGCAGCCATAAGCAGAGTTACTCTTTTGCCTGTGAGGTTAAACAGTCACGTACTACTAACTAACTGGCTGCTGAAAGCCAGAGCAGCTCTGTATGTAGGAGTTAACAGGTCTGTATAAGGACTGTGTCAGCATCAGAGAGACTGTGCTCCATGTGGGTGTCCAGAGGCCTGTTCATTGGTAAATGGCCTGCATTTGTATAGCGCTTTTCTAGTCCGTAAGGACCCCAAAGCGCTTCACACTACATTCAGTCATTCACCCATTCATTCACACACTGGCGATGGCAAGCTACATTGTAGCCACAGCTGCCCTGGGGCGCACTGACAGAGGCGAGGCTGCCGGACACTGGCGCCACCGGGCCCTCTGACCACCACCAGTAGACAAACACGGGGTTAGTATCTTGCCCAAGGATATTTGCCATGCAGCCTGGGATCGAACCACCGACCTTCTGATTAGTGGATGACCTGCTCTGCCACCTGAGCTACAGCCACCCCATTGCCGCCTTTGCCCTGCTAACGTCTATCGGGACGGCGCTGCAGTGCATTTCACCCTGACCTTTGACCTATGGGGAAAATGAGAATTATATTACAGCAATAGATTGTATCATGTATCCTTAGGCCAACTAAAAATACATTTAAATGTAGTCTTGGTTTACAGTCTTGATTTTTAGTTGAACATGAATTGTGTAAACAGTGCAAAGCTAGAATGTACTATGACTGATTTTTTTTAACCCATCCATAAAATCTGCAAACAGCAACTGTGACCTAATAAGCCCTGTGAAAGCTCACCAAACAAGAGAGGAAAAACAAAACACATTAAGAAAAATTATTTGCAGTATAAGAATAAAAACAAAACTGATTTAAACAGATTCAGCATTAAGACAAACAGATTCTAGTATTTTTCAGTGGCCAAGTTTAAAGCAGACAGTTGGACCTTCTTTCCACTGGTACTATTAACTCTTACAAAAGGGTAGGGGATAAAGATTTCAGGAGTAGTTCTCGTAGATGCTCCCTGGATATCGTAGCCATCAAACTCTATAACACTAAAAAAAGAAGAAGAAAAATCTCAAATAGGAAGGAAGAAGAGATTTTTAAATAACTGTGTTTTTTCCTTAATATGTTCTCTCACCCATGTGTACTGCTCCCTATAAGCGTCAACAAAATAAAACTAGATGTTTTAGCACCAATTATCCTCTAGGTGGAAGTGTTCATCAAGAAACTTATTTTGCATAACCCAGGCATGATTGAATGGAGTCTTTCAAGCTTTGCCCATCCCATTTAATTATTAGTCTTTAGTGATATGTTATCTTGTAATCACACAGCCAAGATTGGCATATTACACAACAAAAATTATAGTGTTAGTATGATATTGTGGCACAAAAGAATAGAGACAACTGAAACAAGTAATCTCCTCAGAAAAAGAATTTGGATTATAGTCTTGTTCTCCTGTCTAGACACAAACACATGCATACATAAATGCATGTTCATGGTATTGTTTACTCTCATAGGGTCAACTGAGCATCATAGGTGAAGCATTCTCAGCTGAAGAAAGAAAGCATACATCTCTACTTCAGAATCAGAATCAGAAAGGGGTTTATTGCCAAATGTTGAGCAGGTTTACAACATTAGGAAATTGCTGCGGTGCTTCAGTGCAAACATAGTGTCATAAATAGCACTTAAATAGACATGAAAAAATAAAAGTAGGGATAAGAATTAAAAGTGCTACGTAGAAAGATATGTGCATGAGCTATACATGAGATATATACATGAGAATAAGAATTAGAATTAAGAGTGCTACGTAGAAAGATATATACATGAGTGCTTGGAACCCTGAAAGTAATTCAATTCAAATCAGTTTTACTTATATAGCGCCAAATCACAACAACTGTCGCCTCAAGATGTTTTATATTGTAAGGTGCACCCTACAATAATACATACAGAGAAAAACCCAACAATCATATGATCCCCTATGAGCAAGCACTGTGGCGACAGTGGGAAGGAAAAACTCCCTTTTAACAGGAAGAAACCTCCGGCAGAACCAGGCTCAGGGAGGGGCGGGGCCATCTGCTACGACCGGTTGGGGAGAGAGAAGGAAGACAGGATAAAAAAAAGTAATAAGTTCTCCGGGCTTCCTGAAGAAAAAGTACATCAGTATTAGACACAATAAATGTGTATCACAGTTTACAGTTATTGCTGTAAGATGCATAAGATAATTCATATTCCAGGAGGTCGGATAACTCTCTCTCCTTTTATTCTAAGTTACATTTATTACATAATGTACTCTTATCTTTGTACTTCAAAAGACAGCCTGCTTATGATGTGCACAATACTGCAAACTCCTTTTTGTAAAATTAAGATCATTTAGATATTTTATGTATTATATATATACTAGGGGTGCAACGATATTCGTATCGATATTGAACCGTTCGATACAGTGCTTTCGGTTCGGTACGCATATGTATCGAACAATACAACATTTGTAATTTATTTTATCAATTTTCCTTCTGACGATGCTGTCTGTGTTGAGCGCTCAGTGAATCTGCGTTCGACTACTCCACCTAGGCTGCACTGTCGAGCGCAGATCCACTGAGCGCTCAACACAGACAGCATAGTCAGAAGGAAGAGCGCAGGGAAATTTGCAACAGGCAAATTGAACCTCATTCAGATCTGGCGTTTGGAATTATTTTGGTTTTCATGTGACGTATGACCCTGAAGGTAAGCGAGTCATGGACTAAAGTAAAACAGTATGTTGGATGTGCCATGCAATGCTCAATTACATTGGTGTGAACTAGTGTGTTAGCGCAGTTAGCTCGTTAACGTGTTGGCTGTCTAGCCCCATGCACGGAGCGATCGGCGGTAGCTCGTTAACGGAGATTTGCCGTGTTGTGGCGTTAAGGTCATTTCAACGAGATTAACCTGAAAGCACTAGTGGGAACACAACGAATATGACTGCACATTTACGCCGACATCATCCTAGTGCAAAGACAAGTGGAAGCAGACAAAAAAAAGCAAGCATGCTACTAACTTTAGCCGAGTCATTTAGACAGCTGTTAGCACATGATTCTCCTTATGCTGCTGAGAATATAGCCCAGAAGAAGCGGATAGTATAGCTTTTATTTTGGAAAGAGCCATTTCTCTGTAATAAACTCTCTTTTCCAAAGATGAGTGATTCCTCAATCAGATACAGGGCTTGCAATATCGCTAGCCCGACGTCCTGGAGCTAGCGATTTTTTTCAGTCGGGCTACCAAAATCTTTCTCTTCCCTGCCCGTCGGGCTATTGTAGGAAAAATATATGTCAATGCTTTTGCATTCTTTCAGAAATGTAGCTGGGTAATTATGTCATTGGCATCGCTGAGCCACTGTCAATATGTGACATATTGAAGTCGCGTTTGAATTTGCGCTTGTTTTTTTGCTTTCACTTTGCAATCGTGTGAACTGTGTATAGAGAGCGACAGCACTGATCTGTGAGTGATGATAATTTGTGCACCAATTCCTCTGACATCGTCTTATTAATCGTTAGCTTACTATGCAAACATGACAAGTGAAATCTCCCGCAGCAAGCTTAAACATGTGAGAGGTTGATCGCGCAGAGAATCGCTGAGCTTATGTGAGTGAGCGTGTAAAAGCATTTCAGTTCTGCTGAGCCAAATAAGACAGGTCAGGGTGAAGAAGTGACAGCCAAAGAAAAGCTTACCACAAAACGGAGAAGTTATGACAAATCAGACTATAAGGCAAAAAGAAAGTGCAGCTTTATGGTTTCATGGACAAAAGAATTTCTGTGGCTGCGATATGATGAGCTAAATAACCAGGGCTGCACATAAGTGGTCCGCAGGTGCGCATTCGCTGTCAAAATAAAAAACACGCACAAGGGTTAGGGTTAAATTTAAAAACTGTACTTTTGAGTTAAAATATATATTTATAATTTTAATAAATGACAAATTAAAAATGCATGAACATTTTTTTGTATCGAAAAAATATCGAACCGTGACACCAAAGTATCGAACCGAACCGAACCGTGAATTTTGTGTATCATTGCACCCCTAATATATACCGCACCTTGCAAATTTTTTAAGAACAAACAATAATTTTTTCTTAAGTCTAAATCTATTTCTTATTTGTATTTTTAATGCAGAGTCAATTTCAAAAACCAAAAAAATATATTTTTATAACATCATTTTTTTAAAAAAAACATCCTTACTTTAGTTTTAGTGCCTAGAACCTTTGCACAGAACCGTATCTGAAAGCTATGGAGGATGAAGTGTAAGAGCTGAAGCTGTGTTTCAGAGTCCACCTGGTGACCACTGAAAAAAAAATCAACTTGCCATTTTCTTACTTTCATTTTGAAATGTAATGAAACACAAGGCAAAGTTGATCCAGGAGTTATTATTTTATATAACATCCCAGGTGATTCTTTCCAAAAAGTAATTTTGGCTGTTAGCAAATATCAATACCAAAAGCAGGGGAGAAAGTCTGAATGCTGCTGTTGACTGTGGCTCTCCGGGGTGGGAGATGTTGGACCTGCTGCTAAGGTTTGTGTGCTGAGAGGTAAAAATTATCTACCTGAGTGAGGTATTGCTTTAAGTCAGCCCTGTCAGTATAATAGGAAACTGCCTTAAATCATTCTTTACATTTCCACCTGCAGCTTAAGACGATGTAAGTCTTTCAGCTTTTTATAATTTACAGTTATTTTCAATTTTTGCTTTGAAGATCACAGTAATGATGTCATTAGCTACAGGTATCATCCTGGTTTTTCTCTAGAGATCAATTGACTTTTGCTAATTGCAGAGGCCATCTAAGCTCTGACACTTGGTGGATGAGGATTAGTGTTTAATTAGGCTACTTTTGTTTTCAGCATATTTATTGTGTGATTATATTTCTATTTTACTTAGGTAATGGCTGTAAAAGGAAACTTAGAGGCACACATTTGAATGAAACATCAAGATATGTAGTAATTTTGATGGCAAGCTATCACATAGCTGCCTGTATATCAAGTTTATGCTATATTAAGAAAAAATGAACACAGAATGCAGGACACAGGAGGCCACACTGCAAAAACAAAAGCGAGCTTTAACGTAAAGCTGATTTAGTGGAGGTGAAAAAAGTTCAAGAAAACACAAAAATAAGAACAAGCACAAGGAAGAACACTGGTAAAGAACATGGGTAAGCATACACACTATGATGAGAAGGGCAGGGCTATAAATAGGCAATGCAGAAAACTAATTGACTCAACACGGGGGGAAACTAATGCGGGCAGGGCAGACAAACACAAAAGGCTGGAAAGAAATGACGACAAAGTGTAAAAGACTCAGACAAGCAAGGTAAGAGAGAAAACAAAAAATAACCAAAGTTCAACAAAAAAACAGACACAGTAACATTATAATTATCAAACAGATGCTGAAAAGAGGTTGAAATACAAAATATTACTGATTTGCTTGGAAATTGATATTAATTTGCTTAGAAAGGAAAGGAAATATGAATATCTATAATAATGCAAGCGTTTGGTGAAATATTTGAAAGTCCATGTGATTGGGTTTTAAATTTCTGTTTGGGCTCAAGTACAATAATATCAACCGTTGCCTGAAGCAAGAAAGGTAGTGTAAATAATGCAAAGGGATCAGTGAGAGACATTTCCTTTCTGTATTTGTGTGTCTACAACATGAGTTATGTTTCCGAAATGAAAAACTGAACAGGTCTCTTATTGCAAATCCAAGAGACCTTTAAACCTTGCAAAGCACTTGGGAATAAAGCTTTAGGAAAAAAAAATGAAACAAATCCCGAGATTTAAATTCAAAAAGGGATGAGAAGGATTTCCCCTTGAAATCCCCTGTAAACGCAGTCAGTGATGGACATACACTCACAAGACAGGTTTTTAGGTACCCATCCAGACACCCTTTGGCCTTCTGAACTGAGGTAATTTTTTAGATTCAACAAGGTGCAGGAAACAGTCCTCATTTGACTACTGAGTGTCATCTTGAAGAAACCAGTTTGAGATGATCTTTATGAGCTTTGCGACATGGTGCGTAATATATTGATGCAAAGCAGGATGGATCCATGCTTCCATGTTGTTTATGCCAATTTTTTTACTGTTCTGTCAGAGTGATACAATAAAAGTTGAGATATTTTTAGTATCAGAGTTTTCCCAGTTGCCTCAGTCGGAATTCACATAGGCTCATTTTCTTAGCTGACAGAAACTGCACCTTGTGTGGTCTTCTGCTTGTAGACCAACTACTTACAAGTTTGACATGTTGTGCTATTACACTTCTGTATACTTTGATTGCAATGAGAGTTACTGTTGCCCTCCTAAAAGCTCAAAGCAGTGTAGTCATTTTCCTCTGACCTCTGACATCATCAGGACATCTCGGTTCATGGGATATTTTGGCTTTTTCAGTTCACTCTGTAAATCCTATATATGGTTGTTTGGGAAAATTCCAGTAGATCAGGGGTGCCCAATCCCGGTCCTCGAGAGCTACCGTCCTGCAGCTTTTAGATGCATCCTTGTTCCCACACACCTGAATCAAATGGTTTGATCTCTTCAGCATGCCATCATGTTTGGCAAAGGCCTGATAACAAGCCATTCATTTGATTCAGGTGTGTGGGAACAAGGATGCATCTAAAAGCTGCAGGACAGTAGCTCTCGAGGACCGGGATTGGGCACCCCTGCAGTAGATCAACAGCTTCTGAAATATTTAGACCAGCCCACCTGACACAAACAACAATCAGTATAATGTAATATAATTTATGTCTGTGAAGGCTTTCAGTCATCCAGGTCATCGTAGTCTAAGGAATTTGTTAAAAAAAGTGTCTGGACAGCTTTAAGTAATATAATGTAAATCACCTTTATGCCAAATTCTGATAAAGGCCTTGAACTTTAGCAGGCCAATATTACTATGTTTACTCAGCTAAGTGCACTGAGTTGCTGTCAAATTACTGGCAAATTAGGCATTAATGAGCAGTTATATGGATGTAGCCTAATAAAGTTGCCAGTGAGTGTATCCCCAGTTGTCTGAAAACTGATGCTATCTATCTATCTCAGCTCAGGATCACTAGTTTAAAAAGCTGAGCCATACAACATATTCTGTGTAGGACTCTAGGATTGCAAGTGTAGAGTGTTTAAAATGAGCTATGTTAATTTGATTTTCTTTCCACAGGAATACATAAATATATACTACTACTATAACACTACTTCAGTCATACTTTACGAAAACCAGAATGTATTACATGTTGCTAAATTAAGCTCATTTCTATATCTCTGTAAAACTATATCTGAAAAGAGATGTTTGAGCTAGAACATAGCATTATACAATATCGTCTTTCCAGTGAAGATTCTGCTCTTTTGTCTTTATCAGGTGACAGTTCTTTATACTCTGCCTTCTGCCAAGATGCCACAAAGATTCTGACAAAATACCAAACCTCTCAGTAATTTTCCTAAAAATATTGTCCATGACCCTGCTGCAGATCCACCTGAAAGCTGAAAAAAGCAAGTGAGAGATAAGAAGAGGTAGAGGGGCTTTGAAATGCCAGTAGGGTTATAGCAGAGATGGGAGGTTGTGACAGGATTGTGTGGTGATTCTCGTCCTGTCAAGCCCACTAATGTCGAGGTAATGCCGCCGGCAGGCTGCAGTAAGACGGTGATAATGAAAAACACCAGGGAAGACAATATCAAATGGCTCTTCTACATCCTACAGTGCAGATTAGTCGACACAAAAGTAGGGTGGTAGCAGCAGAGGAGGCAGAGGCAGGCTTTAGTGCTGCTGATTGAGTCTCATGTCAAGAGCTCCATGCTTCTAGCATGAAAAGTTACTGTGACTGACATTCTTTATACAGTCAGACCCACACATACACACTCAGAATCTGTTTTCTATAGATACTGTATATGCTGCCTGCCTTAAGAGGAACATCGCTGAATGTATACTTGAAGTTTATTCCTTTTCCTTGGATCTGCTCAGTGTGCAGTGCAGAACCTTTAGTACAATTTTAAAGATTGCGTTTCTCCCCAGAATTTATGTTGCCACAACACTGCACACAGAAGAAAAAGTCTGCTCAGGTAGCTGATAGCTGGAAGAGAACAGAATAGAGATTTTATGTATGTATTTATGCTTTTGATTATTTGTTGTTGTTGTTTTTTTGGCAGGGTGATAAGTTCAAGAAACAACACTGATATATAAAGGTTAAATGAAATATTTCAAACACTGGCCATACTGTTTTCTTGTTTCCTTTCCGATTCTCACGTACACCAGTGCAATTCACAGGAAAGACAATTGTCTGCATATTTAAAATGAAGGAGTTTGTGCAAAATTGCTCCTGCAAGGTTGATAACAACACAAAACACGCTTGTGTTTTAATGATAAAGTTCAGAGTTTGAGACCAACATTCAGAAAGCAGCTGTAATGTTGAATTGGGCAAAGGTTTTTGATGATAATGGGACATCTGCCACCACTCAGATGCCACAGAAAGAAAGGATTTTCATTTCAAATTTATTTTAATGCTGCACAACAAACCTGGACCTCAAACCTGTACAAACTAAATAAATTAGCAGGAGAAAATAGTATTTTCTCTTTTAATTTCAGTTACTTTAAAGGCATAGCAATGTGTGGCTTAATGAACTACGACAACAAAAACTATTGTACTTACAGCTTTAGAATGACTCCCATTATCCCTTTTGTTTTTGGATGAAATGTCTCAAGAACTTCTAGGCCTTGCACACGTGTTTACATTTTTAGCTAGTTAGCTAGTTAACTAGCTAGCACGATTGTTGATAGCGATCCTCCACCTACTGGCTGCATGGTAGCATTTTGAACTGCACATTTTGGGTGGTTATGAGGACACCATTCTGGTAGGTGCGCTGTACACCGCATCTAGCCTACTGGAAATGTAACGGGACTGGTGGTGATACAGGCAGCAGAGCTAGAATTTTTTGGCTTAAAACTTAGCCAACATAGCCTGGTTTAAATGATTTCAGGCTACTCTTTAAAACAGCTTTTAGACACCAAGTACCAGCATTCCTTGTGCTAATTGCAGTAATTACACTTTTTTATGGTATGATTCCTGCACTGCTAGCAATCATATGACCCATTTTTATGTTAGACTGCACACAGCCTGAAGTGATAAGTCCGCCTAAATGGAGAGAGCTAATAAACACTGTTGTGATTATCTTTGACTGGCGTTTAGGTTTTGTTCAGCCAGCTAAGGCAAATAATGCCCAACCAGGTTGAACTTTATTTCTGAGAAACCCCACAGGAATTCAGAATTTAACCTACAAAACACAACAATCCAAACCTCAAAGACAGAAACGATTAGGGGGGTAATGAGCTGGTCCTGATGTTTGGTCCAGAAGTTGAAGCTATATTAAGGATGCGTTCATACATACTTCAGGATGTCAATGCGACATTTTGAACTCTTGTTGGCAGAGTTGGGACGACATCCAAGGAGGTGAGAAATCGTTTTTGTGAGCAGACAGCAGATGTGTAGCTATTTGTCTGAGGTAAAATAGTACTATTTTAATATTTTTATAAATCAGTATTTGTGTGCGTTTTAAGCCACAGGGTAATGGTTACCAAGTGCAGTGGTCTGGTTGGTCAGATCTGTTTATTTGGAGCAGAACAGCAGAAAAATCAAGGCTTTAGACCATGAACCTTTGTACTTTTGTAGTAAAGAAATCCCTTGAAGCCTGTCATTCTACTGTATAACAACATCCATGTGACTCACTGGCAGATTGAGTTCCATTTGCCAATTGTTTTACCTATAAAAAAAGCTATCTGATGAATACATGCAGGACGACTTTTTTTTACATCTTGTATTTATTTATTACTTCTTGCTCTTACAGCCTCAACCATGCCTGATAATTAAACATGACCAGAACTGCACGTCTCT
This sequence comes from Copadichromis virginalis, assembly GCF_057382275.1. Taxonomy (NCBI): domain Eukaryota; kingdom Metazoa; phylum Chordata; class Actinopteri; order Cichliformes; family Cichlidae; genus Copadichromis; species Copadichromis virginalis. The sequence continues at coordinate 30,879,134 of NC_140629.1, forward strand.
TCCCTGCCTGTTATTATTTAGTGAGCCCATAAAGCTGAATGTCCTTTATGCAACAGTTAATTTAAAGGCCACGCTGGTAATGAAAAGGAAAATGAAGGAAACTAAAAAAGAAAAAAAAAAACTTGAAACTGAAGGACACCATTTTTACCAGCTGTGACAGCGTGGCTGTTATTATTTTCAGCTTGTGAATTTGTGTGTCTGTTACTTTAACAAAACGAGGTCTTGGAGACACCAACTGTACCAGGAACTACACAAATATGATTTTAAACGCTTTGATGAATGTTTATACGTTTTTCTGTAAATGGATTTAGCGATATTGCCGGAACCACGCAACATGCTGTCATGAAACGCTTCAGGTAGCTGCCGTTAAAATGAAGGCCTACCTCAACATCTCATGTCTCTCATCTTGAGTGATCATCATAGAACCTCTACCTCCCTTTCTTTCCCTTTAACTATTGTGTCTTCAGTCCATTTAGTTTCTTTTTCTTTTAGTCCATTCTTTATTTAGAATCCTTTGTTGTTTTTCATGTCTCTGCCTTCCTACTCTTGCCTAATCGTAGTCTTATTTCTCTTCACTTTCTTTTCAGATCCTCATATCCACACCATCTCTTCTTCCCTCCAACACCATCTAATATATTTCTGTCTCAGCTGAATCTCCTTCCCAGCGTTCATTTTCTTTGCCTGTGTATGTGTGTGTGTATGTCTGTCTCCCTCGTAAACTCATTGCTCCACAAGGCTAATCTTGTTAGCACCAAATGCGCCATGTTCCGCTAGCTCCTCTTAATTGCTGTTGTGTTATTAATGAGTGGGGAGCGGGGAAATCACTCTTAATTAGCTTGTCTCATTCGGCAGGCATCTCCAGTGAAGCAGTGGCGACGGCGCTCAGGCACAAACACACTGGGGATAATTAAAGCACTTCACTTGTCGGAGTATTTATCTAAACCAAAGAGCAACAAGCCGTTCCTGCAATTAGCCTTGTCATTCATTACCAGCAGAGTGCCATTCATTTGAGTGTTACATTGTCATTTTGCCATTCATCCAATCTGAACCATCTAGGTGCAAGTGCTTAACTCGTTCAAAATCATGGCATGGCCTCAATGCACATTTGGCTTGTGCTGAGTCACTCGCTATATGTGGAAGCCACATTACTGTGATAAATTAAGTTATAGTAATGCATGAAATCAGGTTATGAATGTATTAAATTCTGATTATTCTAAATTAATACATTTTTCCTATTCCTTTACTGTAATCCAAACCTTTCTGCTGAAACAACAAAAACCAGTTTACATGAACAAATAGCTGTTTGAGGATAGATGGTGATCTCTCCAAGCTGTACCTCACCTCTTGCCCTTTGACTGCACACCTAAGGTAATCGGGTTTCCATAAATTCTTTAACCATAAGTTAACTCAAAGTGATAACATTGTGCAAATAGAGACCAATGAAAACCAAACCCCTGAACATATTGTGTCATTATAAAATATGTAAAGGTAGCTCATATGGTGAATTACAAATACATTACAAATTAAAAGAATGGGCCCACTGGTCCACTTTCTCCAATACTCAATAGGTCAGACTATACCCATTTTTAAGCTAGACTTTCATTTTAAGTTAATCTGTACAGCTGCTTTGTGTCCATCTAATAAAGGTTAAATAAAAACCCCAAAACAAAACAAAAAAATACACAAATTTAAAATGTAAAGAAGCTTGAAAGAGACTTCCTCTCTGGAAGTCTGGCTCTGACTACGCCCTCATGTCCATCTGTGATCTTACCGCATTTATCTGCAGAAAGCAAACATTAACTTCAGTGTCCGGCGGTTCCCAGACACTGAGGACTCTTTAGTGAAAGAGTCCTCAGTGTTACATCTCGTGTCCTCAGAGGAGTTTTTTTGGCCTCACTAGCACCTGATGCTCTAATAAGATTTAGTTTCCTGTGACTTTAACCTTTTTGCTAAAATGTCATCCTAATTAAATAGTTACCATTTGATACAGTGGATGAGTTCCAAGTGAAAAACACTTCTCTGCAAACGCTTGGCAAGCACTAGTGAAACTGTGAAAAGTGCAATGCAAACTGAAAACGCATACATTTAGCCCTTTTTAAAGCATGTTAGTTGCAGTGGTGAGGCACATAGCTTACTTTGAAGGTGAGTATTCTCTATTTCAAGTTTGCATTGGATGTTTTCAAGTTTCGCTAGCTGTGTTATCTGTGTTACCAGCAGTCTAGGTTCTACAGCAATTTTCGGCAGAATACGTCTCTGCTCTGGCCTGGTGTCACGTTTTCAGATGTTTTGTTTGCCACAAATGTGTCTTCAAACATCCACTCCAATGGACACTTTTCATTATTCCACACGTCTCATGGCTTGAAAGCTTGTTCCCTTGTTGAGTCTGGCCAATGAGAACCAGTGAAGCATGAAAGGTCCTGTAAGCAGGTTTTGCTGGAAAATGGGGCTGATCGTGTCGGCTGTGACTCAGGACTTTGAGCTGGTTGTCTGCTAAAAGGCAAGTCAGTGGTTTGTTTCTCAGCTCCTCTATTCTGCTGGTTTCCATTCATGGTAGGAAAGGAGCTGGCAGTACTTTATGGCACAGGTTAATCTGTTTTTCATATTTTGCTATTTTAGCATTAGGTTTCTTACACCCACTTGACCTGTAAAACCAGCTATTTGAAGCCTTCTCTACAAATTCGAAATACTTGATACTTGCTTATTTCACCCAATGTTAAACTGTGCTTGAATCTGTTGCCCTGTAAGCTACACATCATCCAACTTGCTGACTGAAACCTCCTTTCTTTTGTGGCTTTAGATTTGCCTGACCTCTTCCTGTCAGTTTTCCACTCTTTCCAGAAAATATTGTGTTTAGGACAGAGAATAGGTTTTCTTTAGCATTCATCTAAAGGAAAGGACATTTACACGGGCAACGTGTTAGTATACAGTTATGCTAGCAATAGATACGACTCTATCCAGACATGTAGTGCCCATAATTGGTTCAGAGACTATGACACAAATTTTTTACAGTCTGGGATTTTTAAAGCTATCAGCAAACACTGGTGCACTTCAAATAATTGTGTGGATTAACTTTAAAGGCTTAATGTGCTACCACTGCTGCAAAAAAAGCTCCAAGCAGGCTAACTGAATACAATTTTGGGGGGTATGTGTAACCGATCAAAATTCTGGAGCTATTTTCCTCGATTCTACAGCTTACAGCAGGAAAAAACAATCTGTAACTGTGCCTGTGAGTGTAAATGAAAGCACCTATCTTTGTCTCCGTGTGACCCTGACATGTTCTCGTATGATGAAAGACCAGTGACAGTGCATTAAGACAAATTTAATTTGCACCTACAGCTGAGTGAGATGAGGGAGGGAACTCTTATTGGGCACGACTAATTGCTGCCTGGGGATCTGTGTTCGTGTGTACCTGTGTGTGTATACTGTGTGTCCCCGGCTGCGTCTCTGCCAATATAAACAGTTTAGTGAATATTTAATGCATGTGTTTGTCTGTGTGTGCCTGTCAGTGTGTGATAACAGAATGTCAGCAAAGACAGAAGAGTTAATGAGGCCTTTTTTTGCCATGAGGAGTGGATTGGACAAGGTGCACAAAGCTCTGTGAGCACTATTTCTGTGTATAATCATGACTGCTGTGGGTAATCTGTGCAACCACGGTGTAGAGTAAAAGAATGGATACTCAAATTAATCATCAACATGATAAACTATTAGTCTGTTCAACACATATAGTGTGGTATGTATTCTGAAAATTAACCTAATCTTCATATTTACATGATTATTATTATTACTGGTGACAACACATGAACTGGAGACCATACGGCAGTCTAACGAAGGTGCATTGGTTCTATGTTTTACTGACACTGAGCAGGCACCGGTCTCCGAGGGTAGTATTGTCAATTTCAACTTTAACTATAAAGTGCTGAGGAAAAACATTTAGGTGCAAATGACCTGAACTGTGGCCTGTACCATTATGTGCAAGCACATTATCATTCATCACCTGCAATATTTGCTAGATTTGGCTCCCCATGTCCTTTTCCTCAAAATGAAATTCCATCTAAATATCACCTGTAATAAATCAACTTAAGTGATGTGTACTTGGCTGTGACTAAAGTTGTGGTCAGATAATGTGATCACCCTACGGCACCAGGTGGTTTCGTCATCAGTGAACTTCGTTTTAAACTCTGCACTCGATGTAACCGTAATACTTCCAGACAGTAGTAGTGTTGTCTCTTGATGTGTGTTTCTTCAACAATAAAAAAATGAACACAAATAAATCTCAGTTATATGTGCAATATTATGTACCACACTGCAGTCCTACTTATTTAATTCTGTTCTCAAGGAAATTGGCATCGACAAACACCATTAGCAATATAAACAGAATAAACTGCAATCCCACCTAATAAAACACAGTGCTAACACAGAAAACCCATTATATTAAAATATCTAACTATAATGCACAAAATCTTTGTTTGTGAACTCCTCTTTCAGGATCAGAAGTTGGGCAACTAAAACTGGTCTTCAGAATCAGAATCAGAATCAGAATACTTTATTGATCCCTGGGGGAAATTATTTTTTGTTACAGTGCTCCTGAAGGTTCCTACCTATATCAGATCTTATTATGTCATCACGTTACCTAGCAACCAGCTACCTAGGGAAATGACCCAAGTAGCATTTCTGCACCTACAGCAACTTATAAAAGCATAGTATGAATTTAATTTCAAGATATTAACATGTAATTAAACCCAGAGAACTTTCATGTATTATGATCATTGTGTTACCTAGAAAACTTACTAAGGATTAAAATTACACACAAAACATATGCCTTAAAATCTTAAATTATATCAGAGCATGGCTGTGTGGGAATGGCGCCATCATGATTTGTGCTACACCTGCCTATTTGCTACGTACGCAATAAACATCTTTGAGCAGTGCCTTGATAGGAGCTCCTTCTATATGACAAGAGATGACAAATACAAAATACAACATTTCTAGATGTACATGAAACAGTTTATGATACACCTGCATTAACTATATTTAATAAATGTGGAGCTATACTGGGTAATTACTATATAAATTATGTCTCCCACATGCAACAAAATGGATATTTTTCTTTAAAGAAAATGGAAACTTTCTTCTCTGAGGACAAGCTGTCACTATCCCTGCTAGGCAGTACTGACCTGTCACCTGATGCTCTCTGGAACAACTTAAAAGATAAGGTAATGTCTGCTACAGTTAACAATAACTGAAAGGCTAATTTTAACCTGTTACCGTGGACTTAAAAAATAATTGTAAACCATGGACTTTAGTTTCCTATTAATGAAAACTAAGGAAAAAATGTTATGAAAGCATACTAAATCTTACATTGCTATTTTAACACAGTGGAGATGTAGTACACTGCCAGAATAGTGTTTCCAGGGAGCAATCCATATGTAGCAAGGTTTGCAGTGAAGCTTCAAACTTAAAAGGAATGGAGATCAAATTTTACCTTTTCAAGAGACGGTTGTGAATCTTTTTTGATTGAACCAGCATATATAATATGTACATAAATAAAATACATAAATAATCATTATCCAATAATTCACTTCAAGGTGCACTGTGAATTTTCAAGATTTTCAAAATTTAGGGAGCAGTTGCCACGCAACTTTAAGAAAATAAGACCAATCATGTATTTAATTTAAACATGTTTGCTGTCTAATTGGATGCAAATTTGAAGCGAATGAGTGACGTCAACTATTAACATCAATCAACATTTGCCTCCCTGCATACCAACATTTGATGTAGTAGATCCAGGATTATGTGCTTATACTTTCTTAATATTATGTAGAGTAATTACAGCAGTTTGCAACCTGTTTTACAAAAAAAATCTGCAAACATTTTCTATGTAAAGATTTTTTTTTAACTTTAAATAGTATTGCTAAAGCACTCTAACAGATAATGCATTAACAACCACTTTTCTGTTTTTTAATATACTTGAATGAAATGCTTTTTTTATTAGAGCTTCACTTTGCATATTTTTTATAAATGTGTAATGGTAGGGCTGTATTTTAGTTGAGAGCTGATCCTTCACTTATTGTAAGAACAGTCTAGCATTGTGTGTTGTGTTTACATTTCTGAATAAAGCGAGAGGAAAAAGTAGGCTACTGTCAGGGGTAAAACTTTTTGTTCCGTGTAATCTCATCTGTCGTAGTGCTGCAGTGTTTCCTCTGTCTCTGCACGCTCATGTCCTCAGCAGGCAGGCTCATAAATTGGGCAGCTAAGCCTTTCATAAAGTTTAATAAAGCGCTGTTTCGTGGCTCAGGGGAGCTGGTATTAGTGACGAGAGCCACTGCTGCCATTCCAGCAAATCACATCATCATAATGAGGCTGTACTATGGGAGTAAGACACCTCCCTCACCGCCTACACATCTACCCACCCCCCTCGACCATCTTTGTTTTCTTTATCATTCCTCTGACACAATATGATGTCTTCACTTCACAGCCTTTTCCAATGGGAATTTGGGGATAGCGTTGTTTAAACGTCGTGGCCAGCTTGGACAGGCTAGGGTTATTTCTCATTTAGTAAAGATCACAGACGCTGTAAATGCTCCGGCGGCATGCCGTGAATGCCAACACCGGCGTGATTGGCAGCTTGACGGCAGCAGCAGCATTTGCATGGCATTTAGCTGGGCGGGCGATGGCCACCCCTAACACCAAGGTGGGTAAATAAGATGACTTCTCTGTTCACACAATGTACACACGCACAAACACACACACACGCTTATGCACTCACGCATGCAATCTCGCTCCTCAACAGCCCCCAACTATCTTGGCCTGCCAAACCTGGAGTCACTCATAATTGTGTGGCATTTAGGCAGAGGGAAGGGACATCTAGTCGTGTGGGCGAGTGGTCCACTGAAAAGTCTGAGCCGCCCACCGCTCAGTTCTACATTTGAGGGGGTTATTTTAGAGTGATTAGGGACAGCCGCAAATTACCCAAGCGAAAAAAAAGGTGCTTTATAAGTGTTGCAACCCTGAATAGAGCTCATATTTTTTAAGATTACTACAACCCCCCACCTCCATCTTCTTCTTAAAAAAATAAATAAAAGCACTACTGTAGCACCATATAATATACATAGAGTGATGCAGCTTGTCGTCTTACTTAATTGAAGTATCTTATTTATTTTAACTGGATGACTATTGATTAGCCGTGACGTTAATAAAATAAAACCCTATTAAGTACTGCAAAAAACGTGATAATCTTTTTGGTCAAATCAATCAATTCTAGTTGGGATTTTAACCTTTTTTGTGTTATCAGGCTCTGATAATAAGCTCTCTGATCCAATCATCCAAGTGTTGTTTAGACAGTTGCTTTCCCTGGACAGGATGAGCAAAACAAACAGCTGGTTGCATAAGCACGAAGCAGGCTGGGGGCAGATACACGGGGCCTCCTGTACTCAGCGGTAGCAAAAGTATGAAGAGAAAAAAGCTCCCAGGTCTAAAATGAGGTATCAGTGAAAGGTGTCCACTGACGGAAATTAAGTGCAAACCCTGCAGTGCAGATATGGATGAACTAACACTATAAACTAGTAGGAAAAGGCCAGTAGTTGCTATTTCCGTAACTACCTTCTTTTGCAGTATTTTATTCATTCTCAACTTCTGAAGGGAAATGGCTGCCTCTTTGTAGCAGCTTTGCCCATCTGATACTGAGGATGCAGAGTGAAGTAGCTTTGAGGAGCTGTTTTCTCAAACAGGAAAACATCTACCTTCACAAGAATAACAGGAGTAAGAAAATAAGTTCATTAGAGTCCAGCTGGGATTGGCACTCATACTCATGCACATTTGTTGACTGCTGTATTGATATGTTGACAGTATTTCAGGGTTTATTTAGAAAAAAAGGAAGATGATGCAATCATTGTTTATTGGCTTTCCTGTAGCACATTTTTGTACAGCATGCATAATGATAAACGTTGGGTTTGTAAAGGTCTGCCCTTTGTTTTGTAGTAGTTTTGTAGTGTTCTTTGGTTTGGTCTTGGTAGCCGGGGATCGGTCCGCCAGGACCTCAACTCCTGGCCGCCGCCCGGCTCACATTGCACCCGACCCCTACGGTACCTCTTGCGAGTGGTGGGCCTGCAGGAAGGTGGGCCCATGTCCCTTTTTCAGGCTGTACCCGGCCGGGCCCCATGGACTAAGGGCCGAAAGGAGCCAGTTGAGGTGGTTTGGGTATCTGACGAGGATGCCTCCTGGGTGAGGTTTTCCGGGCATGTCCCACTGGGAGGAGGCCCCAGGGCAGACCCAGGACACGCTGGAGAGATTATATCTCTTGGCTGGCCTGGGAACGCCTTGGTGTTCCCCCAGACAAGCTGGAGGAGGTGGCTGGGGAGAGGGAGGTCTGGGCTTCTCTGCTTGAGCTGCTGCCCCCGCGACCCGGCCCCGGATAAGTGGAAGAAAAAGGATGGATGGATGGATCTTTGGTTTGGTAGCCTTGTGTGGTTGTAATTAATGAGAAAGGACATCTGGACAAAAACTATTTTAATCAGTAACATTTATACAAGCAGTGGAATCATATAGGATTCCTAATTAAATCCCTTTTGTGGAAGTATCCACACAAGATTCTTACTTCCACACACTAGCCATACAAATCTTGCCATCTACGTCTCACCCAAAAGAAATTTTCTGGTGAAGCAATTTATTTTTATTTTTTCTATTCAAGTAATTTTATGGTGTGATTTGATATTCTTCTCAGTCGCACCGTGTGTATTGGTGTCAGCAGACGTGGCAGCAGTGAAGAATCAAAACTCAAGACTTGTTGTTTCCAAGTTCAATTTATCATTTATCTTCTACTGTTTTAAATCCCCATAAATTAAAACCCTTGCATATGTTCACATACCTCTTTTTATTCCCAGAGTAGGAGATTTATTTGTCAGAAGTCATATTAACCTCTCCAAGTCATCTTATTTTCTAATAATTTATCCTGGTGCAGACGCTCACATTTACACACAGTCCCTCAACTTTTATTCACCTGCAATGATTCTGAAATGACATTACCAGTGACAGCCAGGCAATAACAAAAGTACAAAAACTTCTTTGGAAAAACAATAAATCAATAAGCCTTGCCAACAATTCCTGTTACATTCGCGACTCCTTGACACCTGAAGCTCATTAAACACAGCCTAATGTCAACTTAGAAGAAGGAGAGTACACAGAGGCTCGCCTTTTCACAACCTATCACAATAAGAGCTGCTGAGCAGCCTTGATATATTGTATATACTAGAAATAAATATGATTGTCCTTTAATCTGATTTTATTATACTGGGGACTCCCGCTGGCAAATCTACTGAGGGCTGATAGCCTGTAATCTTATTGCAGGGAGCGCGGTGTATTTCATATCCCCTTCCTGATAGTTTTTTATCATGTCAAGACTATTATTGTTCCTATTGGTATATGTATTTCTCCATTTATATGCACTCGTGTATATAACCTAATAAATCGCGTTATTGCACATTCTTGAGCATCTGTCTCTGTTTGCATATGTATGTGTGCATGTTTGCGTGCATCCAGAAGTCTCTCCAGCTCGCATGTGGGTGCTAATTTTGCCCCTCAGCATGCCGTGCTGCATTGAGGGTTCTGCTCTGTTTATGAACCAGGCATATTGACCCAATTTAAGGCCTTGGCGCTTTCTCTCTCATCTCTTTCTCCCTCTGTCTCTCTCTTTGTCCACCTGCCGGCACATATTGGGAGCCTGCACGGTTGGCGAGACGGGCTCGCTCGGTCTGAACTAAACGGCACCCGCATCATTGAGCAGCATTACCAGCCTCTCCCGACTCATCACTCCCACTAAATGCTGCAGGTCTGTGCGTGTGTGTGTGCTGATGTCTGTACAAGATGTGTTCGTGTAGAGGGCCCGTTAACTAGAAGGTCTAATAAATCAACCTGTCTGTCCACAGCCTCCGCCCATTCTTTGCTCTTATCTGTTCCCCCTATTACTCCTCCCTCCTCCTTCCTCACAGTCCTCTTTTTGCTCCCCGCTTTCTCTCTTTCTTCCTTCTCTGCTCTCTCCATCGCTCCCTCCTTTATGTCCTGTAATTCTTCTTTTAAAGCTCAGAGGGTGGTGTTGGAGGCATTATGCGCCTCCTAATAGATCACTGTCTGCGAGCAGAGCAGAGCAGAACAGTGAAAAGTAACATGGCCATCGGCAGATCAACTTACTGTTGCATATGTGCATGTGGATATTCTGACAATGCACAGTATTGTCCCGAGTATTTTACCATTGCGCCCTTGTGTGCATGATCGCGTACACGCGTCTCAGGTACTCCTGATTGTATATTATGTGCAGCTTCTGTGTCCAGGCATACACTACAACTGAATGCAGCGTGTGGCAAGGAATGATCTCCCTGTCCTACTGAATGGTGGCTGATTGAGACACATGGACTGCCGTTGTGCCCTGATCTAGTTGCCATTGATTACCTATCAGGGTTTTTGATTGCATCCTGGAAGTAATTCTTTTAAATAGGCCCTAATGGCCTCCAATCTGGGCTGATGACGACCTCAGAGAGTCCAATCGCAGATCCATTTAGACTCTTTCAGACCCCTCCATGTACACTCTGAAACTCTCACTCATAGCTCACCCCTCTACCCTCCCCACACACCCTCCACCATCACTACTGCTACTATTTCTTTGCCTCGTGTGGTGTCAGCGCCAGATTTTTGCCCTCTGTTACTCACACGCAAAGAAACGTACTAACCCTCAGAAATAGAGATCGTTCACGTCCTTCGTTTAAGATTAGCGGAGCTGATGATTTCGGGAGAGGAAGAAAAGTAACTGAGAAGGAGAGTAGGAAAGATAGAGCAAGGTGCAGAGATACACAAATTGCAGGCAACAGTGCTTTTAACTGAAAAGGACAAAGTAAGAAGAGAGACATGCAAGTTTAGAAGAATTAGAAAGGGATGATAGATCTGGTAGGGATAAAGGAAGGAATGTGTGTGTGTGTTTGTGGGTGTGTTGTGGGTGTGTTGGGGGGGGCATCGCTATGTTAGACTGTGTTATTATAGTCTGAGGGTTGGATGGAGGCACAAGAAGAAAGAAGAGTGGAGGAAGAGGAGGAGGAGGAGATGAGAGAGGCAGTGGTGGTGAGGGGGATACAGCAGACAGGAAGAGAGCTCGCCGTCTAATCCTCCAATTTTCTTACATTACTGCTCACCCTCCTTCTCTCCACCTCCATCCTTCTCTCCATCAGTTCCCCCCTCACTCTTACTCCCTCCCTTCCTCCGTGCTGCCAGGCCTGTCGACAAATGAAACTAGAGACAGCAGCAGCTTCACATAGATTGACTTGAAGGAGTAAAACACACACAGAGAGAAAAGAGAGAGCGAGACAGAGACCTCCTGCACCTCTAACAACATAAATGTACCCAGAAAACCCCAGCGGCTTGGTCATCTATTGTTCTATGCTGGACAAGAAAAAAAAAAAGACAAAGAAACAACACCATATAGGTGCACATATTTTCTTCAGTTGCAGCCAAATAATAAAGAACTAAGCAAGCATAGAAATGTAAATACACCTGATGATAAGAAAAATATATAATGGAAAAATGCAGATGTATTGTTGTGAGACCAGCCTTGAGCACGATCAATAACTTCCTGCTGATAAGGAGAAAAACCTGATGACAGAATATTAAATTTAAGAGATTGTTTTACGCCAGGAATGTATTAACAGCTCACTTAGGAGAATTACGAAGCAATGATGACAAACAAGGTTCCTCTGCCAGGCAGTGCTGATTGCTAATATGCTGAGCCTTGTTTATTTATTGGTAGATCCCCCCCACCCCCAATGGATTTTATTTGATTCAGAGAGATTCTGTGCCTGGTTGACTGGGCAGTGATTTGATGAATAGTTGATGCTGATTAAATATGGGCTTTAGAAAGAGTGTAAAACTGAGCTTTTAAGGGAATTAAACTTGCAAATTCAGAGTAATGTTTATATAATTTACAGTTGATTTCTTCAGGCTAACAAGAATCACATGCCAAAGAGCAGTGCATCATCCATCCCGTGGAAGGAGACCCGCATTGGCCAAAAATGCCCCTCACGATCTACCGTTGCAAAGAACAAACTTCCCAAATTGGCTCAATTTCGACCTTTTCCACTTTTCTGTCTAATTTCCTGTAAACAAGACGGGTTGAATTTTTTATCCTCTCCAAAATAAACATTGACACTACATTCTCATCCTCTGCTCTTCACCACATTTTGTGATTTCCATTTGCCCGCCCTCTTGATTGATTTGCATTCCAATCACTTCTCATTGGGTGAGGCAGAACCCTGACTGAGTGGGACTAATTTGCCATGCTAATGAGATGGCTCCGACAAACAGAGCCAGCTGGAGACCAGAGTAAATGATCCTGTCATCAGTCAAGAACACAAACATGGCTAACAGCTAATTAGCTCGCGGCAGTTTGTAGAGGTGACATTCTATCTGATCTGTGCCTCGGTGGAAGAGAGGAAGAAAAAAAGAGGCGGTACAATAATGAAGCGAGGAAAGTGGGGATGGGGAGGTTTGGCTTGCTTGTGAGTTTAGCTTTTTGTGTTCCCAAAAACAACTGTGGGGCATGCAGTGCATAACATACACAAGCACATGCTCAACACCATCTATAACCTCCCTGATTCCTTTGCGATGCACTGTGCAATGAGGATAAGAGCTGGTATATGCCATCAGAATGAAGGGAGAAAATATGCTAAGCAGACAATCAGAGGTGTACCCCCTGGTGCTAAACAGCCAATCATGGCTGTCCCAGTGTGTGTCACCAGCCAGCAGGAGGCAGAATTAGTCCTGGTTAGCAGCCAGAGCCCTGCCGAGTGGCTGATTAGTCTTTTAGACTGAAGAGGAGACAGAATGTTAAACGTCCAACTGCCTATCTGAGACTCCCCTGCACAGCAGACAAAGGCAAGGACTTTTTTTATTGAAAAGAAAAGTTACCAGCTGCCCTGTTGTTTTATGAATGTGATACATCAAACTGGACAATTAGCGCTTTTTAACGTGTATTTAGAGAATTGATTCATTATAATGGAGCAAACATGGATGAAGGAGGTGAACTAATTTCTTACAGATAAAATATCCATAAAAGTATCATCTTTTTCATTGAGTTCACTGTATGTTCAAATATATTAATTCACTGTGGTATAAAGCATTGAGAAGAAGTTCCTGAAAATTAAACAAATGGCCTTTAATATTTTATAGTTTTTGCTAGATTGCTAATGTAATTTCATCTATGGTAATTGGAGGCTGGTGTTTAAAAGTAGATTTTGTATTAGACTAAAACATTGAATTAAAACATCCCCTCAAATGGATTGAAGTTCTTGACAAGCAGGGATCTTTGATACGCCTTTTAAATGTCCTTATAGCTATATATATATATATATATATATATATATATATATATATATATATATATATATATATATATATATATATATATATATATATATATATATATATATATATATATATATATATATATATATATATATATATATATATATATATATATATATATATATATATATATACGATAGCTGGATAGCGTAGTGGTTAAACTACACGCCTTTGGAACAGAGGATCGCAAGTTCGATTCCTGCCTGGGGCGTCTGTATCCAGTAAGGGTCCTAAGGCTAGACCCCCTATGCTAAGCAAGCCTACCGCAGACATGAGCGAGACAGATAAATATGAAGGCATGCCGGCTCGGACGTCGCCCGGATCAACAAGGTCCGCGTCAGGTGTTGAGGAACCAGGGCACCCTGACGAAAAGTGGGCTACTGGAACAAGAAGGCATCGGTGGGCAAGGGACGAAAACAGGGCGTTGTTGGAATGCTACTACACAAGTAACCCTGGCGGAAGGGGCTACATGAATAGGATGAGGGACCTATGGATTCTTCGATACCCAACATCCACAATGACGGCGAAACAACTAGTAGCTCAGTGTTCCAACATTCGAAAGAAGGGACTGCTCTCACAGCTAGAGATTGACGAGGTACAACACAAATGCTACGGCAAGGAGGAGTCAGGACGCCAGGTCAGGGGGGAGATATCATCACCCCCACCCGAGATTGGGTACATAGCCCCAAGTGCGATAGGAGAAGGATCGTTGAGTGCGAGAGGAGCTGACCTGAAAAATAGGATCATGGCCAAGCTTGAAACCTGGATCCCCCGTAGCCGGTTACCAAGATTACGTGAAGTACCCTCAGAAGGTCTGCTAGATGATGTTAATGCAGCACTACGGGCAATACCTACAACCACGATTACCGACACTAACAAGCTGATCTACAATACGGCAGCAGTGATCAGTGAGATGCTTGGCTACAAGTTGAACAGCCACAAGGGGCAGTACCCTCCATGGAGAAGGAGGCTAGAGGGCAAGATCAAAGTAGCACGGAGGGAGGTTAGCCAACTAACGGAGTTGCAGAAAGGTGCGACAAATAAGGTGCCTAAGAAATACAGCAAGCTGTCCATACCTGAGGCCTTGGAAACTGCCAAGCAAAGACTCACAGCCTTGGCCAGCCGCTTGAGGAGGTACACCAGAGAGATAGAAGGCAGGAGAATAAACCAGCTGTTCTCCACAGAACCAGCAAAGGTGTACTCTCAGTGGCAAGGGAACAATAAGAGAACAGCACCACCAAGGCTGGAGACGGAGCAATACTGGAAGAGCATATGGGAGAAGGATGCAACCCATAACGGCAATGCTCAGTGGCTAGTGGATCTGAGGGCAGACCACAGCGACCTCCCTGAACAGGGTCCAGTAACCATCACAGTGGCAGATATCCAAGAAAGGGTCTCCAGTATGAAGAGTTGGACAGCACCAGGGCCCGACATGGTTCACGCCTACTGGCTGAAGAAGCTGACTGCACTCCACGAGCGTCTGGCAGCACAAATGAACCAGCTGCTAGTTAACGAGAGACACCCGGAATGGCTAACTGAAGGCCGGACGGTCCTGATCCCCAAGGACCCCAAGAAGGGACCGGTCCCCTCCAACTACCGACCAATAACCTGCCTCAGTACTACATGGAAGCTCCTGTCAGGCATCATATCGGCTAAGATGAACAGGCACATGGGTCAATACATGAGCGGGACACAGAAAGGAATTGGCAAGAATACCAGAGGTGCAAAACACCAGCTACTGGTAGACAGAACAATCAGCCGAGACTGCAAGACCAGACTGACCAACCTGTGCACTGCCTGGATTGATTACAAGAAGGCCTATGACTCAATGCCCCACAGCTGGATACTGGAATGCCTAGAATTGTACAAGATCAATGGGACCCTAAGAGCCTTCATCAGGAACTCAATGGGGATGTGGCGTACAACACTAGAGGCCAACTCCAAGCCCATAGCACAAGTTACCATCAAGTGCGGGATCTACCAAGGAGATGCTCTGTCCCCACTGCTGTTCTGCATAGGCCTGAACCCCCTCAGTGAGATCATTAACAAGACTGGCTACGGATACCGACTACGGAACGGAGCAGTTGTCAGCCACCTCCTGTACATGGATGACATCAAGCTGTATGCCAAGAGTGAACGAGACATCGATTCACTGATCCACACTACCAGGCTATACAGCAATGACATTGGAATGTTGTTCGGACTGGAGAAGTGTAGTCGGATGGTAACAAAGAGAGGGAAGGTAGTCAGAACTGAGGGGATTGAACTACCAGAAGGCAACATTGCAGACATAGAGGACAGTTACAAGTACCTGGGGATCCCGCAGGCAAATGGGAACCATGAAGAGGCCGCTAGAAAGGCTGCAACCACCAAGTACCTGCAGAGGGTCAGGCAAGTCCTGAGGAGTCAGCTGAATGGTAAGAACAAGATCCGGGCCATCAACACGTACGCCCTGCCCGTGATCAGGTACCCTGCTGGGGTAATAGGCTGGCCAAAGGAGGAGATAGAAGCCACTGACATAAAGACAAGAAAGCTCCTTACCATGCATGGAGGGTTTCACCCCAAGTCCAGCACCCTGAGGCTGTACGCTAAGCGGAAGGAAGGGGGCCGGGGACTGGTGAGTGTCAGCACCACAGTCCAGGATGAGACAAGGAACATCCAAGAATACATTGGGAAGATGGCCCCAACTGACCGAGTGCTCAGTGAATACCTCAGGCAGCAGAAACCCAAGAAAGAGGAGGGAGACGAGGAACCATCATGGAAGGACAGGCCCCTGCACGGTATGTACCACCGGCAGATAGAGGAGGTGGCTGATATCCAGAAATCCTACCAGTGGCTGGACAAAGCTGGACTGAAAGACAGCACAGAGGCACTAATCATGGCAGCACAAGAACAAGCTCTGAGTACAAGATCCATAGAGGCTGGGGTCTATCACACCAGGCAAGACCCCAGGTGCAGGCTGTGTAAAGATGCCCCAGAGACAATCCAGCACATAACAGCAGGGTGCAAGATGCTAGCAGGCAAGGCATACATGGAACGCCATAACCAAGTGGCCGGCATAGTGTACAGGAACATCTGTGCCGAGTATAACCTAGAAGTCCCGAGGTCAAAATGGGAGATGCCCCCAAGGGTGGTGGAGAATGACCGAGCTAAGATCCTGTGGGACTTCCAGATACAGACGGACAAAATGGTGGTGGCTAACCAACCGGACATAGTGGTGGTAGACAAACAGAAGAAGACGGCCGTAGTGATCGATGTAGCGGTTCCGAATGACAGCAATATCAGGAAGAAGGAACACGAGAAGCTGGAGAAATACCAAGGGCTCAGAGAAGAGCTCGAGAGGATGTGGAGGGTGAAGGTAACGGTGGTCCCCGTGGTAATCGGAGCACTAGGTGCGGTGACTCCCAAGCTAGGCGAGTGGCTCCAGCAGATCCCGGGAATAACATCGGAGATCTCTGTCCAGAAGAGCGCAGTCCTGGGAACAGCTAAGATACTGCGCAGGACCCTCAAGCTCCCAGGCCTCTGGTAGAGGACCCGAGCTTGAAGGATAAACCGCCCGCAGGGGCGCGCTGGGTGTTTTTTTTTTTATATATATATATGTGTATATATATATATATATATATGTGTATATATATATATATGTATATATATATATATACACATATATATATATGTATATATATATATGTGTATATATGTGTGTATATACACCCACACACTTGTTTACAGTTACTATGCTGCATGTAAATACTAAATGGTTATCCACTCCTACAATGTCTGCCACAATCTACTGTTATGCACGTTTTGGGATGCTGTAGCTCTGATGAGCCCTGTGCATTGTCTGGACCCTCAGGATTTCTGTTTCAGATGTTCTCGATGTCACCACTTCCCAGTAATTAATTATTCTTCATCTACGTCTGCCTCTTTTTTTTTTTCCTGCTTTCACTGTCTTGGTCTGTTTGTCATCTGGTCGCTCCGTGCCATTTCAGTTTTTATCAGCACAAACACTTGCATCCATCCATTTGTAATCTAATAAAGAAATGGCAGCAATCTGTATGTTCCTTTCGGGGGACTGGATGACTTTGAGCACCAGATGCTGATGTTCCCCCAGAGTCGTTACCGAGATGGAGCCGATCTTTAACTGTCTCCAATAAAGACACGCACACACACATACAGACACACTCACACACACTGCCTCCAGTCACTCACTCAGCGTGGAGGCAGGATTAACCTGCTGGTAGCAGAGTAAATCCAGCTCCGCGTTGCCTCTGCCTTGTTCTCTCTCTGTCTGAGGAGGCCTGGTTATCCCTCCCTGTTCAAAGGGGCGGCCGCCGGGGATTAATGACGTGTTAAAGGGGCAACCATGGGGGATTTAGACACGGCTTGTTGTAAGGACAGGAGATTTGAGAACACGGACCAGTGGTTAGTGCTTATTGAAGTATGATTAGTTAGACTCTGGAACCCCAACATACACATACACCAATGAGAAGCGAGATACCATATTAACCTTCTATGGACCTAGAGGATGCCATTGTGGTGGCGAGACAATGTGCTTGTCTAATAGTAAATATACCTAGATAGCCCCGATGACCTGTGGGATAAGAGCAGGTTGTTGTTAGAGGCATGGCCACAATTAAAAGTCAGCCGTGAATGTATAAGATTAATTTTTTAGTTTTATGATTAGATAAAAAATTATTACCATGCTATTTATTACCAGGTGAAGAGCTTTTAATTCCCTTGTCATGAGCTTTATAAACATCTTCCCTTGTTGTCTGTCTGTGAAATCAATTCCTTGGATATTTGAAGTGTTTCAAACTTTAACTGGCACGTCATGATGTAAGCGACATTACCGCCTGCCTGGACTCACTTCTTCACCTCTCTTCTGCACTGTCTGTTGCTTTGGATGGTTGTAATGTTGACCCCTGGTATTTATTTAAATTCATCCACCTCTATCTCTGCTCTTTGGATCTTCAGGAGTAAACTTGCCGTCCTCTCATTCACATACATTCACACGCTGTCTTTCTTCTGCTGATTTTCATTCCTCTTCTCTCCATCAGATTCCTCCACCTGCCATTGCTCCCATCTTCCATCTGCTCCCTACTCTCACTACAGATCACAATGTCAGCTGCCAACATCATACTCCACAGACCCCTGCCTGACCTTTATCAGCCAATTTGTCCATCATCACAGCCAACAAGAAGTGGCTCAGAGCAGATCCCTGATGTAATCCCACCCCCATCTTGAATACATCTGTCACTTCTATCACACACATCACCACTGTCTGGCTGTCCTGATACATGTACTGCACCAGCCTCACATACTTTTCTGCTCTCTTGACATCCTCATGCAGTACCACAGTTCTTCTCTTGGCACTCTATCATGTGCGCGCTCTCGATCCACAGAGAGACAGAGCAACTCCTTCTGACCTTCTCTGTACTTCTCCATCAACACTCTCCAAGCAGACATCGTTTCTGTAGTGCTTTTTATCACCTCTCTTCTCAGCCTAACTTCAACAACTCTTTACCATATATTCATGTCATGGCTCATCAGCTTTATCCCTCTGTAGTTACTGATGAGTGATAAAGCTTGTTTTTGAAAATTGGTACCAGTACTCTTCCTCCTCAGACATCCTGTCACTCTCCAAGATTGCATTAAACAATCTGGTCAAAAACTCCTCTCTCCTAGACATCTCCATATCTCCACAGGTATGTCATCTTGACCAACTTCCTTTCTACTCTTTAGCCTCTTCACAACTGCCTTCACTTACTCCTTACAAATATTCTGCTCTTCCTGATTCATTTTCTATTTGCATATCCACAATGTTAACCAAACAAGTTAGGAATAAAAGTATAACTAAAAGCGAACAAATTCAGCTGACCATTGAACACACCCGGAGGCTTTGTGACAGCTATTTCAGTTTAAAAAACAAATAAAATTGCAAAAAAAAGTAACAAACAGGACATGAGAATAAAAAACAAAATACAAATATAATAGAAAGACATGAAGATAAATCAAAACTGGAACAGCTCCATACATCTTTGTTCTTCTTGGGGGAACATTTAGAGACCAAAATTACAAGTTCGTGCAAATCTAGAACTAATGAACAAACCAGATAAATAGTTAGGAGATAGTCCATTAGGCTTTTGTATATGAGCACTAAAATAAGCCCACATTTCCTTAGCACCAATGACGAGTATACATCGTTTTCTTCTCTGCTGAGCTAGAAAATATTTTGTGACTTTTACTTGTTAATTTCATTGATGCAACAAAACACTATTAGTCGTATATAACATTAAATCATTAGCTCGGGTATGAAAATCTGTGTTGTTTGTGTTTTAATTTGCAGTTGCACAAAACTTTGGTGTCCAGAGAAACACACTGAAGCAGCTATCATAATGAGCCCATGCTGGTGCTGCCATGTTATGTGGAGTTTACAGCAATCGATGTAGCCTGACTGATAATTAGTTTTTTAATGCGCTTGCTGAGGAGTCTCGCCTAAACGACACCTTCTGCACCATTTAAAGTTGATGTGGCACACATTATTAAACGTAAATAGCAGTAAAGTGAAAACCAATTTCTGTCCCTATGGGAAGATTTTCCTGTTTCTTTAAGTTAAATTAAAAGCATTCAATAAATTCTTACATTTGCCATTCTGTATCTTTCTTGTATCTTGTATTGAGCTTTGTTCTATTTGTGCCTGTTTAGTTTTCTCTGGCTTCCTCACACAGGCAACCACCTTAATTAGCGATTATTTGTCTACAATAACTTCATGGACAACCGTGTCAGGGTTATTGATGGATCAGCCCGAGGACGTATAAAATTAAAGATGCACCCTTTTTAAACGTTCCGTTTTTGTACCCTGATATAAAAGATTGGTTTCCTTAAGGTACAAACTACAAGCTTACAATGGCAGTACTTTAAAGGGTAAAGCTATGGTGATCAGCTGGTATATTCCCAAATGTAGTGGAAGATACTTTATTTTCTGAGTGTACACAAAGATCTCATCTAGTCTTTATATGCTGCATGGAAAGCTAAACAAGGATATGCTATCCTCGGCCAGTGGTCTGTGTTTGTAAGAGCACGATGTTGAAAAGTAATAGTGAGGGAGTATAATATTAAAGATAAGCAGAAGCAGTAGGCAGTGATGTGTGTGCATCTGCGTGTGTGCAACAGTGAGAAGGAGGGAGGGACATATGTACAGGTACTGATAGTTGGGATCAGTGCACTGAGCAAGATGTTAAGGTCGGGTTTCCTCGCCACCCACTCCCCACCACAGACCACGTCAAGCCTCCCCCTTAATCCCCCCTCCCTGTATAAGCCACTCTCCATACACACACAGACATCCAGCATCCAGCTTGCTACCCATCTACGCTCAAAATCCGTTCCTGTGCAATCTCCTGTGAATCAGCTGCCAAATGAAGTTCCTCTTTAGAAAAAAAAAAAAGAGAGAGCCTTGGCTGTCGAATCGTCTGAGGCATCGTGCCTGGCGGCATAGGCAGCCCTTGTGTTGAAGCCAATAATCCGGCGTCAGAGCTTCAGGTGCGCAGAGGGTCGTGATTGACAGGACTCGATATGAGGCCCTCGCCTCACTTGACATTTGGGTTTCATAAGGTCTGGAACAAAAGGCAGGGGCAAAATAATCAGAGAGGGGCACAGGCAAATAAATCTGTTTATTCCTCCTCACCCGCTCCCCTCCCTCACCTCTGCACCTCCTCTGCTCGTCCACATCATGGCTCAACCCTTGGAGGAGAAAAGAGGGAGGGCATGATATTACCTTTTCACAGCCTTGGTGGATTCACGCACCGCGACAGCAGGTCACTTTAGGCTCTGTGCTTACCTGAGATATTAGTTTGTATGTGTGGTAGATAGAGATGTGTATTTGAATGGCTGAGGCGATGTGTGTGTGTCTCTGTGCGCACAATCCCATGTATGTTTGAGGGAGGGGCAGAGACAACAGACAAGACAGAAGCAGACAGACTGACAAGGAAAGTGGATTGATGTGGTGTCACATTGTGGATAGTAATTCATACACCTGTTAGTATGTTTGAACAAATATTATTATTATTAATCATAGAAGTAACATTACAACATATACTACTGAAGCACTGAAATGTATTTTATTGTGTCGTGTGAAGCAGACACACAGATTATAACAAACGTGATCCTAAATAGCTTTAATGGGTAATGATAAATTCAGAGAAAGGGACATGAAATATAAAGTGTAATGCAGCACAAAATGATTAAGATTTCTGGACACAGTCAGTTAGTTGTGCTAAATGACCGAAGGCAGCAGTGAAGAGAGCTGCTGACCCAGCAACAGTGTGTTTCATCTACCCACACTGAACATCTTCTCACAGCCACAAATGCAGGCTGACAGACTATATGCACTTGTTCGCTCAAAATGAATGGTGTCAACTCTGTGTGTGTGTGTGTGTGTGTGTGTGTGTGTGTGTGTGTGTGTGTGTGCGTGCGTGCGTGCGTGCGTGCGTGCGTGCGTGTGTGTGTGTGTGTGTGTGAGAAAGAGAGTCTTAGTCATAATATTTCAATTTACTTAGCAAGAGGTGTTCCATTTGGGTTGTACTACGTAAAGGGCAGAGAAATTAGGCAAATGATTCAAGCTCTTTTAGGCGGCATTTATCTGAGCAGTGCACACGTATGGAATACATAAAATGCATTCACCCTGCTTGTACTTATAAAAAAAGGATAATGTCACATGTGTGCTGTATATTAGAGTGTATGCTGAAATATGAACAGCAGGATTAGCATTTAGGATTAGGAATTTGTCTGAGACATGAGATCACAAAAAAGAGACTGAGAAAACGAAAGAATGGTGGGAGCCTAAATGTGTATTAGCAGCATTTTCCAGCCATAATCAGAAGCCAAAGACAACTTAAGTACATAAAGTACTGACATCATAATTTCACTTCACCAGATTTCGTTTGCCTGCGGTATATTTTAGCTGGCAGTCACAGATGCTACTCACTTTTCAAGTTGAGATCTGAGGGATTTCTAAAATTTGTTAAATGTTTAAATGCAGAAGAAGTTAAAAACAGCCCGACCATAACCAACCAGATTGTTATTATGTCGTTAAAAACTTAATTTAAAAGAAAAAAACATAAAATTAGAAATTTGTGTAAATGTTTTTCCAACTAGACATGAATAAATAGAACTGGCTGAATCGCTAATTGACATCCAGCCTGATATTGATGCCACCTTTGTGGCTCTAACATAATCAGTTTTTTATTTGTCCACCCTCTGTATGATTTACATAATGTGAAGTGAGAGATGAGGGGGCTGCATGAGAATTTAATTGCAGGGTTATAGGTGCAATCTGCGGACATGATAGCAGACTGTTTAATAGGTGATTCAATTAGGAAACAGGAGAAAAACATGAGACCAAGGGGCCATATGTTCACTTCTGCCCCAAAGTCTCTGGAAAAAAAGAAAGAAAAAAAAGAACACATAAGTCAACAGATAGTTTTCAGATTAATCCCTGTGACATCCTTTTGTACCAGAGCAGCCCCCACGTGGGGGTCTGCATAAATCGCGTCTTGCTGGATGTGATTGGATAGTTTATAGATGATTGGCAGGGGGGTGCAACGGAGCGTGTATACTTTTCTGTCGCTATTGGCTGGCTTTAATGGCCGCTCCTCCCTCGGACCACACACCATTGGCTTTGGGGGTTTCGCGAAGGAGCTGGGAAGTTGTAGTTCTTTACAGCAGACGCACATCTGTAGGGCTTATTATCGACTAATATGAATTAAACTACACGTCCCGACGTCGTGCTACGGGTCCTTATAATTGTAGTGAATATGTAATTGAGCTCGTACGACTGGTTGCTTCTAAATTTGGCGTCGCGGAGGCAGGCTGCTGTAGTCGGAGAGGTGGTCGGTCGGCGGGTGCTGAATGAGGATGCAAACCTTTAACGGAGACTGTAGGAAATAAACCAATGAACGCGTGACAACGGGACGCTGTGGAGAAGCGTACTCGCAGACAAGTAGGGTCATGGTGTGCGAGATTTTAATGTTTTCTGTGAGAAATCTGAGAAGATAGAGGATTTGTTGTTAGTTCAGAAGGAGAGCGTTAAGCGCTTAGAATAAGGTGCTGAAGATTTTGGAAAAGACTGAGAAAATTTTTGCTTTTATTATTACGCTGAATGGACTTTTGAATTACTGTCTTGCTGTCTCTGGTCAGCCAAAGGTCCGAGGATGTCTCCACTCTTCGCGGAACCTGCATTTAGCCCGCAAACCAGCCACTGACTGACTTTTTACGCACGGAGAAAGCTCGGTTCTCACACACTTTGTTTTCGTGTTTTTCTGGATGAACATTGCAATACATTTTCAATGATTCGAGATCTGAGCAAGATGTACCCCCCGGCGCGGCATCCGGTAAGTACAGAACAGTAGCGGTAAGAGCAGTGTGTCAAAACAGCGCAGATTAACAGTCGCGCCTGATGCGTAATCAGTTTAGATCAAGTTTCCGTGCCACTGCGCGCTCTCACGGACAATTGCGCTCATTGTCAAACTGCCACAGCTGCATGTGTGTCTCTGAGTGTGCGTGAGTTAACGTGTAAGGAGACTGAGTGAAACCAAAAAGGCCATCCTTATCACAGAGGCCTATTGTCAGCTACAGTCCTGCCTGTGTGTGTGTCGTGACGCTGAACTTTGGTGGCTCAGTTCTTCCTTTCTTCCTTCGCACGCTGTTTGCTTTGGATTGAGGTCCCTCATCAGCCGGGACAGCCGTTCAAGTTCACTGTCACCGAGTCCTGCGACCGGATCAAGGAGGAGTTCCAGTTCCTGCAGGCGCAGTATCACAGGTAGGATTTCCGATACGAGCATGACATTTGGGCTGCACTGAAACATCAGCTCGTCAGCCAGAACGGCAGTAAACTTACGAACCGTTCTGCATTCCCCACAATAGAAGCGATTGCGAATTTGATCCCTGTTGTTCTGAGTGCGCATTAGAAGTAATTAGTGGGTTAATTAATCACTTTAATAGCTGGAATTAAAAAAAAAATTAAATGTTAAAAAATGTTTACATGTAAAATGCACAATTAATAATTAATACATACGTTTGGTTTTAGATTATTAAATGTTACCTATAATATTTTTTTTCTTCGTAATTACCTTTTGGTTCTTGCACTTTTGGTCAGTTGAAACCAGTTTTCCTAAGTCACCTTGGATATCAGGAGCTTATACTAGTGACCCCCCCCCCCATCCACACACAGAAAATGCTAACTAAAGAAATAATAAATCTAAAAGAATTAATTGATTGATTGACTGTGGATTGACTCACTGTAAAACGAAAAACCCGAGATAGTGTTAAAGAAATGGTCGAGTTCTGTGCTGCTGTGTACTAGTCATGTATGAGTCACGAAGTATGACCAAATTATTAGGGAAATGTGTGATGCAAGAACATGAAATACAAGACAGAAATGTATTTTTTTAATTTAAGTTTCTATTAAGAAATACAGTATGTTGAGTTTGACATTTATATTCAGGGATGTTATATTGCTATTCCTCTCAAATGCACCATATGCAGCTAAAACAGTGGTAGCCTCTATTTGTCCAAGGTCCATCTATTACTAGTGACTAACCACGGGTAAACCCCCATCAACCTTTGCATGCATGCACATCTCTCTCTCTCTCTCTCTCTCTCTCTCTCTCTCTCTCTGCAAGTGCAAGTGGTGTGAAATACTTTTTTACCTGACATGATGAAGTGTGAAATACATTGCTCAGGGCTGAACCACAGGCACAATACCAATGCATAATAATCACCCACTTCTGGCCACCTCATAATTATTACCCAATCACCTGGTGAGATGAACCAGTGGTCCAGTTTGTTGGCCAGTCCTGAGGCTGAACTGGCTGAATGGTGCGCTGCATGCTTAATGCTACAGCCGCACAGATCAAACTCTTTCGTTCCACTGAAATCCAAAACGAGGGTGGCGCTGATCAGATTTTATTTATTCATTTTTTAAAATAGCAGTGAGTCAGACATACTCTGGGAATACGCTACAATAAGAATTACTGTGGTCCCACATGTTTCATGTTTTTTAAGGATGAATTTATTAGTATTTATTATTACGGTAGTTCTTATTTAGAAGAAATGTAAACATGTTATGGACCTTACTAAAACAATGAATCTCTTTGAGAATATTCCCCAACCTTAGAGTACAAATAAAGAAGAGGACACCGTCATCATCAAACTTAAATAAAGTTGAGGTATTAAACATTTAAAGTCTGGCAATGCCCCAGATTTTCAGCTGATTTCAGCATTTATATTTAAGCAAATGTTGAAATTTCTCATTTCTTTTCATGTTTTACATTGCTGTGATTGACGTGTACACGCAAAGGTTTTGATGATGATATAAACCCGATGAGTTCCTTCTTAAAAGATGCACAAAAACTTCATGAGGAGCGACACACTGGCAGACACAAAAGAGTTAAGCTTTTCCGCAAAATGGATCCTAATGTTATGGTTGCTTTTTTTTGTTGATGTTGCAGTTTAGGCTTTTACTCGCACTATAAGAATATATGATGAGGTTTGTGTGGTTGTCCATCGATCCATTAATTACTGCACTACACCTGCTGAGTAAGTGCCTGTGTCTGCAGAGGAAATTGCTGCATTCCAAACAACTTATTTGTCTTTCTTTTGTAGCTCTCATATTTAGAAATGCAAATTTAAAGTGGCAGGATGCAGTGACTTGCCTGCGCAGTATAGTGCAAGTATCATCTCTGCTTTCAGTTTGCTAAAGTCTTGTTTCATTCTCGCTCATCCTCTTTTATCCACTCCCTACAAAATAAGTCAGTTAGAAGTCAGAAGTCAGAAAAGATTTTTGGTCTTTTGGTTTTACTTTTGATCATGTGTTTGCGTGTGGCATGGATGCAGCTTGCTGTGTGTTTGATGGTGACACGTGCTAACAAAACATTTTCTATCTGTCTCGCAGTCTGAAATTGGAATGTGAGAAACTGGCCAGTGAGAAAACTGAGATGCAGAGGCACTATGTCATGGTGAGACAGCTTACTTCATGTGTTGCCATTAGTATTTTATTAGTGTGTGTGTGTGTGTGTGTGTGTGTGTGTGTGTGTGTGTGTGTGTGTGTGTGTGTCTGTGTGTGTGTGTGAGAGAGAAAAAAGAGGAACAGAGAAGACATGTTTGATCGACCTTGCTTTTATCTTTCAGTACTACGAAATGTCATACGGGCTGAACATCGAGATGCACAAGCAGGTAAGAGATGTTTTTACTCAAATGATGAAAAGGAAAAAAAACCCCAACAAAACAAAACATCTGATGTAAACCACGCTGTACTGTGTGACAAAAGGAATGCAAATGGAAATGGGACTTTTATTCCAATTTGTAAGTGCTTTTAAATTCTAAATATCTCACTGGGCAAAGTCCAGGAAACTTGGAGGCACTTTAATTTATTCACGCCATTACATAGGACGGCTTTTAAGCAAGGGACTGACATATCTCAGTTTTCAAAATGTCCCAGCATGCTGGTAATATTCTGGAAGAATATTTTTGAGGTCTTTACCTTTTCTCTTTCACCATTTTCTTTGACAGCGAAGGGTCATGTGCTTCCATAATACAGATAACGCAGCTGATTTTCCGAAGTATAGTTATTGCTTTTTCTGGATGTCAAAGACTGCTATCAGTTTACAAAGTGCTCTGAAAAAGTGGCATTTCCAACATAAAACAAGTTACATTATCAATATGTTGATATTTACACACAAAATGATGTTATTCTTATTGCTTGGGATTTTCTAAAATAGGATTAGAATTCCCAACTTGAGAAATGAGTTACACATTAAAAAAAACTCCCTTCACGGCACACATTTAGCAACTTTCTGAATCATTGTAAAGAGTCATAGTGAAACGGGAGCAGCCCAGGATGAGGCCAGAACATCAGCCACCAACATTTAAGAATTTGATCCATTTGTCCCCTGTTCTATTTTCGAGCGGTCGGTTGCCTCGTGAGGTTGAATAGTCATGTCACATGCGAATAATAATTTCATCAGTTTAATTGAACAAGAAAATGGGCTGAAAAATGACTCAAGCGAACGAGGATTTGGCCTTTAACGAGCCTTTACATTATTGCTGCCTTTTTTAAACACGGAAGGTCATTAGCATAAATGTCTCTGTTAACCACACATCAGCTGCCAGGATAAATGAACCACAGCTAACCAGCTACACATTCATTTCCAGACAAATGGTGTGTGTAGTGTGTGTGGCTGTGTGTGCGTGCGTATGTGTGTGTGTGAGAGAGAATGGAAGTGATAAATTGTTGGCCTTTGTCTTTCTGTGTGTGTGTGTGTGTTTTCTGTATCTATACCATGTGTTTGCTTTGCTGTGTGTGTGTGTGCATGCGCGCGTGTGTGTGTATGTTTAACAGCCTGTACATACTGTACATGTTTACTCTGTGTGTGTGTGTGTGTGTGCACACGTGTGTGATTGTGTGTGTTGGTCTGTGTTTGTCTGTAGGCACACTTTCGTTGTTTATTTAGTTTTGTGTGCACTATTTGTGTATTTGTTCACATTGTGCGTGTGCTCCTACAATGTAGACATTTACTTGTGTGTGCTCTAGTGTTTGTTTCTGTCAGTACGCGTGTGTATTTCTGCGTGCAAATGTTGGACACACGTGCAGCTTTTTACTGCCACACTAATCAGACTCGTCTGATAAAATATGGGATCCCTACTATAAATTCCTGCTGGCTGCTGCTGTTTGTGTGTGCGTGTGCTGTGTTTATATGGGCAAGGCAGGCAAAATAAAAAGCGGTTAAATGTGGCCTGTAGCTCCGTGTGGTGCCCAATGATTTCTCTCAGAAGAGTGAATCCCTCATCTCTGCCAGCAGTGTGCGGTGCACGTTTTGTCCTTGTGTGAGGGAGAGACTTTTGGAAGCAAATGATTTTGAGTATTACACCAACATGCCCAGGCTTAAATATGTGTTTTCTATCCATGGCATTCAATATGATGATACAAAGTATGTGGCTTGTTGAGTGGATGCTGAGATTGAAGAGAGGGGGGCTGGTGGTGGTGATGCTGAGGGTCGGAAGGGGAGGGCGGAGGACATTAAGGCCTCCACCACCAAGCGAGTCGCTAATTTTGCTTGTTTAGCATTTTCGGAGGGTAATAGGCCCATTGATTTTTGACTCTGCTCTGTGTTTTATTTACACAGAAGGGCCCCGGTGCCCGGGGAGTGAAATGTACCAATGCTTGTTAAAGAGAAATTGACTCGCGGATGGAAGAGAGGATAGGCTGTGAGGCAAGGGGAAGGGGGGCGAGGGATAAGGAGGGAGGAGGGTACGAGGGATGTCGAGCATGGGACTGAGCTGACTGAGAGGACAGCTAATCAATTGCAAATTAACAAAGCTGAAAGAGAAATAAAGAAAGTGAAGGACGAGGAGAAAATGGGTAGGAGAAGGGATGAGAAAGTGGTAAAAGAAGGAAGTAATAAGACGTTTTGATACTGAAGACTGGCAGCGATTTCAATGAGGTCTGACAGCTCATTTTACTGGTGCAGACAGGGAGCCATTTATTTCGATTTGAGGATTTTGGTCACATAGTGTTCCAGTGGTACTTTGAATTTGGGATTTTAGAAATGCATTGAGAACAACATTAAGTTAGTAATATAAAACTACAGTAAAGCTACTCCCTTATTCACAAGGTGTTGCCACAGCAGGTTGTTCCACGTGTTTGATTTTGCAGATTTTCATGCCAGGTTGTGTCAGAAAGGACATCGAGCCTGGCTCAAACCAGGGATCTTTTGCCTTATTAGACAAATGTGTAAACCACTACAGGATGGCAGCACTGTAATACAAAGTGACAGTATTTGCAATTTAAATCAGTAAGTATTTATAAAGTGTAAAACTTTCATATACATAGTTAAAAAGATCATCTGTTCAATCCTCAATTTCACTATGTAACAGTATTTTTACAGTAAAATTCATATTTGATGGTGAAAAAGTGTAGTACCACAGTAACCACAGGAGCTGCACAAGATGCAAAGTTGGGTTTCAACCAGAAAAGCAGGAAGACCTGGTGTTGGTGAGGTTAACAGTTCACTTCAGGTTCATGTCATGACATTATCTGCTGCTAGTGTGAGGAGAGAGGAGAGGCAAATGATTTAGTCTGCCATGCTTAAGTAACATAAACACAAGTTAAATTAAACTCTTTTCTTTACCTTTTTAATCTTTACTAATGCTGTGGGGATGGTTTTTCAATTGTGAAAAATAATTAATGATAATAGTTGATTTATTACATGCATTAGCTAAAAACTTATTAAAAATACAACAGTCCCTAGTGCATGGGTCCCAGGGTGGGAGGGTGTCGAATTTAAGGCCTAGAAACAATAACTGTGTGGTAATAACAGCAGAGAGTTCACAATCCAAGTCAGCTCCAGAATAAGCCATTTTCACTTCCATTCCCTCTTTTATGTTGAGGAATGAACGATTGTTGTTCCATGTTTTTCAGTATATAGCTTGTTCAGGGCTTCCATTCTGTAAAAGTTGACCTGAATTTTTTTGTGTGAGTATTTTTATTATGTGTAGGTATGTCAATCTTATAACACCTACACAATTCATCTGAAACTAGGCTGCATGTAGACATTATTTTACGGCAACAGAGAAAGCCACGTAATTGGGGGGAACAAAAAGATTTATACATGTGGCAATGAGCCTTGTCAGTATTGGTCTGGTGAAAATTAATCAGGCTTTTGAATGTTTGGTTCTCTTCTCTATTGTAAGGCAGGGTCTTAGTTTGTGTGTATGAAAGAAACCTGTATCCCACCACCACTGCCATAATCTCTGAGAGAGAGAGAGGTTGCTCTACAAAATCATAAATGTCTCAAACGAATTGCACTTAAGAAATTAAGTTTTTTAGTTATGTTATCACACACGTGCTGCTGCTATTCGGGACATTCTGCAAAACAGGCATGCATTTAGTGAGCTGGACAAAATACAGTCAGGCAGAGACATGCACTGCTGTGAGTTTGTGCATATCCTGATTTCACGCAGTTCAGACTTGAAAGTAATATGTAAATGTTAATTGGCCAAACCCAGTAAGTAAAGCAAATATGACCGGGGTGCTCATTCAAACATGAAGCTGAGACATTTTTATGCTGTCAGTTAAAGGGAGGAGTGCACGAAAGGGGCGCACATGTCAGACTGAAAGATGGAAGGAAAACTTTACATTAAGTGCTCCTTTCCTTTGAACTGTTTGTAACCTGTCTGTATAGCACCCTTTGTTTTTCTTCTCTGTTTTTCTCCACTGATCTAGCTGTTTCTTACACACACCCACCCACCCACATACACACACATACAGAGTCACAAGAGAGAGTAGCCTTTATATGGTGGGGTCCATTAGGTGTATTAGCTGGTGGTGAAAAGTGGTGCTGATGTGGTGCTTACAAAGCTCCACAGGGGAGATGGACATTTGATCTTCTTTCTGACCCAATCTGACTCCAGGGCTCTTGCCTGATCTAATTTCTTTTTTGTTAGGAGTTAAAGTGGGGCTTATGGGGCTGTTTTTCCTCTCATATTCTTCTTCTTCTTATTACTCTTTTGGATAACAATTCAACTAAAAAAACAAAACAGAACACGTTTTCTCTGTCACGAGCTTAGTTACCACCCCATTATCACAAAGAGATTTTTTTTAAAGAAAACCGATAACAAGTGGATTATTTCTGGCAAATAATGAAATAATAAGTAAGAATTTCTGCAGAAGTCAATTTTTGTGGTCATGAAATTCAATAGCTCAGGAAGATCACACCATTAGTTGCATTTTCTCTGTATTGTTGAAGTTTGATGTTGCAAAGCTACTGATGAAAGATATTTTCTCTTTTTTTTTTTAACTGGTAGAACATTTCTGCAGCGACTCACATACAGGTTCAAAGAAAAATCCAGTACCCATGATCTCAGGGGTTGCTGCTGTTTTATGTGACTGCAGACTCTTAACTAGCAAAAGGCTCCATAGATTGACTTAGTTTGAGTCCCAACCTCAGTGCAATCTCTGGCCAGTTGTTTCTTATTTTTGTCAACAAGGTGAATACTGCGTGTTAGAGCTGGGCCCTGATCATTGCAGAAACAAATTCTCCAGGTTTGCACGAACTGCAGGACATTTTTTTGGGGAAAAAAGGGAGCCTTGCTTTTTTTGCTTTGGTCTCTTCAGGGTGAAAAGACGTGTTGGCCGAACGGCCTGACATCCCTGCACTCTGGCCGGCAGACACAATATTTTGCCATTGATGTAAAATGTCACCTGAAATTGGTTGTGTTGCCTCATGGAAAAACACCTCCATTTCCTTTTCCGCTCTGGTGCTTTTGTTTCTGTTCGGATGCCAATATCTTTGGGTCAGTTCTTCCAGATGTTGCTTGGAGTTGTTAGGGAAGATCTGCATCTTTACAAGTGATGTTGTAACTTTGAAATCTTTCAAAATAAATGCTTATACACAGTTACATCTATAAGCTTTTGGACAGTGGCATTTTTTTGTGTCATTTTTGCATCTCTACATCACCACATTGGATTCTAAATCAGACAATGTATTTACAGTGCAGCGCTTCAGCTTTAAGTCGTGGAATTGACTAAATTCCACTTTTTGTAGCTTTGCACGAATTGAGGTCCAAACGGTTGTGATGGAGGTAAAGGTGACCATAATTAGGGTGAAAAAACAAAATAAACCTATTAGAGAGATAATAATGTTATGAGTGTCAAAAGAACAATCTGGTACTTTCTTAAAAAGCAGAAATCCACTGGCCAGCTTAGCAACATCAAAAAGCCCCAGAGTCCTCGTAAGCCAGTTAAAATGGATGATCACAGATTCTTTGCTTGGTTGAGAAAAACCCCTAATAACATCTCTCCAAGTCAAAAACACTTTTGAGGAGGTGTTGTTTTGGTGTTTTACTGTCACACTCCAAAAGCAAGGGACACCTTAAGTAGTATAACTGTCTACAGTGCAAATCACTTGTTGTGTTTAAGAAGAAGAAGGTCAGATTAGACTTTTCCAGAAAACATTGAAATGACCCTGCACAGCTGTGGACAGTAATCTCTGGACAGATGAAGTCAAGATTAATTCAAGCAAGGCTCCCCTAAACTAAAGACCGAAAGACCCACAAACAAGCAGCAGCTGAAGGCAGTTATATAAAAGGCCTTGCAGAGCATCTCAAAGGTGGAAAAACAGCATTTGATGATTACTTTGGCTTCTAGAATTCAAGGGGTTGTGAGTGACTGTTAAAAACAATTCTCAAGTTTGAAATTATGTTAGTTTGTCCAATTTCTTTTGAGCCTCTCAAAACTGGGGACTGTGGATTAAAATTACTCTAATTTTTAAACCAGTAATAAAGTACTTTTGTTAAACTCCTTGAATTAAAGCTGAAACAGTCACATCTTGATTATTTGATTTGAAATCCGTGTCGGTGATGGACAGAGAAAAAAAAAACTTGAGAGAAAACATTTTGCTTTCTTACCTACAACAGTTTTTCTCTGCAGTTCTCAAACACTTTACATTTTACACTGCTGTAAAAAGAAGAGATGATGAAACAAAGTGGTAAACATGTCCCTGATCCAACTTTGAAGAAATGTGTCTGAAGCATCAATAAGTATATATTTAAACAAATGTGAGTTTTACACTATGTGATGTCTTTGTTCTTCAACAAAGAACAAAGACATCACATCAAATGTTGTCTTTGTTCTTTGATACACAAATCATTGTATACACAACTTTTTGGGGGTTTGTAGCATGTCGTAGCCTTAGGCATTTTCTCTGTTTACTAAGAAACAAAAATGCCCAACAGTTTCAATAATCAAATTCAATTGTAGCCTTATAGAGAATTGCCAAATAACTTCCTGGCTGTAAAAAAAAAAAAGAATGTCTTCCTTTCCTGCTTTCATTTTCAGCACTAAAATTTAAGGCGCCCTTTAGTAAGGCAGTTGAACATCAACTAGCTTGGGTCTGATACACACTGAGCAGCTCCCCAGTGCGTGAATGTGAAGAAGAGTCTAGCTGAGAAAGGGCATGTGTGCTCAGCAAGTTTTTCCTGTATAAACATTAAATATAAAATTAAAATGTCAGTGTTTTAGGTCCTCTATGCCATCTTGTTATGCATTAGAAGGTAATTTGAGGTGTACATGACACTAAATGGTTTCCTTTGTGTACTTCCTTTGCCATCCTAAAGATTACTGCAGGCTCTTAATTTACATCGTCTAAAGCAGGGATGTCAAACCCATTTTACATTGTGGGCCTCGTATAACCCACTTTGATGTTAAGTGGGTTGGAGCAGTGAAACTCTGCTTTCTGTCAGTGTAAGGAAGTTTAACTATACATTTAATCCCTGAGATATTTTAATATAAGAAAACAAATGTCAGTTTCAAAACGACATCTTAGTGTTTCTATATGATAAAGAAATGCTCAAATTATAACAAACAAAGGTGTAAAATTACAGAAAAAGGTTTGTTAGCTTCTTGCACAGATTGCCTCTTAATTATAAGAATGGACTGCTTGTCTAGAGCTTGTTTGCTTTGATGTAGTTTGCCATTGATAGGTGGGGGGGGGGCATACAGTAAATACGGTTACAGTATGTCCTCTTCACAAAGCCGTTGGATTAGTCTTTGGAAAGCCAGTTGTGGCCCCTGAGCCTTTTGTTTGACACTTCAGCTCTAAAGTTTAGCACTACTGATGAAAAAATGATAAAAAGTTGAGTGTCAAATATGTTTAAAGGTATTTTCTAACACAGTGTCATAATTTGTGAGATATTTGTAAGTGAATCATCAAGAGTAAACACTGAAGAAGTTATTCTGAATCCCCTTGAGTTAATAACCCCTCAGGTCTCCTAGTCTCAAGAGTGAATAGGCTCGCTTTGAAGCAGTCCTTCTGTTTTTTTCATATGGTTTTATATATCCACGCTGCCTGGTTGAGTACTTTAAAAAAATATATATTTTCTAGATAAATGCCTTTTCTGTGACTTCTACTCTAAACTTGTAAAATCTTCACTTGAGCTAGTGCTGCTTCTTTGCCATTATATTTCTTCATACTTCAGCCTTGGTTGAAATAATGTGAAAGTCAGCTTCCAGCCAGTGGCAGATTTAGATATGTGATGGGCAAGTCCACCTCCTTTAGACCTTGCACTGGCAATTTTGCGATTTTTACTGAGTCCTAGCTTATTTTTTTAGTCATCACCTGGCATGTAGGGCTTTTATAGACTTTTGTTTGACTAGACGATTGAGACGAGACACAGCTGCTGCCTGCTAAATGGTGACTTTGGGAGAAATGGGGGAAACTATTTCAAGCTCCTGCATTAAGTATTCTTTAAAAAATCCAAATAACATAGCCTCTGCACATGGATACGTTAAAAGGCTTTTACACACTGCCTCCAGATAGTCAAGATCTCTGCTTACTTAGTGCTTACATTTATT
Organism: Copadichromis virginalis; assembly: GCF_057382275.1. Lineage (NCBI taxonomy): Eukaryota > Metazoa > Chordata > Actinopteri > Cichliformes > Cichlidae > Copadichromis > Copadichromis virginalis. The sequence continues at coordinate 30,913,938 of NC_140629.1, forward strand.
CACCTTGATCCACAGGTCTTGTGGCACTTTCGCCTTTGCTTGCACCTTTCCTCTTTACACTTTGCTAGAGCTTGTTGTAATAATTCGTTCAGATTGCAGAATTGCATATATGCACTGAAAAAAGAGCATATAGGATTTACTTAATTCAATAGTGGACATTGGTTGCACACAGATGTTTTGCTTTGGCAGCAACTTAAACAACTGAGTTAAATCAACACAACTTATTCATAAAATGCACAATAAACCTGTGCTGTGCTGTGTTGATAAAATGTGCTTGAAACATGTTTAGACGAAGTAAGTTGAGCTCTTGGAATATTTTAATCCTTCACAATTTTCTCACTTTATTCCAACACTATTTAATAACTTTTACCCCAATACTACTTGGTCACTTAAATACTACATGTTGTCTTCATATTACATAATGTTCAACAAAGTCTAGAGTCTGGCTAACATTATGTTAGGGCATAACCCAGAAGTTATGCCCCAGCCTGTATCGTAAAGTAAGAGGCAAAGTACACTTGGACAGGTCGCCAGTCTATCACAGGGCTACAACACAGAGACAAACAACCATTTGCACTCACATTCATACTTATGGGTAATTTAGAATCAACAATTTACCTATCCCCAATAACTGTATGACATTAAACTATGTGAGCAAACCAGAGTACCTAGAGAGAACCCACTGCATATATTCTTGCTGTGACATAACAGCACTAACCACTGCGCCACCGAGCTGTCAATCCAGGCTTAACAAAAGTAGGAAAGCTATTACAAGGCTTGATGCAGAATTTTCTTTACATTTGTCCTTGACACGTTAAACCACAATAAATAGCAATAGCATACACGTGGTGTGTGTATAGTTGTCTGCCTCTTATAACCCCAGTGAGTTTCCTGTGGTTTGAAATCTCATGTGATTTTGTGAGCCCAGGCAACTAACCACTCTTACTAGATTATATCATGTCTTCTCAACAAGAACAAATTAAGTTGTTGAATTTCATACAGATCCTACATGGTTTACCATAGAAACATGAAATTATTTTGTCCAAATTACAAATTAGACTTTTATAAATGTAACAACCACCCAATTTTCCTTTTTTGAGTGTGGTTTCATCCACTTTATATATGGTTTAATGGGCCAAAACGCCCTCTCGTCTATTTCTTTGCCAGTTTCCTGTCATTCGATCGTGGCTCAAGAGTTGGGAGGTCGCCTTGTAATCGGAAGGTTGCCGGTTCGAGCCCCGGCTTGGACAGTCTCGGTCGTTGTGTCCTTGGGCAAGACACTTCACCCGTTGCCTACTGGTGGTGGTCAGAGGGCCCGGTGGCGCCAGTGTCCGGCAGCCTCGCCTCTGTCAGTGCGCCCCAGGGTGGCTGTGGCTACAATGTAGCTTGCCATCACCAGTGTGTGAATGTGTGTGTGAATGGGTGGATGACTGGATATGTAAAGCGCTTTGGGGTCCTTAGGGACTAGTAAAGCGCTATATAAATACAGGCCATTTACCATTTACCATTCCATCCTGTTTGCTAGAGTGACCTAACAAACTAAATGCACAGTGTTTCTGAATGATATATACCCCATGCATCAGTTTTCTAAACTTCTGTCTTCTGAATAACTGTGATTCCCTACACTTCATAAACATCTCTACCGTCTGTTCAGGTCCATCTGACCTGTTCTGGTCAGATGGCACAGAGGTGGTTTTTCTAAAAATGACTATTTCTGCTTGTCCTTTAATGCTGAGATGAGATTGTCTCTCTCAGAACATTAAAGTGTTCTCACTAAAGTTCTGGGTCACATCATTAGTCAAATTTGAATTTGAATAGACTTGTTAGTCACTCCGTTTTGACAATCAGTTACTTGTTTTTATTCAAGTTTATGTGTCTCGTCACAAAAATAGGGCACACTTTGAGAAATAGTAATTAGGAGGAGGTTTTATTGTTCTCAGTGTTTTGTCATGGGTTAAAGATTAAAGATAAACTGATTAATCAAGTGTTCATATACTGTAAACGTTAGAGTTATTTGAATGTTTAACAATCAGTCGACTATTAATAATTGGTAGTGATTAATATTGCAACCCTAACAACCTAATGACCCAAACTGTCTCCTTATACAGGCTCTAAAACGTCTTTTATCAAAGTTAGTTGAAAGTTTATGATAAAAGTTGAAATAATGCTCAAACCAGCTATTAAATAATTAGCTAACATTATGAATTGCCATTTCTTTGTTCATTACCAGTTAAAAAATAATAAAATAACCCAAGTTTAATCGCATATAAATTCACACTGTTACTCGCCATTACCTTTGATTCAGTGCTTGATTGATTTATGTGCTTTCAAGTTTACTAAACAGAAACAGAGATATTGTTTAGGACTTAGAACTTAAATTGTCACCAGCAGGCACTTGTGAATTTGGCTTTGATGGGAACTGACTCTATAATGTTCATGGCATCACGAGAGGAAATAGTCAGTTATGTAGTTTTATGCACTTAGTGTTGCAAACAAAGAAGGTGATGTTCATCTTTGTGTAACCATTAGTATGCGGTTCTGTGTGAGTCTGAGTCTTTTGTCTGTGTTGGCGTTTGTATTTGAGGTGCACTACTAGCACTCCCTTTGGGACAGTGGATCAGGCAATTTCCTGTTAAAAAAATTCTACCTGATCTAGAAAGAGAGAGTGCTGTGTAATCTTTAAAAGCTAGCCCTTGGGCTCAGTATAAAACATCTGATGAATACAGAGAAGCTGGAGTGTGTATGTGCATGTGCATGTATTTGGGCACACGGTTGTGTTTATGTGTCTAGTACTGCCGCAGCGTTGCTTGTGCTGCTGTCTGAAGCCTATATTTGCCTCTGGGGGCTCTGTTACCACTGATGCCAGAGCAAAGTTCACCTCTGCCAAGGTTATGTACATAAAACAAGTGCTTGGCAAGGTTACGGCTGTAACTTATATATTTGTGTTGGCCTTGGAGAAATTATCTCAAACTCTGATTGCTTTTTTTCAGTAGCCAGGGTCTTAATTTAATGTGTTAAGTCAACAAAAATGTTACACTTTCCTTTATCTGTCTGCAAAGGATTACACTTTCTATACTCCACTTTCTCTCTGGGTTTATGTTTACAAATCATCCATTTAGCTTAAACTGAATAAAGCTCAAAGAGTGCAGCAGAGAATTACCTTTCAGGGATGTAGAAGGATAAGGAGTAAATCTGATAATGTAAAGTTGGACTTTTGAGGCCAATAATGAGACATTTAGCTTTAGCATAGCAGAATTTAAATGAATCAAATATAATTGCTGTAATTTATAGAAATAAATACACATCCAGTCTTTACAGATGAAAAATGGATATGTCATAGCTTTCTGATTGGCATATGATGAAATTATGATGCCTTTTAAAGTGGCCTACATCTTGTTGAAAACTCTCTCTCAGATATCTTTAAAAATCTGCAGAGGTTGTCATTACAAGTGACTCTAACACCCATTAAATGTTAAGGCACAGTTTATCAGTTTATTTCAAATTAAGTGCTGTGATCATTCCTCTGGTACTTAAAGGTTTACTCCAATTAGTTACAGACGAGAGTCACTTTAAAGGTCTTGGTGAGTATTATGGAATTGTGAGCGATAGTGCATTGTGTATGTGCTTTTCCCCATTATGTTGCAGAGCTAAGTTGGCTTGCCACTTGACCAGTGTTCTGCAGGGGTACTTTAAACTTCATCTAAGTTACTGTGTCCATCTCTGAAGCAGCACCCACGTTGGAAGCAGTGCAGCGACTAGAAATCATAGAATGTGAATAATATTTGGCTATTTCACGCGACTCCAGGTGAAACCATTGGCAAAGTAACCTGGGCAGAACCCAAGATAAACTTTTGACAACTTCCAGGCAACTGATTGAAGGGACTACCAATGAGAATGCAGTCTAATATATGACCTAGTAGTAAATTCATTAGAGGGTTATAGTTAACAGATGTCAGCTTCAAAGAGACACGCAATGAGCAACTTCCTTGAAGTGTGGCTGAAACTTTATTCATTACCCTTTGGTTTGTTTTTAACTTTCAACATGCACTTCATGAGTAGCTTTACATATTGTTTTACACCACTAATACAGATTATTCTGATTTATACTTAGTTAAACAAATCTATATTAAGTCTTTACTAGTCCATTGTTCTGGTCTGGTCATATCAAATTGGGGCTTGTTCAGGAATTAAACGCGATCTCTGTACAAAGACATGACCTAAGCACAAATCTGTATCGTGATTTGCTTTAGGCTAGCAGCAGAAGACTTCTTTCAGTGCTACTAGAACAATAATCTTAGATTAAAGCAGTGAACTGTCCATTGTTGGCGGTCGTGGCATATTTGACAAAGAAGAATTTGTAATTCTGATATTTTTTAAATAATGCACATTGTGAGTGTTACAGGAGTTCAGTGCTGAATTGGTGCACTTCCCCTTTTATAGATATATAGAAAAAGTACCAGATACCATTACACCACCAGCAGCCTGAACCACTGATACAAGGCAGGGTTGGATCCATCATATGTAACCCTGTCATCTAAATGTTACGCTGAAAATTGAGACTCATGAAAACCATGAGTGAGAAACACTCTTTCAGGCTTCTATTGTCCGCTTTTGGTGAGCCTGTTCAATCTGTAGCCTCAGTTTCCTGTTCTTAGCCGACGAGTAGTATGCAGTGTGGTCTTTTGCTGCTGTAGCTGATCTGCTTCAAGGTTTGACATGTTGCATATTCAGAGATGCTCTTTTGTATTACTGCAACAAGTGGTTATGGCAACCATGCCACATTCAAAGTAGCTTAAATCACCTTTCTTCCAAATTCTGATGCTCAGTTTGATCTTTAGCAGGACATGTTGACTGTGCTTACATGCTTATATACACTGAGCTGCTTCTGTGGTATTGGCTGATTAGAAATCTGTTTTAATGAGCAGTTGAACTGGTGTACCTAATAAGGTTACTCCTGGTAATTAGGTTTAGCAAAAAGTAGGCTTAGTAAAAAAAGTTGTTGCTGTTTAGAAAATGCTGGTTATGGGTTAGATGCTTAGTGAATTGAATATGTGATAATAGTGATGCTCTATATTTTTGCATGGAAATGTCTTCCTGTAGTTTAATGTGAATGTGAATAATGTTGTAGCTATGAAACAGAAATAAGGCACAAGCAGTGTGTGAGTTTCTTAAAGCTAAGCGGTGTGCATACACACAATGTATGAAACTTTCAGATATTATTTCTTGAATTTTCTGCTTTGGTTAGCAACACTTTTTTTAAGATTTACGGTGCTTTTCCTCATTCACACAACACTTTACAGGGATATCTTTGTCTGTCCAGTATCCTGTCATAGCATAACTTAGAGTTTGTAAGCAATCTGCTCTACCTCCTGAGTTAGAGTTAACTAAATATTCTTGACATTTAAAATACACAAGTTCCCGTGCACCCAGAGATTTGTTTTGGAGGAAACACAATAGATATTAAACACAAGTTTATGAGAGATGTTCATCAAATTATTAGTTTCATGTGACGAAGTAAACAGGTCTTGAAATGAAAGTTATGTGAGCTATTACTTTGATATAAACTGAATCAGGAATTGAAGGCTGTGTGAACAGGATGACGCCTTCTTGTCTGCTAGAGAATTTAAACAAATTAAAAAAATGATTGTGTGCTTCCCACTTCTCTGTCTTGCAGGCGGAGATCGTTAAACGGCTGAACGCAATCTGCGCCCAAGTCATCCCCTTCCTCTCTCAAGAGGTAAGACTCAAAAATGCCTGTCACTGTGAGTTAAGAAGGAGGTGGGTGAGAGAGAGTCAGAGAGCGGGAGGAAGGGAGACAGGAAAGGGGAGAACTGTGTGGTGGATTTTAAAGCAAGAGAAAGAAAATATGGGGACACGCACACACACGCAGACACACACTCGTACAGATTATCCTGGGCTAATCCCCCCTGCTCAGGATAGACAGATATGCTCTGAACTTATCAAATGTCTCCCACTAACATATGCAGGAGCCAGCGGCTGAGTGTGTGTGAGAAAATACTTTTTGTGTTAAAATACATTATAATTGTGTGCACATACAGCAGTGGGTGTGAGAAGTGTTTTTATGCAGTGTTTATTGTGAAATTTTTAGGCGTGCGTGTGTTGAGCTGATAAATCCTTCCTCTGAGGAGCTGACTGTGTGTGTGTGTGTGTGTGTGTGTGTGTGTGTGTGTGCTGAGGGGTGGGAACAGCAGGAAGGAGTGAATGTGGACTCCAAAAGCTCTCCTCCAGATTAGCCATGGATTAGGAGGGTTTAGGGTGGATTAGGAATAATGGCATTAGACTGTGGTGCTGCTACACAGCCCTGAGGCCTGCAGAGAGGGGAGGCAGGGAGAGGAAGCTGCTTTGTTTTGGTGCACAGCCTTGTTTACTGCATGTGCAAGTAAATGTAACACATTCATATTATTGTTGTGCAGCAAATCACATCGACTGTGTCTGTGTATTTCTGGTGAAAGCACTTTGTTTTCTATTTTTATTTTTGTCATTTTCTGATAATGTTTCATTGGCCTTTGGGGCCATGTAAGTATGATTGGTCCATTTACAGCAAAGGCAATAAGTTTGTGTTAAGTCAGTTGACAAAAATGTTATTTCTGACAAATTTATAAAGAAAAAATATACTTGAGTAAATAAAATCCCCCAATTAACATAACATATAAATAGAATCATTATCATGAGGCAGATTTTATGTCTCTGCCATAAAAAGGCCCCTTTTTTAAGATCACATATGCATTCCTTGATTGACATTTACATTTGCAAGTAAGGTAAGGCAACAAAAGTGCCATCTGTTTCTGAAAGTTTTGGAATAACTACGTCCTTAAAGTCTACCAGTTATACTTTTTCTTATTATAACTCTTTATCAAACAAGTATCATACATACCAGCTGGACTTATTTTGGAGTTTTGGCTGTAAAATTACAAAATAATTCTCATCTTTCACCAAGCATTTAAATTTTCTCTCTTACCTATAATGGTTGAGGAGTCACAGTAATGTGAAGCGCACATGATAGCATCTAGTTGGAGCTAATTTTTCCTGTCGGTGTTCAGACAGAAGTACTTCAGGAATACAGTGGGAAACCACGACACACAGAATATCTCCATAAATGTTGTCTTCTCTTCTTTATGAAACCATTTCAATTTTATCTCTAGCACATCGCTAACAGAGTTATGATCATTTAAAGCAGCGGTCCACAACCTTTTCTGCGCCACGGACCGGTTTATGTCCGACAATATTTTCATGGACCGGCCTTTAAGGTGTCGTGGATAAATACAACAAAATAAAACTAGTACCGGTACCAAAAAAAAGAAGATTTATTCATAAAACACGGGAAAAGACCCAAGAAAACGGAGTTAACGATAAAAACGATAAACAAATAACGATAAAAACCCTGAAAACCATAAATTTCACACACGAGCCTCAACTCTTGCGGCCCGGTACCAAACGACTCACGGACTGGTACCGGTGCGTGGCCTGGGGTGTTGGCTGATTTAAAGAGCACTTGTAAGCACTTGGGCACACCACCTGGCCGCTAGTTAAAACTATGGATCTTTGTGATGTCAAAGAGAGGAAATATTCTTAATATGCTCTTCTCAGAAGTGGTGGTTATGTACTTGGTCATGTCTGGTACACAGCTCTGGCAATGTGCATAGCAGGGACCCAGTCCACCTGCTTCTCCTACCATCTGTTTTCAAGGTGCAGTTGGGTGGGGTGAGGAATTACGCTAAGCTATTGTAGCAGTTTTCAAAAATGAAAATCTGAAACTGGAAATAAGCATAATTTGTAAAATCTGGCATTTAGTTACTCGTTATTTACATGTTCCTCGGTTGTTGCCATATCCCCAGTGAGGAATCATTCCTCTGATTTCAAGGTGTTCATGTGCTTTTGAGTTGGAAGGGACACCAAGATGTGTTTAAGTCAGTTGCTCAGAGTAAAAGAAAAAGACACGTTGTTCTCTGCGAATAACTGCTTTGCCTGACTTCTTACTTGACTTACCTCAAACAAATACCTCCATGCTTATCTAGTTCCCTCCTTGTGGTTAACAGCAACCAGATATTTACTTAAACTCACCATATTTTTATGTATGACATTAACAACTCAGCAGATCATGTATCAAAATTTTCTGAGCTGATTTCTGAGCTCTTCATTTGAACTTTCTCAGTTAGAAAGTCAGTTTTTGCTCTTGTCAAGCTACCAAATGAATGCACAATTAATTTGATATAATAATTTTAGTAAATTTTGTCTGCTTTACTGTGTTGGTTATTAACCCGAATAATTAATCACTGAATAGGTAAAATCTAAAAGTATTTTGTATGATTGTATTTGCTTTTGGCTACTCCTTTATTTCCCAAGGGGGCCACCACAGTGGATGGATCCCCATATTTTCATTTTGGCACAGATTTTATGCCAGATGCCCCTCCCAAAAGAACCATCTCATTTATCCAGTTTTACAACCAGCACTAGGAATACATTACCGTGTAACCTCCACCCCGAGGCTAGATTTTTGTCCCCTCCAAGTCCCAAAACAGGTGTAAAGTGAATATGTTAATCACTAAACAATCGAGCCACAGTTTTGCAGTGATTGCAGGTTTTGTTTCATATTTGGAGTCAGATTTTCCCTTACAGTTTTACAAGAAATCATAAGTAACCAATCCTCTTTAGGCAAATACAAAAACAATGGTGAAACATTTATTCTGTAAGAAAATCTACTTCAGTGCACTGAATCCTTCGTGCATTGTACATTGGTAAATATAGAGCCTCTAAATTCAGACGTCCTCTGTCAGAGTGCAGAGGCATTATGCAAACTATCACTGATTATCTACGTTCAGTCCTGTGCAAATTTTAACAGGCTGCTAGGATACGACCCTCTACAACTCCATCTCATTAGTATCGCGCATCATGTTGTCCTTCTCAACTTTTTTCAGTTTTCTCAGCTTTTCGTATTTACTCTTGAAATGCATCACAGTGTCTGAGGTAGACTTATTATTTTGATTTCTTTCTCTTAAATGCCCCCCTCCCTTCAATACCTCTTTGAAAATGGTTTACCTCACCAAGCCTTTAACTTATACTAGCAACATCTGCACATCTAAAACTGCTTCCCCAAGTGTGACATTCCAGTGGAGCCTATGGTGTAACAATATACAAAGAAATGAAAAGCATCTGCACAGATTGAACTCTATTGTTGATTATACGACTGATTTTGGATTGTTCTATTTTTTTTTAGAACTGTTGCATAAAAAGTGTTTGGCACAATTTATATAGTGGATCATTCCATGTGTGTGTGTGCGTGCGTGTGTGTGTGTCACATTCAGGCAGGTTAGTCTGAGCCTGCAGAGGTGTAGCTGAACTCGATGGTCAGGTTCATTTCCACACCTGATAAGCTCTTTCATCTCGGGCGTACTTTGATGTTTTGCGCTCCTGGATGAATCTCGCTGCTCTCTCACTGTCTGGATCTGTCTTCCTCGCTCTGTACCCTTTGTATGACTTTGCCCTGTTAGCTGTCTGCCTCTCTTGGTACCCATCTTTTTTCCCTATGTGTTGAACTTTTTGGAGCTGTTCAGTGTCGAGACGTGTGAGCAGACTGAGCAAAAATCAGAAAACAGTGCTGCATAAAATTTTAATAACAATCTCAAATCAGAAACATTAAACCAATCACAGAATCCACAAAATATTGTACGAGTCTGTAACTGAATTTTTGGCCACTTGTAATACACGTCTTTAACTGCTTCCTTTGGACATCCACTTGTTTGTTTGTTTTTTAATTCTCCTCCACGTAGAGGAAATCAACCAGCCTGTGCAGGTTACACTTGACTAACTAGTATACCCTAATTAGCTGCTAGCTGCTTCTTCTGCCTGATGACTTTTAATGAATGCACTGATGGGTGTCAGATTCTGAAGCGAAGCACTGAAGTGCAGTCATGATTCAATGGCCTCGGGGAATCTTGGCTGTCTGGCGTTTGACCTGATTCTGGTCAGAACCTTGAGTTTTAATAAAAAGGAAAAAATATATATCAAGTTTCAGGTGATTTTATAGCACGCTCGTGTTACTGAACATTGATATCTGTTTTAATGAAATTGACATATTTCACAGTCAGTACATTGTTAATTCTGAAGAAATTGCAGGCTGTGTGAAGTTACAGTGTGCAACTAACTGACAGCTGTGAATAAGGTTTGATAGGCAAAGCACAATGACGGATTCAGATGGAAAGCAGTTTAAAAGATATCACAGAATGCATTAGAATGATTGCTGTACGCATATGCAAGTTCAATGTGATGAAACGAGATAAGTTCCTGCTCATTTTACGTGTCCATTCCAGTCCATTTTAAATGTTGTTTGAATTTTGTAAAGATGTTGTTTGTAATAACTACAAAATTCTTTTCATATCATTCTTTTCTCCGTCTCAGCTGCTGTTTCAGTTTCAGTTTGTTTGTTTTTTGTTTCTGTGTGTCTCTCAGCATCAGCAGCAGGTGGTGCAGGCAGTAGAGAGGGCCAAGCAGGTCACCATGGCTGAACTCAACGCCATCATAGGAGTGGGTGTATTACACACACACACACGCAGACACACACAATTAAATACAAAATGCATAGATTATTTTTTTTACAGCAATGTTGGAAAATAGCTTAAGAGATTAATTGAAAAAGAATAATGTGAGGAGAAGAGTAAGTACAAAGTCAGATGTATTCATAATAATATACAATAAAACCAAAGTATTTTGTATAGTAGTAATAGCTAACTTCTTTCTGCAAGAAATTTGAATGTTTTAGCATCTTTCACAGAAATTGTCAGTTATATAAATATCACCGTTTATGTTGGCTGATAAATCAAAGGTTTTGGTGTTTTTGATCAAATTTAAAAAAAGTGTATCTGATATTTAACTATTGTAGCTGTAGTCTACATGTTTCAGTTGCTATCTTTTCCCCGCTCTATTTGAATGTGTTTGTCTTTCCTTCTCTTTCCTTTTATCACCTACTCATTTGTATTTTATCATGCATGATCTTTCAAGTCTTAATTGGTGTTTCTGTGTCTGGTTCAGCAGCAGCAACTCCAGGCTCAGCACCTCTCTCATGGCCATGCCATCCCTGTCCCACTAACACCCCACCCAGCGGGCCTTCAGCCCCCTCTGCCTCCTGGGGCCAGTACTGCCAGCCTGCTGGCTCTGTCCTCTGCCCTGAGTCACCAGCTGCCACTCAAAGATGAGAGGAAGCATCACGATAACAACAGCGAACACACACGAGGTGAGGTCTGCTCTGTGTGTGCTGTTTTTATATAGCAGGTGTTGATTTTGGTTTGTGCGTGCTTGTTTCTGTGTGAGTCTTGGTCTCTTCATGACTGAAATTACCCTTGCATTTGTTACATCTGCTTGTATGTTCAAAGTCACAATTTGAGTTTTCAAACTACTGCTTTAAGGTTTACTCTAATTATGGTTTAGTCAAAAAGCGAGTTACCTGATTATCAGGGGCAAATTCTTACACAAGGTAGATACAAAGATACGCTCTCAGTTTGTTTACTGTAAAGGCAAAAAGAAAGCACACCCTCTGTCAGTTCTAAGGTTTCCCCAATTGGGATAAACCTATCTAGTCTTTTCAGCCAAGGTGTATCAGGTCTTAAAATCAGGTAAACACAATCTCAGTTAAATAACAACAGATGATATATTGCATCATGTCATTATTTAACAAAAACTAAGCCAAAACGCAGAAGCAGCCTGTGAAAATGCTTCAATAGCTTGTAGAACCACCTTTGACAGCAATAACTTAAAGTAATGCCTTCCTTTTGACAGTCTCTCACATTATTGTGGAGGCATTTTTGCCCACTCATCTTTGCAACATTGTTTCAGTCACCTGAGATTTGAGAGCAGACCTATATCTCCTGCTCTCTAAAGGTCCTGCCATAGCATTTCAGTTGGTCTGAGATCTAACTGTGCCATTGCTGCATCTTTTTTGCTTTTGTTGCTGTTGTGGATTTGCTGTTGTATTTAGAATCATTGTCCTGTTGGATTACCCAGTTTTAACCAAGCTTAAGCGTTCAGACAGATTGCCTCACTATTATTATAAAGAGGAGTTTGTGGTTAACTCGTTGACTGCAAGGTGCCCAGATTCTGTGATTACAAATCATCAACCCTGCATTGCTGTGTTCTACAGCTGATATGAGGTGTTTGTTTGGATATGCTCTGTTTGGTTAAAGCCAGATATGGCGCTGTGCATCACGGCCAGACATCTCCACTTTGGTCTTGTATGTCCTCGGACATTGTTCCAGGAATGCTGTGGTTTGTTCAGAAGCAACTTTGCTAACTTTAGCTGTGCTGCCATGTTCTCTTTATAGAGAAAGGGCTTACTCCTGGCAAACCTTCCAAACGAGCCATATTTGTAATTGCACTGTCAGGAACTTTAACAGTTGACATGCTAACTGAGGGCTGCAGAGTCAGGAATGTAGCTCTTTCTCTGTATTGCATTGCATGGTCTGATCTTAGGTAACATTTGCTGGGATAACCACTCCTGGGAAGATTAGCAGCATTCTTTTTTTTTTCTTCTTTTTTTTTTGTGTCCCGTTTGGCTCTTTAGCCATCAGAATTGTTGTCTTAAGGCCAAGAAAGATGCCAAGCGGATTTATTTTACCAAGTGGATCATCATGGCCTTGCCATATTGGTCCATTTGATTGACCTTTATTATAATTATGAATTTATTTTATTTTCAGTTGCTACAAACGGGACAGACATGACTGGGGGATAGGACAGGGAGAAAGAATGAAAGAAAGAGAGGGAGAGAAAGAAAACCAAAGGGGAGAAGAGACGGTGAGAAGGGGGGGAAGAAAGAAAAAAAACAAACAAACAAAAAAAACAAAACACCTGGGTCACCTGTATGGAGAAAAAAAAACAGAAGAGAAAGCAAACAACAAAGAGCAACATAATAAAAAAAAACAGCACCATCACAATAAACTAGCTAGCAGTAGATATCAGTAGATACTAAATAATAAACGATATTGTGCAGCACGCAAGATAGACAGCGCACAATGTGCTTTGAGGCAGCAGCCAAGAAAGCTGTAGTCCGCGTCTGTGAATACCCGTGTGTACACCTGTGTGCATACCTGTGTGGATCAGCATGCTTGAGATTAGCAGCATTCTTGAATGTTTCCTGCTTGTGAATATTTTTTAATGATGATAATAGACTTCAGAATGTTTGGAAATGGCTTTATAAGACTTCCTTAATTAATGGGCAGCATCAATTGCTTCTCCAAGATAATTATTGATGTCTTTCCTCCTTGGCATTGTTTTAACACACCCCTGAATGTTAACGACGAGCAAACTGCCAAAGCCTCTGTTTTTATAGAGGTGCTCACACTTGCTGATGATCAGTTAATTAAATGGGTGTGCACAACCTGACTGCTACTTACTTACACACACTGCTTCTGTGTTTTGGCTTTATTTGTGTTCAACAAATAATTGCACAGTATAATATATCACATGTTGTCATTCAGCTGAGGTTTATTTCCCTCATTTAAAACCCGCTGAGGACAAGAGGTTTTGATTATGCCTTGATGTGTGCAGCCTTATAATTGGAAGAAAGTACACTTTGTTTTTATCGTGACTCTTGGTGCGATAGTTTGAAGCGGACTAAAATACTTCGCAACAACTTGGCTGTTTTATTTCACTCACAGACAGATGCTAAATATATTTGGTAAACATAAACATCAAAGCTTAAATCTTTTGTTCAGTTAATGATCCAAATCCACTTTTACATGTCAAAGTATTCACCCAGCATTACGAATTACCACTTGTAATGGCTGATGCTTAATTGTTAGTGCTCTGAATGAACAGCAGTTAAACAATTAAAAACTGATTTGTCTTTATGCCACTTTAATTGGCCTAATAGGAAGCAATACACAACCACCATGATGCCTCTTTTCTCCTGTTCACACAGAGCGCTTCTAATTCTTCTCTGAGCTGACTTTGAGCTCAAGCATTTAATTACTCTTCATTGAGACTATGTGTGTGCATGTGTGTGTACGTGTGCGTACGTGTGCGTGTAGGTTTGAAACTGTGCGCCAGCACTTAATTACTCTGTTGCAGCATGTCAGTGAGGGTTTTTACAGTGCAGCAGAGCAGTTAACCTTGCTCTGTAGCTGCAGTAAAGCTAACGGCTGCTAACTGAGGTAATACTTATCCACCTAAGGACCACAGTCACTAAGAATACAGTTCCAGCTACAGCTTGCTTCCTGAAATGACTAAGTGAACAAAGGGAATAAAAACTTTCTTTTTTCCCCTTTTAGTATTTTAAAAAGCATTTTCTCTGCAGGTTGCACTGTTGAACATTGTGTGACTGTGGTGCTAACCTCAGTGTATTTTTAACCCGTTGGACTTCTTCACCACATTTAGAAACTTCACTGGTCAGTAATAATGGTTAATATTAATGTGTTAAAAGACTGACACTGAAAATGACGGATAATGTACAAACTCTAATAAATAAAAATCTATTCACTATGTCAGCTGAGAGCAGAGTACTGAGGCAAACACAAATTAAACCAACAAATCCTCCAACATTTGTCTGAGTTGTTTTTTCTACTTTCTTGCTTTAGTTGTGTTTATCTTACTGCCCACTTTTATTTTTGTATGGTATGATTTGGTTTAGGCACCAATGCCACTTGGTTAGCATTTAGGCTACGTCCACTTTTTTCAGTTGTTTTCACAGAGTTGTGCATCCACAAACGGCCGAAAATGCTTACGTTCCACTACCGTGCATGCATGAAACACAAGAAGATTCGACCTGCCTCATTTAGTCTGTCGCTTATTTACTTTCCAGCTCTGTGAAACATCGCGGCAAAATGTTGAGGAAAAGCACCGAGTTGTTGCTGCGAGTGACACAAAAGTACAAAGTTGCAAAATCGAGTGAGAGTTAAAGAATTTGAAGAAAAGCCACCTGGAGCATATACAAACTGATACTAATCTTTAATAGGGCTGTCAAAATTCAGAGCAAACAAAACAACTGCTGTATAATGCCCTCCGCTATCTTAGTTTAACTGGTCGCATGGCTGCGACCAGTTAAACTAAGATGACTAACATGCCTCATCGTTTTAGAAAGTCTGCGTTTTTGCGACGCGAGAGCACCGTTTCCAAATGTATGCATTTTCAAGAGCGTTCTCAAAACGCTGCATTTTCCATCAGCGAAAACAGTCTCAGTGTGGACGGGTGGCAAAAACGGAGAGTGAGTGTGGACGGAGCCTTAGTGTTACCAGTGTGCTGAGTTCTGCCCCAATAAAGTTGCAAACATCAGCACACAAGTCTTAAAGCCGAAAAACGGAGGTTTCCACTTCTTACTTTATCTGAATCCTCAAAAGGTTCTCCAAAACTTTGCAATTAGGATTTAGAGCAAGTTAGGTTGATTGATTAATCTGCAGCTGCTCCTGTTCATTTGTCGAAGTGCCTTGGGCAAAATAATGAACTTAGAGTTTCCAATGTGTAGAGGTCTGCTTTCAAAGACACCCCTGTCACTATCAATGTGTGAAAGCGTGCGTGAATGGTTAATTGAGAGCAAAACTATAAGAGATTTATCTGTTAATTTGGAAAAGAGGTGTAAGTGCTATTTATTTGCAGTAGTACTCTAATAGTACCCCTCAAGATCCATAAACAGTAATGAAATTCCCCACTATCTTCATCAAAAATATCATAAATTCGCCATTAGCTCTCTTTTTGTATCTGTATGTATCTGTTATATGCAGCAGTGTGTGTGTTTGTGTGTTTGCCAGTGTGTTCTTGTGCTTCAGACATTGAATCTGTCATTCTTTTTTTCTATCTCATGCCCTCCGCCCTCTCAGACAGAGACTCAGTCAAGGTAAGTCCTTCCTTTCTTTATTCCCTTTGTTAAAAAAAGACATGTTTAGAGCATAGCTTCACTTCTGCTCGCTCAACTTCTCTGTGTCATTTTGTACTTTGAATTATTTTTTTTTTGTTGATATAAAAGGATAGACAGGTTTTGATTTTTATTCATAACGCACACAAAAAGCCTGTCTGTGATGAAATCTTGATGTTGGCTTTAAGGATGTCTATGTGCACGTCTGTGTTTATGTAAAAGAGACTGTTAGAGACTGCCATCAAACTGAAAACAGTTCTGTGACATTTCCAAGATCCTAAATATTTACACATGTAGTATTTGATTTAAAACATTACTGTAAAATGATATTGTTAATATGTTCCCACAAAGCTCCGAACATGTTGGACTGGCGACATGTTCGGGGTGCATCCTGCCGCTTGCCAAATGACAGCTGGGATAGGTTCCAGCCCCCCTGCCACCCTTAATTGGATAAGTGGTTAAGAAAAAGAATGGATGGATGTTCACACAAATGTCCTATTATGAAATTTTATTTTATGCTTGTCAATGTAATTGGAAATGAAAATGACCACACTAAGGCTTAAAGAAAACATTATAAGCTTCTGATCTTATTGTCATTTTCATATTCTTCACTTGTGCTTTGTGTGTAATAAAAATATCAGATATGGGAAACTGGTAACAGCTCGGGAAGAAAAAAACAAAACAGTGTGAAAGAGAAACCCCAAGGTGAGCAGAGAAGAAAGTGGGGGGAAAAAAGCACAGTATGGTTAGTGAAGGAAGGAGGGAGCAGAAAGAGGCAGCGCAACAGATCACTGTTCTATCCAGCGCTTGTAGTAATTAGTCCCTTAAGCGCAGCGTTTTTCCCAAGGCAAACATTTGGTTTGTTGAATACTCAATGAGCAGATTAGCATTTCTTTATACCAGCAGCCTGAGCGCACACACTTTTACACAAACATGCATGAGTTTAGAAGCCTGTGCATGTGTGTGTGTGTGTTCTTTGGTGTTTTGGAGTAGGCGGAAACAGGAGGAATGCTCTAACTGGAGGTATGTTTGTTATCTCTTGCCCCCCATGTAGTTTTCTCCTCCTCCACACACACACACATGTTCAAACACACCTGGATGCACATGCACATACGCTCAGAGGTGTAGGCACCATGATGGGAGAGATTAGCAGTGTGTGTGTGTGTGAGTGTGAGGTCACAAGAACGCTTTGATAAAGATAGAGAGAGGCCAGAATGATGGATGCCTTTCATTAGTGCCCTGTGAGAACACACACACACACACACACACACACACACATGCAGAGCTGCTCTTTGACATGGCGGCCAACAGTCACTTCATGAAACCAATAAGCCCCTTGTCAGTGGTCTGCAGTTGCCTTGGCAACAGTCCACAGAGTACAGTGTGTGTGAATTGCATGAACATCTGTGCCTTAATGTCCTTGGCGTTAGCACCTCACACACTGATAAAGCTACGTGAATGTAAACGCTACTTGTGTGTGTGCTTATGTGTGTATAGACGCCAGTACAGGCAGTCAGTTATGCAGTTACTTTATGGTGTGTTCAAGGACTACAACTTCACAGACCTGATTATGAGTACACATTAATTGCTGGATCAGTGGTCAATGACAATTTTATTTTAATTCTGTGTTTTTAGTGTTTGTGGCTTTTTTTAAAGTCATTTCTGAAATGCCAATTCTCACAAACAGGTTTTCTTTTTTTTAATCACCTTAAGTCAAATTAGACGCGTAGAATCACATAGTAACATTGTAACCATCTTTGTCTGTCTGCGGGATTGTTTTTGTCTTCTTTTTAAAAGAAACAGGAGGAATACATTTCTAATGAGGTCGCTTTCAAGTTTAGACTGACCTTTACAGTTAATCACCTGTTGAAGTATAAATGCAGTGCAGCTTGTAGTTTGTGCGATCGCTACAGTGGTCTTCTCTTTCTATGCTTTTTGTGTTGAATTTTGTCGCTGGTAAACAAGCTGTACAGATGCAGTCTGCTTGTCTTTGTTTATGCCGGGATGCTCTTTAAAAGCTCTGCATACAATGTGCAGTCTGGCTTGCCATGCTGTGTTGGCTGCAGAATAATAAGTGACAAATTGAGCTGAGCAGAGTGAGAGAACTATTTGGGGGTTTTTACAGAAATCATTTGTGCAGAGCCCCCTGTGGTCCAGCATAGAAAAGACATATTCGTTTATAAATTCGCAATTCTTCGATCTGTGCAAATTTGCTGATGACTTCAGAGAACAAGAACGTTCCTCGTAGTTTAAATAGTTTAAAACTGAAAGGCTGGTTTTGAATTTATAGCATAAATATGGACACTGTGAGGTAAATCTACCCTTAGATCTAGATAAATTGGACTTACTTGGGCAATGTGATTATCACTAAAATGTCTCTGAACAAAGAAGCTGTTTCTTTGGAGAACAATATGAGAGGATTTACACATTTACACACATTTTTCATGCTGCACATGGGGAAGTTCTGTGTTTTTGTGCATGTTAATGACACAGGATTTTCAGATAGCATACTATTTAGTATTTTCTGTGATAAAGTTTGGCAATAATTTGATTGAACAAGTGGCTCTGTGTGTAATCTCTATAAAAACACATCTTCTTATAAATATGCAGTTTGTAAGTAAAATGTATGATTTTTGGCACCTGGAACCTTTCTGGCTTCCATCTGGTCGTCTGCTTGTAGCTCTAATCCTGAGCAGGATTTGGTTGCATCTAGTTAAACAGTCTCTGTGGAGAGCAAAAGAAAAAATACATTTGCTCAAATGCAATCTTGAAAAAGCTTAGTCTTTTTATTGCCTTTACTGTACCTAAAGTCTTGTGTGTCCACTGGCTACACCAGAAACCCCTCAAAATTGACCTGTTGCTCCCAGTGGAAGACTAGAAGCGGAAGACAGACAAAGTTAGATTTTTTGGAAAAGGTGTCAGACTCGGGTGCAGCAACTTCTCAGTGTCAGACTGCATTTGAACTGGATTTGAACTCTATTTTTATAACCCTGAGATGCACCCCAAACATCCACGCTGAACATAAATTTACAATGCCTAACAACGGCATAGTAACCTCATCCTGGACGTCCGTGCTCCTAATTACCCGAGAGACACTAGGGAGCGAGACTGTTTGTAAAGCTGAAAAATACAAAACACTCGAGGTTGCAGATATCATTATCAGGACCTGCAGAATCAATTTGAAATGGGAGGCAAATATAATTATGATGTGAATGAAAATGAATACTCTCACTCAACCACACCTCAGAGGTCCTCACGTTCATAATGCTCGTGCTGTCGGCAGCGCCTTCATTTGTCTCTGCGGCAGAATTAATTTGCTTTGATGTTTTTGAAAGAGCTAATTTGCAGGCTAATTAATCTAATCAGTCTGGAAATAGAGCGACACAGAGTCAGGGGCTCAGTTTGCCTCGTCTCACTCAAGACGAGACACACACCTGTACACACACTGACTCCTTAACACTGTTTGCACATATGGAGTACTAAAATGTAAACAGGTACAAGTGCTGCCTGAGCAGCACACTCACGCACACAGACACACACACACACACAGTCAACCCCTCACTCCTCCCCCACAGAATCTTTGTCATCAACACTTGCAGCACGGCAAAGGGCAGCGGAAAGGTTACAAGCGTGAGTTAGTGGAAAGGTCGAGCTAAAGGTCCTGCTTTATTTTTCTTCTCTGTCCATCGTCTGCTGGGTAAGAAGGACCTCCCAATGAGTGAGTGAGAGAGAGAGAGAGAGAGAGAGAGAGAGAGAGAGAGATCAGCAGAGGCAGGCAGAGCTGGAGGGGAAATGTTTAACTGACCTTATTTTGATCCTTGCTTCTCAAAGAAGATTAATCCTTCAGTAATGGTATTTAAAGGATGCCATATTTGATTAAGAAAGAGAGACGTCAGCCAAGCCCTCCCCGTAAAGCTGCGATGTTGTAGTCAAACTGTCAAGGCTGCAGTGCTGCTTTTGTATTGTGTGATACAGTAAAAAGGAAATTGTTTTGACAGCCAGGGGATATTTTAAAAGCGATACAGAAATCTAGCCGCGGCGTACGTTGTGTCTGCACCGCTCAGCTTTGTCTTTTTGCTCAGATTGTTGACTGACCGCATGGCTCTCAACACATTCCAAGTTTCTTCTAGCGGTAAAAGCTGCAGCGTACATATTTCCTATCAGTCTGTCCTGGGTAAGATTAGTAATTTATCTCAACTTTTTTTGCCTTTGATAATCACATCTTCTTCAGTGGAGCTTGGATGATTCTTTCTGTGTCCATTTGGTTTGGGTTTCACATCCCAGAAAATGTAACCTAATCTTTAAATGTATGTTTTTGTTGAATACAAACAAATGTAATTTTATATTAATTTTCCTTCTGTCCGGAAGTGTGTTTTGTTGCTATTAGCACAAGTTTGAGTTATATGTGTTTCTGGAATTCAATGTCAATGGAAATGAATGATTTTCTATAGCAAAAACCGTTGCTCTAATAGCTATTTTCCACACATGTTTGAGCTAGAAAACGGGCCTGTTCTTATCTGATTCTGCCTGATTTCTGATTTTATTATGATTTTCCAGTGCAGGGTTTATGTACTTTACAAACAAAAAAGATCAGTTTTAATCAGCTTCAGTTAAGTAAATGGTTGTTTTTTTCTTCCAGAGCTCATCTGTCTCTCCATCAGCCAATTTTCGAACTGGAGAGAAGCATCGAAGTTCAAGCGATTATTCCTCTGACAGCAAAAAACAGAAGACAGATGATAAGGAGCTGACCTCCACACGCTATGTGAGTGAATATGCTAAAATGAATAGTTTTTGAGCTGCGGAGAAGATTTATTATCAAGCTCATTAGAAAGGATTAGGGACAGGGAGAGCTCAATTATTCAGTTCTCTTGTGATTACATGGCCCTGTACTGTCATATCTACAGTAACTACACTTTTTTGTCTAAATGAAGTAAACTGAGATTATTTGTTCTTTATTTCAGAGATGAAATTAGGAGAGATGCTAGAGACTTGTAGAAACATGGCGCACCAAAGGTCTTTGAACCAAGGATGATGCAGTTTATGGCCTGTAACTCAGTCAGATGACCCACTGGGATGCTTCTAGTGAATCCATTTTGACCAGTATATTTAACAAATGGCGTGTAGCCTGTGAGCTAGTTCAGGCAGGCAAGTCACATGCTGTACACATGGAACACCCCTCACTCACATCATGTTATATACCAACCATACCTGTTTCAAACCTTACCACCCCACAAATGCCACCTTTAGCCGCTTTGTTAGGTACAACTGCTCAGCTGCATGTTAATTCAAATATCTGATCTGACCAATTACAAGTCAGTAACATGCAGACATGGTCAAGATGACCCGCTGAAGTCTAAACCGGGCATGTTTGCTTGTCTTATGAGTCGCAACATTTGAATGGCAGGGTCAGAATATGGCACCAATGATGTGAAAGCATTGACCCATTCCACCTTGTATTAATGGTTCAGGCTGCTGTTAGTGTAATGGTATGTGGTTAATATTTTCTTGGCAAACTCTGCCCCTCAGTAGCAAATAGGCATTGTTTAACCCTCTAAAGCCTAACCTGTCACTGGTGTTAGACAGGTAACAGTTGCTTTCTAAAAGCAAGGACTATGCGCTTTTCAGTGATATTAGGGTCATTACGGTAATCCCACGCGTCGCAGCACCATTGAAGTTTGGTTGAAACAAGACAGAGTGAGTGGTTTGATGGTGCTCTACAGAAAACAGACATCTTATCAGGGATTTGGGTTCATTTTATTGCTTTGTTTTTCCTGTTTTCTGTGTTATTTGTGGCGCCCCGCATGGGATTACTGTAAAGCACAGAGTTGCTGCTTTCAGCAACCACTGGAATTTTCTGATTGGTTCAAGAGTTACGGTAGTTTGATCTAAAAGTTTGATGCCCCCATTGGTTTTAATGGGTTAAACAGCTTACCTTGGTATTGTTGTTGACCGTGTCTATCCATTTATGACTAGAGTGTACCCATCCTCTCGCTGCTTCCAGTAGGATAATATACCATGCCACAAAGCTCAGATCAAAGTGTTTTCTTCATGACAGTGAGTTCACTGTAATCAAATGGCCATTTGACGTGGTGGAGATTCACATCATGGACGTACAGCTAACAACTGTTTGTTGCTATCATGTCAACATTGACCCAAATCTCTGAGGAATATTTTTAGCACCTTTTTGAGTCTATTTCATGAACCATTACATCAGTTCTGAAGGCAGAAGAGTCCAACCCAGTATTAGCAATGTGTACCTAATGATGCCCATCAGCAAATATAACACATGTGGGGTGTGGCCTCAGACTTCTTCTGCTAAAATATATTATTACACTATTTTATGGTCTTCTCTCACAATGAGGGAACTACTTGCTTGTACATGAATTTGTTATTAGGTGTTGAGTTCAATTAACTGATTCTGATTTGTGTTCATATAATAAAAAGATTTAAATAAATGTAAAAAAAAAAGTGGACACAGACATGAGCACACACACTTTTCAACAAAGAATAATTTGCTTGTTGCCTATTCTCAAATCTACATTCTGGGAGGTCTATTTTATTTACCTTTGTATGGTCCTTGTTTGTGTTTGACCCAGGAAAGTGATGGAGAAAAGAGTGATGACAACTTGGTTGTCGACGTCTCCAACGAGGTACAAAATATTACCTGCACACTACCAGTCTACCATCCTGCGTGTTACCTGTTGAGAAAATGTGAATTGTTTCGGTTTAATGCTTACAGGATCCAGTGTCTCCCCGAGGAAGTCCTGCACACTCTCCTCGGGAGAATGGGTTGGACAAAAGTCGCCTGTTGAAGAAAGACCCACCACTGAGCCCTTCCTCAATTGCTTCTTCCAGCAGCACACCTTCCTCCAAGTCTAAAGATATTAATATGGTGAGTCATTTGTGTAGCCTCCTTTTCATTTAATTTCTTTCAAGAAACCCTCTAAATAAAGGGTTAAACAATGCTTATTTGCTTCTGTAAAAATGATCAAATAGTAAATCTGGCAAACTGTAAACCACATGAAAGATGTAAGATAAAATCCAAGAGATAAAGGACACTATTCGACATTTTTATAGAATATCAATTTAATGAGTCTTAGAATAAACTGACGCATGAATGCTCCTGCACTGTTATTATATTTGGAAAAAAAAGCATAAAGATTTATTTCCATGTCTTTCACCTCTGAAACCCTTCTGTATGTAGAAATCTTTCTTTTTTAATTTTTCTGGTAGAATGAGAAGTCAACAACTCCCGTGTCCAAGTCCAGCACTCCCACATCCCGCTCTGAAGCCCCCACACCCAGCAGTGCCTCCACCACAGGCCTGAGGTCTGCACCCAGTAAATCATCAGGAGTTGAGGCACTGAGTAAGTGTTGCAAGCATAACATAAAACATCTCTGCCTGCATCTGTCAGATATGACTCAGTGCAAATACATAAGTATATGTTTTTGAAAACTTAAAAAAAAGCCTATTACCATAGACTAGCTTAACAAAAATCTCTGTATTTAAGACTAAACCTTTGCTTTAAAGCAAAAAAATAACCTTTGTACACCACAGTTGAAAAAGATAGATGTTTGCGTCACAATCTGGCTGTCTTGTTTTGTAGCTCCTGGTCTTCGCACACCCCTGGCAGTGCCCTGCTCGTACCCTGGCCCATTCGGAATGGTTCCTCACCCTGGTATGAATGGAGAGCTGAGTGGAACAGGAGCAGCCTACACTGGCTTGCATAACATTTCCCCACAGATGAGTGCAGTGGCCGCGGCCGCTGTGGCAGCCTACGGACGCACACAAGTGGTACCTGAACACTCACAGATGCATGCAGACAGCAGACGTAAACATTAGCTACCTATTCTGTCAGTGTTAAAAATGTACTTTAAAGACAAAAATGATTTAGTGGAAAACAACTAATATTGTGATGTTTGGGGATTCTAATAATTAGTCAATTTTTTGCAAGTTATTCTATTTAGGTGCGTTTTTACGACTGTATTTTCAACCGTTTATGTCAGGTGTGAAATGAGAAACTGTCCTAAAATGGTAACCATGTATGAACAAATATTCTCTGTGTGATGACAATCTTTCACCAGGTAGCAGGTAAACAGAGTACCGTTAACTACCATCCCCACTGAAACTATGCAAGCGTTTTTGAGAGATTAAAAACTAAACTGAATTAGAATAAAAGCTAAAAATGGTGGTCTCACCAGGATTTTATTATTATTTTTCAGTTGACTGTTGCTTAAATCTGCTTTGAAATGCTGGCATGTATCTTGTACCAAAAATTTTGATTGGAAATTTACTTCAAGGTAATTTAGGAGTACAACTTCATTAAAAAAAAATGCATTTAGTATTTCAACTTTTAATTAGTTTTAAGATTAATCCCAATGGTATGCTTATGTTCAATTAGTAGGAAAATGCTTAAAAATATTGTGCAAAAAAAGAAATGAAAACTGTTCATGGCGATGGTTGAGGAGGTTGAAGCAGGGCAACATGTGGTATTTACTCAACTAATGAGTTGATGAGCAAAGCAAAACCTGCAGCTAAGGAGTGTGGACAAGGTAGAGCATAAAGACTGAACTGTTTCTGACGTTATTATAACCACATATCATGATTCACAAAAAAAAAGTAATCGCAGCCATTGAAAAATCTCCTGCCTCTAGAGCACACTTACCAGGATTTTCCAATAATGCAAGAACAGGCGAGGGCACTTGTTTCTAATTTGACATGCTATTTATAAAAAAAGTCCTTCTCTTAATTAATTTTAATCCTCCTGTTAATTCAAAACACCTTGATGTCTGGCAATTAATTCCTACTGGGTATCTGTAATGACCCAACATAAACAGTGGGAAAATCACTTAGGTTAAGTCTAGACTTTTCTGAGAGAGAAAATAATTTCCACATCAGAGTGTTTTTTAAAAACACCTACTTGCGCTTGGTTTCTGCTTGAGTCATAGCTGGGATTAAAACTGATCGTTTGTTAATTTTATAAATGAGGTCGCTGGATGTAAAAACACACTTCCTTTCCTGTCACGTCACTATAAATGCCTTCCTGCCCTGCACACCTGACTTCATTCGAGTCTTCTATTTGTTTAAGCATTTTTGTATATTTTAAAAACGTCTCACTCTTGTGTTCTTTAGGTAGGATTTGATCCTCACCACCACATACGTGTTCCTGGACTTCCTCCTAACCTGTCGGGCATTCCTGGTGGAAAACCGTAAGTCTTTTTTAGTCTTTCTTAAATGGCATAATCATACTGAGAAAGTTCACAGAAACACACATATATTCCCCTCTGCTTATGTTTTCTTACTTTTCTCTCATCACCCTTTATCACCTCACACGACCCTTTTATTTTGCTTCAGAGCTTATTCCTTTCATGTGAGCGCTGACGGACAAATGCAGCCTGTGCCTTTTCCTCCGGATGCACTGATCGGCCCTGGTATCCCGCGCCATGCTAGACAGATCAATACTCTCACCCACGGGGAGGTGGTGTGTGCCGTTACCATCAGTAACCCTACACGTCACGTTTATACCGGCGGCAAGGGCTGTGTCAAGGTGTGGGATATCAGTCACCCGGGCAACAAGACCCCTGTTTCCCAGCTGGACTGCCTTGTGAGTTCAACACATTGGTCCTCATGTAACATACTTTTAGAATACCACTTTTACAGCCACTAGTTGCTTGCATGTATACATTTCAATGACAGTTCTTTTTTGGCACATCAGAACAGGGATAACTATATTCGATCCTGTCGGCTACTTCCTGATGGACGAACTCTTATCGTTGGGGGAGAAGCGAGTACTTTATCAATCTGGGATTTGGCTACACCGACTCCTCGGATCAAAGCGGAATTAACTTCGTCTGCACCTGCATGTTATGCTCTGGCCATCAGCCCGGATTCCAAAGTCTGCTTTTCCTGCTGCTCTGATGGAAACATTGCCGTCTGGGATCTTAACAACCAGACTCTGGTTAGGTAAAGAACTGGGGAATGTAATTTAAGGTTATTGAATTATGCTGAAAGAAAAAAAAAAGAGAAAAAAAAAGAACCTGCTATTAAACCAAAACAGCATCACATGTTGGCTACCCATTAGTTTAGTCAAGATGCTGATCTGGTTGATGTCAAGCCAACTTGAAAGAAAAACAGTATTGTTAGTTATGGGTTTGTCTGTTTCTCTGCAGGCAGTTCCAGGGCCACACAGATGGAGCCAGCTGCATAGACATTTCTAATGATGGGACCAAGCTTTGGACCGGAGGTCTGGATAACACTGTCCGGTCCTGGGACCTGAGAGAGGGACGCCAGCTGCAACAGCACGACTTCACCTCTCAGGTACACATTTATACACGTACTGCATCACGTGACTATTGGGAGCGATCATAATGAAGCAGTGTGGAATTTGTTCCACTCCTCCGGCAGCTTTCAGGTGTGTGTTCAGGGTTCAGAAATTTGGGTTTTGCACGGACGTCTATTATTATTTGGTGGTAAAATGTCACAGATGAAAATTGTGCACCCCAGGACAAGTCACTGCCATTTGCAGTTTGTGTGATTACTGTCTCGGGTTTTGATTTATTGCAGTCATTTACAAGCTCAGTTCAGAACATTTAACCCACACTAAAAGCCCGGCTGAGCCCTGTCCTCAAATACTTTTAACACTAATAATATGTGCAGGTAGAATTTAGTTTTTCCCCCCTTGTGAGTAGAAAAGCAGCAATAATAGACCATTACTGCAATTTTCCTGAATAGAGCCATTTCAGTGTGCACATGAGGAGGTGAGTGTGCAGTAAAGAGAGCTCAGAGAGGACAGTCATGGCTGATAGAGTTCTTAGGCTTTCCAGTAATGTCAGGTCTAGCCCCACTCCCCCCTGCTACAGCTTGAGCAAATCTGGAACCATTTGACAGAGAAAAGAAGTAATGGTTTACCAGTTTTTACAGCTATCAGTTGTATCCTGTGCATGCATTTTGCTCTTCCACGGTGTAAAAAAGGGATTTTTAAAAAACAATGAGGACTTAACTATTCATCTACCTCTTTGTAATGTAAAAGGTTGAGGTATAGGACTATGACATATTTTTGGAACATCTATCTGTGCCCACCTCCAATAGACAGATGCATACCTTACCCTAATATAAGAGATATACTGAGTATTATTTACACAGAATATAGGGAGACATAGCTGTCATTAAAATGGGTATGTTGGTGTTGGCTGCAGATCTTCTCACTGGGATACTGTCCAACGGGAGAGTGGCTGGCAGTTGGGATGGAGAACAGTAATGTGGAGGTGTTGCATGTCACCAAACCTGACAAATACCAGCTCCACCTGCATGAAAGCTGTGTGCTGTCACTCAGATTTGCGCACTGTGGTAAGCATAAACAACTTTATTGAGATGATTCTGTTGTCACCAGTATTTTGCAACATGAAATGAATATATGTGCCAGGTCTTGAGATGTTAACGATGAGATAATGGTTTAGCACCTGAGCGAGCAAATTAACCTTCACTTAAATAATTTACTTTGGCTTTTAAAGATTTAAAGCGTTTTTCGTTGCCGTAGACTAATGCAGTTGTCGATCCTCTGCAGGGAAGTGGTTTGTAAGTACAGGAAAAGACAATCTGCTAAATGCATGGAGAACCCCATATGGAGCCAGCATATTCCAGGTAAGTGGGCAAGAACACAACCATGGATGAAAGGCAACTGAGAGGCCAAGTGCAGCACAGCGTAATAGCCAAGAGTTATGGATTTTAGAGAAATAACCCAGGTAGAGATATCAAACACCGCTTTTGCTCACTGATTGTAAAGTTTAGCTATCAGGGTTCTATATAGAGGACCCAAGAGTATGACACAAAAGACAGATGGTAAAAAGCAAAAGATGAGCTTTAGTCACACAAGGAGATTCAAGGTTATAAAAAAACAAGCACAAGGAGCAGCTGATGCAGAATCCTGGGCACTTACCGTTATTTCTAAAAAAAAGACATACATTGGGACTAATCTGGTGCAAAACGGAATTGAGCAGCAGAACACCAAAGAGCTAAAGCGCTAGGTAATGTGAGACTGGGAGTAGCCTGCTGATGGGGCTGATTAGATGAATGAAAACATATGAGAGGAACAGGTGATGCAGCAGGTGGGAAAGTGAAGCAGGTGAGAATCAATTATGGGAATGAATAAACTGGACTGAATGAATTACTAGATTAAAAACAAAAAACACGCAAGTGGGGGTGTTATTTCTTATTTTTAATAAAGAAAAATAAGAACTCTTAACAAGTCATTCTTGGGTATTCCTTGGATGAAATTACTTTCCTAATGAAAATACAACAGTCTGTATGACTGAACTTTTGCAGCTATTGTGAATTCAACAACCTTCTGTGTCTTTACAATAACAAGAAAGTCGTGTGTCTGCGTAGCCTTCATCTTTCTCACCCTTTTTATACATTTTCTTGCATCTTTTATTCCCCCGACAGTCAAAAGAATCATCCTCTGTGCTGAGCTGTGACATCTCCATTGATGATAAGTACATTGTGACGGGATCAGGAGATAAGAAGGCAACTGTCTATGAGGTCATCTACTAATAGCTGTGCTTGTTAAACAAGAAGGCCATCCTTCCATCCAACCGTGAGGTCTCCTTCATCTGTGTACATTTTTTTATGTGTATAGGATAAACCTAAAAGGAACAAACCAAACATTTTCTTGGACCATGACTTCCTGACCTTCTGGCTAGTCGAGGATCAAAACCAACAAGCGGACCCAAGCACAGATCTTTTTTTTTTCCTTTTAAGTGACTTTGTGTTATTGTGAGGATGAGTGAATGCTGTTGGGCTGTTAACATTCCTTTATGTTACTTTTCACTTAAGCCTCTTATATCATTTTTCTTTTTTCAGTGTGTAGACTGTAAAACAAGCATGACTGTTCACATACATACTAATCTGCCTGTGTACTTTATACATACATGGAGGCTAAAATGTATGCAAACTAGGTGGCAGATCAGAGCCGTAGTGCTTCTGGGCTACTCTGGAATATCAACAGCCAACCTGCACACAACTAATGCTGATGGTGTAAATAAAGGGGCAACAATTTGGTTACTTTTTTGCCATTTATATTGCCATGTGTTTTGAGTCTGCAGCTGAGCTTTCTTCCCATTTTGACATCCCCTCATTATTTCTGTGCTTAACTGCATCCTGCAGATGTGTCGCCTTAATTGTGACGATGGCACATTCATCCAAAGGGTGCAGGACACACAAAAATATAGCACTTGCGCACATGTGAATGGGTTTTTCAAGCAAATATATCAGAGGCTCCGTTTTTTAAATGGTATCGAAATGTGAGACAGTATATTCATCTTTAATTGGTTAGTTATGGCTTGAATTCATGTACAGTGTGTTATTTCAACACACTGATTTTTCCTTCTTTGGGCTATGAATATATACACCTTTTTATTTTTATTTTAAATAACAGTAAGAAAAAGCTTCCACCTGTGAAAAACATCAACAAATTTCATAACAATCTATCTAAAAAGGTTGTGTCAGACCCGCTTAAAATAGTATTGTCCATCAAGAATTAGTTTAGAATAGTTTCTTATTAAACATGTTCATATATTCAGTTTTTTTTTTAGAGATAAGATCAATAAGACTTTCTGAATGCTAGATGCAGCCAGGAGGACTTAAGCCTGGCTCAGATTAGTATGGATACTCAACTATGCCTACTACAAGATATCTGGTCATTGCTGTGAGATTTTCAGGCAACAAGGATTTACACCTAAAAATATCTGATAAAGGAACACTGCATATGAATATGCAAAATTTGGAGACAAGGGATGATATTTCAGGTACCACAAGCTTTCCGGTTACCATGTGTAGTTAGAATTGATCTATTACTCTGAGGAGACACTGGTTGCATATACATAAAAGTATCCTATTAAATACAATCTAGAAACTACTAACTGTAGTCTAATGAGATAATGATCATGGTTTTTGTTTTCATTGTATTTATTAGCTTCATTTGTAATTAATGGCTATACTGGATGGTCCAAACTGTTGGCTATTGTTCCATCAGGTGATAAATGAAAGGGTTCCTAGACTAACAGAGTGTAGTGCTGATCTTCTAATCCATTCATTCCCAAACTTAAAAATGTTGCCAAACGATTTGAAATCTTAAAATTTTGTGCGACCAGCCAAAAACAATAATCACAGCTCTCATCAACACATTTTCCCAACAACGATGAGTTAGAAAATACACAAAACAGGTAGAACAAGCCAGTAACTTAATTCATCAGCTTGACTTTATGAGTATATATATGAGTTCTGGTTATGTTTTAAAATGTAAATATATAAACATAAAATATGATCATAAATACTGTTTGGGGGCGTTTGGTTTAGGGCAGGCAAGCCCTTTCAAGACCCAATTGAAATACCTTTGAAGGCCACAAGGAGGCAGCCACAAACGCTTTGGGAAATCACAGCTCTGATCAAAATCTTTGCCAAAAAAAAAGAAAAAGAAGAACTGTTCCTTTAAATACCGTTGTTTGTTTACCTACAGCATCATTTTCTACCTGTGTTCCTGAATTTGTTCTTGTAGTTCAGCTTCTGAGTGAAGTAAGAGCTGTTTGTGTGTGCGCGGGTGTGTGTGTGTTGTATTTATTTCTGTATTTTCGACTCTGTGGGCACTGAACAAACTAACAGAATTGCCCTCAATGCCCTCTCTACTGACTGACTTTTGCACTGTCTCTGTCCCTTAGCTCGGACTTCTCTGGATGCTCGCTGGCTTCCTACTGATAGATTTCAGTAAAACAGATTTATTGGTGTTTGGAGGTCAGTCACTCCAGCCTGGATTTTCTGTTAAAACCTTTGGGAAAAACAAGTGGTCAGCGATGTGGTCTTGATTTGTCTTGGATTTACGTCTGTTGGCTTGTAAAAATAACACAGTGCCTTTACGCTATACTTCTGCCCTCCTTTTGTCCTGCTGCGTTCAGTTACATACGCAGAACTGAAATGTGTCTCCTCTGTTGGAAGTGTTTTTGAGTGTCTTGGAACATTTAAGGATCCTTTTTAATTACAAGGATCATTTATCAACAGTACTGCTGAAATGATCACAAATTTCCAGAACCAAACTTTATTTCAAACACTTGGAACACACTATTGACCAGTGGAGTTAACCAGAAAAAATAACTATTGGAGTTAAAAAGTGTTTATTCTTTGATATTTGTTGCTGTTTTTAAGCTTTAAAAACTTGTTTGTTGCTTGTAATTCATTTGTGTTATTACATAGTTATAACATCAGTCCCACATCACATTAATCTACAGGAATGTAAACACAACACAATAAGTTACTAGCACAGATTTATGTCACCAAGATTCTAACCTATAATCATCCAATCAGGATGGATGCCAGCTTATCCTAAACAGGCATTTTAAACTTTCTTACTAAACTGAACTATCAGGAGGCATATGTTAAACAGTAATAATTTTAAATTGAGTGCCTAAACCCAATCTCTTGGTTTAGCTACTGCCAGTAACTTTTGTTAGGTTAGTTTAGTTTGATATGAGATTTTTAGTACTTTGGAGTAATTTGGCAACAAGAAAGACTGATATAGACTTGCTTTGTGGATGTACTAGTAGTGCCTGTCAGAATGAATTTGAAGACTATGAATGAAACTGTTCTTATATTACTCAGATCCATCCTGTACTATTGCTGAATTCATCTATTTCCTTTTGAGGTAAATGACATGTTGCCAGCAATGTATTTCTGTAACTCATTGTTTACGCTTTTTGCTCTCATTTCATGAAATGGGAGGGGGGAAAAAAAGAAATGTGACCACATTTTTTTAACTACTGTAAATGACTGCTTTACTTTGAAAATTGATAAAGCACTCATGCTTAGTGTTAACCTGCCTGAGATCTACCTACCTATCTTATTTTAATAAGGTCTTGATTAGGGATGTACTGATATATCGGCAGATTGTTTTAGGAAAAGAAAAGTTTAAATTAAATACATTATATAGAAGCATGTTGGCTATGTGGCAGATTGAAAGAAAGCCTTGTAATAAATGCACTGATCTGAATACAAAAAGACATTTTACAGTATGGTATGTTGAGCTGACTGGATTTCATACAGGAGAGACTGTATTGAAAATAATTTACTGTTATGGCTGTTTTTTGTTTGTTTTTTTACACAGACACTGTACATTTCGAAGGTGGTTATAAATATGTTTTTTCACATTCCTGTTTGCTAAATTCAGCTATGCTTTCTGATCAAAATGACGATTCATTCACTTTGCTGTCTTGAGTGCTCTTTTGCGCTTTCTGCTCTTGAATGAATAAAATCTGGTGTCACCTCCTTGTACTATCTTCAGTCTTCATCTAGATAAAACATTAAAAAGGAAAAAAAAGGAAATGCTCTTTGGTTGTAGTCGCTGTCATGTCAAGAGTCAAATCTGAATGTTACTCATCTTATCTGACTGCTACATGTTAGAAGGCTAACAAGATCTGGCACAGAAATGTTGTTAAACAGTAATGATGTGTAGAGCATTTAGCTTGACTGGCTATAACTTTACTGTAAACATGTAATTATTCGAGCTTACAGCAGAAATTTCCTGTTACTAGTTGAGCTTTTTTCATTCGATACAAAATGCCTTTGCTCTCTTTTTTCTAGTCTGTGCTTGAATTTATTAAATTACTGTGTGGACTGTTTTGTCTGAGCGTCTTTTACTGTTTAAGCTAGAAGTCTGTAGGACTTGTGTATTGTTTAGGTTCTATTTTATTACCAGATAACATAGTTAATTGCAATTAAATTCCCCCCAAAAAAACACATTGTAGTTGCACTGGAAAAGCATCAGAGAAAGTGTAAGATTTATTGCTACATATTGCAGCAAACGTATTAGTGACAAGGATCTGAGAGATTTGGGTTTCTTCTGCCAATCAAGCAAGGGATCTTTCACTTGTTAGGTGAATGTCTATGGAGCTGCTATATTTAACGTATTAGGGACTATGTGAAATATAACAATAAGTAGATTTTCCCTGCAATACCTGTGTTGGTGGCACCTTGCACTTTTGTATTGCACTCAGTCTAAAAATATTTTTTTAGATAAAGCAACCTACAATAAGAAAATGTTGTAATTAGTTATACTTGTTAATACTAATGGGCATTAGTATTCCTCACCCCTAACTGTAACTATTCAGTGCAAATGTGAAACCCAGCCACCGCTTGTCTATACATATGCAATGCTGGGATAACTATTTGAGTTAAATTACTAACCCTAACCTGGAATGTCAATCAAGAAATACTGGTCTGCACTATTGTACTGTTTTTTTCTGGTGAACAATAAACAGTCAGGGAATTCCAGATGAGTGAACATCCTGTGTATTACTTTTGGTTCTCTAAATTGTTCTGATGGATGGACTGAGACTGGAGGACAGTCATTAAAATAGTTTTGGGGTTTCTTCATTTAAAATTGCAAATGTCCAATGTAGACATAATTTTTGTCCATAAATCTATTTCCTTCCATTTATCCAATTCAGGGTTGTGGTTTGAGCCTGTCCCAGCTGTTACTGGGCAACAGGCAAGGTACACCATAGATATATCTTTTAAAAGAATTAGTTGTGTAATGCACTGAGAAAGGTTAACTGATATACCCAAAGAAAGTGCACTCAAATTGTCAGTTTTGTTGAGTAGATTACATGGGATTGTTTTTATGACATGCAGGTCAATCACTTGTGTCTCATTTTAAACTGAAAATCTAAGCTGCAGTTTGCAGATTGTCTTTTGTTTAACTGATTTAACATTAAATCTACTAAAACAACCTTCCATATATTCCCATCTTTACATTTTGAAACCTGCTTCAGAATCCTCTTTGCACCGAACTGATAGAATTTAATTGAATAAACTGGTCAAATAAAGTATCCAGTGTGTCCACTGTTGCTTAGAAATCCCACATATTCACTGATTTCAAAGTATTCCTAGGACACAACCATCTATGTTCATTTTAAAGTATACTGTGTGCCCAAAAAATATATTTTACCAGAAAAGATCCCGATTTTGACTGGAGTGTGTAGCAGGCCTTCTCTACATCCATATTAAATGAGCTGCGAGAAACAAGGGTTTCGAGTGTTTTAGTGTGGCATTTTAGTGCAAACTGACAGGTCAGCGTCTCACTCTAACCTCCCATTGTGAACGTGCTGTGTTCACACAGTGCACAGCACTGGACTGCTAAAGTGGATTAAGTGATCTAAGTGAGGGCTGTGGAGGAGGACGCTCCACCATTACAGTGAATGATACTCCTGTTACAGCTCTCCAACCAGTACTTCACACAGCCAAAAGTGGGAGAGAAGGAGGAAAGGTGGGGATGCAATGTGGGAATGAGCCACCCTACTTCAACATTTTATATTAAGAGCACTTGCAGCATGCAAATTGCCCACTTTCCTGACAGACACAGAAGCTGGATTAAACAAACAGGCCACACAATAGCAACATGGTGTTAGTGTCCACGTGGTGAATCACACTGTTGCTAGATATGTCTCATAAAGCAAGATATACTTTGTAACAAAACTGCATATTTCGATATCTAAAATAGGTATGTTTGTGACCACAGATTTACATTTATTCTCCTTCCAAAAACCGTTAGGATTCCAATAATCTGGGGTAGGCTAAAGGACGGGGCTGACTTTGATCAAGCGAAGGGCCACACACGGGATAACAAAACTGTGGTTACAGGTTTTAGTCTAAACTTTACTAACATAAAAGTAAAATCTGTCTAAATTATATGTTAACATTTAATTTATCACACGTCTTTAAAGTGATATCAGTGATATCACTGCAACCGAGTTAACAAGCTGTGCAGACTCACTGTAGTCATTCACCTCGATTCTGTTTCCAGCCCTTGCACCATATTTGCCCATGTGTGTCATAGTCTGTAGGCATAATGTTCGCAGAGTACCACTTAACAGAATCATTGCAATACTCTGCTGACTTCGCACTGTCAGAATTGCTTTAATCAACTCACTGTTTTACAGCTCTGGCAGTACACTCTCGAAAATCTAGAGGATTATAGTAGCCGAGTGAATATTTACTGCAGTTCCAAACAAAGACTGTGAGGGTGTCCTTCAGGACACAGTTCACTAGAAACACTGTGCAAAAGCTCTGCGATCTACTTAGGAAAAGGGATTCTTTAAGCTAGCATCAGATAATGATGTTTAGCAGGATTAGCATTTTAGCTTTGCATGCTAAAGTTGGAGTTTTTAAACTGAAAGTATGTTGATGCTAATAAATTTTGCATATACTTTGTCAGAAACAAAGTTACTGAACATTTATTTTGTAAATTAATCACACAGTGATAAATAAAATGAAACTTAACAGGCAAGTTCTTAGTTTAGTGACAGTACAGCCAACTGTAGCAACAGTTTCCTGAAAATGAAAAGTTATGGGAGAAATTATATCTCAGTCGGGATCAATCTATTACCAGACAAATTCAGAGTTCTTCTCTGTAAAAACAAAGGACATCAAATGACTTTGCCAAAACCCCACCGAAATGAAACTGTAGATAGATATCAAATAGATAACTGACATTAGCTCAAGATATAAACAAGGTATAAACATATATGCAGACAGATATGACAATAAATGACCCATAAAATAAACTTAAACCATACTAAATCAACTACAATGTCAGCTTTAAGAATTACTCTATGGTTTATTCATTCATATTCAACAATTTATTCAGGCACAAAAGCTCTTATGGTTAACTTTAGCTTTTATTTTCATTTCTTAACAAGCCTCATCATCTGGATCATGTTAAATCTGAAAACAGGGGCAAACTTTAGCAGAAGTCCTTCAAAGTCCAGTGTGTCAGAGGTAGGTTTGGTGGGTGTGTTACGCAGTCAGCAGCAATGTGCGTGCAAACTCTACTGTTTCCATAAGACACTGCATGTGTGTCTTTAGTCTTTTATTTCTCAGAGGACACCAAGTGCACAAAGGATATAGAAATGCCAAAGTTTAGGCTTACTGGGATTATATCAGTGTTATAGTACTGTCTTTTATGGCCATGCATTTGGCCAAATCTTTGACTGTCATATCTGACTTACTAATTTTCATCTTATTCCATTTTCTGCCTTGCCTGTACCGTCACATCTATGAAAAAGATTGGATGAGACTACATAGGAGTCAGCATGTCCATTAACTTATCTGGGGAAGTAAATTTGAGAGTGATTCTGTAATGAGATGACAGATTTGTAAGAAGCTTTATACTTTTGAGCAATTCAAAAGCAGCATTTCTCACAACAGCTGATGCTGCTAACAATTTCCTGCCCTGTTACAGGGTGGACTGATGATTAATTCATATCTCTGCCATCTTAACAAGGTTGTGCTCGTTAGTGGGCGAGAGGGGTGGGCACACTCCGCAGGGCTTTGATATCCTACATTCAAGGCTGTGTCACACATTAATGACTTCTTTGAGCTATGAAACGAGCGTCATTATCTCTTTCCAAAAAGGGAAGGATGAGAGATTTCAGCTCAACTTGTATAAAGACAGGGGAGGAATCAGTCATCATGTACTGACTATGTGTGTGTATGCGTGTATGTGAGACACTTCGGCACAGGAATTGGACCTGAGTCAGAGGATGGAAAAGGTAGATTTTGGTGTGTATAGATCTACATAAACCAATCAAGTTTTGGAGGAAAAACATTTAGCTACATGAGCCGAGGGCAGCACAGTGTAGAGGTTAGCACTGTTGCCACTGTTCCCTGGGAAAGCACAGGTCCTTCTCTGTGTGTTTTCATGTTCTCCTGGTGCCTGTGTGTGTTCTTTCTAGGTAGTCTGGCTTCCTTCCGCAGTCCAAAGACATCCATGTTTGAGTCATTACTGACTTTACATCAACTGAATGTGTGAATGTACGCTATGAAATGAGTTGTCTGTTTTCAAGTGTTAGGCCTGTGACAGACTGACGGTCCATCAAGGGTGTAGCCCACCTCCTCCCTGATAACAGTTGGGATAGGACCCAACCCCCCTGTGACCCTGAATTGGATGAGCATAAGAAAATGGATGGATGGAAGATAACCTTGATATCTCTGAGGATCATATTGCATCTGCATCTTTTAGGGCTGTAATCAAAATCACACCAAAAAAAAAAAAAAATCAAAGTTCAACTTATTCAAATATCTGATTTATAACTACCTCAGAAATGATGCCGGAGCATGCTTGAGTGACCTTCCTGTTAGTTGATAAGGTGGGAGAATTTACATCTGTATCATGAGTTGGTTCATGACTTGAAGTATAATTCCAGAATAATTCATTTCAGCTGCTGCTTGAACTGCCATAGAAGTCTAATCACTCGGAAAAAATGAACTGGTCAGGACAAAGTTCAGGCAAAACAAGGATAATGGTGGCTTTTATTCAAATATACCAGTAAGCAATTTCAGTGAGTCAGCATGAGCAGAACCCTGACCCCAGCTCACCTAAATGGAACCAGCTCACCTAATGTTATTATCTGCGCTTTTCTGATTAGACTGTGAAAAAGGAAAAATACCTGTAGCTTTTATGTAAAACCAATTTGCTTGTGTATTGAAATCTTTCAGTGCCCAATCTTTGGATTTGTGCAATATGCTGCCGGCAGGAGGTTAATCATTGTGATTTTGAAATAAATAGCTCAAAAACTGGAGTATCCCTGGATCCATGAAGAGATAAGCTGCAGTACATCTGCATCTGTTTCCTTTAGATCAAAATTTCAATCTGATAGCAGATTTACCACCCAAAACTTTGTGGTTTTAGAGTATAAAACAAATATAATAAAAATATCAGTATTAAAAAATTAATCAGTTTCATGCCTTCTATTTTTTTCCTTTTCATTTGCAATTCAGTCATTTTTCTAAACCTCTCAGCTATCAAAATGTTTTAGCTTTTTCTTTTTTGCTTTACTTTAAAAGAGGCTTTTCATGCCTCTACATCTATTCTGTCACTTCACGGCTGCTGCTGTGAAGAGTTCAAGGGTCACGGAAAAGTAGAGAGAGCTGGATGAGTGAGAGGGTTTAAGTTCACACGGAGAGTGGAGGATTGTATATTCCCTAAGAAAACAGGAGCAGTCATTTGAGTGGAGGTCATGGACATTTCCATGCATACTGATAGAATAGGTGGGAGCGTTGGAGGAGAAAGGCCTCTTAAAACCAAATGAACTAAAAGCTCTTGGTTTGAATGCTCTTCAGCCCGTACTTTACTCTACCTCGAATAAAGCACTCAGGTCAGAAGGGATGCTTTTTGAAGCTTTTAGGCTAACTCCCATTCCCACTTAAAACCAACTTTAGTTCCCATTTCTAAACAAGGCAAGGCCTTTTCCCTGCATTGGTTTCAGTGTTACTTTAGCATGTTGTAAAAGACCAATTTGTGGCCACAGTTTGTGAAATGTTCAGTGCACACCTTTTTAAGAAATTAAAGATGTGCATTCTGAATATGCCATTATTCATGCACATATGAGTCCAGTTCACATTTAAACAAATGCACATTTAATACCAACAGATCAGTTACTTTCCGGCTTTTCTTAAAGAACTGTATATTTTAACCTGCATAATTGTGTGAAAGGCACAGTTCTCTAATATACTAACACTTTTTGTAAAATTACACTGACCGAATACATTTCCTAGACAATTTACCCGATTGAAACGACCACATTATTACTCTAATGATTATCCTAACAATCAGCCAATCTGAAAACGTCCAGTTTTCAACTTAAGCACCTTGAGGGACCAGTTGTTGTGATTTGGTGATATATAAATAGAAATGAATTGAGTCTTCATTTTAAAATTGGATTATTTGTTTTCACAAGGAAGACAGATCCCCAGAGTGTAACTGTGTAAATAATGTACAAGAAGAGTAAGGCAAGCACACACACTCATGTAAGTTCAGCTCAGCTGTAGTGCTTTTAAAATCCACATGATGGCAGCTTTGACGTGCGATGCTCTGCTTGCTCTCATGCTTTCAGAGGAGAAATATCAACAGAAGTTTGCAGTTCTGGCCCTTGGAGCCGATGCATAATTATTATTATTATTTTTTTATTTCCATCTGAAAATGGATCTGCAAAAATTTATTCAGAAGCCGATTTACAACCTTGAGGAATAATTTACCAATTTAGGCCTATGGACAATAGATAGTTGGGAAAATATTTAGATGGGTGTTTTTTGTTCCCATCACAAGGCTAGAGAAAGAATTTAAAAGCTACACCTAAGCTACACCACAAAAGGTTTTAGCAGCCACTCTAAATTTGATGCAACAAATATGAAACAGTGCTTACTTCAGTTACAGCAGTACTGTTTTCATAACAAGAAGAACCTGAACGGGGATCTTATGGTAAAAAAAAAAAGTGTTTAGGCTTTTAAAAAGATGCAAGATTCTTTACTTATATTTTGTTTAATTATAGCTATACCTTTACTGGTGCATACAATTCAAATAACAGATCAAGTCAAAGTCAAAGTCAAAGTCAACTTTATTTGTCAATTCTGCCACATGTACAGGACATACAGAGAATAGAAATTTCGTTACTCTCAGATTTACTAATGTGTGTGTATGTATAAATATATGTAGATATGCATAAGACTATCTATATTATATATAAATATGTGATTTTGGAGGATGTAAACAGTACAGCTTGACAAAAGAATTGCACATCAGAGCTATATATAAGTAAGTTTAAAAACTAAAGTGATAGAAAATGCTGCATTTAAAACCACTCTTTACACTATTTGTGTGAAGCTGTAGAAAAGGCTGCTATAGGGAGCTTGATTTAAATATTTCAACCATATGACATAATTGTAGGATTTAGAAGTAACAAAAAACAAGCAATATTCATAAAAAAATGTGGTGCATTTTCACAAATCTGCACATGTAAACCGTTTCTTTAATCAGAAGGTGGCGATATGGAGCTCTACTTCCCCTGCCAAAAACCACAAAAGAAGATTACCGCTAGGTTACCTAGCAGGCTAGCAGTTGCTAAATTTGATCCCGTTTAATTAGTCGAGAACATTTAAAATGATCCTGCAGTCATTCAAACCGTGGCTGCTTCGTTGCAGGAGTCTGCCGTTGGCTTGCACAAGAGCGTACCACGCAGATAAAGTCGCTCGACTCGGCTCACAGCCTGATAAACAGACTTCTGAATATCAGGTAGGTTAGCCTGTTGCTAACGCCTGCTAGTCAAACAGTAAGGTAACAGTTCGGAGAGTTCAGACGCATCCAGGTGAGGTGTTTTACACCTGACGGGCAACAGGAACTAATAACGTTCCCAGACACGAAGGAAAGTGTTTGTTTAGTCTGTCCCCTATGTTGAAGTTCACTCTAGAGGTCAGACTCCTTAAAAGCTAAGAATTTATCGACAATATCAGCGCTGAAGAATTAAGTGAGTTGTGGAGCTAAACAGCGTGCAAAAAAAGTCTACCAGTCTAACTGTGAAGGTGCAACCTCTGAAAGTGAAAGACACAAATAACAGCTTTGCATGTCATTGCAACAACAATACACTTCTTAGAATAACTGATTAGTGAGGCTTGATGTTTTATTGCTTAAAGTTGCTAGTTTGAAGCTATAATTTTGTGATTATATCAATGGCACAAAACAGTCAATTCATCCTCAGTGGCACAATCATCAGCTGTTTAAATACAACATAAAAAAATCATATGCACACAAGGACTGTAGTGCTTTCCCACTTACGCCATTAAGGGTTAGTTAGTGGAAGCCAGTTACAGGTACAGATGTCTTGTATGAATCAGACTGGTGTTAATAGCAGGTTACTGTTGGGGTTGAGTGGTGTTTTAATTCAACAGTTAATCTGTTTTTTATGACAGCGTGTTTTTGTCATTCACAATTTATATGTGAATTACAAGTTTCAAAATACAAGATGATCAACTGCCCTTGAAGGTAAACTGTGTAAAAATCTCACCATGTCACGAGGTATCAGTCGATTGCCGATTGCAGTCAACTGAATTTTTTTTCTTACATTAACCAATTCAAGTGCATAGTACTAGCTATGTTGACCACTGTAGGACAAACAACTCTGCCTGCCATTAATCTGTAGTGCGTGTAGGTGTAGTAGGTGCATGTAGTATATGTCCACGTTTATTTACTGGAGGAGGCTGCAAAACCTTGTGAAAGGAGTCTAATACAAATCGATGAAGCACTGCTGTCTTTGCTGCTGTTTTCTGCTGTTTTATCAAGTGCCTCTAACATCTCTGGACTCAGACTCTTAGCAAATAAACTCTCACTAGGTGAGAATCCAATCAAACTGTTTGTTAGAGGCAAAGTGTGATTTTTAGTACAATCAAGCATAATATTAACAGACACAATATTCGCTTATAACCAGCTGTTGCTGTTGTTTAGCTGGTTTGTAGACAGCTGTCCAGAGATCGGAGGTTCGCTTGTCCAATCTGATGACAATAAGTCACTGTGACAATATCTAAGCATGTTTCCATGTGTTAGAGCCCTGACTTCAGTTCAGGAAATAAGGCTTGAGGTGAGCAGGATGAGGATGAGTTTCTAACCACATGCCGCTTGCTCCTTCACATTTTTGGTTCTTTGGTGAACAAGATCTACTCTCAGTTTAAAAACCATAGGTATGATCCTTAAATCATATCACATCTTGAATCTGAAGGTGCAGGCATGAATTAAAATTTGCCTCCATTGTACTGCCTGTGTGTTCTCGTCTCCTCTGCCTTTGGCGTACCACGTATGCGGTCCGTCTCTGGCCACACATATAAAAGGTTATTTGGCAGAACGGTGATGCCCGTCTTGTCCATTGTATTCAGTTTGCAGAGCAACATGGGAGCTTCCACAAACTGCTGACCTCTTCTGTGTTTTTTAATAAAATTATCAATTTGTTGGAACACATAACTAAACACTAATCAGTGTATATTGTATATACAATTTTTTTTATATTAAATAAACTCAACAAATGACTGGAGAGCATTTACATCATCATCATCATTTACATTTTCTTATTTTAGTGCAAATCTCTTACAGAAATTGGATTAAGAGGAAACTCTAACAAATGAATTTCTCTCTTTTTGTTTTTTAGGAGAATTATGACCGAATGAAAGTTCTTCTTGATGAGCTGAAAAGCCGGACAGAAAATATTAAATTGGGTACGTGTTCGCACACAGCAGGTTACGCACTATCCCAGAGATAAATTCATCACTTTGTGTTTTCATTTCAGCAGTTCAAATTAGTGCCTGAGTTCAGGCAATCTGGGTGATGAAATTGTTGCCCAAACATCATTGCTTACACCTATGTGTTCTAGTAAAGTAATCAGGTTCCACTTGTAGATGATTAAGCCTTAAGGGACCTGCTCTAACACGTAAATGCATAAAAAGCACTTTTTATATGGGAGTATGTGTTAAACTGCATGCCGTTTAACACATAGTTAGCTGTTTACTTGATCTTAACATAATGTAAAAAACATAAAATAATCTACTTCCA
The DNA here is from genome assembly GCF_057382275.1 of Copadichromis virginalis. Taxonomy (NCBI): domain Eukaryota; kingdom Metazoa; phylum Chordata; class Actinopteri; order Cichliformes; family Cichlidae; genus Copadichromis; species Copadichromis virginalis. Next base: position 30,956,201 of record NC_140629.1, read on the forward strand.
AACTCTGTAATGAGAGGTTGCTATTATTAGAGAGGCGTAGCTGGAACTCAGGAGAAAAGTTATGTTTAAAAGCAGTAGACAAGACATATTAAAAAATGTATAAGTTATTATGATTGTGTAGTCTACTGTATAAATATATAATAAAAGTAAGAAATATAAGACTTGTGTAAGATTTTTATTGTTTATAAAACATTTGTTTTTCTCTTCTGTTTATTTGTTTTTAATTCTTTTTCTCTTTTTGGTGAAATGTAGTTAAAAAAGTACAGTATTGCTATTTAGAGCAAGTTCTGTAAAAAGTATAGGTGTAATAAGGTTTCAAATTTTTATTCTTTTGATAAATGATGACATGACTAAAATAAAATGACAAAACATTGCAACTAATTGACCCAACAAAATGAATAAATGTGCTGAAAGTGACAATAGAAATGATTTTCAGTAAAACACAGAAAGTTGTGACCCCGACCGAGGTACACGTTCGCTTATTTTTCAACCCTACTGGCACACAGAAAAACATCAGTAACTACAAAAGTCACAAAGAAATGAATAAAAGCCTGTCCCACCAGGGATTAACAATTCTTGGTAATTTTATGTTTTTATTTGTCTTACACCATCAGCACTGTCATCAATGCTACTTGCAAGAGTAGTAGTAGTACTTGCAAAATATTCTCAAATTGTTAAGTTTGTAATTTTGTTATTATTCATTTATTACTTTTTAATTAATTCAGGAGGAGGAGAAAAAGCAAGAAGACTTCATACTTCCCGTGGGAAACTGTTGCCTAGAGAGCGCATAGACAGACTGCTGGATCCAGGGTATTACTGCTTACTTCTATCTTTGTCACAGATTTAAAAGTCATGGCTGTTTCATCCCCCCTAGCTTTTGTCCTAGAATTTGTCCTTACACAAACTGTGGTATCACTAGTTTTAAATGTCTGATGGTGTCTACAGTACAGTTCTCTGTACAATGAGAAGAAGCAAAAGAGGATAATATTTCTCTAAACTAAAATGTACTATTTTAAAAGAACTTGTGCAGAAAAACATGGATGCATGGATATGAATTTGTCTTCTTTTCCCCGCTTTTATTTCATGTTATTGCAGGTCTCCATTTTTGGAATTTTCCCAATTTGCAGGATATGAGTTGTATGGAAAAGAGGAAGTCCCAGCAGGCGGTATAATTACTGGAATTGGGCGGGTTTCAGGGCAAGTGCTATAAATGTTTATGATATTCACCAGATTTGAATGTAATGCCTTTAAAAAATAGTGAAAGTGTTTCGTTCTGATGATCATATGTAAAAATGGTTCAGTTTAATAATTTGTCACAGATGAAAATTTATATTTTTAACCACAGGATCAGATCCAAAGTAATTACAGTGTAGGTTTTCCACTAGAATCTCAATTGAGTACCCCAGGTGCATAATCTAATATTTATTTATTCATTCTTTTCTAAATGTTCATAGAGTGGAGTGTATTATTGTTGCAAATGATGCTACTGTCAAAGGGGGAACATACTACCCAATTACAGTGAAGAAACACCTTCGTGCACAAGAAATAGCCCAGCAGAACCATCTGCCATGCATTTACTTGGGTGAGTATCTCCATATTTGTAAGGGTTTGTAAAACACTAATAAACGATTATCTACAGAATCAAAGAATAATAATATTATTAATAATAATTATTAGTAATAAAAAATAATAATAGTAATAATAATTTTCTACTATCCCTGTTAGAATTTAACTTTAAAATACAGTAGGACTGTTGGGTTAGGGTTTGTCAGTTCACCTGTGCAAGTAGAGCCTGACTGATATATGCAATATGTTATAATGGCTAAAAAAATAAACATTTCAAAAGTAAGAGCGAGATGGATGAAACACTTTAACTGTGTTATAAGTGATGGTGTTGCATAGTTTGTCCACCAGAGGACACTCTGCAATTTCCCTGTTGACAACACTTATTTGGTTCACCACAAACACAACAAACCAGCTTACCCGTGTTGTTGGCAGAATGTAAATGAGTAATCAATGACTTGTAACAGTAAACCAAACTACATTTTCATTATATCTTAGTAAACACTCATAAATAACTGCTGGGGAAATCTGTTTGTTTCACACATCTGAAAAAAAAAAACATTGGCCAGTATATCAGATTTTTAAATCACCAAATATTAGTATCAGTATTGGGCTTAAAACCCTATAACAGCTTCTTAAGGGACTTATGGGAAAAATCCTAATATTTGGGTTGTTTTTTTTTTTTTTTTTTTTGGTCAATATTTACACCAGAGACATCCCAGAATGCCCTGCCTGAGGATAGCAGGGAAGTCTGTCTCTGTAATCTAATTATAGTCGAGATGTTTATAATAAGTGAGTTTGTAATGTTTTTATCTCCTTCAGTGGATTCTGGCGGTGCTAACCTGCCCAGGCAGGCTGAAGTCTTTCCAGACAGAGATCATTTCGGGCGCATTTTCTACAACCAGGCCAGGTTGTCTTCAGAGGGAATAGCACAGGTGATGCATTGTATTAACTCATTTAATGGGCACAAAAGCAGAATGATAAAACCCTAACGGAGTGGCTTTATAATTTGCTTGCCTCCCCCGATTACATCTTTACTAAAGCCCATTATTGGGCTTCCACGATATATTTGTTTACCTTTTAAATAATGACTTTTGTTATTCTTTCATTCTATACGTGTAGAAGGCAATATAAATGAATATACATGAAAGTCACAGTCCTCTATTATGTATTTTTTAAATTATTTAATTTTTTTCACCATGCTGTCTTGGGGCAAAGGCCATTTTGCTGCAAGGCAAAGGCAATAAAAATACTGAGCGACAGATACACAAAAGAAATTGATTATGGCAGCAGGGGCATTCATGGCCTGTTGGAACATTGTGGGAAAAGCTTCCATGAACAGAAATTGACAGCAATCACATGATAAACTGTATTAAATTGAATTTAATATTTATTTAAGAACACAGAAGAGCCTTTATCACCAGGGTTATATCACATTATACTGCTCAGTGTCTGTATTTTTTGCAGTTCTGGTAGCTCTCTCTTTTTTCAACCATACGTGTGTTTACATCCTTGTTGAAACAAGAAAAATATCAAAGAGCAGAGGTGGTATATTCAAATGAATTCCACGCTTGAAGGCTCTTCATGTTTTGCACCTGCAGGCTACTCAAATCCATCTTATATATGATGATGAAGAGAACTGCAGCGGTTTTGCACTGTGCACGGTTTTGCACCTGTCTTGCAGTCACATCTCTATTGATTCAAGGATGATAAAAAGCAGGATATATTGCTCACCAAACCGACCTTCACTGTGTGTTAGTTAGAAAGCTGTTTTCAAATTCATCTGCAGGAAGACGAAAGTTTTTCAGAGCTATAAAATGTTTTGGCCAGTGTAATGTTCTTTTGGAATTTTTCCTTCTCTTGGCAGAATAATATATGTTCAGAATTTATTTCTGGAAGAGTGGTTTTCTTGAAAATGGAATGTTTCTATGAGCCCACCTGAAATAAGAGTTGTAGTTCCCACATCTAAATTGAATACCATTCCCTGTCCAATAGGCATCATAAAGTCTGCAGTACTCATAGCTTAAAAGTTGTTGTTCAGTGATGTAATGGCTATTTTGTTTCTAGTATTTAAACTTTTCAAGTGAAACTATAACCAGATTTTTTTTTTGGTAATGGAGTAGTCATAGGTGGCATTATAACTGCACATAAGGTTAATTGAAGTTTTAAAGAGAAAAAACCCCCTAATCATATGCAAATTATTCAAAGCAGAGTAATGAAGATATCTTTGAAAATGCCTGAAGGATATGTTTTAATATTGTACATGTCTGATATGAGACCTAACTATTTTTCTTCTCTCTTCAAGATTGCTGTCGTGATGGGCTCCTGCACTGCTGGAGGAGCGTATGTGCCAGCAATGGCAGACGAGAGCATCATCGTACGGAAGCAAGGAACCATTTTTCTTGGAGGACCTCCACTGGTTTGTTAATTTTTTATTATTTCTGTTATTATTTAACATTAAGTAACTGACAAACAGACAAATATTGTGTTTCATTTTATAGAGCTAAATGTTTGTTCATATAGCAAGCTATATATTTGAACTTGTACTGAATACAAGAGATGAAATGCATATTTCCTGGTAATATAATTCTTTAATAGGTCAAAGCTGCCACTGGGGAAGAAGTTTCTGCAGAAGATCTTGGTGGTGCTGATCTACACTGCAAGTATGAACAGATCATTTTTATGGGATATGTGGGATTCAATATTAGCTCTCATCTTGACTTTTAAATACCAAAGAGATAGCTAAATAGTTTTCGCAAAATATATACATCAGGACTTGATGTTCGAATCCCTGAAAATGACGATTTAATGTCCTCTGTGACCTTGTGTTATACGTCCAGTTTGGGTATTCAAGTGATGCTAATTACAAGCTGGGTTGATAGAAAAGTAGATTTTTCTCTTACTGAAATCATAATGTTATACAGATCCTTAAAGCAAATTCACTTTCCTTGTTTCTGTGTCAATGAGGAGGCAGTACTTCACAATGACAAAGTGTTGTTACACAAAAGAAAAAGACTAAAATATCCAAATATCCCATTTACTTAAATATCCAACTACTTATTGTTATTTTCCCTTATTGTCATGTTGGGAAAGTTCCTACAAGCTTGGAACACCATCATTTTAGACACGTGTCCCATTACTCTTGATAGTTGTTTGGTAGAAGCTTCACCAGGTTTTTTTTTTTTAGACATCTCTAGATGCTTTGTTAGGTTCAGGTCTGGACCCTGACAGAGTTTTTCCCCAAGCAACACCATTGTTTTCTTGGCAGTATGCTTCAGGTTAGTCTTGTGTGATTCTAGTTGCTTGTTTAACCGAGGTCCTTCTTCCCAGATGACTCAATTCAGTTGAGCAGCCAAATTTAGGATGACTGTTCCAGGATTAAGAATGATGGAGGTTATTGTTCTCTTGGATATTATTGTGTCTTTCCCCAGATCTGTGCTTTGAGACAATCCAATCTAGCACACCTACCAATAGTTCTCTCGACATCATGACTTGTTTTTTTCATCTACAGTCTGCTGTGTGTGCCTTTCCTGATTATTTCTATTTAATTAAGTTAGGCACAATTGGAATCCAGTCAAGTTATATAGACATCTCAAAGATCATTGCTCTGAGTGTCATAGCAAAGGATTTGATTTGACTTGGGTAATTAAAGTGTTTCTCAGTTTCTTTCTTTCTTATTTTGAACCAATTAACAAAATACATTTTGGGCTTTGTCTTTGTTTCATATAAAAATGAACTCAATCCGATTATTAACCCTTTCATCGAAAGCATGAAATGTTCAGGAAACTTTCTACCTACACTATGTACTACATAGAAAGTACTGTAGGTTTTTTTCCCCCACAGTAATGATTTATAAGGTAATATTTCCAATGACTGCCTTTGTTTTTTCTTACTTTGCAGAAAATCTGGAGTGACAGACCACTATGCTTTAGACGATAACCACGCTCTTCATTTAGCGAGAAAGACAGTGAGAAGCCTTAACTACAGAAAAAATATCGAGGTCAGTCTGTTGTTTACAGTCGACAATTTAAATCAAACTGTTCTCTCTGTAGCTTCATTGACACTGAGTCTTTTTGTTTGCTTTTTTTTTTAGGTTACTATAGAACCTCCTGAGAGTCCTCTCTATCCTGCAGATGAACTCTACGGCATAGTCGGAGATAACTTGAAACGTAACTTTGATGTCAGAGAGGTAATTGCCCAGTTTCCAGAACGATGGTTTCAAGTCGCACTTAAAAAAATTCCCTTCTATATTAAGTGATACGCTTTCACAGGAGTGTGTGTAGATCTGTGATGGACTACACCCTATTATTCACTAGCTTGTAGAACTAGAAATAACTTGGAGTAATAATGTTCAGTGTGACTTTATCAGTGTTTCACATCATTGTGGTGGATTGTTGTCCCACTATTCTAACATTTCTTCAGTTCATTGATTTCTGCAGAGCTCTCCTAACATACCTGCACAGCATTTCAATCAGTTTGAGGTCTGGGCTTTTATTGGGCTGTTGCAGCACCTTGATTCTTTTCTTTTTCAGCCAGTCTGTTGTAAATTTTCTGCTGTCCTTGAGATCGTCATCCCGTTACGCAACTCAGTTGTGCCCGTGCTTTAGCTGTCAGACAGATGGCCTCATTTGGCTTTAGAATATGCTGGTGTACAGAGGAGTTCATGCTTGACTCAGAGACTGTAAAGTGCTGCAAAACAAGCACAAATCATCTCTCTTCCACCATGCTTGATAGTTGGCGTGAGGTGTTTGTGCAGATCTGCTGGGTTTGGTTTTCACCTTACATGGTGTTGTGCATTATGACCAAACATCTCCACTTTGATTTTGTCCAAAGGACATTGTTCCAGAAGTCTTGTAGTTTGTTCAGAAGCAACTTTTTGAACCTAAGCTGTGCTGCCATGTTCTTTTCAGAGAGCAGAGGCTTTCTCCAGGCTGCACTAACAAACAAGTCCCTTGTATTTCTAATTGTATTGTCATGAATGTTAACATTTAACATGCTAACTGGACCCTGTAAAATCTGAGATGAAGTTCTTGTTTTTTTTTACGCCACAGAAATAAAAGGCTGATGGAGTATTGTTGTCACCCTCCTGGGTGAGTGGGCAGGTGGGCAGTGTGGGCACCCACAATTGTAAATACAATAACTCAAGAAAGATGCGATGCAGATTTGGAAATCTTTACCATGGGTGCAGCTGCTAGAAGCTAGAGCATTGCTGGGCCTGAACTTTGGTTCGATTTCCTGGGAAGATTGTGGCATTGTATTAACACACACCTGAATATTCCAGACTAGAAAATTTCTGTTCAGTTTTATTTATACAGCTCCAATTCACAACAAACTCTCAAAGCTTCTGCTTTTATAGGTCACACTTGCTGATGATCAGTAAATCAAATACTTCTGGTTAGCAACACCTGGCTGCTACTTATCCTGTTCCTATGGAATTCCTTTGAAGCAATAAGAGTGTACTAAGCTTTTCACAGGACTGCTTGGAAGATTTCTTTACCATTTCTGAACATTTCAGAATCTTATTTGGATATTTTGTAGGATACTGTGTTGAACCTCTTAGTAATTAGTTTAAAATGGTGAGATAAATAATACGACTTTTCTTTGCTATGATATTATTTCTTTAATGTGAGTCAAATATAATAAAATCATTCATTCATCTCATTGTTTAATACAGCCAAAAGACTGATTTACACAATGTGGAAGTGCTATGACTGCTTTAAGATTTGTAAATAAACCAATTTTGATTGGTTTATTTATAAATCTGGCTGTCAGAGGTTCAGAATGCACTTTAACAATGTTGAGTTGTCATGTTCTCCTATCAGCAGCTGAATCAATAATAAGGTGGCTGGCATCAGTCACTTTGCTTTTCTGCTGTGTGGCAGTGCTTGCCAGATATTCTCTATTGGTTTAAAGCTTGTGCCCTTTGATTCTTGATGTAGACCCGCGAGCTAGAATTACTGCTTACTCTACAGATGCCAAAGTGTTTGTAGTGTAGAATAGTATTGGCAGTCCATTTAAGGTTGTAAGATCAACTGAGTGCTGCCTCTTTACAGGAGTTTTTCAAGTGTAGCATTGCTTTTAGCAGAGTGAAAATCACTTAAATAAGTAGAAATTGTTGAAAAGTTGTCACTATCTGTGTTATTTGACATTGCATCACATTTTTTATAACTTTTGTTTACTGATTGGATTGCAGGTCATTGCCAGAATTGTAGATGGCAGTAAATTTGATGAATTCAAGGCATTCTATGGAGACACGCTTGTTACAGGTATGTGAACTAGTATTGATTTCAATTTCCAAGACATGGTTGATTTTTTTTTTCTTCTCTAAATTTAAAACCTGACCATTGTTTGAGTTCATTCTTGTGAATTTGTACCTTTTAAGGATTTTCAAGGATATTTGGTTATCCCGTTGGAATCATTGGGAACAATGGAGTCTTGTTCTCAGAGTCTGCAAAAAAGGTAAAGGCACTTTATAGCTACAGATAAATCAAACTGTAAAAACTGTCTTTTATCTGCAAAAACAATACAATACAATAAATAAATAAAACCTATACAAAGTTAAAAGCTGAATTTCCAGGAGACTGAGCTTTGTACTGTTTTTGTGCCTCTCAAAATGTCAAGGACTTTAAACACTGTGTGGAAATAGTACAGATAGCGTGCTCCACAGATATTTGCTGCTTATGAACACCAACATTTTTCTGTTTGTAGGTTATTTGCACTTCTCATTCACATTAGAGTTGTAGTGTTTCTCCTATGCAAGAAGCCTTAAAATGCACCTTTACATCCTTTCACGAGTAGTCTGATAACTATGATAGCATTTAGAAACCATGCACGGAGAACAGTAATAATTTTCATTCAGTGTAATTCACTTAATTCTCAAGCCAATTTGCTGTGCACAGAGCTGAACTTTATACAGGCTTAGGGAAGATGAGGGGCCGAATTTGTGATTATAGACTAATAAGTTTTTCTAAGCACGTTTTGAATTGGATTACAAGCTTGACCTGAACGAAGATTTCTTTCATTCATTTTTATTTTTTATTTTTTGCGAGGTCTCAACATGACATTATAAGCATTGGCTATCTCGTCACTATAATTACTTTCAAAAGGGTCTGATACAGTGCCTCAGACAAAGATGTGGAACAGACATGCTCGGGGAGCATATTCAAGAAAAATCAATACAGTACCTGCATTTCTGAGACACGCTGTCATCGCTAAAGACATGCCCAGGCTTCCATTATGCTAACTGTTAAACTGTTAAAAGCTTTTTCCAGTTTTTTCTGTTTTGATAAAAGGGAGAGGTATCAGAGATACGATTAGATTTCTGTTGTTCACACATTCAAATTCAAATTCAAATTTTATTTGTCACGTACACAGTCATACACAGTACGATATGTAGTGAAATGCTTGGACAACTGCTCGTGACCTAAAGAAAACAAAAAAGGAAAAGGCTATGAATAAGATAGGAAATAAATATGAAAAATTAAAAAGGGTAAATTTAACTAGGAAGGAATAAAATATAAATTAAGGTTAAAAATGAAATAACTGTACAACACAAATTAGAATGAAGGGTAAATTTAACTGGGAAGAATAAGATAAAATATATAAATTAAAGTTGAAAATAAAATAACTGTACAACAAAATACACAATATAGAACTATATAAGAATGTATGAAGAAATATAAATAAATATATACACAATAACAGCAGCATATACACAATAACAGCAGCGTGATTTAAGTAATGAAGTGAAACAATGTCCAGAATGTCCAGTGTGTGTAAGAACTATATGTGTGGGTCAGTACTGTGTGGTGGTGTGATTGAGAGACCGTATCGCCTGCGGGAAGAAGCTCCTCCTCAGTCTCTCTGTGTTGGTCTTCAGGGAGCGGAATCGCTTTCCTGACCTCAACAGAGAGAACAGTCTGTTGTTGGGATGGCTGAGGTCCTTCACGATCTTCCTGGCCTTGGTCCAGCACCGCCTGCTGTAGATTGAGTGCAGGTCAGGGAGCTCGGAGCGGATGGTGCGCTCAGCTGACCGCACAACCCTCTGTAGAGCTCGTCTGTCCTGCATGGTGCTGTTCCCGAACCAGGTTAAGATGTTTCCCGCCAGGATGCTCTCTATGGTGCACGAGTAAAAGTTCCTGAGCACCTTGGAGGGCAGGGTTAGGGTCAGGAGCAATGTTATAGATAACCTTATCTCATACTACCTCATGCTACCATATTATCTCAATAGAACACTTTGCTCTCAGACTGCAGGCTTACTTGTGTTTCCGAGAGTATTTAAATGTAGAACAGGAGGTTTCAGGCCCCTCTTCTACGGAACCAGGTCCCAGTTTGGGATTTGGGAGACAGAGACCCCCTCTTTTTTTAAGATTAGGCTTTTGTTCTTATAGTTAGGGCTGGATCAGGTGAACACACTCTTAGTTATACTGCCATTGGCCTAGGCTGCTGGGGGCTTCCCATAATGCACTGAGTGTTTCTTCTTCTTCACTCATCTGTTTTCACTCTTTGTGTTTATACTAATAAAGAGTGTGTTGCATTTAATCATCAGCTACTCGTCTTTTGTCCTGTCTCCCTTCCCTTACCCCCAGCTGGTGGCAGTAAATGACTGCCCCTCCCTGAGCCTGGTTCTGCTGGAGGTTTCTTCCTGTAAAAGGGAGTTTTTCCTTCTCACTGTTGCTTGCTCAAAGAAGGGTTTCTGACTGTTGGTTTGTTCTCTTTATTATCGTAGGGTCTTTACATTAAAATATAAAGCACCTGGAGGCAAATGTTGTGTTGATTTAGCGCTATATAAATAAAGTTGAATTGAAATTGAATAATTTCACAGAGAAGCAGTCATATTTCACATTGTTTCCAACTGTTGTTTGCACTTTGCAACACACAAAAAAATGCTTCACTGAAAGAGAGCCAGTGGAGGAAACTGCCAAAATAAAGAAAACACCTGAGTAATTCAGCAATACAAATATATGGAAATGAGTTGTCTCCACATAGTTCAGTCTTTTGTATGTGTTTGTCTGTTCAATATTTCCTGGCAGCTCTGTGTTATGCAGTGATTTTTTCTGACATAACTGAAGGCCATTCACCGCCTTCGTATTTAAACTAGAATACAGAAAATACAAAGTCAGTGTAGCGGCAGGTGAGCTCGCTCCCAAAGTAACTGGTTTCTGTTATTTCTGGATGGATTGAGGGGAGGCCATGAACTCTGTTGCTTGTTTTATTTATTTATTTATTGTATTAACAGGTGTAATGCAAGATTCAAAAGCATCACCTCAGGCAACATTGTGACAGTTTACATCTTCTTGTGAAAATACAAACTCCAGATGTAATCCAAACTTTTCAGTGGGTTATTACCCAGATTTCACTTCACTGGATAAACTTGTGTGCTTTGAATATATTTTCTTAAAAATTTACACATCTCTTTCCTTTGGCAGTTCATTTAAAGTTTATGGTCTCTTGGTTATTTCTTGAGAGGCCCAAAAAGTAAATCATTACCATCTTGTACTATTTTAAGGTAATACATGTTTGAACTCTGGGCAGTTGTTCTTTAGGTCTGAGAATGTACTACATGTAATGAATATCTGAAATTCTTTTCAGGGGACGCATTTCATTGAATTATGCTGCCAACGAAACATTCCACTTGTTTTCCTCCAAAACATAACAGGTCGGTGGGAATTCTTTATTTACATCGGTAATTTTGTTCTGTTGTGGGGTTTAGATGTTGTTTGTTACTCGGCAAACAATTCTGAATATTATTTACTTTAATTGCAATGTGATCTGTGATCATACAGATAATTTTATAATTTACATCATAACCAAATCTTATTATATGATGTACAAATCTGTTTCATTAATCTCCCAGTTTGACTTATTTCGTGTTTAAGATTAACACAGCCAGACTTTCCTCCTTGAAATAACAACACAGGCTTAGGCTATCTCTTGTCTTCATCTTCATCTCAGGCTTCATGGTGGGTAGGGAGTATGAAGCAGGAGGAATTGCCAAGGATGGAGCCAAGATGGTTACTGCGGTTGCCTGTGCCAGTGTACCCAAGATTACTGTTATCATTGGCGGCTCCTATGGTGCGGGAAACTATGGCATGTGTGGCAGAGCCTACAGGTATGAAGAAATTCTCTGTAGGGATTAGAGGTTTGTTGGAATAAAAACGCAGCCCTGGTAACAGCTAAAGTAAATTAATTCATTGTGAACTATTGCGAAACACATTAGCTGCTTCTCTGCGAAATTCAAGTGTACAAAATGTACAAAATGCAATTGCCTTTCATTTTGTGCATCAGATAGCCTTGGACTTCTTGCGTGTAGGTGGTAGTGACCTTTTGTAACAGTAAAAGAGACTTTCTAAGTGGAACCCTTTCAAAGCTAAGAAGTATTTTAAAATAAAAAAAATCAATTTTAATCAAAATAAAGTGACATTTATTACTTGAGGATGTATCATTATTTTGTCTTTTTAATTTTTGTCAGCTATTTTTCAAAGACTAGGAGTGATAAGAAGCTGAATTATTGATGTGTAGCATCCTTAGTGAAGAGCACTCTACAACAGAGTGCAGTGTATTTGTATAGGTAGATAGACTGATGGATAGAAGTCTTAAAATCACTTGAGGAAGTTTATCAGATTTTGCACAGCTCCCTCTGGATAGAAAAAAATGGTTTTAACAGTATTAAAATTACCATTCAAATAGCTTTAAGCATGTATGAAGTCAGTGGAATGATAATATTATTGTGGGCACACTCATGTTTAATTCCTATCAGGTTATTTGAGCTGTAATAAGCGTCCTCATGTAAATTGAAATAAGCATAAATGATTTAGTGTTTTGGAAAGTTGGAGCTGATACTCACCCTCCCTTAGTCTTTCTATGAAATATCAAAGAAGTACTTTTCCCCAGGTTAAGCCCTCCTAGTCTCTCAAATCATATTTTTGATGTTCAGGGTTTCTTTTGTTATCCTATTGGTTGTGATCTAGGTGACTATTCTGGCTCTCGAAACATACTCAAATTGACACTGTTTCTTGTCTCACAGCCCACGTTTCCTATACATGTGGCCAAATTCCCGAATCTCTGTAATGGGTGGTGAGCAAGCTGCCACTGTCTTGGCTACCATCACTAAGGATCAGAGGGCACGTGAGGGAAAGGAGGTAATGATTCATGTTAATCGCTTGACACGGCAGACTAAAATCTGTGCTCCGCTGGAAAGGCTTGAATTGACTTTAGTGGGTTTCCTGCCAACAGCATAAACATTATGAAAGACACTTTTCTTTCAATAATGGTTTGACATGGCACAGTGAAATAATTTCAGTGTTAAGTGTGACTGTGATGACTTATCCTGAATAGTGTAGCCATCAAATGGCTGTCATTAAACTGTGTCAGGTATGCTGTTATGGGGCTATTAACCCCATTAATAGCTTCAGAATGACACCTCACATCAGTGCCCTGCTGACAGCCGTTTTGATGATGTTTAAAATGTTTCAACTCAAAAAGGTTGTAAAAACTAATCATTGGGTCAATTTTTGAACAGGTATCAAATATTCTTATTTTTTTCTGCTTTTATTCTACATGTCTTCACAGTGGAACACAGGTTGAACTACCGAGAGCTTATTAAATTATACAGTATAATACAGCTTACATGTTAAACATGTATTAGGTGTACAGTCAGTACTACAGTTGTTTGCCCCATGAAAACACAATTGATAGTATTCTGAGCCTGCACCACTCATCACTTCCACCAAAATAAGAACTTCCTTTGTGATTAACCAACATAAGTCGAACTTTACGTGAGAACTCAAATATCTGGTTCAGTCGTTTAGAGCACAGGATGGTCTTTTCCTTGTCATCTTCCTAGTGCAATTGCAGTGTCCGATTGCAGCCATGTGAGTGCAGCAGGGGTAATTGTGCAGTGAATTCCCAGCAAGTATGGTGTCATGTGTCGTGCCTCCTGCAGGCTCTACACTAGGTACCCCTCAAATGAAGTGTTTCCAGTAGAGAGAATGCATCTGAAGCATTTTATCTTCGATTATGTGCTTCATGTGAGAAAGGATAACTTAGGGCGATGAGCTTATGTGTGAAAACATGTCTTCCTGGTTAAAATTAAAGCAGTCCAATATAGAGACCTTGAATTACAGTTTAATGAATTCAGTTTTTCTTCATACCATTTCTTATATTTTTGTTGCTGTTTAATTTAATTTTTCCCCCTTTTTAAAAAAAATTGTTTCTGATATTTACAACAGTTTGGCCCATTTAAATCAGTAAAGATTAGCTTTGCGTTATTTATCGAGTGTTTGATCTGTTTTTATTGTGTTCACAAAGATTGGCTTGGTGTTTTCAAGCTGGGGAAATTGACCTTCATGGCAAATGAAATGGCTGTGTGCTTTCAGCTTTACATTTCACTACACCTTCAATAATTCAGACAACCTTTAAAACGCCTCTGGCGCAGGTCCTTACCGCCTAATTCTATTTTCTCAATATATTCACAGTTCACAGCAGAGCAAGAGGCTGCCATGAAGGAGCCAATCGTGCGGCGGTTTGAAGAGGAAGGCAGTCCGTATTACTCCAGTGCTAGGTGAGATCTGCTCATCCAATATGTTGTATTTTAGGGATGTGTGTGATAAAATGAAGGACTACACATAACTGAGTCTTTGAATTTCCAAAATTGGTTTAACTACTGTTGCTAAGATAAAATGTTGTTTCTCGAATGGCAGCACTGGCCACAAATGAACTATCAGCAGGCCACCAGCATGTGTTTATAATTTATTTTTTAGACTCTTTTCAGTAATCTCACATTAGCCTTATTTTCCAAGAACTAAGAAACCACAAGACTATTCATGCAGGACCAGTGATGCTGTGATGTTTTTCTTTAGCATCAGATGTCCTGTTGTTTAAATAATAAGAGCCGTGTTCTTTTCATTTAGTCCCTGAGCTGTTTTCATTGTGTGTTTGTAAGCGTAGAGTACAAATCCTCATGTGGTGATTACATGTGCGTCTTAAAATGAGATGGATAGTATACTGTACATATTTATCTAACTGGAAACTGCCTCACTGACATTAAAAACCAATATAGTTATGAAGGTTAAACACACATTTCAGAGCATGTCGGTGCTTATTTTTGCAGTTAATTGTATAAAATATAAAGAAAGAGAAAGGCCAAGGGGCAATCAAGGCCCCATTACACACTAATTAATCACAAGCTACCCTGAAAGCACTTGTCAAATTTATGTGTGTCATTAATGCTTGAAACCTGTTGTATCAGAATTGCTTGCTGTGGAAGCATCAGTTAATGAAAAAAAAAATTAGCTAACTGCAAAAGAGTAAGAATTTTGAAAACTGATTTATCTCTTCATTTATTTACGACTTAAGCAGGAGCTGGTATTAGTTTCTTAAATATCAGGTCTTGCTTGTCTATTATAATCATTTATCTGATGATACGCTTATGATATACATATACTATATTATATTAACAACAGCCATATTGTTTGCTCTTTAATGAAATATAGGTCCGACTCTGAAAAAAATACAAATCTGATACCGTGCAGAAAGGAAAAAAATGCAAATCTTTAAGCCTAGACTATAAGGGGAGTCATCCAAAGAGAGGAAGACAAAACCTTGACACTCTATTAAAGTAATTGATTATAGTCCTGCACAAGCACCGCAAGAAGTATCGCATGAGTGAGGAGTAATGTGCCATCTAATAATGTGGAGCACTTTATTATTTTTACAGGCTGTGGGATGACGGGATTATTGATCCTGCTGAAACTCGTATGGTTTTGGGTCTGAGCCTCAGTGCAGCACTCAATGCACCAACAACGAAGACACGTTTTGGAGTTTTCCGGATGTAATGCTCATTTAGTTTGTACATATAGAGACACGAGACTTAGTATAGATTTACTGTTTATATAGTATTTCTCGTAGTTTACCAGATTGAGTAAAAACTCTCACAGAGTTGGGATCGCTCGACTTTGGATACCTTGAGCTGTGACTGGATGATGGAACTGTTGTGAGACACTTCCCCTGTTAAGTTGTGCCTTAACTGTTTTCATTCCAGTGTAAATGCACGTTTTCTTAAATGTGTTTCATTTGTTGGCTCAAGTACTGTAAATGCAAACAATTAAAAAAAATGTGAAAAGTTCAAATTGCTGCCTTTTCATCAATCGTGCATGGCCAGAACGAAAGAAATCTTCATAAGGGGGCACTGTTTAGCTATAAATATCTGAGGTAGTGTAGAGGAAGCATACAAGCACGCACAGAAGGACCTGCGTATATAAAAGGAGAAAAAGTATTTTGAAGATTTCCAAGTTTAGTGTAATTATTTATTATTTAGAGACACTGGAGAGTTTATTCTTGTCTGGCTTTCTGGGGCTTCTGCTTGTTTATTCTTTTATTGTAAAGCACTTTGTGATGTCTGCTGTGGAAAGGTGCTGTGCTACTATTGTGTCAAAGGCACAAATAGGATGTGGTCTTATATCTCATGCTGCAGACAGAGTGTGCTGTGTGCCGAAGCTAAGCCTCAGAACGAGTTCTTCACTTTACCAGCTGGCCAGCCTCTCTTTCCCGCCCTCCCGGTTTTTCATTTTGTCAATTTATCTTTTTAATTGAACATGTTGCACACAGTTGATATGTTCACATATTGGTATAGACCATCTGAATTCCCCCTTGCAACAAGTTAGGTTTTCCTCCGAAGGATTTTCAGAACCCAGGGATTTGGTGCAGGAGTAGATTTGAATGTTTGTATGAAGCCAGGTGGTTAAAATGCTTAACTGGAAGCCCTTCATGCTCCTCTGTGTATGACTGTGTGCCTGGTATACTGAGGCTGTGAGAGCCTCACTTTGGGGAGAGCAAAAATACTCAGGCCATGATATGTGTGGAAGGTGTGTGTGTATGCATGTGTATGCCACCCACACACACACTTTTTAAAACTGGTTTGCTGGTTATTTCTTCCTTCGTGTTCCACCAAATGTCACTGTAGGAGGACTTACCGAGCACAATGGACCCTTCTTCAAAGTTTTTACTGAAGTAAAAAAGCCATAATGATTCAGAAAAGTCCTATTTTAAGAATGTTTTAACATAGAGTATACATCAGAGAGTGAAATATCACTTAAATGTCAAATTTACTTTTGTTCCATTTTTTTTTTTTAACCAGGAGATATGCACGTGAGATCTAGAATCCTTTTTGGAAGAGCGTCCTCCACAAGATAGAAATCAACAGTCACAGAACAACACACGCATAATACATTAAAGAAATGAAGTATTGAGATTAAAAATATCACTATAGAAATACCTGAAAAATGTGTTTCACTGTAGGTCAATGTCTAGTTAGACAGGTGTGACAGCCTTCAAGTCATTTCAGATTAGTCATATTTAGTGAGCTCAGCTTCCTAAGATTTAGTTGGTTTTGCAGCAGATTTCAAGCAGATGGAGCAGCATATTTGAAAACACTTTTTTCTCTCTCTCAAATTCAGTAGAGGCTTTGGGGATGGATAAAAGAACTAAGTCTTGGGAGGGAAGACAGTAACTTCCTACGCATTTTTGACTGATGTAGGTCAGTAAGTAAGATGGGAGCAGACCAAGAATAGTTAAATAACAGGATGCCAGCAGATGAGTCTACAGGACAACAAAGCACTAATCCAGCTGAAGCACAGATACAAACAATTCAAAGAAATTGATTCAAACAATCAAAAGCATACACTGTAGAAGAACTCTACTGAAAGTAGATCCGGCAAAGGAGAAATGCAATGCAACAAAAGTGACTATCCTTGCAATCGCCGACACAAACGTTAAAAAGAAAATACTGAAATGAAGGTGAGTACTCATGTGTAAGTCGACTCTTGGACATATCCTTTGTCTATCTCCATGTCTGCACCATGGTTCCTCATGGGAAGAACCACCTGATGGAATTTTAAAAATCTGATTCAGTGACCAACTAAAAATCAGTTGAAACACAGTTGTGACAGTAATCAGGAAGATAAGAGTGGGGCATAATAACTCTAATCAGAGGTGCAGTAGCTGTCATCCTAGAATGATTCCACAGATTCCACAGATTCCACTTACAATCTAGCACTGAAGCACAGATGGTCAAGTGCTTCAGCCTTGGCACAGGGGTTTTCAATGGAAATCTGTCTCCATTGAAAAGCTTAGTACAAAGGACACAAGACTGCAATATAAAACTTTGCTATAGAGCATAAAGAGTAGCTTGAATATTGGCAGCAAATTCTTTAGTCACATGAGACCTAGAGAGCTTTGTTTGGCTCAGATCGATTCCGGCATGTTTGGCCTGATGTTGGCCTGGAACAATGACTGAAATCATTGTCCTGACAGTGAAGCAAAGTTTGATGTTATTGGTGAGTGCAAAAGGTGTTGGAGAGGTGACATTTGTAGATTGCACCATGAATTCTCGTGAACTAGATAATTCCCTGTCTCCAGAAGCCTGCCAGAAGAAGAATAGTGTAACATGACAACAATTCAAAGCGCACAGCAAAAGAGTTTCACACAAGTGTTCTTAAAAAATAAAAACTATGAAATGCTCAAGCATGTGCCTGGCCTGGATCAGAATACCTCTGTAGTAGAAAGTAGAGAAATGTAGAATAACAATTCTCTCTGGAAAAGACAGACTCAACTATTTCTCTCCAGGAGCTTCTATAATGTTTGTGTCTTTCACAATAAAAAGGATTGAGAGTGTTATTAGAAAATAAATAAGTATTAGCTTTAAATTTCCACAATGAAAGGTGTAGTGACTTTTGTTGGATTGAATTCATCCTGTGAGGTCTGTTAATGCAGTTACTGCAAGGTGATCCAGTTTTGACTCACTTCACATGTAAGTGATACATAAGTGGTACAGGTGTGCACTCGCTTTTGTTGAAGCTGTTTATTTACAGCCTTAGTGATCTTTCCTACTGACTTGAACTACTTTTAATTACAGTAGCAATTAAACTTATGAAACGTTTTGCCTCTGAGGATGTGAGCTTCTCCTAGGATTCAAAGGAATAAGAGGTAGTTGGGATAATTTCCAAGACAGAGGCAGATTTTTCATGACCTGGCCACTGGCAGCACTGATTTAGATAACCATAAGCATATACTTTCCTGTGTCTCTTTTGTGTGAGTGCTGTGCATCTTGTCTGTGCCCGTGTGCTAAATCGAGTCTGTGTATAGAGCGCCTTCACAAACAAAATGCATTGAAAGAGCTAAAGAAGAAAAGGCCGGCTTTAAAAGAGGCAGTTTCAGTCAGTCGCAGTGAAACAGAACAGTACCTTAGTTGAATATTGTGGTACCTCATAGAGAGGCCGGCCATACACAGTGGGTTGCCATGCGTGGGTCGTGGTATCTAGGGAGTCTGGCAATCTTTCGAACTTTGAGGAAGGCTTCAGAGTAAACTATGGCTGCTGCAGACACTGCACTGAATCATAGCAATAAACCAAAGATTTAAATTTTATTTTTTATTTATTATTTGCTGCATTGTTCCATCGCCACATGAAAGTAATTATAAGAAACCACATTTGCATAGCATATCTTACACCTCTGCACTCAGTTTTTACTTAGATTGTAGTTTGAATACAATCTTCAACTAAAGAATATGTAACTATTTAGCTCTCTGCTCCTCCACAATCACTATTACTTCAGGTTCCAGTGTTGAATTTGTTTGTTTCTCGCCCACCTTGTTCTGTAACATAGTCAAACCTTTGACTTTTATTTGGTCAAGGATAAGAAGAAAGTGGATTTCTCTGTTTTAGATCAGTGAAATGTCAAACTATGCCAGCTACCTGATGTAAAAAAGCAAATATTTGTTTTGTGTACTAGTCATAAATGAATTTAGACAAAATTCAGCTACTCTGTACTCTATAGTTTGCTGCTTAAATTAAACCCTAGGCAATTTAACTGGCACCCATCCTGTGTGTTGGATTTATTAAAGTCTTTGTGAGTTAGTGTTAGATGAGTAGAGTTACATCTTGTTGGGCACATCAGTAACATTCTTTTGACATTCTTACCCTCCACACATTTTCTTTTAGCTCAGCTCTAGTGCTTTAGTTTAATGTTTCATTGATGACAGATCAATTATACTCAATCCCAATAAATCAGCTGGGACACTTATGATTCATGTCACCCCATGGCCTAGAAATAAAAATCTGAGTCATTCTTAATGGCAGTGTCCTGGTGGTAGCATGATGATTGTCTGACAGACACGTCACCCGATGACCAGGTGATCCTTAAAATGAAAAATTCAAACTCCTCAAGTATATTTTGTGTATTCATTCACTTTTAAATATTTTTCACTGGATAAATGTAATGACTCATTGTCCACTTGTGCTTTGTTAACTGTGGTTTGACTGCTTTTATATTTGAGGCCCAAATTGAGCCCACTATGAATCATTAAAATAAATCCTTTTAGCCTTTCATTTTATTTATGCTCACGTAATATGTTATATTTTAAGGAGTATGTATATTGCTAGTTTTTTAAAACTAGACTGACACGTGGAATTGCTGCACTTTTACTTTTTTTTTAGTCTAACAGAAACCCAAATTAGTTGCTTTGAATTTATTAATCGCTGGAAATCGTATTTTATTAGTTTTGAGGCTTGTGCACGACCACATAAGATGAAGTCTTCCATTCCTCCAAAGTACCAACTTTGTGTCCTGGGTCCTGGCAGAAGAGGCTGCAGGCTCGAGGGGCAGCTGCAGCCTCACACCTCACTCGTGCCCGTGTCGGGTGGCCAGGACGGCGAAGTGTGAATCCTTGTGGTGCAATCTACGTCTGCACTATCGCCGGACTGACAGGGCCGGAGGTCCAATGAAATAAGTCGACATATTGAGGTTGTCAAATCAAAGCCAAAGAGGAGGCGCTGTCCCGTCGTCGTCTGAATGACGTCATGCACAAACAGCTGGTCGTTGGCAAATATCTGAAAAAATGTAGACCAGCAGAGCGTCTGAGAACTGCACTCGGGCTGGAGCCCCTCACAAAATATTCTGCTTTTAACGATGTGGCAACTGGAGCGCCTGGGCTCAGGATGTAGCCCTCCGAGGCTCCTCTTGCTTGTTTACACCTATCTCTGCGCTGTTGGAGGTGAGTTTCCATTCAGTGAGTGTTTGATTCGCGGAGCTGTTCCTTTTGTCGGGGTGCTGAAATCCTCCCAGCAGCGGCGGCAGCATCTCATCCTGTCTCTGGCTTCAATTCAGTCTCCGAAACATCCACAGCTGCTGCTTTCAGTCTCGGCCACTGACAAAACGGTTTTCCTGAACACGGACCTGCTTCGGTTACGTTACGTATGGGGAAGGATGCTGCTAATTATGGCTCACAATGCACTGAGTGAAGCTCCTATAGGTTGTAGGCTACGATACGGAGGTCTAAATGCGGTCACAAGAAAACCGATCAGTCCGGACGTGTTGACTCTTGTTACCTTTCATTTGTTCTCGTTTTGCGGAGACGTGAAGGCTCAAAGCCAAGTTAGTGCACGCTGGCACGGCTGACTACAAAATGTGACCATAGTAATGGGATAAAGGGAAAGGTTAAGTCAAACCTTCTTGTTTCCCGTCTTAAATTTAACCTGCTTTGATAGGAGATGAGGACTAAACTGGTTTAACTGGATAATGGGACAATTTTGAAGTTGACTTTTGTAAAATCAAGTTGTTTTTAGGTTTTTAAATGTATGAAAAGTGCAGCATGCTCTCATTATTTCTCTCTATCTGTTTCCTTAAAAAAGAAGAACCTAAGCGTATCCTCCTTGATTTGTTTTCTTTTTTTAAATGTCTATCCATGAAAATTTATTTGCTGCTTCAAGACTGAGGTGTGCAACAAAAATCTCCCTGTGTGATAACAATGAATCCATACCTACAGCACAGACTGTACTGGCTGTGGCCATTAAGGACCATACAGGTCTGTCTGACTTGTTGCTGTTTTGCTTTATCAATTCTAGTAACTCATTCGACATATTTGGCTTTAGACAGAAAGCCCAGTTTACCCACTTTACCCTTCCCCCCTGCTTTCTTGGATATATCTCAGTAAAACAGAGACAACAGAGAATTAGAGCTTATTCTTTACCATAAAATAATTTATGTTAACCCACTTGATTGCCAGGCAGATTGTGCATGTTTAGATGTGTATGAATTGTTAATGTTTAATATCTCTGGTGTCTGCATCTCCCATTGTGGAAGTGGAAGGTCCAGTAATCTTTACGGCTGCGTGTTATCTTCGAGGCGTTTGTTTCTGTAGGTGGATGTGAGGAGGATGGAGGAGAGAATAGTGTTGACTCAAAATTTGACTTTATCGCTGGCCAGTATTAAATTTGGTGTCATTTAGTGGCTCTTGTTCCAGATGGTTGATCTTTAGCAGCTGTTTTTTTTTTGAGAGAGATTTTAAAATCTGCTAGAGGAGGAGGAATTTCGAAAAGCAGCAATTACTTTTTGCTGTTCCAAAAAATAAAGTTTAAAGACAGCCCAGCTAAGTATTAATGGATAAATCCCATGTTGAGATGACAAAAAGCAGGATTATGTCTATATTAAGCCTCTAACAGAGTAAAACAGTGGTAGGGAGGTGCTCATTGAAGAGATTATTGAATCCAGAACCACACTATGAGAAAGCCTGTAAGCACTCGGCTGCCTTTATCTTCAAATGAAACGTCTTTATTTGGCTGGCAAACAAACAAGCATATTTAGATATTTTGGCATGTTTACACCTTCAGACTTAAGTGAAGTCTCTGTGCGTGGCTGCTGGAGTGTCACCGAGCTTTTCACGCGTAGCTTGAAAATAGATATGTCAGTTCATTATTCTAATTTTCTGTATTCATTTTATCACAACAACCTCAGATCTTGAGATCTCGACGTGTTTGACACGTAGCCTGTCTTGTCAATTAAGTGTGACGGTAACCACCTCTGTATAGCTTGCACATTAGAGAGCATTGGAAATCACAACTATAAAAATGTAAACGCGAGGCTGTGACAGTTGCCAAAGAAACGCACCCTGTTTCAGGATATTCAGTACTTGCAAGACACGGATGCAATTAACACGTGTAAGCAAAATCAAGCCTTAAATATTAACTTGTGATAAAAATGATGATTAAAAGCTATGCTTAGGAAAAACGATTTTTTAAAATCCTTTGGCTATAAACCCCTCTAAGATTTTAGTTTGTGCCAGTAAAGAGGCAAAATGACAATAAGCAAAGGTTTTTAAAAAGGAAGAGTTTGATTTTCTTAGTTCCCTCTACCATCTCTTGACCCACTGTGACAGCCCTGACCCTCTGTTAGTGATCTAGAGACTGTGTGAAGGTGTATTTTTGATGATGAATGGTGGCTTTCATGTACCTTAGATTATGACACCTGGAAAAAGTGACGATTAGCAATTAATTCTGATTTAAGGATTCCTCTTGAATAGCGTAATCACCATTCACAGTCCTACTTCTAGATGTGCTTCTTTTTTTAAACCTCTTTCTGTAACTACACTTTTTGTGGGCTTAGCTGCAATCTGTAAATGGAAAGAAAAAATCATGTCTGTTTCTTTCTAATCAGCCAAGCAGTGACTGTAGGCTTACTGCAGACTCCAGCACTGTTAGCGCCAAACTCACCCTTTTGAGTTATAGCACTTCAGGCTGTGACCCCAGTCACAGTCTGTTAATGAAAGGGCAAAGAAGAATCTTAATGTAAAGAAGGCTCACATATACCAGAGATAACAGTCCAGCAAAAGGCTGGAATGAGGCTCAAATAAAGACCTGGAGCTTTGTATGGGATTAGGATTTCACTCTTGACAGCAAACCACTTCATTCTTCTCAGTTTCGGCTTCCGTAGTACATCTTTAGTATTCAAGGTTGCCTCCATAGGTGAGTGGATAATGTCGTGGGGGGAGAAAAGAACAGAAAAGAGCTGTTTTGCTCCTTTTACGCAAACATAAGAAAGTATTGCGCATTCAAGACAACCTATTTCTTTACACGTCTGCACCTCATTGCCTTTTCTCTCGTTTTATTTATCATTTTTTGTTTTGTTTTGTTATTTTACTGTCATCATTTTTAGATTCACTGTATTCTGAAAACAGTGGTGTGAAATTATTTATATTTTTGTACAAATTGTAGGTGAGACAAAAAGAAAACCCAAACAATGTCCCCACAGGTATTGCAATTTTAATGGCTGACACGCAGAAAGCGAATGCGCCACAAGTGGAAGCATTTTCCTCCAGTGAAACATCAAAGTGCCACCGCATTATTGCCGTAATAATCTGCTGCCTTCTTTTCTACCTACTTGAGTTTATATTTATGATAACGCCTCGCCTAAAAGACACTTTATGTTCTAGTGTAGCAATTAAGTGACTTGCACACAATTTCCCCCATTTTTTGCCCACCCGCTGGCTGTGCTTGATGCCAGCCCAGCTCATGTAGGTAATGTGGCAGATTACACCTGCTGCTTGTCTGCTGCATTTATATGGAGAGGCTTTGGTGGGTGTAATCCAAGGATTTGACATTATGCAGGACGCGAGTGAGCCTGCATTTATCCGTCTCCCGCAGCTTCTTTTGAAGGAGTTAAAAGTCTTTGAGCACATATTTTGATTATTTACCTCTTAAAGAAATAATTTGCTGCCTCTGAGGTGAAACTCTGTAAGTCATTACAGCGAGTCACCTTAAAACTGCTCTCTCGTCACAGCAGTGATAGTACAGGCATATTGGGAAATGTTCATAATTAAATATTTATTCTTTGTAAGCAACAGCTTTAATCATGATTCAATGCTTTCAACAATGTTGATATTGGTCTGTTAGTGAGATGGTTGTTCCAAGCACACAGCTTTCCTAATTGAGATGTGCTGACAGTTATTTCATGGGCTACCATAAATGTCCGTGGAGCTATAGATACACTGAATACATGAACATACAAATAAATCCAGGGTTGTTTCCAGCTTAGCGGTCATACTACACTGTGCAACACATTTAATAGATTATAATAGTACACTCTGCAGTCCTTCTGTAGTATGTAGCATGCAGTATGGATGTCATTTTTAGTTTTAAGTTTCCCAGCTACAACCATGAGTCAAAGCATATGGGATGTTCAGTCAGTTGAGTCAAAGTTTCTCTTCCTCAAACCAACTACTGCACTTCAGAGTAAAGCAAAGCACCCGCCTGTCTTGTCTATCTTTTCATTGCAACTTTGCTTCAAGATTTATAGGACGTTGTTACTTTAAAGTAATAGTGGCAGTAAAACTGTTTTCCACCCTGTGATATAGTGCCCTGCATTGGACACTACATCACTTTGATCACCTGACTTTTCATATAATACCATTATTAGGTCACGTTTTTATTTTCTTGCAACTTCCATTAACCTCAGCTATAGTTTGTATGCATTGAAAAGAAATGTTACCAGATCAAATTGGTAACATTCTAAACTAATCTGGTAACATGCCAAACATGATGCGTACATCAGTATGTTGAAAGTGACTTTTAGTTGTGACAAAGCAGAGTAATGGCTCGATAAGGCTTAAAGGCTATCCACCATCACAAATATTTTTGGGACACATTCCTCTTATTCTCTTCCCTGCAGATTGCCTTTTTGTGACTGAATACTTCACCCGTACGCCTCGTAAGCTGAGTGCTTTCAACTCCTTCGCCAGTGTGGAACTGTTCCACTTCAATGTGCCTGACGACACCATGATGGCCGTATGGAATCTCATCACCTTCAAGGAGCAAGGGGGCACGTTTGGAGACAGCTGCCCGAACCGCAATGTGACTGTGTAAGACACCGAGTTTGGCTTAACACTGTTCTGTTGTTGTTCTCCAACTGAAGTGTTCTTCTTCTCCATCTGATTATAAGCATCTTAAATACATTTAGAAAAATAAGGGGTTATAGCCTACACGCTAGGAGAAACTGTGAAGCCGTTAGCTGTATGAAGCTTTATGTATTTTTGTCAGTCTCCTGTGTCTCAGTGATATAGCGTCTGAAATAATGGACGCGTTTGTTCCATTCAGATATGAAGAGCTTATTATTAATGTTCTGTATCTGAAACGGTACCAGCTGTGAGTGTGTGTGTGTGTTTGTCATACAGAAACATGGCCTTGGAATCACTTGCTCTAGCAGAAACCAGAACAAAGACCATTTTGAGTGCTTTGGCAGATGTTTATATGCCTGTCTGTCTGGATTGTCAGTGTGGTGGTGTCATAACTGTGCGCGATACAGTCAATGCTCTACAGGTGCATAGCTGAGATCAAAAGAAAGGTCAAAGATGGATATGTGCTGAATAAATTAACTCCTTGCTTGAAACATCTTTGTCTGGTGTATAAATATATAATATTTTTGAAGACGTGTGGTCTGAGAACTTGTTGCTGTGATTCTTATTTGTGTATAGGACGCCAGCTGTACTTCTGCTGTTAGCTGTTCCCATGGATAACTTTAATATTTAGCAGATGTTCTTGTTGTTTATGACAGTATTAGGCCTAAGGAGGCTGAACTGTGGCTTTGTGATTAATAGGTACTTCAGGTCCGGGGCTCCTCCAGTAATCAACCCCCTGTTCACCCGCTTCCCTCGGGATACAGTCATCCCAGGGTCCTTTGCTGTGACTCTGACCTGGACTCTTCCAAACCGTACAACAGGAGCATTCAACGTGACCAGCCCTCTCCCTGGAGACTGGTTCCTGGCGGCACATTTACCTAAGGATGAAGGCAAGATCTCAGTCAAGGTGAGCCTGCACATTTATCACAAATAAACACCAGAATTCCTACAGCTTTACTGAAAACAAATACTCCGAATGAATCTCTCTTACTACTGAACCACTAGACCAATATTGCCAGCGTTACATCCACGCTGTGAAAAATAGAAACCCCTCTGCACCCAGCATCAGTTGTTTAGAGCTGTAAATGAAAAGACTGCATCATGTTTGTGTTACACATCATTCACCACTTATGACTGGTAAAATGTAAGCTTATTTGTGTCAGAGTGTTATGTATCATAACTCTAATGATATCTAAATCATTTTCTTCATGCTTGCTTAACTCCCCTTTGTGACGGGAAAAAAAATTAATTAAATAAAAATGATTTAAGTGATCCTTGGCATTAGTATTCCAGTATGTACTGCAGAACCTAAAGAGGCTGAACAGTGTCAGAGAGTTTTTCTTCATCTCATCGTGTTCTCCTATTTGGCTGCATAAACACCTGCTGATTTCCATTTCAGGGAATTTATGTGTCACTGGCATGGTGTTCACTTGTGCTTTGTGGTTTCCACTGACTGGCAAAAGTGCACCTGAAATACACAACAATCAAAAATATAATCAGAACTTGCCAGCAGCATCACATATACAGAAGAATTGGTTTGTTTTGGGGGATTTGGGGATATAAGCCACCATGGCTCAAATGTGACCAGCTTCCAATGACACACTCTGTAGATGGAAATAACAAACCTTTTAAAATTTTGCTTTCTGAAGCAATTTTCTAGCAACTAAGATGTTTTTCCTTTAGAAAATAGACACAATTGGAAGCAATGCAAGCAGAAAAGGGAGATGTGCGACGCATTTATAACTATCTCAGTTTAATACCAATCTTAAGAGTAAGTAAGGATTTAGCAACTGAAAACAGAGTCAAAGAGAATAACTGCATTTGCTGAAATGTCCTTTATTGCAAATAGAATATGCTACTCTTTACAGAGCAAAATTGGAGTTCTGTAATACCCTTTTTATATGTCTCTGTAGAGCGCACTGGATGCCCTTGAGCATTTTTATAAACGAAGGGCTAATATTGTGAAGAGGTACATTTGTAAAACGTTCTTTTAAACTTAAACAGGTAGTTGTGGTACCTATACAAGATAAAACCGTGAGTGCAAATGAAAAAAAATGAAAAGAAAACAAGTCAGTAAAAGTTCCCTAATAAGGTACAAGCCACGGTCTACTTGCTAACAAACCTCTAGTACTCTAGGCCAATGCTACACCTTTTCCAAGGAAAGGGGACAGCTTTCTGCTTATCTCTGTGATGCCAGTGGCAAACCGTTGTATTTGACACCTTGGGATGAGAATGTGTTGACAGGTACTATGTCCTGTCAATTCAGTGCAGCAGCAATACAACAATACTTACTGCTGACTTGGTGTGCAGACAACAACCTGGACCTCAATAACAAAAACAAAAACAAAAGAACTGGTAGTTGACTTCAGAAGGAGGAAGTCCGAGCTGCAGCCTGTCAGCATCAACGGGGAGTGCGTGGAAAGGGTCTCCAGTTTCAAGTTTCTGGGTGTGCACATAGACACAGACCTCCAATGGAGCTCTAACACCTCTGCGGTCTTAAAGAAGGCCCAACAGCGTCTCCACTTTCTGAGAATCCTCAGAAAAATGGACCTGAAGAAGGAGCTGCTGACCGTCTTCTACCGCTGCTCCATTGAAAGTGTGCTGACATATTGCATCGGTGTGTGGTTCTCCAGCTGCACCACAGCACACAGAAAGACACTCCAGAGGGTCATCAACACGGCCCAAAAAATCATTGGACATCCTCTTCCCTCCCTGAAGGACCTGTACAGCACTCGCTGTCTCAAGAGGGCACGCAGCATCCTACGGGACTGCACACACCCAGGACACCGGGTGTTTAAGCTGCTGCCGTCTGGCAGGAGGTTCAGGCTGCTGAGGTCCCGAACAAATAGACTCAAGGACAGCTTTTACAACAGGGCAATAGCCCTGATCAATGTAAATAGCTGACCTGACTGGATACCTCCCTGGACTTTTTAGGGGGAGGTAACAATGTTTAAAACGATAACAATAATATTTATATTTATAACAAGGTGCAATAATAATTAATGTGCAATAATAACAGTGTGCAATACACATACACTTATTCTTCTTTTTTATACTAAGTTAATATACTGTGTTGTGTTGTTTGTTACGTTGTGATGTGTCATATCGTGTCGTGTTGTGTTATATGTAGTGCCGACGTAGGACAGTTTTTCCAATTTCATTGTACTACTGTACTATGTATGACTGTGCAATGACAATAAAGAGTTATCTTATCTTATCTTATCTTATCTTAAATACAATAGCATACAATTGAACAGAGTTGAGAACACAAGCTCTAAAAGGTTTTTGTTTTTTTGCAGCTCTCCATGTATACCTGATAAACTTTGACATACTGTATATTCCAAAGCGAACCTTAAAATTACATCGTCTCGGTGGGCAGCTGTGACTGAAGGAGCTAAAATAATGCATTTAGACAGGGTTTCATTAGGGAGGTTTAGTGCTTTATGGCTCTAATGGAGTTTTAGAGGCTTTAACATCTTGCCAAGAGTGAAATTCTGTGGAAAATGAATGGATGCCCACATCGCTTTTGGTATGAAGAAGGTCAAATGTAAAGCTATTGAACATCAAAACCGTTTGGGCTCACAGTGTAAAACCATTTGCTCTCAAAAGCCCACGTTGGTTGAGCTTTTATTCAAGCACAAGGTGCATGTGCATGTCCAAGCGACAGGCTGTAATAAATCAAAGAGTCACCCCAGCAGCTTCCAGACTAATGACATGCCACAGTAATTGTGACTCGAGAGCAGGAGGGGTCAATGATCAGTTGACAGAAACGAAGGGCCTAATTTGGCATTCACACCTGTCCTGTTGAATCAGGTGCAAAAGGCTTCTCTTCATTTTACAAACAAATTTTACAGCACATCATGTGTAGAAACTAATGCACGGTCTCTTGGCTCTAAATCAGTCTGTCTACTCGGCTCATCTCACAAAGTAATGCACATCAAGCATTAATGGTTCAGAACAACACAAGTGAAATAGTGGGTGCATGTTACGCTGTGTGGCAGGGAGGGGGAGGACGGAATGATATTAATCCAGGAGGCTGACAGGCTTAATGCACACAGTCCATTAGGAATTTTCAGTCGGTCTGAATGATATCTAATCTCCTCTTTACCAGCTTTTAAAAAAATTGGTGAGTTAACCACAAAAATACAATCTGAACAACTGCTGCTTTATCTTTGTAGGGTCTGTCTGAGGAATGCCAGTATCTGTTCCAGCCTCAGCTCATTGTTCAGAGGCTGATTGGGATTTCAGTACTTTACCCTGGATACTTCATTGACCAGATGATCCCAGTCCATAATAGATCTGCACTTTATAAGTAAGTCACCTACGTGGGCTCCTAGAAACCTGACAGGGGCTTGACTTTGAGAAAAGACACCAGGAGAAAATTGCGTTTTATTTTTATTTTTTGCAGCATAACACTTCCCCAGCCTAATCCTTCATCTGCCTCTTAAGTTATGTTTTTTTAATGTATCTTGCAATTTCATTTTAAAAGGTGCAATTCCTGTGTGTGATTAGTTTGCACACCTTTATCAACTTCACCTACTTTGAGTCTTTTGAGTGGAATAATACGATTTTGCTTCCAAGGTTAATCTTCATTTTTTTCATGGTCTTCGCGATGGAGCCTAAAGGAAGGAGAACTGCTATTATGAGTGCTGCATAAATGATGTGAAGGGACTATAATACTACATATATTTTTATTGAAGCCTTATCTTAATTTTCTCATGATAAAATATATAGTATATAGATTTAACATAGAAGCCTTTGCAGAATAGATGTGATACACAACATTCAACAAATCTAAAAGACAATTATTTCAATGAAGCTGACTTACATTATGTTTACTCAGTAGAGGTCTACATTTTATTGTGTGGTATAATGCCTAAAACATGTGTTTATGTGTGCCTGTGCAGAGTGTTCATCCCCAATTATATATCAAAGGTGAAGCTTCAGCTGGTAAACTGCAGCACCAAGAACAAGAGTAGTGAC
The DNA here is from genome assembly GCF_057382275.1 of Copadichromis virginalis. Taxonomy (NCBI): domain Eukaryota; kingdom Metazoa; phylum Chordata; class Actinopteri; order Cichliformes; family Cichlidae; genus Copadichromis; species Copadichromis virginalis. The sequence goes on from NC_140629.1 coordinate 30,986,469, forward strand.
AGTTGTCCCGTGGTGCTGAAGATAAGAGCGCGGGCACCGCCAGTGCATAACTCAAGTGCCCTCGACTGCAGGGAGGGGAACCCTTGTGAATTAGTCACCCTTGTACCTGCCTGGGAGCAATGGTATTATATCCTGGTGGAGAGATATCTAAGTAACTCTGACGTCTACTTCCGCATCGGGGTGCAGGTCACAGGTGAGTGTGATGCTTTTTTGCCATATTTTCTGGCTAATGTTAATTTCAGTTGTTTGTAGCAAATTTGTGTTCTTTATTTATATCAGAATAAACACATTATAAACACATAAATAATCATTTCAATTACAATTACAATGATTTCAATAAGCTTCAGACCTGAAGTTAAAAAGTCATAAAGTCAGAATATGGACTTTGTTGGTTAATATTACATAACTTTCACTGCTATTTGCTTCTGGTCATTCAGATAGATCAGTAAAGCCTGATTTAGACTTCTGCAGGAAATCTGTTGTAACTTACAACATAGCTGGAAACCCCTTTTAATCTTATGAAAAATGTAACTACATGTGTATATTATGGTACAGGTCAATACATCTCACAACAACTAAATGGCTTGGTAGGTTACATCGCAAGGTTAAGAAGCGTTTCCTGTTACGTCATAAGTTACAAGGCAGATTTCCCACAGACGTCTGGGGGAAATCTGCCTTTAGACAGTGACCATTTATAATGTTGCAACTGAGGTTTGACTGAGATTAGACTTTTCGTTTTAAATCAGGGGTTTTAATAATAACACTGCATTAACCATAAACGAATTACCATATAGACATTTTTTAAATTAATATTCCTTTGCGTAGTCACTCCTTTTTATGGATTTAAAAATAATTGGACAGCTGACTGATAAGGAGTGTCATGGCCAGGTAAAACCCAAATCCGCATTAATTCCCTGTAAATTAAGAAGATACAAGGTCTGTACTTGAATTGGTATTTGCACTTGGTAGATGCTCACAGAGCTCCTTATGTGATCCAAAGACATGTTGAAGTAGTCAGCAACTTCAGTGAGGCGATCGTGGCTCAAGAGTTGGGCGTTCGCCTTGTAATCGGAAGGTTGCCGGTTCGAGCCCCGGCTTGGACAGTCTCGGTCGTTGTGTCCTTGGGCAAGACACTTCACCCGTTGCCTACTGGTGGTGGTCAGAGGGCCCGGTGGCGCCAGTGTCCGGCAGCCTCACCTCTGTCAGTGCGCCCCAGGGTGGCTGTGGCTACAATGTAGCTTGCCATCACCAGTGTGTGAATGTGTGTGTGAATGGGTGGCTGACTGGATATGTAAAGCGCTTTGGGGTCCTTAGGGACTAGTAAAGCGCTATATAAATACAGACCATTTACCACTACTAGCGGAGTGATGGCAGGAGAAGAGTATGGAGAAGGAAAGGGAGCGCTTATGATCAAAGCATGCCGCATCATCTGTCAAGTATGGTAGAGCCAATTTGATGGCATAGGCATGCATGGGTACCAGTGGAACTGGGTCAGTGCAGTATTTTGATGATGAGAAGTAGTCGAGCAAATTCTGAAGTGTATAGTGATATAGCCTTTGTTTTGTTTTTTCATGGGATTCAGTCAAATGCTGCAAAACTGAAGTGATCCACAGAGGGATATTGACTCAGAACATACTGCAAACTAACCCAAGAGCTTCTAAAAACAAAGAAATGTAATGTTCTTAAATAGCCGTAACATTCCCCTGATTTCAGCCCAGTTGAACATGCTTTTAAGTAAAGACAACAGATGGCAGAAAGGACTACAAAAGCAGCTCTAATGAAGCATCTGAAGATGGGGATGGTGCTCTGCTGTGAATGGAGACACAGACAGCTGCAGACAGAGTAGTTGTTCCTGTTATACCTTTTTCAGGTCCACTTAAGAGGGAACATGCACAGGTGTAACATAGTTCCTCCTCGGTTTCAGATTCAGTACATTCATCAATGATAAATTATTTCCATCTAAATTTGAATAAAGTCTTTAATGTCTGTCATTATATTAATTTAGATATTAAAAGATCAAAAAATTTATAAAATGGTTATAACAAAACACATATATTCTTTCTTCTTTTAGAGAATTTCATCATTAAGCTGTATTTTTTATCTGGATTTTAAACTTATGAAAGTAAAATATTGCAAACCAATATTAGTTTTATATTTAATAACCTGGTTTATCTATTGTGTTTAATTGGACAAGTGCTGGAAAAGCAATTGCAAAGAATAAAAAAAGTGCGCTGTAAATGACATAAAAAAATATTGAGTTAGATTAAACTAAAAATTGAGATGCTGATTTAAAAACAAAAACAAAAAAACAAACCCCTTACCTTCTGTTTTGCCTAAATTTCATGATTTGACCTTTATAGATATGGAGATTTAAAATTAATAAATAAAAAATGTATTCTGTTTAAATTTACATTTACATTTTAAAGTGAAGACATCTTTGTGCATTAGTGTTATAGATTGATTTAAATTACCCTTTAATGTTTAATGACACGGCATATTCAGCGCCTGTTGTGATTGTGATTTGGAGATCTATAAATGAACTGAAGGTTTTTCACACTGTGAGGTTTTTGAATTAAACTATTTTACCAATTTTGCCAATTAAAGTATTTTACTGCTTTACTAGATGTTTATCTGTTGGATTTCTCTTTTTTCTTATTATCTGCAGATAAATTGCGGTGTTTATCCATGAGCAGTTTGTCTGCAATTTTATTTATTTTTCTTCCTGCTGCTTTAAAAGACCAAGCTTGGGTGGTTTACCTCATAAATTAGGCCAAACAAAAGCTCAGAGTGGATCTCTGCAGCATGCCATATCAAGTATTCAAAGGTATGCAGTCAAAGTATAGAGGATTATGGCTTTCAGATGCACATAAAAGACTAAATCTTGGCTGTTCTACTCTTATCTAAGCACAAATCAGAAAATGTTTTTCAAAGACTGTCCAAAATGCTCATGCATCTGACAGTTTATGTTTGATGGGATAAGGGATGCCAGACACAGTCAGATCATCAAGAGGCTTCTTCAAGAAAAGACTGGAACCCAAACTGAGGTGATTCATGCAGGATTGCTAAGAGGCAAATGATACCATCCTTAAGTGCTACATGCTGTTTTTGGGTTGTGGAGAACCGAGATACTCTTTATGCTCCCTCAATGGGGATAGCTCACAAATCTGTGGGACGTCCACTTCCATGTAGCGATCCCCTCCCTTTGCTCGGCACTGTACAGTGCACTTTGTTACTATGGCAACACAGACACTAATTATTCACACTCTGTCTCTCCTCCTGTCTGCCAGGCAGATCTTACTTGACCTTTTGTGGATTTAAATTGGAGAACAGCTCAGGTTGAGGGAGGAGACCATCTGGAGTCCTCACCTTTCTTTCTGTTATTGGTTATTGTTGTTATGAGCTGTCTCAGAAATATGTGCCCATAGTTGAATTTGGTCCAATTTACAGGTGTCACGGTCGCTAGTAATACAAAGTGTGATAAAACTAGGTTGCACTTTATTATTTATTGTTGCTGTTTATAAAGCATTTCATCACTGCAGCTTTTCTGTCCTCAGCAGACAACTGAACAGGGTTCATGTGTTATGCTCTAAATCAAAGGGGGGAAAGCCGCCCACACAAATACAGTACAGTACTTATTGTGTATATACATTTAGTCTTGCCTCTCAGCAGCCATTTTTGTTGGATAAGAGCAACTGCCCATCTAAATGAATGAAAAGAGACTTTAATAAGAGACTTTTACTTTAATTGTAGTGGTCACCAAGACCTAAATATACATCAATATGGAAGGTTTACAGCTTAATTTAAAAACCTACTCGATTTCAGGACTGAATAAATACAATGCGAATACACATCTTAGATACAGAAAGCCAAGAAAAACAAAAGGTGGACTTATCTATATCATCACAGAAATAAGTTAATATGTCTGCCACCACACAGCCGAACGTATCATGATCTGTATTGTGTATGATGTGATTGGTTAACATGTCTTCTGGTTTAATTACTGGTTGGCTCTTTTTGAGACAGATGGGTGACATTTGCCTCTTCTTCTATAGATTTTTCTATAGACTTTTTTCAGGATTCTTCAAGTGCTCCATCTTTGTCCTCCGTCTACGAGGCTTTACAGATTTTACACAAATGTTACCTGCAGCTGCAGTATTCAGTATTTTTAGGCGTTCTCCACCTGCCTGTACGGACATCAAAATACTTCAAACCCTTTCGAGACAATAATATGCAAACGAGGTTGAGCTAAAAAGCCTTTGAAATCCTTTCCCCTTGGGGACTGTTGGTATTGGATGATACTTTGCCATTCGACATCAGTGACCATTTTGCATTGATTTTCTATGTGTTGGTGGAAAACATACAGTCTACAATCAAGTTAGAGGCAATCCACAGCACTGAATCTTGTTGTATATGTTCTGGAAGCCAGCTGAACTAAATAATTAGGTTTCAGTTCCATTAATATAGTGCCAAACAACAACATGGTTTACTCTGGGTGCTTTACATATATGTCAAGACCTTAAAGAAAACCCATTAATCCCCATTAATGAAATGCTTTCTGTGAGAAAAAAAAACACCTTCTAACAGACAGAGTTTTTAACAGCAGGGTGGGCGGCTGCCTTGGTGATCAGTCGGGGGTCACAAGAGAGCAGAGAGAGAATAAATGATATTGAGGAACAATAGCAAACAATAAACACTGCCTGTAAGCACGGATCTAAAACACAGAGCTCCAGCTCAAACATTTATAGAGACTCTGTTGCTTATAGTGCATATAAGTGCAAATTAAATAACAGCATTGTTTTGACTTTTTTTTTCCTGAACAGATTGCTCCAAACCCAGTTTGTTGAAAGACCAAGCACAACCCAGCTCCTCGATGAACATGCCTCAGTCTTTTGGAACAGCGATGGGTTTCTCCTTATCTGATACACTGTTAATGGCAGCCCTGCCAAGCCTGTCCCAGAACAGCAGTCACCTGCACACCTCAGAAGACAGCATCATTTACCTTGCACCGACTGCAGACACTAACAAGTGCTGGCCGATCCGTCCTACTCTGCGCAATGAGCTGGACACTTTTTCTGTGCACTTCTACGTCTTCTTCGGTCCAAATATATCGATTCCACCGGACAGGGCAGCCGTGTTCGCCGTCAACCTAATGCCCGTTTTAGACAGTGGAGGAGTCCTAAACATGGAGCTCAAACTCAACATGGTGAGGTTTACAGATGATACAACTATTGTTTCTTTCATAATTTCTCGCAGTATTTGTAAAATTGCGAGGCACTGTTAGCTCATCAAATCAGTATTATCATCCTGGTCCAAGGAAGGGATTTGGCCCAAGATGCTGGACAGTGCTCTGGCACCACTCTCACCCTTCGCTTGCTGTATCCTGTGCAGGGATCAGATTGTTATCAGAAAAGTAAATTTGCAACAGTCATAGAGGAGAAAATCAGCAGCTAGCAAGGGTGAATAACTGGGCTCACAAAGTGCCTGGCTGAGCGCGCCTGCTAAATATGGATGCACGTATGGTCATAGACTTTGCTGTGGGAACTGAAAAAGTTCACAATGAAACAGGCGCCAGTGTTTGGGCTTGTGGCATATGTCTCTAATTGAGAGCAAACAAAATGCAAAAATCAGCCAAGCAGGATTTAATATGTCTGTGTTGATCTGTCCTTCAGATAGTAATGGCATTAGGAATGCACCTGCATTGGCTCTGGAGGTCTACAGGGAGCCAGAAACTGGAGAGCTACAGGCTGGCAGATGGACTTTTAAACATTTTACTTCTAATGGAGAGAAAGCCAGCCAGTGTTGAGACAGCAACAAGATGAAGCACAAAACACTAACAGATAGCTTTGATTGTTTACTTCTAAGGAACATCCTGACAGTTTGGGAAGTATTGCTTAAAATATCGGGTCTATCTCCCCACATTTAAAGATAGAGTAAAAATACTGGTAAATGAAATTTGTTTCCCACAGTACCAGTGATTTAGCACAAAAGATATAAACAGTAGGAAATGTCAGACATTAAAAAAGATGAAAAAGAGCATTTGCAGCAGCAGACTTGAATTTAACACTAAATCTATTACGCTCTAGGTTTAATAGACAAGATAAGTCAATTAATGAGGAAATTAATGTCAGATTAATCATAAATGAAAGTAAACCCTATGTGTAGTGCCCCCTCCCCCCCGTACAATCCTGTCCTCACAGGTTTGAAATTGTCCAAATGCAGCTTATATACTGTTTCTCACCGCTTCAAGACTTTATAATAAGCCAGACTACACATCCATCATCTCTACTGAACACACGCACACACAGATGAAATTAATGATCGATCTTCTCATCTAACCCCCGGTAAGAAAGCAAACAGCCTTCTTTCCAAGATTGTCAGAGAAAATTTTTAAAGGAAATGAAAATAATTGACGGTAATTCATTTAACAGTGTATCAATGGAGTTTGGGATTGCTGTGGCTGCTGTCACCACCCACAAAGGCTACGTGAGCCCCTTGGCTTTCTCCATGGTGTGCCCATTTTCACCTGTTTACTGTATCTGTCCTTTATCTTGCAGCAGAACCTCTCTTTGTATTTATCGGTGCTATCTTTGCAGTAGCAAAGTGTTTTCCCTGACCCCTTTCACCCTCCATTCAACACCCCGGTATACTCCCAAGTGTGTGCTGTTGGTTAATTTTAACTGGGTGCGCACTGCAGATGTCACAAAGACAGTATCCTGGGATGAAACCTGGTTGGTGTGATAGTTGTATGAGCCGTTAGATGTATTCTTCAGAGAGACTGTCATGCTATATTATTCTATGAACAGATTTAACCCCCCTCGGCGATGATCTGTCACTTGCTTGTCACAGGCGCAGAATCCAGTCAGCCGCTGCCTGTGGGGGACTCTGGCAGATTTGCAGGGCTTTAGGAGACAATAGCTGGACCTGCTTGTCTGCCTTGCATCACTCTCTGTGCAAAAGTGTGAAAGGAATGCATATGGCTTTTATTCCCACTGATGCCTCACCTGGCAGTTGATCAGTTTAAGTTTACCTTTGGTAAGGCTCACGCAGAAAAGAAATTAGAAACAGTGTAATGAGCGCATATTCATGAATGCTTTGGCTAACCCTTATGCACTAGTACTTTTGTCACAGTAATAAACTGTTTTGGCAGCATAAAAGTGTTTGGGGGAGTAGATTAAAAAATAAATAAGTGTGATACATGAAAAATAATGCTTACATATTATACTAGGTCCTAATAGCTAAACAGCCAGGGACAAACAATAAATATGTTTTTTTAAAACTATATTAATTTCTTATGTTCATTTTTCTATCTGTAAGTTTATGTTCACATCCAGTATTTCCACGGCCATTTATTTTCATATTTTTAATCAGCCAGTGAAAACTAGGCGCTTTTATGGCAGAGTTGTGCAACACCATCTGTCATTATCACACAGGAGAGGTGTGATATTGAATGCTAAAATAAATATTGATTAAAACAATCATTTTAAAAATCTTCATAAATATATAATTAAACATATGCACAATAAATAATGAATCTAAAGAAATGTAATATTTTTCACATCTTAATTGTGCACTACGTGTATCTTTTATTTAAAATAATAAACTTGGATTGATACCAATAAATAAATTACAAAAAACCCCCCAAACTAATAAAACTTCTGTTGCTTTTGCTAAGCAGCATTCATGTGGTCAGAGGCTGAAACATGTGCTTTAAAAGATATCCAGATAGCAGATATATTATTGATTAAAATTAAAACCCATCACAGAGATTGGAGTTTGGTTTAATTAGTTTGGGCACTGGAATATGGAGGCAGTATATACAGCACATGACAGCTTGTCCATGTTCTTGCATCAGTTGGCATTATCTACTGCCTGGCACGTGTCATCAGCATAACTTCTATTAAACTCAGCAAAGCAAAAACATGTCAGTATACAACATAGACAAACTGGCATTCATCAAACCTTTTTTTTCTCCTCTATTTTAGCAATCAGAGTTGATGCATCAGGGCTGTCGAAGTGATCCTTTTAAAGATTTTCCACAGTAGTTTTCTTCAGTCTTTAACCTTGAGCCTTACTTTGCTGGTAGATAGCACCCCTGATTGAATTATGGGTCTGCCACTCACATTCACCAATCATAACTAACATCTGCATAATGGATCGGGCATATAAATCCTAACATTAAACATGATTAATATAGCAATGCTCACAATCATATTACAAAAGGCTTTACGAGTAAAGCCAGTAAATAAAAAAAACATACAAAATCAACATTAGAATTCCAGACATGAATGTGTTCTTAAAGCAGAACAAGAATAGAATATTATTAACAACACATCACATAATGCCCTGACAGCTAAAGCTATTTTAAGAAGTGATTGAAATCGTTTTAGAAATTCTGGGTTCTGGACAGAAATGATGCAGTGTGCTGAGAAAGCCAGCATCCACGCTGAAGGGAAATTATTTCAGACAGATTTGAGAGACAGAATGAGCCTCAAAAGTTATCAGTAAAATATCAAAGAAGCAAGGGAATATCGTTGTTTCGAGTGCATGAACGGTTTGGATGATAGATTTGAGAGTGATCACATATATCACATCTCTGTATCTTGAGATAATCTTTCTTCCTTAATTGCATGTGTTTCCTGGGGAACCAGGATGTTTATGGGCAGATAATGAAATGAATAAATGAATCACTGAGATTCATTACTGGTGGAATAATAAATCATATTTAAAAAGTGCATTGATTCTGAAATAGTCTTATAGTTTTTTATATTTTAAAAGGGGATATAATTTCTAAAAAATGAAAACAAGCTACACATGCTCCATTGATTTTTGAACATCTTTAGCTTTCTTGGCTAACCAGGTTGGGTGCACTTATATTATAGATGTGCTTTTTTAACTTGCAAATAATTTACACACATGTGTCTGTCATGTTATTTTGAGTAAATACACCAAAAACAGGATGGACATCGTCACATTTTGGCTTCATGTAAGCTTTAACCCTGTAACAATTTTCATAGCAGCTTGAATTGCAGGCTGGGGTAGGTCGAGCACTCCATAGTGGGATTTGTTATTTCATATGCGACAGCATACAGTTGAATCCTCGCTAAACCTTGACAAAGTATATTTTGTGTGACAGTGCAAAACCTCACGATTCTGTCAGTTTAAACCGCTTTAATACTGCAGTATTACTGAATCAACAGATGCTCAGGAATGCATATGAGGCCAGCAAAAAAGGAAGTTAAGATTGGTAACTTGTTTTTTAAGAGTGAATTCCAAAAAAGTTAACTTTGAGAAAAGACTGGGACTGTAATCACAACAGTTCAAGATGCTAAGAATTTACAGTTACCTCTAGTATGTCTTTTTTTTTTTGGTTTGTGATGCCGTAATTTCCCATACATGCTTAAAATAATAATAAAGTAATATGGATGTTTATTTATTTATTTTAATTCCTCTATCTTAATTGCCCTAATTAAAAAACAAATGTCTAATAATTAAAGTATGTTTTCTGTTATTTCCTTTGCATCATTAACGCTTCACACACTCTCATTTTGCTCAATTAAAAAATATGTTTCTTTTGACTTTTACACTGAGCTTTGTGGAGCTTTCTAGTGTACAAGAACAGCCGACAGCTTTGTTGTTCTGAATGAAAAGTTAGGAAATCAGTGTCACTGAAATGTGTCCTCATTAAGGTATCAGACTATACCGAACTTTTTGCTTATCCATCTATCCTTCCATCAGTCCATCCTCAATTCAGGGTGAGGGGGAGATCCTATTCCAGCTGTCACAGGGTGAGAGGTGGGGGTACAGCCTGGACAAGTTGCCAGTTTATCACAGGGTATACATCACAGTAAAAGTATAAATTTAACCATTTAGTGGTGTTTAAGAGCAAGGGAGAAGATTATCGAATAAGATTCACCAGGAATCATCCTTTGCTGACATGAATGGCTGGATAAACCTTTGTTACAAAAGAAAAAGTCAGAGGAAAGAAATCACAAAAAAATTAATGTGTACATACTTGTACTTTTATAATAATCCCTCTAATAGTGCTTGACTGGTCAATTGGCACACCAACCTTGCCATCTAGCTACATTGACTACAAACATCTCTACTTTGATGGAGCTCTTTGACCTGCCAATTAGAATCATATTATCTGGCTTTGGGGTGGCTCTTGCCTGCTTTGCTCTCCCCGTGTTTGCATCTGGTGAGCCACTTTGATATTTGTTGCTTAATCCTTTATCCTCAAACTGTAGAGGAGAGCCAGGATGAAGGAGGGGGAGGGTGTGGGGCTCTCTCAAAATGCCACTGGGTGTGATTTAGTCTTCCCACCAAGAGAATAGAGGCCAGATGGTGAGTTTAGGAAGCCTGAAATCTCAGCACCTGGCAAAGTGTTTGTTAGTCATTGCATTAATCAACAACTTTGCCAACTCCCTATATATACATTATGCCCATTTTTTGCTAAGAGGGTGATAGAAATCTTATGTATTTAAGAAATAATTGTCTAAAGTTATCCCACAAATGTATATAATGTGGTGAATTTCTGAATGTAAAGTTTTCGTCAGAAAGTCTTCTGATTTTTAGCATACTTTGTGGTTTAGTAACTGACCCATCGCTGTACCCACCCACACACACAGAAACAAAAGATGGAGACTGGGTAAATAATGGAGGGGCATTTTAAAACTAATAAAGTGTCAAGTTTGGTGCTTGAGTGCAAATTGACACATCCAGTTTGCTGCTATTTATTGTTTACCAATAGACCAATTTGGACAGCTGTGGCCTCCCTTCACCTCTCTGCAGAATGAACCAATTTGTATAAGCATATGCAGTTCCCGACGCTTGAATAATTCTCCTGGATTTCTTTCAATGCATGAGCATGTTAATGTATAATTGATGCTTCAAGGCGATAAACTGCCAACATCTTCACTTACTGTAGGTGCCTCTGGCAGACAGAGAGAGAGCACTTTACTTGATTTGTTAGTTTTAAAGTTTACTATCTCGTGGCTGTGCAGAAAATAGACCTAAAGGTAATCATGAACAGTGTTAGCTCACCAGAATGATAGCAGCAGATGGTTGATGGTTGGACGGATGAATGACGTTTGATTATGTGTTTTTCCTGCAGTCTACGCTGAAAGGAGCTAATCTCACAGTGTTTGGCTGCCTCAACCACGGGATGCCACTTTTCTTACGCGAAAACACATCACTGAAATGTGAATCAGGTATGCCAAATTTTGCTTAAACAAAACAGCCACATAGTGTGTGATTTTGAATCTAAGCAAGTTTATTAGTAGAATTGTGAGAACAGCACAAGTAATCGATATTTTTGCCTTGTATGCACAAAGCTTATCTAGTTATGAACCTTCTCTGTCACAGCTTGGACTGTGTTTTATTGTGTTACCTTTTTCTTCAGAATCAGTGGCAGGGTTTTTCCTCTCTGTGAACACCTCCACTAATATCACCAAACTGAGGATTCCCTACCCACAAACAGGCACCTGGTACCTCAGTCTGCGCTCTCTGTGTGCTACTGAACATGGGTAAGACAGAAAGCACTGCTTCCCTTGAGAACTTTACCTGTTTGTTGGTTATGTATTCTATTTTATAGAGTTTCATACCAGTCTCCATATTTGCTATATATTATCTGTGCTTTACATATAGTGTTGTAACTGCTGTAACTTTCTCATCTCATCTTATCCTAAATATATATAAATTAAACCAGCGGTCCCCAACCCCCAGGGTGTGAAATTTCTGGTTTTCAGGGGTTTTATCGTTTTTATCGTTTTTTTTTTTTTTTTTAATCGTTTTTATCGTTAAGTCCGTGGCGCAAAAAAGGTTGGGGACCGCTGAATTAAACCAAGTTTTAGTATGTGTTTTTATGCCTATAAAGAGACATTATTACAGTTTTGGAAATTAATATTTGCTCTGTTAAAATTGTGATAGTTGCTTTTATGGTTATACACTAAATATGAACCTCCTGTCAAACAGGAGGTTGAAAAACTTGGCAAAAAGGCTTGATAAATTGGGTCCAATGGTAAGAATCCTTATAGCTATGCCTTCTTTAAACTATTCTTTAAAATTGTGTAAACTATAATCTCCTGAGTGCTCAACCTAGAAAGTCTCAAAAACATCTTTTACAAGCAGGAATTCAACAAAACAAGCTGAACGTCATACATTTTGACATAAATTTATGACATTCTCATAATCAGTTCTTCGGCCAGGTCCCAATGCTCCACAGCAACCTCTACGAGACAATATTTGCTGTCAATTACACAAAGACAATTGCAAAATAGGACATTCATATCTTCTGAATTTGTCAGCATAACACAATCACTAGTTTGTTTACCAAAATAAATAATTCATTGCCATAATGAAGACACCATGCTTTCTGTTTGAATGACGAAGCCTCCCTCATTGAACCACATCCTCTGCCATCTGTCACCCAGCAGACTGATTTGGCACTGGCTTCATAAATGTGTGTATGGTGCACACCAAGCATATGACATAAAGGAGGGGTAGATTTTGAGGTTTATCCATATTTTCACACTTACCAATTAAGAAATGTTTTTTTTGCACACGTCATAGTGAATTTTAAATCAAACAATCAAGTTGTAATCGAAATGCACACATCCAGTTTTAATTCAAGGGGTCCAAGAAAAGTTTGCAAAAAGCTTTTTTAAAAAAATGCTATTGCAACGCTGTTTTATTGGTAGTGGTATTTGGATATTAATAGTATACTTTGTAGGTACCAATAAGGCTTTGGCCTACTGCAAAGGCCACACCAGTGTCCCTCTCTTTCTGTTTTTCTCTCCATGTTTATGTAGGTGTTACTTAACTTGTGAATTCAAGAAGTAAAGTATTTTTCTCTGAGGGTTATTTAAAGTCGGTGCGAATCATGTCAGAGAGAGAAGTTAGAGCGAATGTTTTCATTAAGTTTTGTTGTTGTAATGTTATATACGAGTTCGTAAGTATTAGCAATTCAGCAGATTGAGCTGTTCTGGCGAAGCCTTTATGGCACAAAAATGTGAACAGAATGAAATTAAGCAGATTTTTCCCGTCCCACTTGGGAGTTCCAATTGAATTTGAATAACAGATAATAACAGATGGTGTGGGACGTGGACTCATCCTCACACGAACACTTAGCTGATGTATGAAAATGCAGACAAAGATCAGAGTGTTATGTGCTAGATTTCCACGCATTTGCATATACTAAACCAATCAGGTGTCATTAGATGGTAAATGACAGGTGCCCTTCAAATATACAGTTAAGCTGATGTATACAACTAAATAAAAACAAAATAAATAAAATGTTGCAGAAACACATAAAGAAACATATTTGAAGTTTTATTCTCTTTAACTGATTGATTAGCAGTTTTTGTTTTTGTAGTGTTAAAGATGAGCAAATTAAGTAAGTAACCTCTGTCTGTGAATATGCAGTCACCTGTAGACTTAGAGTTTTGTGAGAAATTACAGCTGAGTTATCTATTCAAAATAATTAATGACGGTTAAACTAGAACCCTTGGTGGAATAGACATAATTTACAGAAAATTAGTTTTGTAATTGCGTTATAAAGCTGGAGATTTCCGAGGCCTAATAGAATGAAGTTGTCTGACATCTAGCAATGCCGAAACAACCTTTTGATCTCCAGTGTTTTGTGGTGATGAGGGCTTCTGGAGGACACAAGAAAACTAGACAAAACCCTGCAGGCGCCTGAGCGGCTTTGTGAGACAAAGCTCTAAAAGAGCTTGGAGTGATATCTGAATGTCAGCTGATAACATGCTCACAATAACAATGCTGTTATATTTGTATTTAGTAAGTATAATGTTTACCAGCTTAATTTGGAATGCTAAAAAGTGTGCACAGCTATGCAGTCTATAGATCTGACACATTTGGCCATAAACAAAAGTCATTATGCAGATGAAAAACAGTGAAGGCATCACCTGCAATCATATATTTTTGCCTTTTCCAGATTTGAGCAATGCAGCAATGTAACTGCAGAGGTTTATATGCGTGCATACCTGACTCCGTGCATCAATGACTGTGGGACGTATGGACAGTGCAAGCTTCTGCGCACCAACAATTACCTTTATGCTGCATGTGAATGCAAAGCAGGTAACATTTTACTTTAAAAATCTATTGCAGTCCATCACAGTGTCTTACTTTTTCCAGCTTAAATGGACAGCTTTGTTAAATCCTTGTTTATTTATTTGAACTTGTAGTGCACACTGTCAATTAAATTGAAACGAGGTGGTCCGGTAAAGTCTTTTTTGATTCTGTTTTAATATCTAAGTCATGCAGTTATTAATAAAAGAGCGGAAGTTGTTTTATGTAAGGGAAAAATAATTAGTACTGTATATATTTAACAACCTCCTTAAATATTTATCAGTAATTAATTAGTAATTAATAAACAGCAAGCAAGTGCAACCCTGAATGTATAATTACACTTGTCTGTCAAAAGATTCTTTCGCATATGAAAGATAAGACAGAACTTTTCTTTGAGAAAATAGGTCATCACTGCTGCAAAGAATTCCTAATTTGTTGGAAAATACATCATGCGGAGTGACAAGAAAATGAGAGCGAGCCAGGTGGGATGGCACAGGTCATTTTCCAAAATTGAGCTGACAATTCTGCAATTAAATTGTATGTGCCACTTTTCAGTGACTCATTCAGTGGCCTGGTATTAATCTTCTAATATAAGGCATTTTGATAAGACAATAAAACACAGTCTTAATTACCAACAGCTTTTCAATAAAAGATGAGCTTATGAAACTAAACAAAGCATGTCCTCTGAGGCTTTTTTAAATCCTGCCTTTGATCTTCTTTTATCAGAGTTGGTTTCTCCTCAGTTAAATTCATTGTCATACTTCACATGTGTGACTACTTCCTGGCAGACGCTTTGCATTCAGCACTTGCCCTTGGCCCATCTCAGACTGCAAAACCTCTGTTCAACAGTGCTCACGAATATTTAATTCACACTGTCTTATTCAATCAACCACTTGATAAAGATCCAATGTACCAAAGCGGGGGTGTTTTAAAATAGAAGTGAGTTCACACCAGGAGGCTCTATTATGCAGGATAAACAACTTCACACATATCTGTTTTTGATTATTTTTGCAGAGAAATGTCTGTTCATAGCAAAAGGCTGCTAAGGCATT